>NC_137184.1:50146387-50800463 GCF_951804945.1 Podarcis cretensis | reverse complement strand
GAGAAGAGGCATTAGGGCGGCCAGATGCTGCGACCCGCAGGCCGTTTGAATGAACAAATGAATATTTGCGTCAGCCATCAGCCAGTGCTGGATTTATGTATAAGCTCAACAAGCTCTAGCTTAGGGCCCCACTCTCTTGGGGGGTCCCCAGAAAAATTTAAAAGAAAAACAACTGGATGCACATTTCCAAAATATAAGATAAAAAACCAAATAAAAGTATTGTAATTTAGATCATGTTTGTGTGCTGTTTGTATACACAGTATACAGTACAATGAATTGCAATAAAATTATACAATTGAATGGGTATTGAGTAGATGCATTAATATAATTAGTTCTGTTGAATAATTTTTTATGGACAGGCGTGTATAGTATTGGCATTATTTATGAATGGGACATATTACTAGAAATACCATATTTTACACTCACTAAGTGTCACAAGGACACAAAGGTCTGCTGTCTCCATGAACAGTGTGGACTACAATGGTGATATTGATACTATATAAAAAAAAGCCATCAAACCTCACTCTGCTTGTCAATATTCGGAGGATGCCAGCAAGGCCGAACCTTTCTGTAAAAAAGGCTTTTATTATTCCTTTTTGTTTATTTATTTATTTTATTTATTATTTTATTATTCCAGTGCCAAGGGCCTTCTGGCGGTTCCCTCACTGCGGGAACCAAAGTTACAGGGATCCAGGGAAAGGGCCTTCGCTGTAGTGGCACGCCCACCCACTAGATGTCAAAGGAAAAAACAAAAAAAAACTACCAGACTTTTAGGAGACATCTGAAGGAAGCCGTGTTTAGGGAAGCTTTTAATATCTGAAGGACTATTGTATTTTAATATTTTGTTGGAAGCTGCCCAGAGCAGCTGGGGATATGCAGCCAGATGGGCAGGGTAGAAATGATAAATTATTATTATTCCAAATAGGAAACTGCCTTGTATTAACTACAATTGCATTGTACAGGTTCAAAACAAAATAAAAAAATTCCTTCCAGTAGCACCTTACAGACCAACTAAGTTAGTTCTTGGTATGAGCTTTCGTGTGCATGCACACTTCTTCAGATATCTGAAGAAGTGTGCATGCACACGAAAGCTCATACCAAGAACTAACTTAGTTGGTCTTTAAGGTGCTACTAGAAGGAATTTTTTTATTTTGTTTTGACTATGGCAGACCAACACGGCTACCTATCTGTAATTGTACAGGTTATAACACTTAATTCCACATTAATAAAGATATTTATAATTATTTGTCATTTGCTTCATAGATCATCTATTATTCTTTCACCTTATAGCACATTTCTAGAGACTAAACTAAGAGTCTTTGTAAATGGTGTTTCTAAAGGAACTTTTGTTATTGCCCAATGGGTTTGCATTATTAAGTTTATGAATAAAAATAATTCAGCACACGCGGATTTCAGCGCCCAGCCACCCCCACCCTGCCCTCCGCCTTGAGCCGGCCTGCAAAAGAGCCACGTGTCCCGTCGTCACGTGTGATCTACACAGAGACGAGTCTCCCAAGAAGAGGGGATTTTGGTCGCTTGGTTCCTCGCGCAGGATGCGGCCGCACCCGTCGGAACGCCCTGACGCGCGCACAGACTCCGGGCAGGCAGGCGAAAGGGTGCAGCGCGCGTGTGAATGGCGGACAGCTTGGGGTGCCTTTCTTTCTTGCCCGCTCGAGGAACTGCTCCCACAGCTCCGGGTTCCACCCAGGACTTGTGGGGCAGAGAGTTCCTGGCATCCTGCGGCGCAAAAGACCCCGTGGGAAAGAGCTGGGGAAGACCGAGGGGGCGCCGATTTGGGTCCACATGCTCCGCCGCCGCCCAGCACCCACCCAGCAACTCCAAATTCTCTCCTTTCGGATTCTGCGGCGCCTCACTGCGCCAGACGCGCGTCCGCTCCCACCTTGCCAGCGGCTGGTCCTCTCCAAAGCGAGCGCGCCCAAGCGGCACCCTAGGAACCGCCGCGGGTGCTCATCGCGCCCCGGCCCCCCTCCTACTGGAGCCGCTGCCCCCGCTCCTCACCGGTTTGGGTTCATATGCCCCAACCCCCGCCCCCACCGAATTCTCTCCTTTCGGATGCGCCAAACGCGCGTCCGGTCCCACCTTTCCTACCGGTCCTCTCCAAAGCGAGCGCGCCCACGCGGCAGCCTAGGATTCGCCGCCGCCGCCGCCGCTGCTCGTCCCTCCTTGCCTCCCCCCACGGGAGCGGCTAGCCCCGCGCCGCCCCCGAGCCGGGCGCATCCAGAATGGGGAGCCAGGAGGGATGGAGAGGCGCGCCGTGCGACTCAGCGGCGAGGGCGCGTAGATGGCTAGCGGCCTGCAACGTCCACGCTCCGCGCTCGCCCCCGCGACCCCGGCGCGCCTCCTCTAGCCCCCAGCCCGGTCTGGCCCCGTTTTTATCCGCTGTAAGCCTCGGCAGCCCCCCCTCGCCCCCTCCGATCGCTGACGGCACGCTCGGGGGCGGAAGCGCATCATCCAACAGTCGCCTCTGGTACCCAAAGAGGGCAGCCGAGCGCTCGCTTTTCTCCGCGCTAACTGGGCTAGGACTAGGGGTTACAGATAGGGATAGGGGTTTAGGATAGCAATTAGGGATGTACAAAATTTTATTAATTTTATAGCTCGGTCTCTGGAGGATCACTTTTGTTTGAGGGATCAGCGGTCTCGTTAGAGGATAATTCACCTTCAAATGGCAGTTTTCAAAAAAATATTTAAAAACCAATTTAATATTTTTTTAAAAAACACCTCATTGAATTTTAAAAATCCGATTTTCATTTTAAAAAATCTGGGTCCTGGGCATGGAAATCGTTTCCTTTCAGGTGATGGGAATGGCCACCCATTATCGTCTCCCAATATTTTTTTATTTTATAGTATGGTCCATGGAGGATCGCTTTTGTTTTAGGGAGCAAAATTAGAGAGCAAATTCTTTTTAAAATAAAATAAAAAATTTATTGCATTTTTTCTTAATTTATAAACAATAACCAAAAAAAGGTGAAAATAAATTAATCCTTACACTCACATATATATAAAATAATGCATTTAAGAAAAGATGGAAAAGAAAAAGAATATAAAAGATTGTTTTCATTTGACGGATTGACGGTCTCATTAGAGAGCAAAATTATTATTATTTTTTTACAAAATAGTCTATTGCATTTTTTAAAAAATTACAAACAATAACAAAAAAGTGAAAATAAATTAATCCTTATATCCACATACGCAAGAAATAAAGTAATTTTGTTTAAGAAAAAAGGGAAAAGGAAAATAATATAAAAGATTGCTTTTGTTTGAGGGATTAACGGTCTCTTTAGAGAGCAAAATCCTTTTTTTAAAAAAGAATCCTTAGTGCATTTTTAAAAATATTTTTTTAGAACCAATAAGGGACGCAGGTGGCGCGGTGCTAAGAGTCAATCGCTACCGCGGTGCTGAGAGTCAATCGCTACTTCTGCGGAGCGAAGTTGCACAGCTGATGCCGGAGAGCGCTGACCTTTTTCCTGTTAAATTTCGGCTTTTAAAAAGAACAACAACCCGTGAGTAAGACATTTGAAAGATTGGGAGATCAAAGGAATCGCCCCTTTGATCGATGCAACAAACTTGAATTTGACACTGAAGCAGGAAGGTGTAAACAGGAAGTCCGCCTTCCACTTTTTGTAAATAGACTGAAAGCAAAGACTTTTAAAACTTAGAACTGGAAAATTTAGTTGAAAAGATTTAAATTTTGACGCCAAGCAAAAAAGACTCCCTCCTTGAGCTGCAGGAGAGGGGAGGGAAGAGAGGAAAGACACTGCTTTACCTGCCAAAAAAAAAAAAAAGTGAAGGAAAAGGAGAGGAGACCACCACTTAATCCTTGGTATTGGACTGCCAAGGGAAACAGAATTGCCGTGTTGAGAGTCGCCCTGCTTATGGACAATGTAACTTTGTATTGATACTCTGCAAGTGAAAGTCCTTATTGAATTTGAGACTGTTGCCTACCATTGAAAGGGGATTTGAAAATTTAGGAAAGATACTCTTTTGAAACAAACACTGTTGAGATACGTTTTGCTGTTACTGGGTCCCCCTAGAGGAACTTTGAAATTGTTACAACTGGGAATTTTCTACTCCAGCTAGCCTGGGAAACTCACATTACATAAACAAGTCTGGGCCGTGAGAGTGACCTTGATCCTCAAATACAAGACAATGACAGATTCGGAAAAAACAACAAGGATTAAAACTAGGCAGCAGCAACGCAGACCATCAGCTTCTGGTCCTCCTGCCCCAGAAAGGGAAGACCCTGCACAGGCTGGATCAAAAGGAACAGTATCTGAAGAGGGACTGTCTTCAGCACTAAATAAAATATTTGAATCTTTGGAAAAACTATCAACTAAAATTGACCAAAACACCACAAGCATCAATAACCTGGGGCAGAAGGTGAATTCTAATACAGAGGCCATTGACAGGCTAGTGCAAGAATCGAAATTAAATAAAAAAAAATAGCGGAGGAAGCTAAAGAGAAGGCATTGGCGGTAGAGGAAAAGATACCGCCAATAAATAAACAGCTGGAGAATCATAGGTCGCAATTGTCTATGATTGAACTTAGGGAAAAACAGACCAATCTGAGGATCAGGGCTATACCAGAACTTGAGAAAGACGATCTAAGAGGTTATCTTACACAGGAATTTGAAGAGTTCTGGGGCCTGGACCCAGATAAACAAGACTTTAAGATAGTGAGCGCCTTTAGACTTGGAAAAGGGGGGAGAAAGAAAAGGGTGAGAGACTGTTTAATTACTCTTCGAACAAAAGAAGAGAGAGACAAAATACTGAGTCTCCATTACCAGAAATCTTTGGAAATAGAGGACGCAAGAATTGAAATTTTAAATGATATTCCAAAATATCTATTAGACCTCAGGATCAACTACGGAGACTTAGTGGCCCTGTTAAGAACCAACAGAATTTTATTCAGGTGGGAGTTTCCCCAAGGCCTATCTTTCACCTACAAAGGGAGAAAGATTAAAATAAGATCAGTGGAGGACAAAGAGAGATTCTTGAGGGATCACAGAGAAAATCTACAAAAAGAGGCTGAGAAAGAAGAAGAACCAAAGGCATTAAAACCAGGAATACTAGACCTAGCAAGACCACCTTTGGGGTTGGACAAGCCAGAGAAAGTGACACCACCGACAGAACAAGAACAATTACTAGGAGCAGTCGGAGGGAAAGTAAAATAACTACACCATGTCTCTGCAGGTATTAAGTTGGAACATTCGTGGTCTCAATTCCCCAGATAAGAAGGAAAAAAATTTCCATTTGCTGAAAAAGGAACAATTGGACTTGATATGTTTACAAGAAACCCATGTAACCAGATTGCACAGGAAAGTATTGATTAACAAAAGATTAGGACAAGAATTCATCTCATCAGACAAGGTCAAGAAAAGAGGAGTTGTGATTTATGCAAAAGAGAGTTTATTACCAAAATTTATATTTAAGGATGAACAAGGAAGATTTGTGGCAATCGAAATTCAATTCCAAGGAGAAAATTTTTTGATAGTAGGCGTTTATGCACCAAATGAGGGGAAATCTGAATTCTTTAAGAAACTGCATGAGACATTGTTGGACTTTATGGACTGTAATATTATTTTAATGGGAGTTATGAATGCAGTGGTGTCTACAAATATGGACAAGTCACTAAGACAGGTAGTTACGAAAGACGGAAGACTACCAAAAACTTTTTTTGAGATGACTGACAATATGGACTTAATTGATACCTGGAGAACCAAAAACCCCCTAGGAAGAGAGGGGACCTTCTTTTCTGAAGCCAAAATGATGTGGACAAGAATTGACCAAATCTGGATAACCAGAGGAATAGCTCCTAAGTTTCGGAAAGTGGAAATTTGCCCTAAAACTTGCTCTGACCATAATCCTGTGAGAATGGAGATGAAAGTGATACAGACTGGTTCCTTCAGATGGAGGATGAATGACACCTTGTTTAGAGATGCAGAAATAACCAAGAAGGCCCCAAAAATAATTAAAGACTATTTTGAGATTAACTTGAAAACCACCGTGGAAAAAAGAGTAATCTGGGACACGAGCAAAGCTGTAATGAGAGGGTTCTTGATTCAACAGAACGCAATAAAAAAGATAATCAAAAATGAGAAAATAGAAAAGATATTGGAGAAAATAAAAGAAGGTGAGAAGAAACTTAGAGTGAAACCAAAGTCGCAGGAGATTTTGAGAGAAATAAAGTCATATCAAGTACAATACATGAAAATGATAAATCAGGACATAGAATGGAAAATTAAACAGAAGAGACAAAAGACCTTTGAATCGGCTAATAAATGTGGGAAACTGCTAGCGTGGCAGTTGAAGAAAAGACAAAAGTTAAATACTGTTACAAACCTCGAAGTGGAAGGTAAGAACATACAGAACCCACAAGAGATTAGAAACTGTTTCCAGAGATACTTTAAACAACTTTACACACAAGGGCCACAGAAAGAGATTGACATAGACCAATTTTTGAAAATTAATGGATTACAAAAAATCTCTCAAGAAAATAAGCTACTGCTGAATTATAAAATATATGAACAAGAGGTGGAAGGTGCCATCCAGAATATGCAGCTGGGCAAATTTCCAGGGCCGGATGGTTTAACCTCTAAGTACTATAGATCTTTGAAAGATTGGCTAATTCAACCACTAAAGGAGGTTTGCAACGAAATTTTGGAGGGGAAAAAAGCGCCAGAGTCGTGGAAAGAAGCATACATTACACTTATACCGAAAACTGAGTCTGAAAAGACACAACTCAAGAATTACCGCCCCATATCTCTGCTTAATGTGGATTACAAATTTTTTGCTGATATTTTGGCTAAAAGATTGAATAAAGTTTTAATGGAAGAGATACATAAAGATCAAGCTGGCTTTCTCCCGGGTAGACATTTGTCTGACAATACGAGGAATATAATTAACATTTTAGAAATGCTTCAAGCAAATATTAATACTAAGGCAGTTTTGATATTTGTGGATGCGGAGAAAGCTTTTGACAATATTTCTTGGAGTTTTATGAAGAAAATCTTCAGGGGATGAGGGTTGGTCAAGGTTTTGAAAATGGTATAGGTGCAATCTATTCAGAACAAAAGGCTAAGTTGATAGTTAATAATATGGTGACAGAAGAATTTAAGATGGAGAAAGGGACACGACAAGGCTGCCCAATTTCCCCACTGCTTTTTATTTCGGTCCTGGAGGTCTTGCTAAACATGATTAGAAGGGACCAATTGATTAAAGGTATCCAGGTTGGAGCTAAACAATACAAACTTAAAGCTTTTGCAGATGATTTAGTATTAACATTATAGGAGCCAGAATCTAGTACTAAAAGGGTTTTGGAACTAATCCAGGAATTTGGTCAGGTGGCTGTTTTTAAGTTGAATAAATTAAAAACCAAGGTTTTGGAGAAAAACTTAACACCAAGTGAGAAAGAGAGGTTTCAGAAGGAGACATGTTTAACATTGGTAAAAAAAGTAAAATATCTAGGGGGTGAATATGACTGCTAAGAATGTGAATTTGTTTAAAGACAACTATGAGAAATGCTGGTCAGAGGTGAAAAAATATCTTGAAATATGGTCAAATTTGAAACTTTCCTTGTTAGACCGAATTGCTGTTATCAAAATGAATGTATTGCCAAGAATGTTGTTTTTGTTTCAATCATTGCAAATAATAGACAAGATGGACTGTTTCAAGAAGTGGCAGAGAGATATTTCTAGATTTGTCTGGCAGAGCAAAAAGCCCAGAATAAAATTTAAAATACTTACTGATGCAAAGGACAGAGGTAGATTTGCCCTGCAGGACTTTAAGTTGTACTATGAATCAGCAGCTTTTTGCTGGTTGAAGGAATGGCTGCTTCTTGAGAACACAGACATTTTGGACCTAGAAGGTTTTGATAATGCTTTTGGGTGGCATGCATATCTGTGGTATGACAAGGTTAAAGTGCATAAGGCTTTTAAAAATCATATTGTCAGAAGAACATTGTTTAATGTCTGGACAAGATATAAAGACTTACTTGAAAACAAAACCCCAAGGTGGTTATCGCCTATGGAGGCGAAGGCTCTGAAAAAACTCAATATGGAGGCCAATTGGCCAAAATATTGGGAGATTTTGGAACGGGAAGGTGACAAACTGAAATTACAGAGTTTCGAGAAATTAAAGGACAAAGTGCGAGACTGGCTACATTATTTTCTAATAAGGGAGGCTTTTAATTTAGATAAAAAAATTGGCTTCCAGGTGGGAAAATCAAAACTAGAAACAGAATTGTTAGAATCCAAAGCTAAGACATTATAAAAAATGTACAACTTGCTGCTGAAATGGAATACCGAGGATGAAACGGTAAAGTCTGCTATGATAAAATGGGCACAAGATATCGGTCATAACATTATGTTTGCTGACTGGGAACAGTTGTGGACCACAGGTATGAAATTTACGGCATGTAATGTCTTAAGAGAGAATATTATGAAAATGATATACAGGTGGTACATGACCCCAGTCAAGCTAGCAAAAATCTATCACTTGCCTGATAATAAATGCTGGAAATGTAAAGAGGCTGAAGGTACATTCTTTCACCTCTGGTGGACGTGCCCAAGGATTAAGGCTTTCTGGGAAATGATCTATAATGAATTGAAAAAGGTATTTAAATATACCTTCTTGAAGAAACCAGAGGCCTTTCTCCTGGGTATGGTCGGCCAAGTGGTGCCAAAGAAGGACAGAACTTTCTTTATGTATGCTACAGCAGCAGCAAGAATACTCATCACAAAGCATTGGAAGACACAAGACTTGCCCACCTTGGAAGAATGGCAGATGCAAGTAATGGACTATATGGAACTGGCTGAAATGACTGGCAGAATACGAGACCAGGGAGAAGAGTTGGTGGAAGAAGATTGGAAGAAATTTAAAATCTATTTACAGAAACATTGTAAAATTATTGAATGTTAATGACGTTGGAATGAAATGAAGTGGTTCTAGTAACAAGGTAAAATAAGAATATGTAAGAAGGGATGGATTTTGGATGAAAATGTGAAGTCAGAATATGTGTGGATAAATAATTAAGGATAAAATATGAGGTTATGAATTTGCTGAATAAATTTTTAAATGGGATACAAAAATGGGAGGTGCGAGGAAGTCATGAAAATAAGTAAATGAATATAAGATATCATGAAAGAGGGATTTTTTTTCTTAGCTTTTTTATTTTTATTTTTTATTTTTAGGTTAAATTTTTGGTTTTGTATGTCTGTACTTCTTTGTGTGTTATGATTTTGTAACTCTTTTTTGTTAAAAATTTAATAAATATTAATTAAAAAAATAAAATAAACCACAGAGCCTAGGACTTGCTGATCAGAAGGTTGGCGGTTTGAATCCCCGCGACGGGGTGAGCTCCCGTTGCTCGGTCCCTGCTCCTGCCCACCTAGCAGTTCGAAAGCACGTCAAAGTGCAAGTAGATAAATAGGTACCGCTCCGGCAGGAAGCTGCTCTGGTTCGCCAGAAGCAGCTTAGTCATGCTGGCCACATGAACCAGAAGCTGTACGCTGGCTCCCTCGGCCAATAAAGCAAGATAAGCGCCGCAATCCCAGAGTCGGCCATGACTGGACCTATAGGTCCCTTTACCCTTACCTTTTAACCGTCCTAAAGGGTGAAAATGAATTAATCCTTACACCCATGTATACCAAAAATAAAGTAATGCATTTAAGGAAAAAATGGAAATGAAAAGAATAGGACAGAACATACTGATAAAAGAAAAAGAAAAAAGAAAATACACAGAATCAAGAGTAAAATTATTTTTAAAAAATCTATTGCATTTTTTTGACAAACAATAACAAAAAAAGAGAGGTGAAAATGAATTAATTCGCAGGGAAACTGCCCAGCTCTGCATTTTAGCCACCAGAAGTTCAACCTCTGGGTGGGGAAGGATTTGAATCCAGAGCCCACGGGCCGACCCCTGGATCTTTGGACATCTGCCTTGTCACAAAAGATGCCTCTGGAACACCTGGTGGAACACCTGAAGGTTAGGGTAGGGGCTGCAATGAATTCTTTTTTAAAAATTGGATTTTTAAAATTTATTTTTTTAAAAATAAAATTTATTTTAAATAACATTTTTGTTATTGTTATTAGATGTTGAATCTTACTATCAGGTTCTGGTATTTCTTGTGGTTTTTTTAACTTTAAGTGTTATTTTTAACAATGAATGGAATAGTTGTAACACTTAAAATCTATTTTTTAAAAAAGGCGTTGGAAAAATTGTAGCACCCTGCTTGTGGTTAACACTTAGCTGGAATGAAATTTTCAACGCAGCAATAGAGAAATTAAAATAATAATTTATTTGTCAGACAAATAAATATGAGGCACAGTGGTATATGGTTACCAAGCTCTGGCCTGGCCTCTTGCCATTCTGGCCAGCACTTATATTTCCTTAATCCAGCCCCCTTGCTCCTCCTGTGGCTGCCTCTGTCCAATCAGCCTGGTTGAAATTCCTATTGGTTGTTTGCTAGAACCAATCACAAAAGATACACCCATTTCCTCTTGCCCTTTTATGGGAATCAAAAAGCTATATATTCTTCTATCTATAAATGACAAATAAGTAGTAATATATCTTACATGTGTCTCAACAAGGAATCTTAATTGCCAGCTCACCTCTTGCCCTCCTTGCCCTATTGCCTTCCAAAACAGATGGTTAATCTTGAATTTTTATCTTAAACATATGTCAAGGATTTTGAGTTCACATCAACATTGAGAGATCTCCTTCATTTGAAGGTTTCCAAACAAAAGGCCTGACAACCATATATCAGGAGTGCTTGATGGCGTCTCCTGTCCGGCAGGAGGCTGGTGGCTGATGGCCCCTGTGATCTCTTCCAACTACATGAAATAAGAATCTAGCATTTCTTAAATCCTTTGCATAATTATATTTAAGCTAATATATTTAATACATAAATAACCTTTTAAAAGGAAAAGAAATCTTAAAAGGATCTTAGTTTAAGAAAGAAACAGCTTTAGAAAAGACTTCCCAAAAATGTTCTCTTTCTGCCAGCCAGACCAGTTGCTTTTTTTTCACTGCTCTTGACCTTTTTAACCTTAGGAAGAAGATATGGCTCATTTTACTATTTATCAACCCTTAATTTGTAGGGTCAGTGTAACCTTGGCTGTCAGCCTGTAATTCCCTTTTTACGACTTTGAGAATTGTTTTCTGCTATAAATCAGGGGGCCCTCTTGTCTAGGAGTAAAAACATTTTGCCAAGGTTCTTAGGCAGCTGCTCTTCTGCCTGGCATGAAACATTTGAAAATCTTTAAGCTCATTTTAAAATACAAGCCCTGATTAAACATATAAGCTTTAATAAAAATGCAAGCTTATGATTAGATGCCTCAAAATTATTATTATTATTATTGTGATGTTGTGAATGGCCCTTGATGGAATTTCAGCCTCCCCCCCCACCCGAAATTCCCTTTCTTACTGGTTTTTGGGGTCAGCATTGAAGAAGGCCCAGCGGCCACAAATGGGGCGTTTGGCCCCATAAAATCGTTTATTTCCGAGACCCAGACCATAATCTGCTGGAAGTTTGCAGCTACAGTGGGACCGACATATGAAATTTCCAATTTTCCAGAAATACTGTAATCGAAAGAGGCACTGAATGACTATCAAAAATGTATAACTTATGAATGAATGAATGAATGAATGCATGCATGCATAAATCTTTGCGTCAGCCCTCGCCCATCGCAACAAAACAACAATACGAATGAATGAATCTTGATTTGCCTCAGCCCTCGGCCATCGCTTTCCCGCCCTTCCCCCCCCTTCCCGCCGGCCCTTGCGCGCGGCACCCCTCAGCCTTTCGCTGAGGCGAGCCGAGTGTCCTCCAGAGCGCGTGCGCGTCAGCCGATGGAGCGCGCGCATTTCTTTCGCGGAGGCGAGTGTCCTTCAAAGCGCATGCGCGCCAGCAGACGGAGCGCGCGCATTTCCTTAGGTGAGGCGCCGAGTGTACTCCAGTGCGCATGCGCGCCGCCCAATCTACTGCAGTGTGTTGGCTTTCTCACGGAGGAGGGATACACGCGAACGCCCTCGGTTCTTGGCAACCGTTTCGGCTTCTCTAGCCCTGGATACTTCGGCGTCTTCTTTTCAACTTCTCATCCGGCGGCAGGGAAGCGCGTCGCCCCCCCCCCAGGCGCGGGAAGCGGTGGGACTACATTATCGAAAGGAGATCCGGTTCCGGCTAGCGCTTTCCTCCGCGCGCGCCCCGACCGCCATTTCGCAAGTTGCCGCTGCCGCTGACGGACGGGGAGCTGAGTCGCCGGAGCCATGGCAGCCTCCGTGGGCAACGTTGCCGACAGCACAGGTATTGGAGGAGAAGGAGGCGCTTAGCCCCTTATGGGAGAGCTACGAGGCGCGCGCGAGTCCCCGGATGTGACGGAGGTCTTTCCCCTCAGGCGGCCGGCCTGAGCCCGGTAGGCCCGAGCGCCTTTTGGGCCCTGAAAGGGCGCAGAGCGGCGAAGGAGCCTCCGTCGGGGTCGGACTGAGGAGGAGGAGGAGGCCGGGGGGGGAAGGTACGCAGGCTTGGCCCCCGACGGGGAGAGGGCGGCCCGCGGTGAGGGTGTGGCGGGTGGCGCCGCCTTGGCTACCCCGGAGGCTGAGGCCCTCCAGCTCTTTTGGGACTACACCTCCCATCATCCCTAGCTAACAGGACCAGTGGCCAGGGATGCTGGGAATTGTGGCCTCAAATCATCTGGAATTCGCCTATGCCTGGTCTAGTGACAACCACAACAACAATCGATGGTGATGATTATAAATTAATTATTTATACACTCCGCCCATCTGCTTTTTAAAAATAATAATAATTTTTATTCATTTGACATACAGTCGCATTGCATGACCTCATGTCCTCGTATCAAATCTCTTTGGCTCTGCTGAGCCTCCCTTCCACCCGATGGTTTTTACAAACTTCCATTTTGCCTCCTATGCATTTTGCATCCTTTCCTATTCTTGTGATGTCGTTCCCGAAGTTATTCCATTATGCATCCTGAATTCGGTCCCAGTTTCTTCTGGCAAATCTTCAGATCACCCTGCTAATGATGTTGATTGCTTACAGTTGTCTTTCAAATGTAATGTAAATTTATTCCAGTCTTTGTGGAAGGCTTGCTGGTTCCGGATTCTTCCCCGTCAGTTTCACCTATACCAGGCATGGCCAAACTTAATTCCCATCATCCCTGACCACTGGTCCTGTTAGCTAGGGATGATGGGAGTTGTAGTCCCAAAACAGCTGGAGGGCTGAGTTTGGGGATGCTTAACCTATACCCTGCCCATCTGGCTGGGTTTCCCCAGCCACTCTGGGCGGCTCCCAGCAAAATATTAAAATACCCATTTTGTCTGGCTGCAAATCTTACTTTTTAGGGGATCTTCTTCTTTTCACTAAGCCAAATAAATATGAGTAGGAGAGGCGCTCTTGCTTCTTTCCGCTCTCTTATTGTTTGCTCTCTCTCTCTCTTTCACGCTTGTTTTGACGCGGGTGATGCACAAGGAGAGCCTGTGTTGAGTTCACTTTGCCTATAGAACCTATGCCCAATAGGCCTGAAAGAACGTCTCCACCCTGGAGGCCAGGGTTCCTTTCCAGAGGGCCTTTCCAGGGAACCAGGCAGAGGGCCTTCTTGGTGTTGGCCCCCCGCCCTGTGGAATGCCCTCCCATCAGATGTCGAGGAAATAAAGAATTAAAGAAATTGGGGGGAAATACAGTCTTATACACGGAAAAATACAGTCACTAGGCAGGGTAGCAGCTGTTTGTTGGGGTGGGTGGGCAGCCTCTGTGCCTATCTGCAGCCCTGGAACCCAGTTTGACCAAACCACCCCCTGGGGCAAATAGATAAGCAGATTTACGCTTCTTAGATCTGCTCATCTGGGGTTGCTGGTTCACCCCCCCCCCAAAAAAAAATCTGAATATCCTAAATTACCTGGCTGAAGACTGTTGGTTTATTGAGGAAAGACAGTTGCACAATCTAGTCCAGGGATCAGCAAACTTTCTAAGCTGACTGCCGGTCTACTGTTCATCAGACCTTGGGGAGGGGAGACTAAAAAAAATTTTGGGGGTGGGGAATGAACAAATTCCTATGCCCCACAAATCACCCAGAGATGCATTTTAAATAAAAGGACACATTCTACTAATGTAAAAACATGCTAATTCCCGGACAGTCCACGGGCCAAATTGAGAAGGTGATTGGCCTGGATCCAGCCCCTGGGCCTTAGTTTGCCTACCTATGATCTAGTATTTGGATACCATTAGTGTTTGTTTTTTCTCTCCACCCCAAGCTGCACCTCTTTGTTCCTACCTCTATTGTGGATCGGCAAAGCGGGATGGAATTTTTTTACCGTTTTGTTATTTTCCTTAGAGAAATTTCCATTTCTAAAAATGCATTGCTTTGTAAAGAGGAAGCAGAATGAATGGATGTCAACCACATGAGGCAGTTCACATTCACTTTTTGGAGATCATTATCCACAGCAAGCATGTACTGTATAGTGCTGTACGAAACTCAGGTGTTCTCAGTAGATTTGGGGCACTGGAAAACCTTCGCATTCAAAATTTCCCAGAAAATTCAGATTAATCACCTTCTGTTTTGGAAATGTACATCCAGGTTTTTTTCCTTTAATTTTTTTGGGGGCCCCCAGGAGAGTGGGGCCCTAAGTTAGAGCTTGTTTAGCTTATACGTAGATCCAGCACTGGCATAGAGAAAGAAATAGATAAGATAGATGATAGATAAATAATAGATTGATAGATAGATTAAATAGATGATTGATTGATGATAGATAGAGGGCCGGATTTAGGTTTGATGAGGGCCTAAGCAACTGAAGGTAATGGGGCCCTTTGTCAACAACAAATTGTCGCTATTTTTTGTGTTGAATACATGCTATATGGTAACTTATGGACCTGATAGATATCTAAAGCCATTTGCACATCACAAATAGGAGCCGACACAACACCAAGCACTGTTGCTGTGTGTCAGTTTTATTTTATTCGTTTTTTATCTTATATTTTGGAAATGTACATCCAGGTTTTTTTCCTTTAATGTTTTTGGGGGCCCCCAAGAGAGGGGGGCCCTATGCTAGAGCTTGTTGAGCTAATACGTAAATCCGGCCCTGGGTGGTTTACTTGCAAAGGCCCTATGTAGGTAATGTGACATGTGAATGTGATGTAGTCTAAATCTCAGCTCACACTCGAGTGCTGTGCCTGGTCATTGGCAGCACATGAAAATAAAAAAATAGGTCTACGCAGTTGAAATTCAGCTCTAGGTGTCAACCTGCTCTGCTGATCTTGTTTACTGACCTCGTAATAAGTAGCCGGCTTGAAAGGAAAATTACAGAGAAGTCGATGTTGTGCAAGATTACATCCAGCCTGAATGATAGAGGTGATGGTCCTAACTCCTTAAGAAGCCATCTGCTCATTGCATATTCTCATTTAACTACAGCAGGCTTCCTCAAACTCGGCCCTCCAGATGTTTTTAGCCCACAACTCCCATGATCCCTAGTTAGCAGGACCAGTGGTCAGGGATGATGGGAATTGTAGTTTCAAAACATCTGGAGGGCCAAGTTTGAGGAAGCCTGAACTGTAGTGTGTGGTTGCTTTTGTTTTTCAACAAAAGAAACAGACATTTTTGAAACACAGTTGCAGTCAGGGGTTCCACAAAGCCCCTCCCAGGAGCAGCAGAGAATATAGGTATAATAATCGTAATAATAATTTATTATTTCTACCCCGCCCATCTGGCTGGGTTTCCCCAGCCATTCTGGTTGGCTTCCAGCAGAAGATTTAAAATACTGTATTTTTCGCTCCATAGGGCGCACCGGATCATAGGGCGCACCTAGTTTTTTTTGGGGGGGGGATAAAAAAAATACCCCCCCAGCCCCAAAGAGCAAAGAAGCCAAGACAGCGAGCGGGATCCATCCTGCTCGCTGTCTTGGCTTCCTCTTTAGCCGTGCGCAACCTCTCCAGCCGGGAGAGGCTGCGCGAGCTTGCGGGGCTGGGGGCGAGGGAAGCACGAGCTTCCCCTGACCCCAGAACGGGTCGGGGAGCGGCAACCTCACCTTTGCTCCCAGAGCCTGTGGGGCTGGGGACTTCAGGCTTGTGGATAGCTGCCTGAAGCCCGGGAAGCACAGCGGGAGTTGACGCTGCGCTCTGCAGGCTGCCATCCGCAAGCCTTCGGAGCCTGGCGGGAACTCCCACCGCGCTCAGAAGTCTTGTGGATAGCTCAGAAGTCTTGCGGATCCCCCTTCGGATCTTGAAATATGGGTCCCCCCAACAAAATTTAAAATTCGGCTTTGTAATTCGGAATTTATGTGATGTGATTTAATTTGATTTGATTGGCCGGTTAATAAAAAGTACTGTATTTTTCGCTCTATAAGACGCACCAGACCACAAGACGCACCTAGTTTTTGAAGGTGGAAAACAAGAAAAATATTATTCTGAATCTCAGAAGCCAGAATAGCAAGAGGGATCGCTGTGCAGTGAAAGCAGCAATCCCTCTTGCTGTTCTGGCTTCTGGGATAGCTGCACAGCCTGCATTCGCTCCATAAGACGCACACACATTTCCACTTACCTTTTAGGAGGGAAAAAGTGAGTCTTATAGAGCAAAAAATACGGTATTTTTTTAAAAAGAAAGAAGTCTTGCGGATAGCTGCCTGAAGCCCGGGGAGCGCAGTGGGAGTTGGCGCTGCGCTCCCCGGGCTTCAGGCTGCTATCCGCAAGTCTTCGGAGTTCTCCAAATGCTTGCGGATAGCTGCCTTGCACCGACCCCTCTCGCTCTCCAGGCTTCAGCGAAAGCCTGCATTCGCTCCACAGGATGCGCACACAGACACACACACACACACACACACACACACACACACACACATTTCCCCTTCATTTTTGGAGGGGAAAAAGTCTGTCCTATAGAGCGAAGAATATGTTACATTAAAACATCAGTCACTTAAAACTCAAAGGGTGGGGATTGATGTCCCTTTACATTGCCTGGAAGAAAGAGACGAGTTTGTGGTCAATATTTGCTATATGTCCTAATGTCAACCACTAGAACTTTTTGATCTTGGTTGGAAAACGGTTCAAAGTGTCCAAACTAAAAATTCTGTATATACAGGCAATTCTCAACTTAGCTTGGGGGTTACGTTTGCTCAAACGGCATCTTGTGAATCCACCTTGGGGACGATGGAGAGTGGGATCACCAAAGGCACATGGCCCTTTAATTTTTTTTAATTCCAGGAAGTTTTAAATGACTGATATTTAAAAGTATTTTTAATCTTTTGTTGGAAGCTGTCCAGTGTGGCTTACTATTATTAGCCAAGCATGTCAAGCTGAATGTGTGCAGGTGAAATGTGCGTCAGCTGTGAGTTACATCTTTTATGGCAAAAGTCTGCTTCAGAGTATATGATGAAGTGTGTATTACACATGAAAGCTCATACCTTGAAAGCTTATGTTTAGTTGATCTTTAAGGTTGCCTACCCCTGCTCTTATTATTGAGAAGTGGAGGAAGGTTTTCTTTTTGGATCATAAAATGTGTTTATTTACAGAAAGGTTCAACCTTGCTGGCATCGTCTTAATATTGACAATGGGGAGGAAGGCTTCATTTTTGGAATAATAACTTTTCAGAGTCCTTTTTACAGTTCTATCTAAAATGACTGATTTGGTTCTACTATTAGAAATACATAGACTGATAATTATACGATACGATATGATATCTTTATTGTCATTGTCCCTTGCGGAACAATGAAATTGAAAAACTACATAAAACTACATAAAAACTACATAAAACTACATAAAACATTCAAAAACCCCTAAAAAACTCTAAAACCCCATTTTAAAATACACTATACTACAGAGACCCCTTATGCTGCGTTTAGAACCAGAATTGCATTAGCGTAGAAACTGTTATTCAGGCGGCGAGTCCTGGCCTTTATAACCCTATACCTTCTTCCAGAAGGCAGAAGCTGAAAGAGATCATTTCCGCGGTGCGTACTATCATGTGCTATCTCTGCCGCTTTCTTATGGCACCTGGCAGCATAGATTTGATCTAAGGTGGGAAGAGTGCACCCAATAATTCTCTCTGCAGTCTTTACAACCCTGGATAGCATTGTTTTTTCCCTGGCCGTGCAGCTCCCAAACCACACGCACAGACCATAAGTTAGTACGCTCTCCACAGTGCAATGGTAGAATGCCATCAACAGGTCCTTTGAGAGATTGTTTTTCCGGAGGATTCTCAGAAAATATAACCTCTGCTGTGCTCTCTTCACCAGGTCTTTGCTGTTCTCTCCCCAGGTTAGGTCGTCTCTCAACTCCATTCCCAGAAATCGAAACACTGAGACCTGTTCCACGCACTTCCCCTCAATAATAAGTGGCTGAATATTCAGTTTACATTTCCTAAAGTCCACAATGATCTCTTTTGTTTTCTTTAAGTTAAGCAGTAAGTTGTTTTTCCTGCACCACTCCCCCAACTGCTCAACTTCCTTCCTATAGGCCGTCTCCCCCTCTCCAGCCGTAATTAAACCAACCACCCTTGTATCATCTGCAAACTTAATGATCTTATTACTGGGGTATTTGGGGGCACAGTCAGCTGTATAGAGCGTGTATAAAATCATGGTGAGGTTTCATAAGTTAACGGTTTATATTTGGACAACTTTTCTGCTGTACTTGATTGGAAGGAGAGAAAAACATTTCCTTCATAACAATTTAAACAATTTATTTAACTAAAAAATAACATGGTAGCATATGTATCCATGTTTGTTAACTGATGCAGTTAACTTTTTTTTAAAATAAAAACAATAACAACCTTAGACTGAGTTTTAGCACACATGAAAATCTTAAAACAAATCCTTATTTCCTTCAGTCTAAGTTTATAGCCTTTGGACTATAACTTAAATAGAAAACTATCTTCAGAAAGATTTTTCCTCCAAAAGCATTTTATTTTAAAAGTCTGATTTTTATTTTATTTTTTAAATCATTGATTTTTATCTACCCTGAGTAGGAGCAGTCGCCCTTAAGAAAAAGAGGCCGGAATGGGTCTGTATATATATGGCTGTTTTTCTTTCAATTCTCAAAGATCTTCACCTAGCTCAAGATTGTCATCTGAACAAGCCAAATGTTCAGCTCAGAATCAATCACTGTCAATCCATCGTTTGAAAAATAAGACTTTGGAGCCTTTTTGCCCCCAAATGAGAACTAGACGTTCCGTTTTGTTGACTGCAACTTTGGTCTAAGGAGCCATTTGGCGCCTAGCTTATATATCTGAGTTTCGAACACTATCTGGTTTAGTATCAAATTGGTTGGGGTGGGCTGTATGTTCAGATTCCTGAATTTTGGCATTTGGACTAGAGGACTCTTCCAACTTTAGAATTCTAGGATTTTATGGCACTGGAAGGGATCGAATGAAATGAAAGGTGACTGATCCTTTTGACCATGGGTAGGCAAACTAAGGGCCAGGGGCTGGATGCGTCCTAATCACCTTCTCAATCCTGCCTTCGGATGGTCTGGGAATCAGTTTGTGTACATGAGTAGAATGTGTGCTTTTCTTTAAAATGCATCTCTGGGTGATTTGTGGTGCCTGCTTGGTATTTTTGACATGAGTAGAACATGTGCTTTTATTTAAAATGCATTTGTGGGGCATAGGAATTTGTTCATTCCCCCCCCTCCAAAATATAGTCCTGCCCACCACATGGACAGTGGACCAGCCCCCTGCAGAAAAAGTTTGCTGACCCCTGATATAAGCATTTAATCAAGCACAGTTGTCTTTGGTGTTTACTTGGGGAGTTCGACTTATCCCAGAGTTTCACTCACAAAATTGAGTCAAATGAAGCTTTCAAATCGATGAAGGCTGCGTAAAGCCTACCACACAGTTTCTTAGCATACTTTTCTATGAGATGTGCAGCAGCAGCAGCAGCAGCAACAATTTATTATTTATACCCCACCCATCTGGCTCAGTTTCCCCAGCCCAGACCCAGGCCCAGTTCATAATAATAATAATGATTTATTATTTCTACCCCACCCATCATTACCCCCCCAAAAAAATATAGTCCGGCCCCCCACAAGGTCTGAGGGACAGTGGGCCGGCCCCCTGCTGAAAAAGTTTGCGGACCGCTGGTATAGCCTGTATGGCTTCCCCAGCTGCCTACATGCAGCTCATTCCTGTTGCCTTCTTCCCAATGCTTCTACGTCAAAGAAGGTCAGAAGGCGCCCAACATGATCGCGCCTTCCTTCCACCAGATTATACCTTAAAGTGGGCTTCCTCAAACTTGGCACTCCAGATGTTTTTGGCCTACTACTCCCATCATACCTAGCTTGCAGGACCAGCAGTCAGGGATGATGGGCACTGTAGTCTCCAAACAGCTGGAGGGCCAGGTTTGGCTGCCACTGCTCTAGATCAGGCATGGCCCAACTCGGCCCTCTAGCTGTTTGGAGACTACAACTCCAATCGACCCTAGCTAACAGGACCAAGGGTCAGGGATGATGGGAATTGTAGTTTGCTGACCCCTGCTTTTGACATTTAGCTGATCTGTTTGTGTTCACCTGGCAGACCCCCTTAGGGTTTTGCATCACGCCAAGCATTTCACCTTTTTATTTGCACACTGCCATCTGTCCTCTTTTGCCTCCCCTCTTCTAACTTTTTGTTTCCCCCCTCCAAATGTCTTGGTGATCCTTCAGAACCAACAAAACGTCTGCTTTCCTTCCAAGGGCTGGCAGAGTTGGCTCACCGGGAGTACCAGGCAGGAGACTTTGAAGCGGCTGAGAGGCACTGCATGCAACTGTGGAGACAGGAGCCCGACAACACCGGCGTCCTGTTGCTGCTCTCATCCATTCACTTCCAATGTCGCAGGCTGGACAGGTAGGAGGTTGGGGACTTTCAAAGTAATAATAATAAAACCATAATACATTTCATTTGTATCCCACCCTCCCCTGCCGAAACTGGGCTCTAGAGTGGCTAATAGGCGTCCTCAACCTCAGCCCTCAGATGTTTTTTGGCCTACAACTCCCTAGTTAGCAGGACCAGTGTTCAGGGATGGTGGGAATTGTAGGAGGGCCGAGGTTGAGGAACCCTGGGCTAACATCATAGAAATAATAAAATAAAATAAATGGTCCAGTGGCACCTTAGAGACCAACTCAGTTTGTTCTGGGTCTAAGCTTTACGTCGGCATGTGCCCTTCTTCAGATACACAGAAACCGAAGTCTCCCAGCGTTCTCACAGGCCCATATAAGAGCAGCGCAAACAGTTGGGCCTGACGAGCGTTTACTGTTCCCAACCCTAATCCTGCGGAAAGCCATCTAATTGGATTTGAATTTGATCCTGACTTGTTTTCAGGAGGTAATTTCGTTATTGCTTGATTTTATTCCAGTGTTACATATTTGGTGTTAGCCTCCCTGAGCCCAAGTTCGGACGGGGAGGGCGGGATACAAATAAAAGTTTATTATTTATTATTATTAGCCAGACCCTGATAGATAGTGGGACTGTGGGGTGGGGTTTTTCCCCAAACGGTAGTAGGACTCAATGGGTATGGTCAACCTGTGGGCGACTGTGAACGACTGCAATTAGTCCGATAGGAAAAAGCAAGGGAGAGTATGCAGATGACCAAAAATAGCCGAAAATAAATAAAAAAAAATAAAAAAAAATGTCCAGTAGCACCTTAGAGACCAACTCAGTTTGTTCTTGGTTGAAGCTTTTGTGTGCAGGTGCCCTTCCTTAGGTACAGTGAAACAGAAGTCCCCAGACCTGATATGTAGTGGGAGGGTGGGGTGGGGTATTTCTCAGAAGGGTAGTAGGAGATGGGTGATTTTATGGTTCCCAAAAGGAAACCTTCCTCTGCTTGTCCATATTGAGAGGATGCCAGCAAAGCTGAACCTTTTCCTAAAAAAGGATTACAGACCTGTGCCTCCATGATTGACATCTTCTTAATACTTGTAGTCAATAATAATAGCAACACTTGGCTGTTGTGCGCAGGCAGACTTCTTCAGATACACTGAAGCGGATGTACCCAGACCCTGATATATAGAGGGAGGGGAGTCCCCGGACCCTGATATATAGAGGGAGGGGAGTCCCCGGACCCTGATATATAGAGGGAGGGGAGTCCCCGGACCCTGATATATAGAGGGAGGGTGGGGCGGGGGGTTTCTCCAAAGGGTAGTAGGACTCAGTGGGTATGGTCAACCTGTTGGCAACTGTGAATGACTGCAATTAGTCCTGCAGGAAAATGCAAGGGATGGTTTGCAGATGACCAAAAATAGCTTTAGCTTATGCAATGAGACAAGAATCCAATATTTCTAGTCAGACCAGGTCTCTCCATAGTTTTCAGTTTAGTAATAAGTTGCAATTCAGCAAGTTGTAAACTCCATAATTTGCCGTTTAGTGATAAGTTGACTTATCATTAAACTGCAAACTATGGAGAGACCTGGTCTTAATAGTGATCAGTGGCGTAGCGTGGGGGGTGCAGGGGGGGGGCCGGGCGCAACATCTGGGGGGGGCGCGCTTGCCGCCTCCGGAGTCGCCGAAGAGCCTCGGGTACAGGCTGTAGCAGAGCCCCATGTCTCGCGGAACCAACGAGCTGTGCACGCGTCCAGGCTGAAGGTGTCCGGCAGGCAGCGGCTCTCAGCGCTCGCCGCGGTCCCCCTCCTCACAGCGCTCGCCGCCAGGCAGCCCTTCCTCACAGCCCCGCCGCTGCTGCTGCAGCTGCTGGGCCATGTTGCATTTTCCTCGCCTCTCTGCTCTCCTCCTCCTCCGGGCAAGTGGTGTCGTTTGGGCGGCAGCGCCAGCGGCAACTCGCCTCAGATCACCTGACACGGACCCGCCGCTGCCGCCGTGGCTACCTTACCTTACCGTAAATACCCCAGCCCAGGCAGCAGCAAGAAGAAGCTGGCAGCGGTGGCAGGTTAGGGGTTAGGGGCGCAAATTACTTGCCTTGCCCCGGGTGCTGACAATCCACGCTACGCCGCTGATAGAGATATTGGATTCCTGTCTCATTACATGTGCTAATCATTTGCATACTATTCCTTGCTTTCTCCTGTAAGACTAAAGTGGTACCTCGGGTTAAGAACTTAATTTGTTCTGGAGGTCCATCCTTAAACTGAAACTGTTCTTAACCTGAAATACTGTGTCCAAATTAACAAAAATTTTGTCAAAGAGATGTAAAACAGCAAGAATTGTCTCAAAATCACATGATTGCCTCAAGATATCCAACTGATGTGGGATATTTGTATGTTGTGTGTATTATGAGTTATTATGTAGGAATGCTAAAATGTGTCTGACAGTATGTCATTTCCACAAAGGGGGGACCCAATTATTGTGTGTAATTGTTTTTATGTTCAGTGTATGGTGTCTTATTGTTTACACCCCAATGGAGGATTCTAGTGCATTTTATGCTTTCTAATAGATCAGGCTATTGCGTAGTCCAATATTATGACCACATTTCCTTGTCCCACCTGGCACTTTGCCAACCTTCCCTACCTATTTTAAAATGGGTTAAAACTCGCTTTACCAAGGAGAAGCTTCAGGATCCATGAAACACCAGATTCATGAAGGCATATATGCCTTGATTTTGCAGGAATGTTCCCTTATAGAGGTAAATTGACTAATTTGGACAAGTACCCTTTTTCTGGAATACAGTGGTGTCTCGCAAGACGAAATTAATCCGTTCCGCAAGTCTCTTCGTCTAGCGGTTTTTTCGTCTTGCAAAGCAAGACGATAGGGAAATTCGTTTTGCGAAGCACCTCCAAAACGGAAAACCCTTTCGTCTAGCGGGTTTTCTGTCTTGCGAGGCATTCGTCTTGCGGGGCACCACTGTAGTGTTTTTTGTTTGTTTGTTTGTTTGTTTGTTTGTTTTACAGATTGATTTGAAAAGTTGAGAACCATGGGGCTATATAAATTCTAATTGGACTCAGTTTGAATAAGGCAAGTGTATCCAGGCTGCAAGGGGACATGGGTGGTGCTGTGGGTTAAACCACAGAGCCTAGGACTTGCCAATCAGAAGGTCGGTGGTTCGAATCCCCACGACGGGGTGAGCTCCCGTTGCTCGGTCCCTGCTCCTGCCAACCTAGCAGTTCGAAAGCACCTCAAAGTGCAAGTAGCTAAATAGGTACCGCTCCGGCGGGAAGGTAAACGGCATTTCTGTGCGCTACTCTGGTTCGCCAGAAGCGGCTTGGTTATGCTGGCCACATGACCCGGAAGCTCCCTTGGCCAATAAAGCGAGATGAGCGCCGCAACCCCAGAGTCGGTCACGACTGGACCTAATGGTCAGGGGTCCCTTTATCTTTTTATCCAGGCTGCAACTACCTTTTTGGTCCCTTAAGAGCAAGTGAGCAATTTCCCATGAGTGGAAGACATGGGCCTTTGATAATAAAATCCCATAGAAAGGCCAAGGCAAAGACAAGGCTACGTGGCCAAAATGAAAGCCCTAATAGGATTCATCAGGGATTGTTGTTGCTGTGGTATGGTGAAGCAAACTTTGATGCCTGAGAACATGCAAAAAAAAGGCAGAAAGAAAACAAACTGCATTTTTCAGTCATTAGTGGACCTTCCTGCTAAGTGTATAAAGCATAGACCACTAATGAGTAAATGTTTCTCCCAAAGTGTTAGAATGCCACAAGTAATTTAGTAACAAAATGCAACATGCGCTATTTTTATGTGATATCCTATATTTACAGAAAGGCATCCACTTACAACATTCCATGTTATTATTTGTGGGGCGGGCAAAAATTTTAAAGAAAAAAATTACATCCTCAAAGGGGGGAATTGTTAAAATTCTTATAACAATTCCCCCCTTTGAGGATGTAATTTTTTCTTTAAAATTTTTGCCCGCCCCACAAATAATAACATGGAATGTTGTAAGTGGATGCCTTTGTGTAAATATAGGATATCACATAAAATATATATATTAGATATATAATAAATGTTCATAAATGTACCAAAGAAACATGTACATAAATATATAAACCACATGTCTGGAGCAGCACAGGAATACAGTCCTGAAACCATTTTGACTCCCAAACTGACCAAATGTTTCTCTGCAAGGAGGGAGAGGGTGAGGAACCTTCCCATTGTCTCATGAGTTAAGTGATTACCATCTCAAAGGAATGGCCAGACTATCAGGAAAGGCAATCAGATAAGGCATTATCAGATAACCTGGCAGACAGGAGATAAACAAAGCACTCAGATTTCTGTTGCCTTTTCTATGATGTAGGTATGTATCTGGGACGCAGGTGGCGCTGTGGGTTAAAGCCTCAGCGCCTAGGGCTTGCCGATCGAAAGGTCGGCGGTTCGAATCCCTGCGGCGGGGTGCGCTCCCGCTGCTCGGTCCCAGCGCCTGCCAACCTAGCAGTTCGAAAGCACCTCCGGGTGCAAGTAGATAAATAGGGACCGCTTACCAGCGGGAAGGTAAACCGCGTTTCCGTGTGCGGCTCTGGCTCTGGCTCTGGCCAGAGCAGCGATGTCACGCTGGCCACGTGACCCGGAAGTGTCTCCGGACAGCGCTGGCCCCTGGCCTCTTGAGTGAGATGGGCGCACAACCCCAGAGTCTGTCAAGACTGGCCCGTACGGGCAGGGGTACCTTTACCTTTACCTTTACCTAGGTATGTATCTGGGGGGTGGTCTTGGGCTACACCCCTTCTGTGATGTATGTATGATGTTTCTGGGGGTGGTCTTAAGGTCCAGGGCAGAGAATTTCAAAATTTCTAAATAAGGGGAGGCACACCTTTGTTCTGGGTCCTCCTCACCTCTCCTGTGTGTGAGGGGAGTACCATATTGCAACAGCTTTAATAAAGATCAGGCTTACGAACTGCTTTACTTCTCAATATTCTCTCATTGGCCTCTGTTATTTTCTCCTACTGATGGAAAACCTACAAAGGACTCTATAAGGGCTCTTCTGTACCCCATAAGGGAATAAGGGCAGGTTTTGTTTAAGACAGTACCACTTTAGCTAATGGGCCTCCCGCTGCTGCTGTGCCGCTGCCGTGCATTTCTGCTCTCATCCTGAAGTAAAGGTCTTAACCCGAAGTACTATTTCTGGGTTAGCGAAGTCTGTAACCTGAAGCGTCTATAACCTGAAGCGTCTGTAACCCAAGGTGCCACTGTATTTGCAGTCCTTAATAGTCCTCAATGGGACGCAGGTGGCGCTGTGGGTTAAAGCCTCAGCGCCTAGGACTTGCCGATCGAAAGGGCGGCGGTTCGAATCCCTGCGGCGGGGTGCGCTCCCGCTGCTCGGTCCCAGCGCCTGCCAACCTAGCAGTACGAAAGCACCTCCGGGTGCAAGTAGATAAATAGGGACCGCTTACCAGCGGGAAGGTAAACGGCGTTTCCGTGTGCGGCTCTGGCTCGCCAGAGCAGCGATGTCACGCTGGCCACGTGACCCGGAAGTGTCTCCGGACAGCGCTGGCCCCTGGCCTCTTAAGTGAGATGGGCGCACAACCCCAGAGTCTGTCAAGACTGGCCCGTACGGGCAGGGGTACCTTTACCTTTACCTTTAATAGTCCTCAACAGGTTTACCATACTCATTGAGCCAATCACCCATCTCCTACTACCCTGACTTCTCTTTCAGTGTATCTGAAGAAGTGTGCATGTACACGAAAGCTCATACCAAGAACAAACTTAGTTGGTCTCTAAGGTACTACTGGGCAATTCTTTTTTATTTATATATATATTTCGACTGTGTCAGACCAACACAGCTACCTACCTGAATCATATAAAGAATACAATATACATAAAAACAAGCAATCAAATGATTAAAATGCATCCTAAAATTAATTCAAATAAATTGAAATTAAGATTAGGCTGGATAAATGGCAATCCTCAGGTTAAAATGGAAAGCGGTTAATACTTGCCTGGATCAACTGTTTCCACTGATATTATAAGGACCTGTGAGTGGCCTGGGAAACCTCCTTAGTGTGTGTTCTTATACAAAGAGAAAATGAGTCAGGCTGAACCGTGGTGGAACAGCTCCGTCTTGCAGGCCCTGCAAAAAGATGTCAAGTCCCGCAGGGCCCTGGTCTCTTGTGAGAGAGTGTTCCACCAGACCAGGGCCACGACCGAAAAGGTTCTGGCTCTGGTCAAGGCCAGTCTAATCTCCCAGGGGCACGGGATCTTCAGGGTGTTGTTATTTGTAGACCGTAAGGTCCTCTGTGGGGCATACCAGGACAGGTGGTCCCATAGGTACAAGTGTCCTAGGCCGTATAGTAAACGTAAAAAGTAAAGTAAAAGCCTGTTGGGATATGATCTATAACAGGGATGTCCAACAGGTCGAGCATGATCTACCGGTAGACCCCCGGGAGGGTTTGGTCGATCGCTTCTGATAGCTGGGTCCCTTTCCTTTGGTAAATTAGATCCCTAGCTAACAGGACCAGTTGTCAGGGATGATGGGAATTGTAGTCCAAAACATCTGGAGGGCTGAAGGTTGAGGATCCTTGTTCTAGGGCATCTCCCCCCATATTCTTAAATCTGAGTCCCCCAAAATAGGCGTCTTATACAGTGGTACCTCTGGTTACAAATGCTTCTGGTTACGAACGTTTTAGGTTATGAGCTTTGCTAACCTGAAAGTGGCTACCCCTGGTTGCGAAGTGTGCGCAGCGGGAGACCTCTTTAGTGACAGTGTGCCTCAGGATAAGAACGGTTTCAGCTGAAGAACAGACCTCCGGAACAAATTAAGTTCATAACCAGAGGTACCACTGTACATGGGGGCGTCTTACAGACGGAAAAATACGATTGATTATCCAACAACCAATATGAAAACAAGATTCCAAAGAATCTCCTGGGCTTGCCTTCTCCCCTTGGTGGGTCCTTTTGTTAACCATTTCCTCTGGCATATTTTATAATAATCCACATCTTTTACATCTCCATTATGTCCAGAAATCAACATTAAACTACAAGTGTCATAGTCGCCCTGCTAATGATTTTAGGCAGGGGTCAGCAAACTTTTTCAGCCGGGGGCCGGTCCACTGTCCCTCAGACCTTGTGGGGGGGCTGTATTTTTTTTGGGGGGGGGGGGAGAACGAATTCCTATGCCCCACAAGTAACTCAGAGATGCATTTTAAATAAAAGGACACATTCTACTCAAGTAAAAACACACTGATTCCTGGACTGTCCATGGGCTGGATTTAGAAGGTGATTGGGTCAGATCTGGCCCCCAGGCCCCAGTTTGCCTACCCATGATTTTAGCTGTCTACAATGGTTTTTAAGGTAAAGGTAAAGGCACCCCTGCCCGTACGGGCCAGTCTTGACAGACTCTGGGGTTGTGCGCCCATCTCACTTAAGAGGCCAGGGGCCAGCGCTGTCCGGAGACACTTCCGGGTCACGTGGCCAGCGTGACATCGCTGCTCTGGCGAGCCAGAGCCGCACACGGAAACGCCGTTTACCTTCCCGCTGGTAAGCGGTCCCTATTTATCTACTTGCACCCGGAGGTGCTTTCGAACTGCTAGGTTGGCAGGCGCTGGGACCGAGCAGCGGGAGCGCACCCCGCCGCAGGGATTCGAACCGCCGACCTTTCGATCGGCAAGTCCTAGGCGCTGAGGCTTTAACCCACAGCGCCACCTGCGTCCCACAATGGTTTTTAAGATATAGTAAATTATATATTTCCTCCATTCCTTATTGAAATTTTGGTCTTCCTGTTTTCTGATCTTCCGGTCATTTTTGCCAAGTTGGCATTATTATTATTATTAATAATAATAATAATAATAATAATAATATATTTTTACCCAGCCCATCTGACTGGGTTTCCCCAGCCTCTGGGTGGCTTCCAACAAAAGATTAAAAATACATTAAAACATCAGTCCTTCAAACCTTCCCCAAACAGGGTTGCCTTCAGATGTCTTCTAAATGTCCTATAGTTGTTTATTTCTTTGACATGTGATGGGAGGGCGTTCCACAGGGCAGGCACCACCACTGAGAAAGCCCTCTGCCTGGTTCCATCAACTTAATCTGCCATTCTTCTCTGCTAGGGACTTTGTCTTCTTTCTGTCTTTGGACCATTAAGATCCAAGCAGCTGTGGTTGCATATATCAGTAATCTTTTCTGCTCTATTGGGATTTTGGCACCTAATTCAGAAGGTTTTTGACAGTGTTGGTTGCAAGTGCAGGTGGATGTGGCAGAGAGCAGAGAAATGCAAATATTAAACTGAACATTCATCAGCTGGAACTCCTAATGGGTTCAGATGAAAAGAGTGGGCATCTTGTCAGGTTGCACAAAATGCAATTTACGTCTCCCACTGCTCAAGCAGAATTTGTTTGCCTCAAGCCAGGAATCATGGTTTTGTGTGGAAGTTCTGTAGATTTCTGTGCACCATCAAATAATGTGATGGTGATGGTACCAAAGAGGGTTGAAAGTACCTATTAGATAAGGCACTTTTTATCATATGTGGTAGGAATGTAAAATACTTAAAAACTTTTGGGAAATGATATATAATGAATTGAAAAAAGTGACATTTGTTAAAAAGCGATAAGCCTTTTTGTTAGGCATCTCAGCTCATGAACTACTGAAAGAGAAATGGAAAATATTCATGTATGCTAAAACAGCGGCAAGAATTTTATTAGCTCAAGGTTGGAAGACTGAAGAAGTACCAATGAAAGAGCAGTGGCAAGAAAAACTAATGAACTATGCAGAATTAGCAAAGTTAACAGATAAGTTGCATGAAAAAGACAACAGAGATTTTAAAAATGAATGGGAATCTTTTACAACCTATTTACAAAAACAACATAAAGAAATGGATTCATTGGCAGGTTTTGAATAAACATTCACAATTTTATTTCATTATCATATGGAGGAAGATAAGGTAACAATATCTGAAGCACCGTATTTTTCGCCCTATAGGACGTACCTGCCCATAGGGCGCACCTGGTTTTTTGGGGGGGGAAATAAAGTAAAAAAAAAAAATTATTTCCCCCCCCAGGCACGGGGCTGGGGCGGGGGAAGCCCGAGCTTCCCCCGACCTCAGCCCCCAGAACAGGCAGCTCTCCGCAAGCCGTGGGAGCCCAATGCCGGGCTCCCACGGCTTGTGAAGAGCTGCGCGAAGCCTGGAGAGCGAGAGGGGTCGGTGCGCACCGACCCCTCTTGCTCTCTATGCTTCAGCGAAAGCCTGCATTCGCCCCATAGGACACACACACATTTCCCCTTCATTTTTGGAGGGGAAAAAGTGCGTCCTATAGGGCGAAAAATACAGTACATCAACATGCAGAAAACAACACTGTTTGTAACAAACCAGAAATGGAAGATGAGGGAAGTTGCGGGGCGGGACAGAATGTAAAATGTAAAATCGAATAATTGTTGATTGTAATTGGTTATAAAAGAGGAAATTTTATATATATATAAAAACGAAAGTACCTATTAGATTAAATGCCAGATGATATTGCGTGTGTCCCCCCCCCCCCCCCCAGGTCTGCTCACTTCAGCACTTTGGCAATCAAGCAGAATCCGCTGCTGGCTGAAGCCTACTCAAATCTGGGGAACGTGTACAAGGAACGGGGCCAACTGCAGGAGGCGATCGAGCACTATCGGCATGCCCTGCGCCTCAAGCCGGACTTCATTGACGGATACATCAACCTCGCCGCTGCTTTAGTTGCCGCAGGCGACATGGAAGGAGCGGTGCAGGCCTATGTCTCTGCCCTGCAGTACAACCCTGTAAGTTGAATTCCTCCGGGAGAAGTCTGAGTCCCCTCCGAAATCTTAAGTTGTGGTTTGAACAGTGCGATTCCGAAAGCAATTCCATTTTCAGATTCGAAAGCTTTGCAGCTGGCTCTTCTTATTCAGAAAGGCCAAGACTCTTAGGAAGTGGGACTCGGATGGCGCTGTGGTGCAAACCACAGCCTCTTGGGCTTGCCAGTCAGAAGGTCGACCAGTCCGAATCTCCGCAACGGGGTGAGCACCCGTCACGCTGTCCCAGCTCCTGCCGACCTAGCTGTTCGAAAGCACGTCCGAGTGCTAGGAGATCAATAGGCACCACTCAGGCAGGAAGGTAAACGGAGTTTCCGTGCGCCGCTCTGCTTTTGCCAGAAGCGGCTTAGTTTTGCTGGCCTCATGACCCGGAAGCTGCACACCAGATCCCTTGGCCTGTAAATCAAGATGAGCGCCGCAACCCCAGAGTCGTTCGCGACTGGACTTAATGGTCTGGGGTCCCTTTACCTTTACCTTTTAAGTCTCTTAGGTATTCTCAAGGCTATAGTGGTACTGCGCTGTAATGATTTCACTTATGTCTAAAGGCTTGAACTCCCCTCAGTAGTTTCCTAGTCTTTTTTTGAAGCAGGTTTGCTGATGCATAGAAATACGGGATTGCTTTTGCTCTGACTGTTTGAAAGAGCGTTTTTAAACACTCTTAAACAAGTGCCCAGGTGATGGCTTACACTGCCCATCTATCATAACAAATAACAAGATGAAAGACAAAAAATCTTTTTTAGTTCCAGTGGTACCTTAAGGATCAACTAAATACAAGGTATGAGCTTTCATGTGTAATACACACTTCGTCAGATACTCAGATTTTATTTATTTCAACTATTAGATGCGTTACTGGTTGTCAGAGGGCCCCATGCCCAGTTTGCATCAGAAGGGTGTCAAAAGCAGTCAGTTGAAGTCTCAAAAGAGTGTAAGAGGGAGGTTGCCAGAATACATTTCCCTAATACAGGGTCATTTTCTTTCACAACTCAGGCAACCCCTATTTGCCCCGAGGAAGAGTATTCTGCCTTAAAAGATGCCACAGCATTTTCTTTCAACGAACTGCAAGCCGTCAAATTAATTCCCTCTTTCCATAATCATTCCCCATCTTCTAATTGTATATCGGGGTGGCCAACTCCCAAAAGGCTGTGATCTACTTACAGAATTAAAAACTGGCAGTGATCTACCCCCATTTGGGGGGGGGTTGGGTCAAAGTTGTTGACCTTATTTGGGGAAGGAAAGCCCTGTTTTGGGGGGGGGGTACAGGTCAAAGCTCATCCCTTGAAAGCTTATATTTAGTTGATCTTTAAGGTAGCACTGGAATTATTCAAAAAGAATTTTTCATCTTTCATCCTGTTATTTCTTATGACTATGACAGATCATAGTCATAGTCATAATATGACAGTGCCTGGCGTGCTCTGGTCCATGGGGTCACGAAGAGTCGGACACGACTAAACGACTAAACAACAACATGACAGATCAACACGGCTATCTACCTGAAACTGGCCATCTATGCTACTCTCCTTTCATTGCTTTTGTCTTCCCCCTGTTGCTGGTACCAGTCCAGGAAGATCAGAGTCCATACAGCCACATATATTAATCTGGGGCAGCGCTTTGGGGGTCTTAAGTGGGGCTGACTTTGTCCCCACGTTGAATCAACAAAGGAGCGCTACCTGCTGTGTTATTCTTGGTGGTGTTTTCAAGACCTGTCCGTTTCCGCAAGGTTCTGATGTTTAAAGGAACCAAGCATACGAAGGACGAAGATAATGAGAGACTGTACAATTTCTATATACAGTGGTACCTTGGTTCTCAAACTGAATCCATTCCGAAACCAAAGTGTTCCAAAACCCAGGTGCACTTTCCCATAGAGAGGAATGCAAAACGGATTAATCCGTTCCAGACTTTGAAAAACAACCCCTAAAACAGCCATTTCACATGCATTTTACTATCTAATGCAGAGATGGCCCAACTTGGCCCTCCAGATGTTTTGGGACTACAACTCTCAGGCCCCTGTAGGATCTGATTTCTTTCCGCAGGGTGTGTAAGACAGAATTGTTCCGCCTGGCCTTTGGCTTGGAGCCAATTTGATTCCCTCCCCCTCTTTCTTTTTTCTTTTCCCTTTCTCCTCCTGTGATGAGGCTGCATTTTAATATTTTAATGTTTCAATATTTTAATGTTGTATTTTAATCTTGTTTTTAAGTTGTATTCATTCAACTTGTTTTTATTATTGCTTGTTAGCCGCCCTGAGCCCGGCCTTGGCTGGGGAGGGCAGGGTATAAATAAAAATTATTATTATTATTATCCCTAGCTAACAGGACCAGTGGTCAGGGATGATGGGAATTGTAGTCCCAAAACATCTGGAGGACCAAGTTTGGCCATGCCTGATCTAACGAGACTATTGATCCATAAAATGAAAGCAATCTGTCAGAGCTGCCTCTAGGTCCCAGCTCACAGAGGACCAACGCTAGGCTGTAGTTATGTACAAAAGTCTTTACTGAGGTTCAGTTTCCATTTCAAAGCCGTAGCGCGCAGCTCTACGTCTTAAAGCCTAGACCGGCGAAGTACCGTCTGAGTCTCCTCCCCTATGACACCAGTTTAAGATCCTAGCCCGGCTCCACCTTTTACGCTGCTCTCTCCTCCTCTGGGTCCTCCTGCCCGCTGGGGCATTGCCCTTTCTGGACTCTTCCGACGCTGAGTCGCTTAGCTCCTCCCCCTCCCTCCGGCGGGCTTTAGGACCCGGTTCCCAATCCTCATTCTCTGCTGTCCCGCGCTCCTGTACATTTGAACTTGCCTCTCGCGCCAGCCCAGTGACCTTCCTCCTAACCGTTACACTACTTCTGTCACTGCTTCCCTCTTCCGGTACACTGGCCGGATCTGACCTCCCCTCCGTTGTCTGACTCTCCGATGGAGGTGTGGTCAGCCCTGCCTTATCTTCTCTCCCTGGTGGGGAATGCACTGGCCCTGATCCTTGGGACTCTTCCCCCCCACTCTGCTCTGGTGGGGAAGCTGGTCCTGATTTCCAACTACTGCTCTGGGAGTCCCTGCTGTCCCCTTGCTCCTGGGACGTTCCCCTTGGGAACCCCCTACCCCTGGCCACTGGCGCCCCCTTCTGTGAATCTTCCGATTTGCTGGAGAGGCTCATGGAATCCCTCGGTTCACTGTCCTCTTCTCCTATGCTCCCCTCGGATTCCTCCCCCTCGCTCTCCATCTCCTCTCCTCCCTGTGCCTCTGCTCCTGAACCCCTGACACAATCATTAATGTTCTGTAGTATAAAAGAAATAAGACAGTATCGTAGATGATAAAAATTAAAATAATTTTTTTCTGACCTGAACTAATGATAGTCATTGTTTGGATGGGGTGCTCTGATGCATTTCTGCAGTCACACAATCAATCAATCAAATCAATCAATCATAAAACGAAAAAACAAGCCACAGTCACAAAAATGAAAAAGCCACACAAACAAAAATGCAAAAAATAGCAAAAACAAAAGCACCAAATATTGCCTCAGAACATGGCCATCAGAAACGGAAGGATTTAATTACAATCCGGGGGGGACGGTCTTGAATTAGCTGCGTGGGTACAACAGGATGAAAAAAGCCTTAATTACCCAATGGGGGGGGGGACTTAAATTTGCTGCGCAAGGGTAAAACAGGATGAGAAAAACCTTAATTACAATTGGGGGGGACTTAAATTTTCTGCACAACAGTAAAAACGGAAGCTCAGGAACCCGTTCAGCTTCTGAGGCAAAGTTCAAAAACCGGAACTCCCCCTTCCGGGCTTGTAGCCTTCGGGTTCCAAGTTGTTCGGAAACTAAGCTGCTCAAGAACCGAGGCCCCACTGTATATGATCTTTTGACATTGCCATTTCCTCTTTTGGGGACTGACCCAATGCGTTTAATTTCCAGGACTTGTACTGCGTGCGTAGTGACCTGGGGAATCTGCTCAAAGCCCTGGGTCGCTTGGAAGAAGCCAAGGTAGGTGTTCTGTAGAATGAGTTTTAAAACATCAGTCTTTTGAGAATGTGAACGCTTGCGCCAAGTCTTCGATGCTCCGCTGACCTGCGAGACTCCCAAGAAATGGCTGAGAAGCCGAAGGCCTTGAATTCCCCCAGCGTAGTTGCGGGGCCAGATCTGGCAAGCCCCCGTTAATACTTGGTTTTAAGACGTTGAGTCTTGCCGCAGAACGAGACTACCCACTATTGTGATGTGACTCAGGGGCGTCACCATTCTCTGATCTGGAAAGAAACATTCCTTCCAAACTGAGGCTTGCCTGCTGACTTAGTCCGTGGTTCCTGTGAGAAGCAGGCGCTCTTCTAAAGTCCTTTGCGGCTTGTAAGTGGAGAAGAACCTTATCGAATGTTTCCTTCTGAATATGGCATTGAAAAAAAGACGATTCTTTAAACTCCCCCCCCCCCCCGTCTCCACAGTGGAAGAAAGGCTGGCAAATAGTCCTGGTCCTGGTTTGCTTCCTTCGAACAATCTGTCTTTGTCCAAAGGGTCAAGTGACGTGGCTGGTTTGCTCGGGAGATGAGCTGATCAAAGAAAAACGTGCGGCCGAGAGTGGGAAGGTGGCTTCTAGCAGTCCGGTTTCCAGCCGAGAATTCGAACCCCAAAACGGCTCTCCGCCAAGGGGGGCTTTCCAACGGGACCCGAAATTGCCTTGTTACAAGCCACCTTAACGCAGCTGCCGGGGCGCGGAGGAACGAGGAGTAGCTCCGGAGGTCCTTCGCTTCCAGCCCCATGCGCGTGCGTTCGAGTGGGGTGCGTCAACAGTGTAGCTTCCGACTGGTTGCCGTTCTGGGCGGGGGGGGGGGGGGGAGAGGAGAAAAGCCGATTTCCAGGAGAATCCGCTCTCGGGTTCTGGGAATGGACAAATTCCAAGCACAGATTGGGCAGGCAGCTGCTCCAGGCAGCCCCATTGTGCCGACTCTGAATAGGGGCATCCAAACGCCTTCTCCAAAGCACCAGGCGGACAGCTAACTCGAATCGCACGCCACCGCGGCTTCTAGCGTGACTGGTCACCAGCTGAGATACCGCGCCTGCCTTAGGTTGCTGACTTCTTTGTTTCAGAGCTCTGGAGAGACACGCCTAACTTGAAAGTGTTATTCCGTTTTTCGCGAGAACGCCATTAAACGGGGGGGGGGGGGGAATACATCTATATATATATTCTGGACAAACGGCAATGTATTTCTTTGGCCATCAGTGCATTTGCAAGACCAAACCAGCACAATCTTTACCACCTGAATTGAAATTCAATTGTTGCGGGAGTTTCGGAGCCTTTCTTCCAGTTTGCTGTTGCCCCCCATTAACCCCTTTCCCTTCTGCATGCCCCCCGATACAGACCAACCGCCCCCCACCCCTCCACCCCCGTGTTAAGACGTACCCAGAGATTTTCGATTGCTTTGTTGGAACTTTTTACTAATGATCTTGTTTTATTTTCTCTCTCGTTTTTGGTTTTCCACCACTGATATTACATTTAGAAGGTTTCAGGTGGGGGAAACCTTTTCCATGCGTAAGGAGAGGGAGCTCGAGGGCTGGATCTAAAGCAGAAACTCTCCTCCTCCTCCTCTTCCAGGAAGGAACGCACCGAAAACTCACATGAGAAATATGGTAACGGGTTTGTAACTGCCACGACAAAAACCATTTGCTCCATGCCTGAATCTTCTGTCTTGTGGCTTCGGAAATTGCTTAAGTATTTTCTGTACGAGCGAGTAACGTTAGAGAGCAATTGATAGTCCTAGCCACGTTTCTTTCCGAGAAATAAACGTAAAAAAAATACCTTAAGATTTAAAAGAGATAATTGGGAAAGGACTTAGTTAAAAGTATCTAACTCTTCCCGGTGGTTCATTTTTTATCTTTTTTCCTTCTTTGTTTGGATTGCAGCGTTCTGCTCTGCTGATGACGCGCTGTGGTCCTGCGGTAGCGCAAGGGCGGCGCAGCGGAAATGCGCACAGCGTGTGATGGGGCCCTTGTGAATGGTGGACTAGACGATTCATCTCCATGTGGGCGGCTCCTCTAGGCCTCTCGGCAAAATTGGGTTGCAATGCATTGAGGTTTCCGGCACAAATTTAAGACTCCCCACCCCCCTGAGTTTCTGCGTGGGCCTGTTCAGCAGATGAATCAGTCTGGTTGGCCACTCATAGCACCCAGGGGCGTTGCGGCAAAGCGCGGCAGTTGGCAGCGAGGGCGCGAGCGGCGTGCTGTTAGGGGGCGCCGGCGACTTCTCGCGCTCGCATTGCAGGGACCGGGACCTTTGTGCAAAGCTGTCATTTGAGGTTGTGAAAGTAACATTCAGGTGTGCGTCCTGCACAGGTGAGTTCAGGGTTGGAGAGCCAAGTTTTTGCTCTTTAAAAAGAGGGAGACCGTGTCTTTCATGGGGTATTCTGGATCTTCTAATGTAATTTCTACTTACAGTAGCCCCTTGGTTCTCAAACGGAATCCATTCCAAAACCAAGGATGCCAGCAAGGCTGAACCTTTAGGGAAGTTTTTAACGACCGGTTACCACGGTTCTCAAACTTCATTCGCTCTGGAAGTCAGTTTCAAAAGCGTTCCAAAACCAAGGCGTGCTTTCCCATGGAAAGGAATGCAAAATGGATCCGTCCGTTCCAGACTTTTACAAAAACAGCCATTGAACACGAATTCTGCTATCTAACAAGACCATTGATCCATAAAGTGAAAGCGATAATGTACTGTACTATACAAGAAATAACAAAAGCACAAAATTAATTGCAAAAACCAAAGCACCAAACTTAATCCATTCCGGAAGCCTGTTGGACTTCCAAAATGTTTGAAAACCAAGGCGCAGCTTCTGATTGGTGCAGGCGCCCCAGAAACAATCGCCGACAGCTGCGTCAGACATCTGGCTTCCAAAAAGCTCCAGAAACAGGAACGCTTCCTTCCGGGGTTTTCGCGTTTGGGAACCAAGGTGTTTGAGTAGCAGGGATTTTGTGACTCCCAAAAGGAAACCTGCGCCTGTCCATTATGGCGGTTCATATTAACTTTTTTTTTTTTTTTTTTTTTTTGGAAAATGCCTTCTCCAAAGCTATTTTCTTACTACACTAGGGATTACAGTATATAGCTATATCTGAAATTTCATGCATATCAGTTAATATCTTGACCCGGCTCCACTGAATTGACATTTCAGCCTTCACAATATAAGAAAATGGCTATTTTCATGAAGGAGGGTCCCTTGTGTAGTACCTTTGGAGAAGGCATTTTTTAAAAAAAGTTTTTTATGAACCGCCCTAGTGAACACCCAATGCTTTTCAGTGGAGCAGGGTCAAGATATTAACTGATATGCATGAAATTTCAGAGATAGCTATATAATCCGTAGTGTAGTAAGATAAGACCTCTGGAGCAGACATTTTCCAATTTTTTTTTTCATAAACTGCCCTATTGTCCATATGAACCTTTCTGTAAAAGTAGAATTAACCCACCCTTCGGCGTTTGAGTAGCAGGGATTTTGTGGCTCCCGAAATGAAACCTCCTCTTGTCCGTGTGAAGAGTATGCCAGTAAAGTTGAGCCTTCCTGTAAAACAGCCTTTCTCAACCTTGGGTCCCCAGATGTTCTTGAACTACAACTCCCATCATCCCTGACCACAGGTCATGCTGGCTAGAATTATGGGAGTTGTAGTCCAACAAGATCTGGGGACCCAAGGTTGAGAAAGGCTGCTGTAAAAGAAGAATTTGAAGCTTCCATCCAGGTTTTCGGCGTTTGAGAACCAAGGCCCTGCTGTCATTTTAACAACTGGAGAATATTTGGGAGAGACCGGCCCCAAGGTCATCTGACCTCAGCCAGGATGCTATCCAAACTGTGTCGCAATCCAAACTGTTGCAATCCAAACGGCGGCGTATTGGAAGCCGATTGCAAGTGTGAAAGCAACTGCCCTGGCCTTGGCCGAGGAATTGCTTGCTAGGAAAGAATTGCTATATAGTGAAGGGTCAGCATAACTGACAATGGTGGATTTGCATTTGGGTCCTGGTTTGCGCTGGCGCAGCATCACCCGCCAGCACGCTAGTTTTGGCGCCAGCGAGCGAGCCTCTACCGCAGGATCACTTTTGGCCGGTCAGAGGAGGGATACTAACTGGGACTTTTCTCTTGCTTTTCTTTTGTGCAAATACCCCCTTCCCCCTGTACCTACCTACCTCTCGACCCTCCCAAGGCCTGCTACCTGAAAGCCATCGAGACCCAACCCAACTTTGCTGTGGCGTGGAGTAACCTCGGCTGTGTGTTCAATGCGCAAGGGGAAATCTGGCTGGCGATTCATCACTTTGAGAAGGTAACTATTACAGGGTTTCTGGGCTCTAGATGGGAAGGCCTGAAAAAATAATGATAATGATAACAATCCAATATAAGCCCCATTAATTGGGCTAGTAGCGTTCTCTCTTCTTCTGTTAAATAATGTTTTATTAATTTTTCATTAATCACAATCCAATATAAGCCCTATTAATTAGGCTAGTAGCGTTTTCTCTTCTTCTTTTAAAGAATTTATTATTATTTTCATTCATAGCAATCTGATTATTAATTGGGCAAGTGGCATTCTCTTTGTAAATTATTTTTCATTATTGTTTTCATTAATAACAATCCCATATAAGCCCCATTAATTGGGCTAGTGGCATTCTCTTTTTAAATCATTTTTTATCATTTCTTTCATTAATAACCCGATCTAAGCCCCATTAATTGGGCAAGTAGCATTCTCTTTTGAAATATTTTTTTACTAATTTTTTTCATTCATAACAATCCAATCTAAGCCCCATTGGGCTAGTTGCATTCTTGCTGCCGTCGTTGCAGACATAAGAAGTCTTATACCTAGTGAGAAGGCTTCTGGCTTTTTGACAAATGTATTTTCAAACATTTTCTTTAAACTCATCATATATTATTTCCCAGAAAGCCTTGACCAATGTGACATAATAACAGCTGCATATTAGTATATCGTTGCTTCACAAGATGTTGCAGGGCTGAATGAAGTGGTTTGTAATAACACTGTCAAAATTGGATGCAATTTTTTAATATATACAGTGGTACCTCGGGTTACATACACTTCAGGTTATACACTCCGCTAACCCAGAAATCGTGCTTCAGGTTAAAAACTTTGCTTCAGGATGAGAACAGAAATCGTGCTCTGGCGGCTCAACGGCAGCAGGAAGCCCCATTAGCTAAAGTTCAGATTAAGAACAATTTCGGAAGTAAGAACAACCTCCGGAACGAATTAAGTACTTAACCAGAGGTACCACTGTATAATTTTTTTTAGTTTTCACAAAAAACCAAATCATTACATTAAAGAATATTTTTTAAAAAAACAATTGTATGCACAATCAATGTTAATCCCACATTATGGAATTATTTGACTTCCCTCCCCTGGTTCCTTTGTATTATCATCATTCATTATCATCACTGGAGAGCCAGTGTGGTGTAGTGGTTAAGAGCGGTAGTCTCGTAATCTGGGGAACTGGGTTTGCGTCTCTGCTCCTCCACATGCAGCTGCTGGGTGCCCTTGGGCCAGTCACACTTCTCTGAAGTCTCTCAGCCCCACTCACCTCACAGAGGGTTTGTTGTGGGGGAGGAAGGGACAGGAGAATGTTAGCCACTTTGAGACTCCTTAGGGTAGTGATAAAGCGGGATATCAAATCCAAACTCTTCTTCTTCTTCAATAAAATCATCATCACTAATTTAAGGTTATCAGATTTTTTTTCAATGAGTCCGGGGATACTTTTCAACTTCAATGGATTTTGTATGGGGACTGATTTGTAAATCCGGGGACTGTCCTTACTTTAAATTTAACCATTACAGGTGGGTTTTTTTAAAAAAATAATCCTGCTAATGTATTAACCTGTGTGCACTGCTTTTGTCAATATGCAATAAACGTTTCCCATTCTTTTTTATATTAAAATTGGAGGCATTTTTTCAGCTGCATTGGGCCTCCGGTTTCCTGTTAGTACCATTAGTTGGTACCATTTCTCGTACAGTTGATATTCCTTGCATAGATAGATTAGATAGATGATAGGTAGGTAGATTCGATTCGATTAGATTAGATTAGGATAGATAGATAGATTAGGTAGGTAGATTAGATAGATACATAAGAAAGGTTGGTAGATGGATAGATAGATAAGTTAGATAGATAGATAGATTGATTAGGTAGGTAGATAGATTCAGGCATGGCCAAACCTGGCCCTCCAGCTGTTTTGGGACTACAACTCCCATTGTCCCTGACCACTGGTCCTGTTAGGTAGGGATGATGGGGGTTGGAGGGCCAAGTTGGGCCACACCTGGATTAGATGGTAGGTAGATAGATTAGATAGATAGGGTAGGTAGATAGATAAGATAGGTAGGCAAGTAGATATATAATAAGATAAAGTCGGTAGATAGATAAGGTAGGAAGGTAGGTAGGAGGCAGCCTAGGTCAAAGTTAACCCACTTATTTAAAAGTAACCACAGTGGTACCTCTGGATGCGAACGGGATCCGTTCCGGGGCCCCGTTTGCATCCTGAAGCAAACATGCTCGGGTCACGATTTGCTGCTTCCGTGGATGCGTGTGGCATCATTTTGAGCGTCTGCATGTGCGCAAGCTGCAAAACCCGGAAGTAACGCGCTCTGTTACTTCTAGGTCACCACGGAGCACAACCCGAAAATGCTTAACCCGAAGCTACTTCAACCTGAGGTATGACTGTATTAGTAACAAAAATCTATTATCTTAAATATTTTCAGGCGGTGACCCTGGACCCCAACTTCCTGGATGCTTACATTAATCTGGGGAACGTCTTGAAGGAGGCGCGTATATTTGACAGGTAAGCAAATAGGCATAGAGCTTATATTCTCTTTTTTATATAAATGGTTTTTATTGGTTTTGCGTATAATCACATTACGTCTTATATTCTCAGTTTAGTGGTTGCACCCATACCCAAACTAACTCCCATTGTTGCCTAGAGGGTTGATTTTATTTAAAGCAAATTGATTTAAATCCCAAACCCATAAGACTTGATTTAAATCCTCCTTTTACAGGAAGGTTCAGCCTTGCTGGCATCCTCTTAATATTGACAATTGGAGGCAGGTTTCCTTTTTGGAATCCTAACATCAGAGTCTTTTCTACGGTTATATCAAAAATGATTTGGTTCTGCTATATACAGCCCGATTGTGACGAAATGATGGTGAGCTTTAATAAGTGAACACTTTTTATTTGAACAACTTTTCTGCTGTACTTGATTGGAAGGAGAAAAGAAACATTTCCTTCATAACAATTTAAGCAATTTATTTCACTAAAACAGTAACATGGTAGCATATGTATCCATGTTGCTTAACTGATGTGCTGAAACATCTTTTCCCCAAGAAAAACTTGGACTGAGTTTTCGCACACATGAAAAACTTAAAACAAGTAATTCTTTCCTGATTTATTTATTTATTTATTTATTTCTACCCTGCCCTCACTGGCCAGGGCTGGGCTCAGGGCGGCTAACACCAAATATAAATTACAATAAAATATAATAGAAAAAAACCCCAGTTAATTAAAATACGGCTTAAAATACAGCTTAAAATGCAGCCTCATTTTAGTAGTACCCCATAAATCAAGACTATAAAGGGAGGAAACATCAGCTATTCACCCAAGCCATGCTGGTCCTACATGGGCCAGCAAAAAAGCCACGGGAAAATTTATATACCAAATCCCATATAGGGTGTCAGAGTGAATCTGAGCATAGAGCGAGTTAAAATAATCAAGCCTGGAGGTGACCATCGCATGGATCACTGTGGCCAGATCAGGGCGAGAAAGGTAAGGAACCAATTCCTTAATACGGCGGAGGTGGAAAAATGCCACCTTTGCTGTGGCTGCAACCTGTGCCTCCATGGAAGGAGAGGCATCGAAGGTTACACCGAAGCTCTTGACAGAAGGCTCTGGCACTAATTGCGCCCCCGCAAGAGATGGGAGTTGGCCCCCCAACCCCATGTTGTCCTGACCCAGCCAGAGGACCTCTGTCTTCGAAGGATTTAACTTCAACTGGCTCCCACGCAGCCACCCAGCCACGGCTTCCAAGCATCTGGTCAGTGTGTCTGGGGCCGAGTCAGGGTGGCCGTCCATTGACAGATAAAGCTGGGTGTCATCAGCATATTGACGACAACTCAGCCCTAAACTCCGGACAATCTGGGCAAGGGGGCGCATAAAGATATTGAAAAGCATCGGGGAAAGGATTGTGCCCTGCGGCACTCCACACAACAAGGAGTGCCGCAGCGACAACTCCCTCCCTAGCACCACCTCTGTCCCCGACCTGAGATAAAGGAGCACAGCCATTGTCTGACTGTGCCTGAATCCCCACGTTGGCAAGGCGGTGGTCCAAAAGTTTGTGATCGACCATGTCGAAGGCTGCTAACAAATCTAAAAGAATCAGCAGTCCCGGCCCGCCTCGATCCTCTTAATCGTCCTCCCAAAGCATTTTATTTTTTAAAAAACAGATTTTTATCCACCCTGGTGACAATGAAACTGAACCAGTCCTTGATCTCATTTCAGAGCCGTTGCCGCCTACCTACGGGCCCTGAGCCTAAGTCCCAACCACGCTGTTGTCCACGGCAACCTGGCATGTGTGTATTACGAACAGGGGCTGATCGATCTGGCAATCGATACCTACAAGAGGGCCATTGAGCTCCAGCCCCACTTCCCCGACGCCTACTGCAACCTGGCCAACGCGCTGAAAGAGAAAGGCAGCGTAAGAAACTGGTCCCTTTTGCCTTGGGGTGGGGGGAACATCTATATAAAAGATGTTTTATAGATGGTACTTAACACCTGCCAAAATAGCTAAAATGTATAAAACAAAAACAAAAAACCTGTGCTGGAAGTGCAGTAAAGCAGAAGGGACACTTATACATGTCTGGTGGGCCTGTGGAAAAAAAAATACAGAAACTTTCCTATTAGGCAGTGGTGTCCAAACTCTTTCAAAGAGGGCCAGATTTGATGAAGTGAAGGGCCATAAGGGCCGGCCAAAGTTGTTGACTTTTTTTAAGGATTGAAGTTGTTGAGCTCTTTTCTTAGGGCTTAAATTTTTTAGGATTGAAGTTGTTTAGCTTTTTCTTAGGCTTTTACCCCATGCTGAATTGGCCAGATTAACAGAGACGATTAGGGCACAACCCAGACAAGAATTCCAAAAGGAATGGGAAAATGCAGAGAATACTTTACCAAACAGTGCCCCAAAATATACACCTGGACTTGTTTCAATTAATTTCTACAGGAGACTTTGTGGTTTAAGTCATAATTAGGAAAAATTGTAATAATCCCATACAAAAGAAATAGTATACAGTGGTGCCCCGCAAGACGAATGCCTCGCAAGACGAAAAACTCGCTAGACGAAAGGGTTTTCCGTTTTTCGAGGTGCTTCGCAAGACGAATTTCCCTATGGGCTTGCTTCGCAAGACGAAAACGTCTTGCGGGTTTGCTCCCTTTTTCTTAAAGCCGTTAATACCCGGGGAATCCGCACTCCGCAAGACGAAAAAATCGCAAGATGAAGCAACTCGCGGAACGAATTAATTTCGTCTTGCGAGGCACCACTGTACAAGAAGTAAATAAGGAGGCCATTTAACAGGATAAAGTCTTTTATTTTTATGTTTTCTTTGTGTAAGGGGATAGGAGTTTTATTTTGATAATTAGTCAATGGTGGTGGGTCTGTTTGTATGTATGAGTTGTTGTGGACTATGTTATAAATAAAATAAAAATTAAAAAAAGAAAATGAAACCGGTCCCTTTTGCTTTCTGTATGTCAGACGGTTTGCTGAAAAAAGCCTTCCAGATTATGGTGACCTCGAAATTGGCCTTTGGGGGGGGATTTGGGGTACAGAACCTAGAAGAAGTCCTCTTTTATTTTTTCCTTTGTCACGTTCATGTCAAATCATATCGTCACATACAACTTTGCTCATACCAAGCGTCGACTCCCCCCCCCCCCCGCTCCCACTCCCTGGCTTTCTTAAGCAGTCACGATCCTCTTAGCATTTCTATATCACCCTTTAAAAATTGTCCAGTAGCACCTGATGATGATGATGATGATGATAATAATAATAATAATAATAATAATAATAATAATAATAATTTATACCCCGCCCATATGGCTGGGTTTCCCCAGCCACTCTTGGCAACAAAATATTAAAATACAATAGTCCTTCAAACATTAAAAGCTTCCCTAAACAGGGCTTGCTAAACTTGGCTTCTTCTTGGTATAATATTTGGGTGCAGGTCCACTTCTTCAGATACAAAAGCTTCTACCAAGACCAAACTGAGTTGGTCTGTAATGTGCTACTGGACAATTTATATTTTTTTTATATATTTCAACTGCGTTAGACCACCACGGCTGCCTACCTGAACATATATCGCCCTATTTACCTTCTTACTCTACTTAAAACAATTTACTTTAGCATTTGTAAATCACTTTCAAAAATTATCATGACAAAATATTTTAAATCAAACCATCAAACATTCTCAGATGTTTACAATGTTCTTTCACATCTTTTATAAATTTACTCCAGCCCTTTTCAAACAGTTTGTCGCGCCGGTTTCGGATTTTCACTGCCAGCTTTGCCAGTTCTGCATATTCAGTCGTTTTTGTCTGCCATTCTTCCAAAGTTGGAAGTTCCTGCCGCTTCCATTTCTGGGCTAAAAATGTCCTTACAGCTATGGTAGCCTTCTCCCACAATACCCAATAGAATAGCCTCTGGTTTTTTAATAACAGTATATTTAAAGATCTTTTTCAATTCTTTGTAAATCATATCCTAGTAGACTTTGACTTTAGTGCACATCCACCACCTATGGACGAAATTCCCTTCCTTCTCCTTGCATTTCTAGCGTGCCTTATCTTGAGTTATATATATTTTAGCAAGTTTAGTCGGCGTCAAATACCACCTATACGTCACCTTCATTAAATTTTCTGTTAGTGCTGTACATGCAATAAATTGTTTTTGTCCATAATCTTTCCCACTTATCTAATTCAATGTTATGACCAAAATCTTGAGCCCATTTAATCATAACCGACTTAACTTCTTCATTCTTTGTATGCCATTCTTATACGTTTTTGGCAATGATTTTCTTTTACTATCTAGCAACTCTGTCTCTTAATTTTGATTTAGTATGACCAAAACCATTTCCCTTACTGTCTTCCTTAAATACATCTTGCAAAAGATGGTAAGTGTGTGGGAAAGAGAGTTTGAATCGGATTAGTCTGATCTTGTATTTATGTTCCCCTAAACCAAGCATGTCCAAAGTCCACTTAGGGGGCCTTCCACCCATCTCTCCTAGATCTCAAAATGCATTGGTTTTGTCATATTTCCTGCTATCCTGCCAAAGAATTTAAATTTCTCCAATGTTCTTTTAGACCAGGCATGTCCAAAGTCCAGTTCAGGGGCCTAATTTGGCCCTCTGGTCGATTTAATCCGGCCCTCGTGGCAGTTTATTTACTAGGGCAAAACTTCCCCCCAAAAAGCTCAAGAACTTTAATCCTAAAAAAAGGTCAGCACCTCTGGGGTCAAATCCTTAAAAAAGGCTCAACAATTGTGGGGTTTCACTGTTAATATGCTTCTTCTTAATTGCATTTCACTATTAATATACCTCTTAATTGTGTATCTGAAGAAGTGTGCATGCACACGAAAGCTCATACCTAGAACTAACTTAGTTGGTCTTTAAGGTGCTACTGGAAGGAATTTTTTTATTTTGTTTCTTCTTAATTGTATTTCAGTTCAACAATGACTTTGATAAAATACATCTTTTGTGACGTGCAGAAGGCTTGAAATACCTATGAGATGCAACAGTTACCATATAGCATATATTCAATATAAAAAACAGCAACAATTGGTTGTTGACAAAGGACAGCTGGCATATATATATAAAAGATATTAACTGATATGCATGACATACCAGATATAGCTATATAATCTCTACTGCTGGTAAGAGAAGACCTTTGGACAGGCATTTTCAAAAAAAGAGATTTTTATGAATCGCCCTAATACCAAGTTACCTTCAGGAGCTGAGGGCCGTATCAAACCTCAATCTAGCCATCCCATCACAGAGCAGCCTTTTGGGCTCCTGTGAAAGACATACTAATATTCGCGTAAAAACTCTGTTTTGTGTTTCAAAGGTTGCCGAAGCCGAGGAATGCTATAATACAGCTCTCCGTTTATGTCCAACTCACGCGGATTCTCTTAATAACCTGGCGAACATCAAGCGAGAACAAGGGAATATCGAGGAGGCTGTCCGCCTCTACCGGAAAGCTCTTGAGGTACGTGCGTGGAGAATTACAACAATTAAATTGACACATAAGGGTTAGGCATGCGTACCCTGGACTCCTAGTCTGGGTCTTTTTAAAAATCGCCGATCAGATTTTTCTTGATCAATAACGGAAATAATGGTGAAGAACTGAAAGTAAAGTAGCATTTTGAGGTTTGACAAAGCATGGTCCGATAAGTCCCTTTTGGAAGGAAGAGGGTCTGTCCCTCTTTTTATATTCCTGGGCCTCCTGGAATGACCAAAAATCTGCTTTTTCATCAGAAGAACAAAGCAAGGTGTTAAGGAACGGTACAGAAATTGAAATAAAAGCTGGGCACATGCTGTTCTCTGTGTCGGCTGAGCTTGATCCCCTGACAGTCTTATTTTCTAACAGTATTTCCTATGCGTACGAAAAAGGCAGTTCATAGGCCCATCATTATTATTATTATTATTATTATTACCACAAGTCATTCCAAATGGTGATTTATTTTGCAGCCAGCCCCTGCCACATTTGAGCATCAAAGAGGGGCTCTTTAAAATACGGCATTGGTCATTTGACAGTCTGATCTCCCAACAGTATTTCCTATGCATGCTAAAAAGGCAGTCCATAGGTTTCTCCTCCTCCTCCTCCTCCTCCTCCTCCTCCTCCTCCTCCTCCTCCTTCTTCTTAATTTTTGCAAGTCAATCCAAATGAGGATTTATTTCACAACATTTGAGCCTCAAAGAGCGGCCTCCGTCTCTTTAGAATGCTTCTTAGGGAAACTAAGAGTGAGCTTCTTTCCCACAGGTCTTCCCAGAGTTTGCAGCTGCGCATTCGAATTTAGCCAGTGTTTTGCAACAGCAGGGGAAGCTCCAGGAGGCCCTTATGCACTACAAGGAGGCCATCAGGTGAGCTTCCAAAGCCATGGGGAAAATAGATTGAAAGAGCTCCTCGTTATTGTATTTTAATCTTTTGCTGGAAGCCGCCCAGAGTGGCTGGGTATAAATAATAAATTATTGTTGCTGTTGTTAATAATTATTATTACTCCTCATGCGCTGGTCTGGTGCCTGTGGGAAAGCTCTCCTCTTGTGGATAATGCACTTTCTCTTTTAGGTTTTTTTATTTTCAGTTTTTTTATTTTAACATTTTATTTCCATACACTCCAAACATTTTCAATATATATAATACTGGGATTATACAAACCCCTCGGACTCTCCCCCATCCCCCCCCCCCGGGTTTCCATATTTTGCCATCTTTTCTTGCATGTAATTACAATGATCCGTTCTATTCCATTTCCTTATTTGCTACTTTGGCTTCATCAATGTTATATCAATCCTGCCTGCAGAAAGCCATCTAATTCGATTTTAATTTGATCCTGACTTGTTTTTAGGAGGTAATTTAATTATTGTTTGATTTTATACTAATGTTATATATTTGATGTTAGCTGCCCTAAGCCCAGTTTCGGCCGGGGAGGGCGGGATACAATTATTATTATTATTATTATTATTATTATTATTATTATTATTTCTAAATATGTACAGTGGCCTTTAAGGTATTCGATAAATTTTTCCCATTCTTGTTTAATTTTTTTTTATATATAAATAGTTTTTATTAAGTTTTAGCATTTTATATTCAACACAAACATCATTCTTGCAGACAGCATAGATGAATCCCAATCTCCCCCAGCTTCCCTCTTCTGGTTTTTTAAATATTTGCTTCTCCTGCCTATCTCATTCTCCCTTAATTTTGCCATCTTTGAACTAACGATGGTTATATCCTTAAGGTTTTTGCACCATGCTTTTTCACATTTCATCTTCATTATTTTCCCCATTTTGTCCTTTTAACTTTTTCTTTGCTTAAATTTCCTATCATCTTCATGTCTGAACTTCACGGTCATTTTGATAATCCACTCTTCTTTTGTTGGGACCTTCTCTTCCTTCCACATCCGGGCTAAGAACATTCAGGCATAAACAGAATACACTGTCTTTTTAGGTCTCTTGGTATTTCTTCACCCGTTAAACCTATTAGAAAGGCTTCTGGTTTTTTCACAAATGTTCTCTTCCCCCCCCCAGTTAATTATACAGTGGTACCTTGGTTCTCAAACTGAATGTGTTCCAAAACCAGGGTGCACTATCCCATAGAAAGTCATGCAAAACAGATTAATCCGTACCAGACTTTGAAAAACAATCCCTAAAACAGCCATTTAACATGAATTTTACTATCTAATGAGACCATTGATCCCTAAAATGAAAGCAGTCATCCATGTACTGTACTCTAAAATAAATACGACAGTCTTGTAAATGATAAAAATGAAAATTATTTTTTTTCCTGACCTGCACTGATGATAGTCATTGTTCGGATGGGGACTGGGGCTTCTATCCGTTTCCGCAATCGCACAATCAATCAATCAATCAGTAACTAAACTGGGATCCGCACAGTCGCAAAAACAAACGAACCGAAAAAGCCTCTGAAACCAAAACACCAAATAAATTGCAAAAACCAAAGCACCAAACTTAATCTGTTCCGGAAGTCTGTTTGATTGGTGCAGGCGCCCCAGAAAGAATAGCCAACAGCCGAATTTGATGTTTGGCTTCCGAAAAATGCCTGGAAACTGGAACACTTTTTCTGGGTTTTCGGCATTTGGGAACCAAAGTGTTTGAGTAATAATAATAATAATAATAATAATAATAATAATTTTATTTATTTATTTGTTTGTTTGTTTGTATCCCACCCTCGCCGGCCGAGGCTGGGCTCAGAGCAGCTAACATCATAAAAACAACACAACGAGCCTAAAAGCAGACATCAAGTAATTCAAGTAAAAATTAATTCAGATAAGTTAAAATCTGGGCAGGTGGCAATTATTAGGGTGGAATTGAGAGTGATTAATAATTGCCAGAATTGAGGAGCAGGGATTTCCCAAAAGGAAAGTGCTGCTTGTCTGTATGAAGAGGATGCCACAATGCTGAACTTTTCTGTATAAAAAACCTTCTGTATAAAGAAACCTTCTGTATGAAAAACCTTTGAGAACATTTGAGAACCAAGGTCTCACTGTCTCACATGACCACTAGGGTAGTTCATAAAAAACACTTTTTTGAAAATGCATGCTCCCAAGGTTATCTTACTACACTAGGGATTATATAGCTATATCTGAAATTTCGTGCATATCAGTTAATATCTCGACCCTCCTCCATGAAAATAGCTGTTTTCTTGGCCGTTTTCCTATTTTGTGAAGGCTTTGGAGAAGGCATTTTTTAAAAAAGTTTTTTTAATGAACTGCCCTAAAGACCACTGTATAGGATAGAAAGAGCCTTCTTGACCCTTACATTTCCAGCGTAACTTCAGTGTATTTTTGTACCAAAACTGCACTTTTTCTCTCGCCCTCTACGTCAGAATAAGCCCCACTTTTGCAGACGCCTATTCCAACATGGGGAACACCTTGAAGGAAATGCAAGACGTCCAAGGAGCTCTGCAGTGCTACACAAGAGCAATCCAAATAAATCCTGCGTTTGCCGATGCCCACAGCAACCTCGCTTCCATCCATAAGGTGAGCTTTGTGTCTTTGCTAAATCTATTTTTTAAAAAAACTGGGGGGGGGGGGGCAACAGGGAAATCTGTTAGTTTTTACAAAGGAAAACAACTGGCAAAAGCCATCCCAAACCGAGATGGGGCGCAAAAAGAAAAAGGGGAGAATTGGAATTTATGCTGGAAGTGTGAGGAGGCAGAGGGCACGCCGATACGTTTATGGTGGGGCTACAGAAACATTAAAAAATTCATGAGGAAATAAAAAAGATGATCAGAATTAATTTAGAGGGGAAAACCAGAGGCATATTTACTGAGTATAAGAGGTAAAGAAATACCACAAGATGGGAAGATATTATTCTTATACGCGACAGCTGCAGTAAGGCTACTCCTTGCACAAAACTGGAACAGGAAATATATACCCACAAAGGATGACTGGATAAAGAAACTAATTGAATTTATAGAACTGGCAAGGTTAAGTGCAGTAATAAGGTACCAATCAAACTGGAAAATAAAAATATAATGGAAATGGTTTGAAGATTATGTGTTCAAGTACTGCTCAAAAACTAATATGTTGATATGTTTGGTTTAATGTTTGTAAATCTGGTTTAATAATAATAATAAATAGTAAGTTAAAAGAGTTAAGAAATATAAATTTAGATACAAATTGCAATGTGAGTGAAGGAAGTCACATGGGTATTTGGGTAAATGGTGAGTTGGGTATAGGGTTAGATGTGGGGAATCCATATATGTAATGTATAGTGTTGAAAATGTACGGCAACTAGCATGTAAAATGAAATCAAAAATAAATAAAAATAGGGGGGAAATAAAAATGGCAATGTGAAATATTATATAGGCGGGTGAGGGGCGGTGGAGGGAAGCCACAAGGGTGGTTTTAATGTCTGAAATTTTGGGTGGTAGGGTAATACGAATTTTGTTTTGTGTCTATGTGTTTGTTTGTAAATAATTTTTTTAAAAGGAAAATGAAAAAATCGCTGTACTTTTCAGCGTGTCAGGTGGGTTTTTTTACTTTGAAATAAAAATGGGGGGAGGTCTTATACGGGTGATTGGGTGGGTGAATGGCTCATTTTCTTAAATTTGAGCCCCCCTGTGATGGGATGATGAGCTGCTTGTGCGTAAAAGCTTAGTCCCTCCGAGTTTGCCCTGATTAGCAAAGTTCTGTCTGTAGCGGAGCCCCTTAAGCATGGCTCCCTCAATCGCTGGCAGAATCCGACAGTGGGCGTTTACGGAATCTACTCCAGCATAAAAGCTCCTTGACGTAAACGCATCGTCTGGATTCTCGGCGCGACAGTTTCCGGCGAGGAGTGGGTGTACCTATGGGAGTTCCTGAGACTTCTCCGCTGTTTTCGCTAGAAGACTCCCTGAGCCACTCCTTCACCTCCTTCTCTCTCTGATCTCCCACTCTCCCCCTGCTGGTGCCTTCCTCCGCTGCTGAGTCTCTCCTGGCTTCTGAGAGCCCCTCCACCACCTGCCTTTCCGATGGCAGTTCCCTGACACCCCCCAAATAGAGGGTGGCTTATATAGACGGAAAGTATGGTGGAGTTCCACACCCAAAAATCTCATTGTGACTTCCAATCACCCCTATGTCACATTTCCAATGGCACCCTTTCGCTCGTCTCTCCTAGATCTCAAAATGCATTGGTTTTGTCATATTTCCTGCTGTCCTTTGTCAATCCACACCTGCCACAGAATTTAAATTTTCCCAACATTTTTTTTTAGACCACACATGTCCAGCGTGTGGCCGGGGAGCGTAACCTGGTTTACTTACTGGGGCAACCCCACCCCCAAATGCTCAACAGCTTCAATCCTAAAAAGAGCTAAACAACCTTGGGGTTAAATCCTAAACAGCTCAACAAATTTGCCCCACCCTCATGTCAAATCTGGCTCTCTTTGGGAAAATTTGGGCACCCCTGTAAATTTAGACAATACAGTCCTATCTCGGGTTAAATATGCTTCAGGATGAATATTTTTGGGTTGCGCTCCACAGTGACCCAGAAGTAACGGAGCACGTTACTTGCGGGTTTCGCCGCATGCACAGACGCTCAAAATGACGTCATGCGCGGAAGCGGCGAATTGCGACGTGCAGATGCGGGTTGCATTCGCTTCAGGATGCAAACGGGGCTCCGGAACGGATCCCATTCACATCCAGAGGTACCACTGTACTCTGCAAGTGTCCTGTTCTCTATGAAATGTTTCTTCCGAAACCTCTCGTAATTCTGTCTGTATTATAATATTCTTGCTAATTCTGCGTATTTTAGCCTTTTTGCTGGCTACGCCAACTTAGTAGGGATGGGATTCTCCTTTCCATCCTTTGTCTGTTAAGATTCTCGCTGCGGCTATTGTAGACACTGTGACTTGCCGTTGTTTTATAACTATTTATTGTAACAATCATTTATTCTATGATCAATTACAATAATCATTCATTGTAATAATCATTTATTGTACGATCAATTACAATTTATTGTAATTGTTAAGAGTAGGGTTCTGTTGAATTTTTACATGCTGATACTCAATATTATTCTATAGCATGGGGAGGCAAACTACGACTCAATGGCCTTCTCAATCTGGCCGGGAGTCGGCATGTTTTGACATGAGTATAATGTGTCCTTTTATTTAAAATGCACCTCTGGGTTATTTGTGGGACATAGGAATGCGTTCCTTTTTTTCCCCTCCCCAAAATCTAGTCTGGCCCTCACAAGGTCTGAGGGACAGTGGACGGCCCCCTGCTGAAAAAGTTTGCCGACCCCTGTTCTATTCCAATGATTGTTGAATGTTACTTTATAAGTCTACCAGGTGTGGATCATCGTGCCTTCTGTCTGTTCTTCATCTTTGGTTTTGATGGTTGAGAAAAAAAGCTAGTGCCAATTGCTGAAATATCCCTCCCTTTCTAGGATTCCGGAAACATCCCAGAGGCAATTGCTTCGTATCGCACCGCCTTGAAACTGAAGCCGGACTTTCCTGACGCTTACTGCAACCTGGCGCACTGTTTGCAGGTGAGGCAGAGTTTTTCAGCATATTAAGGGCCAACACTCCCAGGGTTTCCGGCATTTGGGAACCGAGGCGTTTGAGTCCCACGGTAATGGTAAAAGCGTCACCTAATTCAGGAATTGTCCAATGTCACTTTAGAGACCAACTCAGTTTGTTCTGTGTCTAAGCTTTCATGTGCAGGCAGACTTATTCAGATATACTGAAGTGGAAGTCCCCACACCCTGATATTTAGAGGGAGGGTGGGGCGGGGTATTTCTCTGAAGAGGTACTAGGACTCAATCGGTATGGTCAACCTGTGGACGACTGTGTCTCATTACATATCCTAAAACTATTTTAGGTCATCTGCATACCATCCCTTGTTTTTTCAGTCGTTCACAGTTGCCAGCAGGTGGACCATACCCATTGACTCGTACTACCCTTCGGAGAAAAACCCCAACTCACCCTCCCACTATATATCAGGGTCTGGGGGCTTCTCCTTAGTCTTATATAGCAGGGCCTGGGGACTTCTCCCTCTGTATATCAGGGTCTGGGGACTTCCGCTTCAGTGTATCTGAAGAAGTGTGCATGCACACAAAAGCTTATATCAGACATCCCCAACCTGTGGCCCCCCCAGATGTTTTGGCCTACAACTCTCATGATCCCTAGCTAACAGGACCAGTGGTCGGGGTTGATGGGAATTGTAGTCTAAAACATCTGGAGGGCCGAAGGTTGGGGGTGCCTGGCTTATACCAAGAACAAACTTCGTTGGTCTGTAAGGCGCTACTGGGCAATTTTTATATATATTTTGACTTCATCAGACCAACACGGCTACCTACCTGAATCTAGAACCCTGGTTTTCTTTGCCCCCTTTCAGATCGTCTGTGATTGGACCGATTACGACGAGAGAATGAAGAAGCTTGTCAGTATTGTGGCTGACCAGCTGGAGAAGAACCGGCTCCCTTCGGTGCACCCCCATCACAGCATGCTGTATCCGCTGTCTCACGGCTTCCGAAAGGCTATTGCCGAGAGACATGGGAACCTTTGCCTGGACAAGGTGGGTCTATGCTGTGAAGAGGTGTGCGCCGTTCCGTCAGATTTTGAATGCATGTTGGCTTTGGATATATAATAATATATAATAATTTATTATTTCTACCCTCCCCATCTGTCTGGGTATCCTCAGCCACTCTGGGTGGCTGCCAACCAAATATTAAAAACACAAGACAGCATTAAATATTTAAAAACTTCCCTAAACAGGGCTGCCTTCAGATGTCTTTTAAAAGTGAAATAATTGCTTATTTCTTTGACATCTGATGGAAGGGCGTTCCACAGGGCGGCCGTCACCACGCGAAGGCCCTCTGCCTGCTTCCCTGTAACTTGGCTTCTTGCAGAGAGGGAAGTGCCAGAAGGCCCTTGGGAGAGGGACCCTGGTGTCTGGGGTGGAGATGCTCCTTCAGGTCTACTGGGCTGAGGCCATTGAGGGCTTTCAAGGTCAGCACCGACACTTTGAATTGTGCTTGGAAACGTCCTGGGAGCCAATGCAGATGTCTCGGGACCGTTGGTATGTGGTCTCAGTAAGACTGGATTTAAAGGTTCAATCTTGCTGGCATCCTCTTAATATTGACAACCAGAGGAAAGTTTCATCTGCTGGGCTGTTTAGGGCTTTCAAGGTCAGCACCAACACTTTGAATTGTGCCCGGAAACGTACTGGGAGCCAATGCAGGTCTTTCAAGACTGGTGTTATGTGGTCTCTGCTGCTGTTCACGGTCCCCAGTCTGGCTACCACATTCTGTTTGTGTGTGTTTTTAAAAAAAATAATTTTTATTAACAGGCCAATCACATCACATTATCCAAATCACATTAGTTCCAAATTATACAGCCGAATTTTAAATTTTTGTTGGGGGTACCCATACATCAAGCTCTGAATGAGTCCAAAGCTCCGAATGAGTCCAAACATCACTTATATTGCTGCTTTAATTAAACAGTTCTATCCATTTCAATCCAGATAGTCCTTTATTACTTTCTTCTTGTTGTTGTTATCGTCTATTCCTTTCTTTACGATCTCCGATAATTTTCACAAGCAGATTGAAAACAGGCATCCTCTGTGTGGGTTTTGTACTCTCCAAAGATCATATCGCTCAGGGACAGCCGCTGTTCAACGCTTCCATAAAAAAAAAAAAAAAAATAAATCTTCAGCCTGTCCTTTACTTTTCTCAGACTTGCCAAATATATCAGGAGGCTCTGTCAGGTCAAGATTGCATTCCAACAATCCTTCTCTTTCCAATGGTCCTGATTCTCCTCCCCCTGTCCTCCTTTCTCCGGCAAGCCTGTCTTGGCGAGGTGCCATTTTTTAACTGCGCCATAAAATTTTCCTCCGTTCTCACCGTTCACCAATCCTCTCTCCAGCTATAATCCATCCCACACAGTTCTTGAATTTCTGCTTGTGATTAGTAAAACGCAGCGATCTTGTTTCTATCTGGGGTTGAGGGTTATTAATATCACATCGTGCAAAGAAAAAATGTTTTTTCCTCCACCCCCCCCTTCATTCCAAACATACAGTCTCTTAATGGTGATTCATCAGAAGATTTACTTATCCGTCCATCACTCCCGGTCACAGAGATCCATTAATCAGCAGTCTTATCTCTCTAGTGTTACTTGATGTGCTTCAGCTTCATTCCAATCGTATGTTTCCAATTATAATTCCGAGCTGAAGCTAACCAGAACGCGCTGATTGGAATCGGCGTCAGGAAGATCTGACTTCATCGAGGGCTTGTGCCAAGTGACCGGCACCTCCATCTCTCGGATCAGGGGGTGCATTGTGGACACCGCTGGCAAGGCAGCCCCCCATCTCCTTGGGGGTGGGGTAGGAAGACTGCATACTTCGCATAGCAGCCTCTTAATTACCTCGTATGGGTCAGAGAGATGTTATTGTCGGCCATCTTCCAACGCGCCACCTGGTGGCCCCTGGCTACCACATTCTGGATTAATTGCAGTAAGGTAGCCCCACATAGAGCGCATTGCAGTAGTCCAAGCTGGAGATAACAAGAGCATGCGCCACTCTGGCAAGAGAGTCTGTGGGCAGGGAGGGTCTTACCCTGCATCCCAGATGGAGCTGCCCTGGACACAGAACAGACCTGTGCCTCTATGGGTCCAAAATGACCCCAGACTGTGCAGCTGGTCCTTCAGGGGCACAGTTGCCCCGTTCAGGACCAGGGAGTCCCCCCCCACCCACCACAGAACTTCAGTCTTGTCAGGATTCAACCTCAACCAGTTAGCTGCCATCCATCCTCCAACCGCCTCCAGGCACCCGCGCAGGAACTCCACCGCCTTTGCCGGCTCTGATTTGAAAGAGAGGTAGAGCTCTCTATCAGGCTTCCTCATGCTGCTCCTGATGCTTTTGGCCTACAACTCCATGGTCCCTAGCTAGCAGGTCTAGTGGTCAGGGATGATGGGCACTGTAGTTTGAAAACAGCTGGAGGGCCAAGGTTGAGGAAGCCTGCTCTATATTGGTGCCAATGGCTGTTAAGCGAAAAAAATTCCAGGGTGAGTGACTCCTTGACAGCCTAGCTTACCGGGGCACTTGTCCCCCATGGGTCCATGCTGTCAGTTAAAGGAGGAAGTCCCAGCCCGGTAATTTGGAGCAAAACAGTGGTCAGTAGACAATGATTCTTACTGTTGCACCACAGGTCTGCCCAGGAGTAAGAACCCCGAGCATGGGGCGATGTCAGCTTTTAAAACTTCCTTCTTCCCCCCAGAATACACTTCAAGCAGCATCGTTGATACATCATCACTACATCACTAGCACATCACAAATGGGGAGGGGTATACAAGGGTTATGCATTCAATATGAGGTCCCTTTATCAGACCCCTTAAATCTCCATCACCGAAAGAACAATAAAACTCTTGACACGTCCTTTCCCACTGGACTTGTCTGGAGATGGGCATTCAGAACACCTGCCTTGCTAAACTGCCTTGGCAGATGTCTATGGTTGCCCCCTTGGTCCCTCCCTCGGTGGGGTGCCGTGTATGTGCTCTCAGGCTTGGGGAATTCTGGCAGGATGCCCTGTTCCTGCTGCCTACATGACTTCCTGCTTCTTGGCTCATGGAGGGAGGTGGAGCCCAAATTCACCTTCCTTTCAGGGTTCAAATGGCGTCGGAATGAGGAGAGTCGGTTAAAGCATAGATTTTCTGCGAATTCATAATGCTAGGTGTCTTTCTTGGGCTGTCAAGTTAAAGGTATGTATATTTGTAACATTGGAACAACATTGGAACAACATTGGAACAACTGTCCCCCCCCTTGTCATTTGGAACAATGTTGGAACAACATTGGAACAACTGTCCCCCCCCCCCATGTCATTTCCGTAACCCGGCTTTCTTGAATCCCCTTGCCAGATCAACGTGCTCCACAAGCCACCTTACGAGCACCCCAAGGACCTGAAAGGCAGTGAGGGCCGGCTCCGCGTTGGCTACGTGAGCTCTGACTTTGGGAACCACCCCACCTCCCATCTCATGCAGTCAATCCCAGGCATGCACAATTCGGACAAATTTGAGGTGAGGTGCACAAGAGGGCAGCTGTGTGAGTAGCTCAGGCGGCAGAGCGCTGAGACTCTGAATCTTGGGGTCATGGGTACGAGCCCCATGTTGGGCCAAACGAATGAATACAGCCTAGGACCGCCTCTCCTGGTATACGCCATGGAGGATCTAACAGTCTGCAAATAATAACATCTTAGAGGTCCTGGGCCTCAGGGAGATTAGGCTGGCCTCGACCAGGGCCAGGACCTTTTCGGCCTTGGCCCCGGCCTGGTGGAACTCTCTGCCACAAGAGATCAGGACCCTGTGGGATCTCACATCTTTCTGCAAGGCCTGTAAGATGGAGTTGTTCCGCCGGGCCTTTGGTTCAGCCTGACTCCCCTTCTCTTTTTGTGTAAAAACTAGTATGAAAGAGGCCTCCCAGTGTTCTCACAGGCCCATATAAGAGCAGCGCAAACAGTTGGGCCTGATGAGCGTTTACTGTTCCCAACCCTAATCCTGCAGAAAGCCATCTAATTGAATTTGATCCTGGCTTGTTTTCAGGAGGTAATTTCGTTACTGCTTGATTTTATACCAATGTTACATATTTGGTTAGCCTCCCTGAGCCCGGTTTCGGACGGGGAGGGCAGGATACAAATAAAAGTTTTTATTATTATTATAATTATCATCATCATTATCCTCTTAATTTGCATCAGCCCTTGGTTGTAGCAATAAAACGACGAGATGATCTGCAAGGAATAGAAATGAAAAATCAATGATATCAAATACATTTGAGGGTTTTGAATTGAGAGTGGACCTTATTCTGACTGCCCCAGCTCAAAACCTGGCCGCCTTTTAACACTTCCGGGTTGGCGCCTCCGGCAATGGCGGAGCTCCTCCGTTCGGGAGGAACTTGCTCCGTGAAAAACAGGGTCTGACCGCCATGGCGAAGGTGGAGACCCTCAGAAATCACAGGTGGAGAAGCCTGTGAACTTGGGATTCGGCTGGCACCTTTTGCGCCCCCCCCCTACTCGCGGGAAGACCCGGTATTGGGAATCCGGAGCGACGTGGGGTGAGCGGCGCGGTGCTTTGAATCGACCGCTTCTTTCACGGAGTGAAGCCGCATTGCTGCTGTCGGAGAGCGCTGACTTTCTTCCTGTGGGTAATTGGATTTTAAACAACAACCCGTGAGTAGAACGGAAAATTGGACTTTTAAAATAATTTAATTTGGCACCGAACGGGGAAGGTTCAAATAGCAAGTCCACCTTCCCTTTCTGTAAACAGAGGCAAAGTAGAGGCAAACAGAGACTGAGGCAAAGTAGTAGTTAACTAAGGTCTTGGAAAGTCTCATGTAAAGGATTAAAACTCCACTGATTGAAACTACTTAACCCCCTTGGAAGTAGGAGAAGAGGGGGGGAATTTTGACCAAGTGATTCTGCAGGATAAAGTGAAAAATCAAAAACTGAATCACCGTGTCTCTGAACCTGTGAACGGTTTGCAAAAAGTCCTTTGACGGTGAACAGGATAAATTTGACAGCTAGCCATAAAAGAAAGACATTGTTTCCATCGTCCGCTTCTGTGCTTAAAAAGAAGTAAAGGTAACTGAAAATTGTTACTATTTTACCTTTGGAATTGTGCTGGAAAGGATTAATACAAATGGAGACTGTCTTCCTCTAGAGTTTTGGGACATTGTTACAAAAGTGCAGCTGGAGAATTTGGCTTTAAAATAAAGATTGTGGGAAACCAGGATTTGACCTTGAACATCTCAAGAATGTCGGCTAAGGAAGATGTAGTGTCTGTATTGAATAAGACAATTTATCTGTTGGGAAAGCTGCATAAACAGATAGATGTCATGGCTACTAATATTGATATCTTGGGAACAAAAGTGGGCATCGGCACAGAAGTTGATCTGGCACAGGAATCTATTCTAATTGAACAAATGGATGAATCGGAGAAGGAGAAAGTTGTTGTTGTTGAATATAAAGCAATACAAGGGGGAGCCTCAACCTTACAGATGCAAATGGAGGATTACAAGTTGAGGCCCTATATGACTGCAACTAGAAAAAGCCAGATTATGAAGATGGGAGCCTGGCCTGATCTGGAAATGGGAAGTTGGAGAGATTCCCTTATTCAGGGATCAATTGACTTTTGGGATATGGACTTGGGCCAGGAAAAGATTGGAGCCTTTGGGGCCTTTGGATTTGGAGGAATTGCGAAACAAGATTTGGAATGCTTTATGGGCCCTAGTTTTAACCATGGGGACCTGGCCGACTATTGTTGGGTTGGAGCATCCCCGAGATCTGCTTGTTAGTATCAAAGATAATCAAGAAGACCAGCAGAAGGAACGTGAAGAAGAGTTAAGAGCCTCGGATATAAGATCTCCAGGCTGATGGACTGTTGGGGGTTGATGGAAGTGACGGCAGGGGCCGAGACCAGGGAGAGAAGACGGTGGAAGAAGACTGGGAATTTAAAGTGTTTATAAGGAGACTTTAAAAACTTAATGAGGGATGGAAAAATCGTGGAATGAAATTTTATGACCCATGGGGAAATGTTTTTAAGAGATCAAGCTCAAATATATTAATTTTAATGAGAAATAAGATTAAATAAAGTAAAAATGGCTTGTTAATTGGTGAAAGAAGAGAATGTAAAATTACAGTATATTAAGATAAATTATGGTGAAAGAAGAGAGTGTAAAATTACAGTATGTTAAGATAAATTATTGGGATAAAAACAAAGATGGAAAGGATTTGCTGAAATATCTAATTGAACTAGAATACAAAAAAGGGAGGTGTGAGGAGGTCAAGGAAATAAGCAAATGGAAAATAAGTTATGGGAAGGTTTGGGGTTTTTTTTCCTTTTCTTTTTTCTTTTTTTTCTTAATTGCCTGTATTTTTCTGGGGTTTTTTTCATTTTTTTTAAAAATATTTTTGCTTGTCTGTATTCATGGTCTCGTTTTTTCTTGCTTAACCTAGTGTTTTCTTTTGTAATTTTTAAAACCGGAATAAATATTATATATATATATATAAAACCAAAACCTGGCCGCCTTTGCCGTCACCTGCTCCTCTTGATCTGCCAAGAGAGAGGACTCTGGGGTAGTGGTTGGGCAACCCGGAACGGGCAATAAAGGAGGGGTAATCATCTCACAACAAACCTAGACAGCATCTTAAAAAGCAGAGACACCACCTTGTCAACAAAGGTCCGTATAGTAAAAGCTATGGTTTTCCAAGTAGTGATGTATGGAAGTGAGAGCTGAACCATAAAGAAGGCTGATCACCAAAGAATTGATGCTTTTGAATTATGGTGCTGGAGGAGACTCTTGAGAGTCCCATGGACTGCAAGAAGATCAAACGTATCCATTCTGAAGGAAATCAGCCCTGAGTGCTCACTGGAAGGACAGATCGTGAAGCTGAGGCTCCAAGACTTTGGCCACCTCATGAGAAGAGAAGATTCCCTGGAAAAGACCCTGATGTTAGGAAAGATGGAGGGCACAAGGAGAAGGGGACGACAGAGGACGAGATGGTTGGACAGAAGTGCCTGGCATGCTCTGGTCCATTGGGTCACGAAGAGTCGGACACGACTAAGCAACAACACAATCATCTCCTCAAGGCTTTTTATAAAGCACATGCACCACCGATTTGGTGCTACCATCTCTGCAGGGACATGAGCGTTTCCCATGTGGAATCTGTCGGAATCGTCCCTCGAGTCCAGTCCAGGGCGAGACATTTGATCTTGCGAGGTTCAAAGCTGTCTGCATTTTGGGATTGCTCGGTGATGCAGATCAGGTGCTGGAGAGTCGAAATTGGACGGTGGGAAATTTCCTGATGGCAGTCAAGTTGTTCTGACACTTGAGATCATTTAGGCACCGGCAGATTAGACCAGGCACCCCCAGCCTTTGGCCCTTCAGATGTTTTGGACTACAATTCCCATCATCCCTGACCACTGGTCCTGTGAGGTAGGGATCATGGGAGTTGTAGGCTAAAACATCTGGAGGGCCGCAGTTTGGGAATGCCTGGATTAGACTGTTTGCTTGACTAAAACCCAAAGTCAGTAGCTGTTGTGGGGATAAGCCACAAGAGGGAAGCTCTTGGGCAAAGATTCCCACATTGCAGGGGGTTAGCCTAGATGAGCCTCGTGGCCCTTTCAAACTCCCTAGTTCTATGATTCTATATTAGCAATTGCTTCATCATGGAGGAAAGCTGTGATGGTTCATGTGCTTCATAAATTCTGGCCTTTTCCTGCGATGTTTGGGAAAGATGGGCTTTGTCTACTGTTTTTCGGCCTGTGTTTTGCTGCACCTCACATGCTCCCTGCTCAAGTGACCCTCAAATGTATTTTATACAATGGACTTTTTATTTCCATTCTTTGTATATTGTATTGTATTGTTTTATTGTGATGCCCGACCCAAATAAAAGATTCCTCCATTCATTCAGTGACTCTGGTCAGCCTCAGTTCTAAGCAACTCCTCTCTTTCCTAGGTCTTCTGCTATGCCCTCAGCCCCGACGACGGCACAAACTTCCGGGTCAAGGTGATGGCTGAAGCAAATCACTTTATTGACTTATCTCAGGTGAGAGCTCTTTCTCCCCTGTATATCCTAAATACGCTCTTGCCCAGGCAACCTTTTCCGGAAGATATTTGTCATTTTGAGGAGTTTAGCGATCTGATATAATAATAAGAATAAGAATAAGAATAATAAATTTTATTTATACCCCGGCCAAGACCAAGCACAGGGCGGCTAACACCAAATATATAATACATTAAAAACACAAAATCAAACGATTGGTTTAAAATACAATTCAAATCACATTTAAAATCAAAATAAAATTCAGAGATATGCTCATCTCTTCCTGCCTCTGTTTACTTCTCTATCTTTTGCTAAAGCTCTTTGATGGCAGAGAACAGCCTTTTAATGCATAATCTGGCGGAAGGAAGAAGCTATAATGCAGGATACCATCTGTTCTTGGATGCTATATGTTGTTTGGACGAATGTGCAGTATCAGAAGAGGGGGCTAAATCATGAATAATCTGCACTAGTAGATTCTTCAGGTATCTGAAGAAGTGTGCCTGCACATGAAAGCTTATACCCAGAACAAACTTAGTTGGTCTCTAAGGACCCCTGACCATTAGGTCCAGTCGTGACCGACTCTGGGGTTGCGGCGCTCATCTTGCTTTATTGGCCGAGGGAGCCGGCGTACAGCTTCCGGGTCATGTGGCCAGCATGACTAAGCCGCTTCTGACGGACCAGAGCAGACACAGAAATGCCATTTACCTTCCCGCCAGAGGAAGGTACCTATTTATCTACTTGCACTGGCATGCTTTTGAACTGCTAGGTTGGCAGGAGCAGGGACCGAGCAACGGGAACTCACCCCGTCGCAGGGATTCGAACCGCCGACCTTCTGATCGGCAAGCCCTAGGCTCAGTGGTTTAGACCACAGCGCCACCCGCGTCCCTCTCTAAGGTGCTACTGGACAATTATATATATATAGATAGATAGAGAGAGAGAGAGAGAGAGAGATGTATAGATATATAGATATATATAGATATATTTTGACTGCACTAGCTAGTGAGGCAAACCATCCAGGCTAGTGATCAATAACCTATAAATCAGATTTTTGGGCATAGCTCGGAAAAGCATGTCTGAACTCATGGTCGAAGGGTTGTGCAACCGGGGGCGGGGGGGGGGGGTCACTTAGCCGCTTCTCAGGGGCTTCCCAGTGGCAGGTCGAAGTGCTTGCTTGGTAATGTATATAACAGGGTGGATTTGATTTAAATCACTAGTCGGTGTCCAAACTCTTTTCAAAGAGGGCCAGATTTGATGAAGTGAACATGCGCAAGGGCCGGCCAAAGTTGTTGAGTTTTTTTTAGGATCTCAGCCTTGCCCTTGCCTTTGCCCTAGCTGCCTAGCTGTAAGCCCTAAACATTAACTCTTAACAGTAATTCTTAGCCTAAGCCTAACCCTACCTCCAGCCTTAGCCTTTGCCCTAATTCTAAACCCTAGCCCCTAACCCTAAACCTAAACTACATTTCAGATGATTCATGGGTGCAGAGTAGTGCTTCAGATACCCTGCCCACTTTTTGTCACGGAGCACGTATCCCGAGCTATGGCAATCTGGCCAAAACAGCTCACTTTCCTGCTGTGTGGGATTTTGCAAAAGCAACAGCAAGTGCACTGTATGAGGGAAAGAAGCTCAGAAGGACCATTCGAGGGCTTGGACATCGTCGCCAGGTTGTCAAGTCAACCTTAGCAGATGTACTACTACTACAGTGGTACCTCGGGTTACATATGCTTCAGGTTACATGTGCTTCAGGTTACAGACTCCGCTAACCCAGAAATAGTGCTTCAGGTTAAGAACTTTGCTTCAGGAAGAGAACTGAAATTGTACTCCGGCGGCAGCAGGAGGCCCCATTAGCTAAAGTGGTGCTTCAGGTTAAGAACAGTTTCAGGTTAAGTACGGACCTCCGGAACGAACTAAGTACTCAACCTGAGGTACCACTGTACTACTACTTTATTACTTAAAGTACCCCACCCATTTGACTGGGTTTCTCCAGCCACTCAGAGCGGCTTACAACAAGAGATGAAAAACACATTAAAACATCAGCCATTCAAAACTTCCATAAACGTGCTTCTAATGTTTGTGTTTTAGGTCCCGTGCAATGGCAAGGCGGCTGACCGCATTCACCAAGACGGCATACATATCCTGATCAACATGAATGGCTATACCAAAGGAGCCCGCAACGAGCTGTTTGCTCTCCGGCCGGCACCGATCCAGGTAAAGGAAGCCACAGTGAAATGTTCATCATACAGTGATCCCTTGATTCTCAAATTTCATCTGTTCCGGAAGTCCATTCCGAAACCAAAGCGTTCCCAAACCAAGGCGCGCTTTCCTATAGAAAGGAATGCAAAAGGGATTAATCTGTTCCAGACTTTGAAAAACAACCACTCAAACAGCCATTGAACATGAATTTTATTCTCTAACAAGACCATTGATGCATCAAATGAAAGCAATCATCAATGTTCTGTACTATAAAATAAATAAGACAGTATGGTAGATGATAGAAATTTTTTAAAACAAAATTCTTGCCTGCACTGATGATAGTCATTGTTTGGATGGGGGGCTTCTATCCGTTTCCGCAGTCACACTGTCCGTCTATCCATCAGTAGCTATCCGTCCATCCATCCTTCTATCCATCTGTCCATCAACAGCTAAAGCCATTGTTTGGATGGGGGGCTTCTATCCGTTTCCGCAGTCACACGGTCCATCCATTGGTCTATCCATTAGTAGCTAAAGCCATTGTTTGGATGGGGGGCTTCTATCCGTTTCCGCAGTCACACAATCAATTCATCAGTAGCTGAACTGGGTCCACACAGTCACAAAAACAAATTGACCGAAGAACAGAAACGCAAAATAGCAATAACAAAAGCACCAAACTTAATCTGTTCTGGAAGTCTGCTTGACTTTCCAAAAAAATGTTTGAAAACTGGAACACTTCCAGATTTTCAGAGTTTGAGAACCAAGGTACCACTGCATGCCCAAAATATTCTTTACTGTAGTCGTAAGATGTTAACGCTGTGATGTTAAAAAATGTGATTAAGACATTAATATTTACAGCCAGAGGAAGGTTTCATTTTTGGAAGAATAAATTTTCAAAGTGGTTTTGACAGTCCTATCAAAAATGACTGATTTGATTCTATTTGGACTGCTTTTCTGCTGTACTCGATTGGAAGGAGAAAAAGACTCATTCCCTTCATACCATTTAAACAATTTTAAGTAAAAGAATAGCATTATGGCATTTGTATCCATGTTTGTAAACGGATGTGGTTAAACAATTTTAAAAAAACAACAATTTAGGCTGAGTTTCTGCACACATGGAAAACTTTAAACAAATCCTTCTTTCACAATGGCTTTTGATGGAACTTAAACAAAAAATATTTAGAAAGATTATTATTTTAAAAATCCGCTTTAAATTGAAAAAATCCGATTTAAGAAAATCCTTAATTGTTTTATGCAGCCTTTTTGTAGATCTTGCCGAAAGACACGGTCCTCTTTAAGAAGGTGGGGTGTGTTTTCCCCCCCGGTTTTTTTGGCAAACTCTGGATATCTTGCCAGAGGCCTTCCTCTTAAAAAAGAGACTGCATAAATTTAACCCAAGCTTAATTTTTGGCAATTTATAGAAGAAGATTTGCACATGGACACTTCCTTTTTTGTCAAAGTAAGCGTATGTATATTATTTATTCATTTAGGTAGCCAAGTTGGTCTGACACAGTCAAAATATTATTATTCAGTGTATCTGAAGAAGTTTGTTTTTTATATTATTTATATTAATATATTTATATTATTTTATTTTATTTTATTTATATTACTTATTTATATTATTATTCAGTGTATCTGAAGAAGTGTGCACGTACACAAAAGCTTATACCAAGAACAAACTTAATTGGCTACTGGACACTCTATATATATATGTAATTCTTGAAAAAGTTTTTATAAAAAAAGAAGCTCTGGATATCTTGCCTTGCTGCCTTATTGTATTTTAATCTTTTGTTGGAAGCCGCCCAGAGTGGCTGGGAAAACCCAGCCAGATATGGGCGGTGTAGAAATAAAATAATAATAATAATAATAATAATAATAATAATAATAATAAACAACCCTCATTTGTTTGCCTTCCAGGCAATGTGGCTGGGCTATCCGGGAACCAGCGGGGCCTTATTCATGGATTACATTATCACTGACCAGGAAACATCCCCGGTGGAAGTGGCGGAGCAATATTCAGAAAAACTGGCTTACATGCCCAATACCTTCTTCATTGGTGATCACGCCAATATGTTCCCGCACCTGAAGGTATTTGGGAAGAGGGGAACAGCCTGCTTCGTATCGCGGTCTTTTTTTCTTGGAAAAAAGCCCAGATCCAAATTGCTGTGTTTTTCAGATGCATTATATGTCTTTCTTTCAGAAAAAAGCAGTCATCGACTTCAAATCGAATGGTCACATCTACGACAACCGAATTGTTTTGAACGGTGTCGACCTGAAGGCATTCCTCGACAGCCTGCCTGACGTGAAAATAGTGAAGGTCAGGAAAATCCAGGCGTGTGTAGGTGGTTTTGGAGTCTCAATAATAATAATAATAATAATAATAGTAGTAGTAGTAGTAGTAGTAGTAATAATAATAATAATAAACTTATTTGTATCACATCCGAAACCGGACTCAGGGTGGCTAGCATCAAATACATCACATTAGTATAACATCAAACTATTATTATTATTATTATTATTATTAATTTTTTACTGCAAAGTAAATACATCAGAACAAAAGCATACATAAAGAATAATATCCAATAAAACAGAAAGAAGGAAAAAGTAAAGGAGGAAAAGAAAAAAATGCAAAGAAAAGTAGAGTCAAAGAATAAAGAAAAGCATATTTCAATACAATAAATACTATTTTGCAAAATAATAATAATAATAGACTTCCATTACTCTCACAATCCTTCCTTTCACCTTTCATATTTTATCTGTATTTCAGTATTATTTTAATCTGAATATATAAATATGTATATATGTATATTTCCCCTTTTCCATTCACCAGGTCATTCTAGACACAGTCAAATTTTTACATTTGAACCTTGTCTTTCTAAGTAGTCATTCAAGCAGTTCCATTCCTCCTGGACTGTATTCATTGGCTTTAGTCTTATTATATCCGTCCATTTGGCCAGTTCCAAATATTCACATAATTTATATAGCCACTCCTCTTTGGTCAGTACCTGGTTACCCTTCCAGTACTTAGCCACTAGAATTCTTGCCGCTGATGCTGCATACAGAAAAAAATGAGTTTTTTCTTTTAGAATATCACTGTTCAATATTCCCAAAAGATATGTTTCTGGTCTTTTACTATGTGAAGTTCTTAGTAACTTTTTAAAAAATCAAATAATAATGAAATTACCTGCTAAACCAGGCTTCCTCAACCTTGGCCCACCTGCTGTTTTGGGACTACAATTCTCATCATCCCTGACCTCTGGTCCAGTTAGCTAGGGATCATGGGAGTTGTAGTCCCAAAACATTTGGAGGGCCGAGGTTGAGAAAGCCTGACCTAAAAACAAGTCAGGATCAAATTGAAATCGAATTAGATGGCTTTCTGCAGGCAGGATGGATATATCATTGATGAAGTCAAATGAATTAGAGTAGTAAATAAGGAGATGGAATATAATGGATTGTTATAATTACATGCAAGAAAAGAGGGCAAAATATGGAAACTGGGGTGGGGTGGGGAAATACAAGGGGTTTGTTTAATCCCAGTATTGTATACCGTATTTTTCCTTCTATAACACGCAGATTTTTTCTCCTAAAAAGGAAGGGGAAATGTCTGTGCGTGTTATTGAGCGAATGTGTGGTCCCTGGAGCCAATTGGTGCGAGGGGAGGCAAAAAAAAGCAGGCAAAAATCAAATCGCGCGTCTCCTAGAAGGGAAACTTGAAAAGAGGAAGCGGCTGCTTTCCGGCATTCTGCCTCAGGGTCTTACTGCCCACCCACCTCTGTTTCCTTGCTGTGTTTGCTCAAACGGAACAAAGAGCAGGGAAAGCCCCTCCCCTCCAGGCAAGCAGAGGGGAAAGCTGAAAACATGCAGGAGGGAGAGAGAGAGAGAGAGAGAGCGTGAGCTGGCTGGCTTGGGTGGGTAGGTGAGGGAAAACTTTTGCCTTCCTTTCCTCCCTCCTGTTATACCCCTCTCCTGCATTCTTAGCCAGCTGCTTCTCTGCACACCCCTCTCCTGCTCCTTGTCCCTTCTGTGTTTTTCCTTCCCTTCCCACTTAAAATGTGGTTAAAAAGCATGGATCCACATGGATCCTCAGGATCTTTGCATTGGGTCAGCCCAAATTCACCATCAGATCACATAGCATGTCCATGGCTACAGCCTGCCCCCCCAAAATCACGCACCCACTGTTGCCTGGGGCTGCAATGGTGCAAAAATGTGGTTAAAAAGCATGGATCCACATGGATCCTAATGATCTTTGCATTGGGTCAGCCCAAATTCACCATCAGATCACATAACATGTCCATGGCTACAGCCTGCCCCCCAAAACCACACACCCACTGTTGCCTGGGGCTGCAATGGTGCAAAAACGTGGTTAAAAAGCATGGATCTACATGGATCCTCAGGATCTTTGCATTCAGTCACCCCAAATTCACCATCAGATCACATAGCATGTCCATGGTTACAGCCTGCCCCCCAAAAATCACGCACCCACTGTTGCCTGGGGCTGCAATGGTGCAAAAACATGGTTACAAAACATGGATCCACATGGATCCTCAGGATCTTTGCATTGGGTCAGCCCAAATTCACCATCAGAGCACATAGCATGTCCGTGGCTACAGCCTGCCCCCCCAAAATCACGCACCCACTGTTGCCTGGGGCTGCAATGGTGCAAAAACGTGGTTACAAAACATGGATCCACATGGATCCTCAGGATCTTTGCATTGGGTCAGCCCAAATTCACCATCAGAGCACATAGCATGTCCATGGCTACAGCCTGCCCCCAAAAAATCACGCACCCACTGTTGCCTGGGGCTGCAGTGGTGCAAAAACATGGTTACAAAGCATGGATCCACAGGGATTCTCAGGATTTTTTGCATTGGGTCACCCCAAATTCACCATCAGATCACATGTCTGTGGCCACAGCATGAAGCACAAAAATGATACATCCACTGTTTCATTCAGAATGTTTTTTCCCTTGTTTTCCTCCTCTAAAAACGATGTGCGTGTTATGGTCATGTGCGTGTTATAGAGCGAAAAATACGGTATATGGAAAATGTTTGGAGTGTATGGAAATAAACATAAAAGATTGAAAATAAGAAACTTGAAAGAAAAAAGAGAAAGCACGTTACAGTTGCATCTCGGGTTACAGACACTTCAGGTTACAGACTCTGCTAACCTGGAAGTAGTACCTCGGGTTAAGAACTTTACCTCAGGATGAGAACAGAAATTGCGAGCCAGCAGTGTGGGGGTGGCGGGAGGCCCCATCAGCTAAAGTGGTACCTCAGGTTAAGAACAGTTTCAGGTTAAGAATGGACCTCTGGCGCGAATTAAGTTCTTAACCCGAGGTACCACTGTATCCACAGGAGAAGAGCTTTCCCACAGGCATCGGACCAACACATGAGGAGTAATTAATAATAATAATAATAATAAATATATTATTTATACCTCGCCCATCTGACTGGGTTTCCCCAGCCACTCTGGGCGGCTTCCAAGAGGAGGAGGAGGAGGAGGAGGATGATGATAATAAATTATTTATACTCTGACTGGTTTTCCCTTCTAACAGGATGATATTATTATTATTATGCCCAGCCACTCTGGGCGGCTTCCAGCAAAAGATTAAAATACAATGAGGAGCCTTTTCAATCTATTTTTTCCCATGGCTTTTAAAATTGTGACATCTTGCCAAATGCAAGATGGTTCTTTTAAAATCACAGTGGTCCCTTGGTTCTCAAACTTCATCCATTCCGAAAGTCTGTTCCGAAACCAAGGCGTTCCAAAACCAAGGCACACTTTCCCATGGGAAGGAATGCAAACGGGATTAATAATCCCCCCCTCTCCGTTCATTATATATCATTTCCCTTTTTTTATAATCACCTTGCAATCTTCCCACGTACGATAGCTCTCCCCCCTCCCCACTTTAAAATGCCTGAAACGCGGACACAATAAAGCCACAAGAGGGGTTGTTGTATTGAAAACCTGATTGTAGCCGACTTTGTAGCAAAATCCATTTCACTGCTAATGCATGCTTCTAATGCACAGGAGTGGCAGCGAGGTGGTGAACATGGGGCTGGATGGGCGGGGTGTAAATGATAAATTATCATTATTATTCCATTATCTTCGCTTCCAGATGAAATGTCCGGACGGCGGGGACGATGGCGCCGCTGGGCTCAGCATGCCAGTCATTCCCATGAACACCATTGCTGAAGCTGTGATTGACATGATCAATCGTGGGCAGATTCAGATCACCATCAACGGATTCAACATCAGCAACGGGCTGGCAACGACTCAGGTGAGAGGATTGGGTGTTATTTCCCCAACATGTATAGTCTTGCTTTTGGTTATATACAATTGTGTTGGTTTATTCTAGGCATCCCCAACCTTCGGCCCTCCAGATGTTTTGAACTACAATTCCCATCATCCCTGACCACTGGTCCTGCTAGCTAGGGATCATGGGAGTTGTAGGCCAAAAACATCGGGAGGGCTGCAGGTTGGGGGGGTGCCTGGTTTATTCAAACCCTGCCAATGAGTCCAATTCTTTATGTTGCCCCTTCATATATGTGTTGTAAATGGTTCCCATTCTCGTTTAAAGTCTTTTCTATCCTTTTCATGTAATTTATCTGTTACTTTTGCCAGTTCTGCATATCCCATAAGTTTCCCTTGCCATTGTTCTTTCGCTGGTATTTCTTCTGTCTTCCATGCTTGTGCTAATATAATTCTTGCTGCTGTTTTTGCATTGAGAAATCATTTCTAATTTTCTTTTTCTAAATCTTGATCTAAAATTCCTAGGAGGAATGCTTCTGGTTTCTTAAGAAAAGTCTTTTTAAACATTTTTTTTTCTAATTCAATATATATCATTCCCCATTTATTTCTAACCCTTTTGCATTCCCATCATATATTATAAATTGGAGGGACTTTCGAGGAGCCATGGGGCTGGGACTGCCCAGAAGCAGAATCCGCCTGCAATTCAACGAGATGATGATGAGAATTGATTAAGGAATGAATGAAAGAAGAATTTATTATGATTTATGCCCCGCCTATCCAGCTTGCACAGAACTTGCACAGCCCTGAGCCTCTGTTTCCAAAAAGCAAGCTTGACCTTCTGAGAGAGTCCTGGGAGATTAGGCCCCCCAAAGCAAGCTCAACAGCTTCAGCTTGGCCCCCTAAAAAAAACCCAACAGCTTCGGCCCCTTAAAAAAAATCTCAGCAGCTTAGGCCCCCTAAAAAAAGCTGACTGCTGAAAACATGGACAATTCTGTAACTCAACCCCAGGAACAACAACTTTTACATCCTAAGAATGGTTGCGTTATTACGGAGACAGAGGGAGAGCTGATAAAAATATGTCCCCCACAATGAAGCCAAGCCAATGACGGATTGAACAGCCGCAATATTTTCTCGTGGAAAATAGCGGGTTGGGCCAACAAACTAGGGGACGAGACATTTTGTGAATACATAACGTGTTTTGATGTGATAACGTTGCAGGAAACCTGGGCAACTGACAACATAGTCCTTGATGGTTACCGTATTTTTCGCCCTATAGGACGCACCGGCCCATAGGACGCACCTAGATCTTTTTTTGGGGGGGGGAATAAAGGGGAAAAAATTATTTTCCCCCCCCAGGCGTGGGGCTGGGGCAGGGGAAGCCCGAGCTTCCCCCGACACCAGCCCCCAGAACGGGACCCAGAGCGATGCCGAAGCTGCGTGCAGCTTTGGCATCGCTCCTGGAGCTTGCGGGGCTGGGGGCGGGGAAAGCGGAGCTTCCCCAGCCCCCAGAACGGGACCCAGAGCCATGCTGAAGCTGCGTGAAGCTTTGGCGTCGCTCTGGGAGCTTGCGGGGCTGGGGGAGGGGGAAGCCAAGCCCTCCGCCAGCCTTCTAACCAAGTCAGGGGACAGCGGGAAAGGCGCGCTGCGCCTCCCCGCTGTCCCCCGGAGCTTGTGGAGCTGGCGGTGGGGCTCTCCTGAAGCCTGGAGAGCGAGAGGTGTACACTGACCCCTCTCGCTCTCCAGGCTTCAGCGAAAGCCTGCATTCGCCCCATAGGACGCACACACATTTCCCCTTCATTTTTGGAGGGGAAAACGTGTGTCCTATAGGGCGAAAAATACGATACTTTGCCTATGAAATTAAGGCCTCTAAACTGCACGAAAGGGGAAGCCGGGGGGGCGGGTAGTAACTCTGGTCTCCACTTCCTTGATGTCACAGGTTACTGAGTGTTCAGTTCTCGAGCACCTGGCGCAGGGGATCACCTTGCACTATGAGTCCAAGAGTATCGTCTCAGCTTACATTCCACCATACATAGTGCAAGCACAGATTGATAGTACATGGCGTAAATTCCATCGTTTCCTTTACTCTCTTCAAATTAAGTACCTTCAATTTAAGTACCTTTTTACATAATGGGAGACATGAATGCCAGACTAGGCTCAAATGACGACTGCCTGGAAATAAAATTTCCAACGTTAAGGAAACTAAAGGAAAACAGCCTTTTCTCCTTAAGCGCCCACCCCCCACCCCCCGTAGGTCTTTTAAAGACCACCAAATCAATTATGCCGGCTTTTGTCTGGCCTCTTTACAAATAAGTCCTGACTTCATGATTGTTAACAGGGCACTACCGAGGGACAGAGGAGAGTTCATAAATTCTAATGGAGCTAGCACAGTAGATTACTGTCTCAGTAACAGGGAGGCCTTTAAATTAATCAAAAACTTCAATATCGATAACAGGACTGAGAGTGATCATTTGCCTCTGATCATCTCCACTACAGTGGTACCTCGGGTTACATATGCTTCAGGTTACAGACTTCGCTAACCCAGAAATATTACCTCGGGTTAAGAACTTTGCTTCAGGATGAGAACAGAAATCGCACAGCAGCGGGAGGCCCCATTAGCTAAAGTGGTGCTTCAGGTTAAGAACAGTTTCAGGTTAAGAACGCACCTCTGGAACGAATTAAGTACTTAACCTGAGGTACCACTGTATTGGCCAAAATTCTATTCAGTGCTCTCACATAGAACAAGAGAAAATTGATAAAACTAATGTTCCAGCATTGTGTAGGAAAAAATGGACACATGAGCTGGCTACTGTAGCTGAGATATCAACAGATTCTTCCCTGACTGCTTAACGATAATCTCATTGAGTTCTTGCAGGACGTGGTCTCTGTTAACATAAATCCAGCCAGCAAGCCCCATATTACTAAAGGGTGCAGATGGTTCAACCAAGAGTGCCATGTGAAGAAAGCCTTAAGGAACTCTTATTTGGCCTACAGAAACGCTGGCCTAAACTATTTACCCCCAACCTATTTCAAAAGTAAAAAAGAGTACAAAGCCCTTTTGGCTTCGAAAAAAAGGTAGTCTGAGCAAAACTCCTGGTGTCTCTTACTGAATGCCTCGCTAAACAACGAAACAAAACTCTTCTGGAAACTAGTCTCCAGCTTCCTGAGCAATAGCTCTCCAGCCCCCAGCTGTGCCATTCCAGCTCAGGTATGGGAGAACCATTTTAGACATATATTCACAGGAAATTCAAATCTCCGCGCCAGTTTTTATGATGAAGATTCGGCAGAACTGTCACTGCTCCCACAATGGAGCCCGGTTACAGTGGAAGAAGTCTATACATTAATTGGGAACCTGAAGAGTGGTAAGGCCCCAGGAAATGACTTTATCCCAGCTGAATTGATAATACCAAATCAGCACTGGTGGGCTCCTCTCCTGGAGGCACTTTTTACTATAGTAAATAACTCTGGCAAAGTACCGTCTAGTTGGAAACATACATAGTAGTCTAGTTGGAAACATACATAGTAGTCCCAATCTTTAAGAGAGGCCAGCCAAACGTGCCTTCTAATTATAGGCCAATCAGTCTGCTTTCAATAATAGGAAAGCTGTATGCCGGTTTTCTCTGTAATAAACTGACAACTTTTCTAAATGACTATAACATACTATCTGAAGCTCAGGCAGCTTTCTGCAAGAACCACTCAACATCAGATCACTGTCTAATGCTGTCCCTCCTAGCCGAGAAGTACACCAGACCTCGACAGGGGAAACACTTTGTGGCCTTTATGGACCTGAAATCTGCCTTTTGACTCCATCCCCAGATTCCAACTATGGGCCAAGTTACATCTAGCACTGAAGGATAAACGTCTCCTATATCTCACTAAAGCCCTGCACTGTGGAAGCAATTTGCAGGTTAGGTGTGGGTTGCAGGGCCAGCTCTCAGACTGTATTGAGATGGCCAGGGGAGTGAGACAGGGATGCATTTTGGCCCCTACTTTGTTCAGTTCGTTTCTGAATGACTTAGAGGCAAGCTTAATGGCCACGTTCCAAAAATAGGGACGAGAAAGACCCCTCTCTTGTTGTATGCGGATGACGCGTGTCAGGGAGAGGCAAACGGGAAAAGATGAAAGGACAGAAACCAGCAGTTATAGAGAGCCTAAAGAGATTATCAGCAGCATGTCGTCTGACAGTCAGTCTGACGTAGAGGGGAAGTGGATGAGCCTGGGACAAGTCATGCTGTACATAGAGGAAATAAGGGGAGGAGTTTTCGCAGACTTGCATGCTGGGTGAATAAAAGGAGGAAGTAACTTTAGAGGGAGCAACTGCGCACAAGGGGAAGGAGGTTAATGGATACGCTGGAGATGTACGTTTGAACTTTGTCAAATAAATCAATTGTTTGGAACTGGCTGGGAGCCCGGAGTCTTATCTATGGCCAGCTGGACAGCACTAAGCCTCTGACAACGCGGCCATCCTCTCCCGAACCAGACCTGGCCTGAACTATCAACTAAGGAAATTCTGAGACTACTGCTCTGGTAATGGGTTATCCATCAGTTATGAAAAATCTAAAGTCCTGGTGTTTGAGAAGAGATTCTCCCTGAGTAAATGGGTACTGGACGGTCACAAACTAGAGCAGAGCAAATTCTTCCGGTACCTAGGGCTTCTGTTCCATTATTCCAAGTCCTGGAAATATCATTGGCAGACCGCCTTTAAAAAGGCGGAGGTAAGCAAACTGGCTATACTTCAATTCTTTTATACAAGGGGAGGCCATTATGTTCCATCAGCCATTAAGGTATTTAATGCAAAATCTGTCTCTCAACTCCTCTACGCCTCAAACGCCTGGTTCAATGGCTCATTCTCCAGGTTCAATGGCTTCCAGGCAAAGTTTCTCCGGTCCAAATTGTGTTCCAAATGCAATACTATTCTTAAAAACAGGTGAATGTCCTCTATCAACTAAAGCATGGTGGGCTGGCCTGAGATACTAGCTCAAGATCTGTGTCTTTGGCCTACGGAAGGGCTTCCATACCTTCCATACCTAAACAACGAGGAGTTTGCCAGCTCATAGGTGAAAATGATGGTTAGATACTTGGCTTGGTATGCCACCTTCTCTCCTGTACCATCTGGGCTATGATACTGCCTTTGAATCTCTTGAGGCAAAGCCTCTGGGACATATCACATAGTGATCTCCGATCTCAATCTCATGTTATCTGTGGCCCATTAGAAGTAGGAATTCACTATGGGTTCGAGTTTCAGACACCTGCATGTCTTAGAAATTTGTCTGTTACCAACATACCGGCGTCTTTTCACCCAAGCCAGATTAAATGTATTCCCATCAGAAGTGTTAAGCGCCAGACTGAGAGGTGGTGGTGGTGTTGTTTAGTCGTGTCCGCCTCTTCGTGACCCCATGGACCAGAGCACGCCAGGCACTTCTGTCTTCCACTGCCTCCCGCAGTTTGGTCAAACTCATGCTGGTAGCTTCGAGAACACTATCCAACCATCTCGTCCTCGGTCGTCCCCTTCTCCTTGTGCCCTCCATCTTTCCCAACATCAGGGGCTTTCCAGGGAGTCTTCTCTTCTCATGAGGTGGCCAAAGTCTTGGAGCCTCAGCTTCAGGATCTGTCCTTCCAGTGAGCACTCAGGGCTGATTTCCTTCAGAATGGATAGGTTTGATCTTCTTGCAGTCCATGGGACTCTCAACACTCTCCTCCAGCACCATAATTCAAAAGCATCCATTCTTTGGCAATCAGCCTTCTTTATGGTTCAGCTCTCACTTCCATACAACGCTACTTGGAAAACCATAGCTTTTACTATACGGACCTTTGTTGGCAAGGTGGTGTGTCTACTTTTTAAGATGCTGTCTAGGTTTGTCATTGCTTTTCTCCCAAGAATCAGGCGTCTTTTAATTTCGTGGCTGCTGTCACCATCTGCAGTGATTATGGAGCCCAAGAAAGTAAAATCTCTCACTGTCTCCAGACTGAGAGGTATCCCTTATCAAAATAGGATCTGTGTGCGCTCTCAGGACGTTGACTGCATGAGGCATATTTTATTGCATTGCGGACAATATGATCAAGCTAGGGAACTATAGATTAAACCACTATTGGCAAATCGGCTGGGTCAGTCTGAAGCCTAGTATATCAAATATCTTCTGGACGACAAGTCCAATGATATCACAGTGGCCGTGGCAAAGTTTTTTTCAGTAGTCATACAAATCAAAGATCAACATACCCATGACTAAACAAATAACGCTTCAGTCTCCCTTCTCTGGGGGGTTGTCTGTATGAATCTATTTTATTCTGAATCCATGTTGTCAGGGAACTGCCATCAGAGCTGGAGGCGGAGGGAAGGCTCCAGAGGGATGCCGGAGAGGGTCCCAGTAGGGAGAGAGGCAGCCCATCTGCTGGGGAAGGAAATCAGCGTAACACCAGTGGAGAAGGAGGGCAGAGAGGGGATTTGGAGAGGAGGCTCCAAGACTCTTCGCCAGAAACCAGCGGGGAGAGCACGGGTACTCCGCTGCCCAGCCCTCCCTGCGCAGAAGACTTCCGCGCAGGGAGAGTAGGAGGAGACTTGGCGTCAAAGAACTTCTTTGCTGGAAGAGATTCAAAAAACGCCCACTGACGGATTCTGCCAGCGACTGAGACAGCCACGAAGTGAAGGGGTGTCCAGACAGAAAGGGTTCAACCAGACAACCAAGCCAAGAGTGGTGGCAACTTACGCATAAGCAACCCCTAGAACCATTACACATGTTATGGGTCGTTGGACCGCAATAAAGATGATGATAATGAAAAAGCGCAACAGCTTCAGCTTCCCCAAAAAAGCTCAACAGTTTGGCTCCCTAAAATGAGGAGGAGGAGAAGAATTTTTATTTGTATCCCACCCTCCCCGTCCAGAGCCGGGATCAGAGTGGCTGCTATCATATCAATAATACAATGTCCATAAAAAGAAGCAATCGATCAATTAAAATGCACCCCAAAATTAATTCAAATAAATTAAAGTTGAAAGGGGACAAATGGCCGTCCTCAGGTTAAAATGTAAAGTGGTTAATACTCACCAGAACAAACTGTTTCCCCCAATATTATAAGGACCTGTGAGCCTCCTTGTTATTCTACAAAGAGAAAATGAGACTAAAAAAAAAAGCTCCACAACTTCTGGTCGATCCATTGGGCAGTGTTTTGTTTTGTTTTAATGGTGGAAATAGATTTCAGTCCCTTGGAAGTTGGACATGCCCGCTTTAAATCTTTTAAGAGTTCAGTGTAATCTATAGCAACTTGGATGCAAATTAAATAAAAAGGAGTGACTTCATAAAATAGCACCATTCGCAAATAACCAAAATGCAGGGGGCTTGAAAAGGCCTAGTGTTGTTATTCAATGTTCCTCTTTTTATTTCTATACTGCTTTATGTTTTTAAGGGGGGAAATCCCAAAGCAGTTGATGTTAAAACATCAAATTAAGCACTCCAGGATAAAACAGCACGGAATAAAGTCAGGTGTAAAGTATTCCAGGTAGAGGGCCTTCTCGGTGCTGGCGCCCGCACTGTGGAACGCCCTCCCATCAGATCATAGAATCATAGAGTTGGAAGAGACCACAAGGGCCATCGAGATGTCGAGGAAATAAGCAACTATCTGACTTTTAAAAGACAACTGATGTTTTTAAAGTTTGATGTTTTATTCTGTTTTCGATGTTCTGTTGAGAGTCGCCCAGAGTGGCTGGGGAAACCCAGCCAGATGGATGGGGTAGAAATAATAAATTATTGTTATTGTTATTGTTACTGTTGTTGTTATTATTTATCCACAGGCTCCTTCACAAGCGCTTTCTCTATGGGGGAGCTAAGTTACTAGCTAAGCTATTATCATTATCATTATCATTATTATTACTATTATTCAGAGCAGCATAATTAATATGAATCTAAAACATTAGCTTAAAGATTTCAAGATAAAACATTACAAGAGAGGTCAAGTATAGATTGCACACATTTAACGCAGCAAAGTTTAAAAAATCTTAAGATTTAAAACAATATCATTACTGAAGTAGTCGAATATAAAGTGCATATTTAAAACAGCACGATTGGCAAAAGAATGAAATATCACCCGAAGCATAACAGAGATCTGCTGCTAATACTGCCAGCGTTGGTTCATGGCGAGCAGCAACTGTGGAACTGGGCTTGTGATGAGAGACAGCCAAGATAGTAACTTTTAAACAAAAGTTATTTTAAAAATTTTTTGATTTCATTATACATAATTTCCCAATAATTGTTTATAATTTTGTAATCCCACCCCATCTGAAAAATGTCCCTTCTATTGTTTTGCATTTCCAACACTTGCTTTCCTTTGCTAATTTAACTGGAGCTAAATACCATCTAGACATCCTTTTCATATAATTTTCTTTAACTGCCACACATGCTGTCAATTTTATCTCATCCTTCCATCGTTTTCCCCATTCCTCCATCTGGATATTGTGTCCCATCTCTTGTGCCCATTTAATCATAACTGATTTTTAAATTTATTTTTTTATTATATACAAGCATACAAACATACATTTAATACAATCCTTAAAAGTGTTCAGATATACTTACACTCAATCCCACAAATAATTCCTTTTCCCATCACCATCTACCATTTAGTGCCCATATTTATCCCCCCCACCCCACCCTGTTGTTTCTAATAGGACACCATGGTGTCCTCTATTTCCAATAAATAAAAGTTCTTGCCTATTGATTGGGTTCATGTCCAATCACCAAAGGCAGAAGTTGCCAGAGTGAAATCAATGAGAGACACCCAATATGGTCAATAAATAAACGTTCTGGCCTATTGATTGGGTTCTGATCTGACGCTGCATAGTGTTGAGTCAAAGCTCTGCCCCTTGAGCTTCCTTCCGATCTTTCCTTTCTGGCTTCTCTTTCAGATCAACAACAAGGCGGCGACGGGTGAGGAGGTGCCACGCACCATCATCGTCACCACCCGCTCCCAGTACGGGCTGCCGGAGGACTCTGTCGTCTACTGCAACTTCAACCAGCTTTACAAGATTGACCCAGCCACCCTGCAGATGTGGGCCAATGTGAGTAGCTCCCTGCGGCGAATCAGAAGTCACACTGGGTGCCCACTTGGGAAGACCCAGTTCTCTGAGTGCATGTTCTGGAAGTTGGGCAATAGGGGAAGTACAGGATTCCTTTTGGTGTACCGACCTCCCCGCTGCACCAAGATTCCCTGGCCAAGCTGCTTCAGGTCGTGGTGGATGTTCTCCTGGAGACCCCTAGCTTGGTTCCCCTCTGCAAGGAGGCACAACTGATTCGGATGGTCCGCCCCTGCCACCTAATGGATCCAAATGATTTCCATAGAGTGGTAGGGGTGCTTTATCCCATGCTGATGGCCTTTCAGCCAATTCCCTGGGGGGCTGCTGGAATGCGGAGTTAATCAGGGCTATCAACCGCCTGGCTCCGAAGTGCCCTCTCCGATTGCATGGAGCCCGGACAGCCCCAAGGTTTTCCCCAGAGCTGAGGGTGATGAAACAATCGCTGAGACGGCTAGAGCGCCGGTGGCAGAAAACTCATTCTGAATCGGGCCAGACACGGGTTAGAGCGACTTCCGGTCGGCGCCAGCGCTTAATGGCGGTCCGAGCCTCGAGTTCCGAGGCAGGACTGCTTCGCTAGTTCGGGTCTTACCCGCTACGGCAAGCGGGGGACCCCTAAAATCACAGGCGCGGAGCCTGTGAACAAAGGAGATTCGGTGGGCACCTTTTGCGCCCCCCGGTACTGTGAGGGAGCCTTTTTAAAGGCTTCTGAGCGGCATCGGGGTAAGCGCGGTGCTGAGAGTCGTCACCCAGCTAGCGGAGTGAAGCCGCGTCGCCATGAGCGGAGAGCGCCGATTCCTTCCTGCAATTGGAATTTGACTACAACACCCGTGAGTAAGACTGGGAAAGTAACGGGACTTTTAAAAAAAAAAAAATTTGGCTGAAAACGGGAAAGGCAAAAATTAAGGAAGTCTGCCTCCCCGGAACTGCAGAAAAGATAAAGCAACGAAAATCAAGCTGCACTTAAAGGGAATCTTTCTAATTTTTTTAAGCTGTCAAACTGACATCGGACTTTTTTTAAGTTGTCAAACTGACATCGGACTTAAAACCTCCCCCCCAGATTGGCAGGAGAAGGGGGGAAGGGATTGGAACGTTGTTAATCTGCTGGAAAATTAATGGAAAATTAAGACCTTCCATTGCCAAATCCCCCGGGGTCGGGCTGCCCAAACAAGACACCGGGACGTGGACTGTCAAATTTGGAGAAGTGGGGACTTGTTTGCAATAAAGTTACCGGACCTTAGATGTACTTTGCTGCATTTTGGCCACACAGAAAATAGAGACATTACAATTTGGATATTGGAAACTTTTGGCTACTGTTATACTTCCTTGCCTTTTTGTTTCTTCTATCTTTGCCATTTGGATACAATTGAATGCTCCCTCTAGAGGGTTCTATCTGAAACTGTTGCACTTGAAAAAGTAACAGTGGGATTTTCCACTTGGGAATCAACTCTGTGAAAACGACCTTGAGGATATGAGTGCCCCTACAGAAGAGATAGTAACAAGGCAGAAAGCAAAACAATCTCACAAGAAAAGGGCTTCCATATCAGGAACTGCAGCTGTGTAGGAAAAAACACCAGCTTCTATGGATCCTATGACTCAGGCTCTACTTAAAATAAATCAATCCCTGGAAGCATTGACAAAACTATCGACAGAGAACTCTAAAAAATTAACAGAGTTGACAACAAGGTTGGATGTGAATACGGCTAGTGTTGCATCGAACACAGATTCTATAAATAGATTAATTCAGGAAAGTTCAGAAACACGAAAGATTGCAGAAAGTGCAATAACAACGGCTGAAGAGACAAGGGAAAAATTTGGGCCTATTATTAAAAAAGTGAATGAGCATGATGCAGCCCTCTCCTTACTGGAACTTCAACGTAAAGAGAAGAATTTAAAATTTAGATTGGTGCCTGAAGGGGAAGGGGACAACCTTGTGAAATTTCTTACAGAGAACATCATAACTTTTTGGCAGGAGGAATGGGAGGAAGATGAGGAACTTGAGATAATATCAGCCTTTCGACTGGGTAGAAGGCAGGACAAAAAACCAAGGGACTGCCTAATTACATTGAGATCAAAAGAAGAAAGAGATAGAATATTGAATTTGCATTATCAAAAGGCATTGGTGATCCAAAATTGTCAGATACAGATTTTTAAGGACATTCCTAAATACATTTTAGAGGTGAGAACATATTACAAGAGCTTAGTAGACCTGCTGAAGAAAAATACTATACCATTCAGATGGGAGTTTCCACAAGGCCTGTCCTTTAACTTCAATGGAAGGAAGATTAAAATAAAAACAATTCAGGACAAAGAACAATTTCTGGAGAAGTACTTGGAGGATCTGCAGAAAGGAACCGTGGAGGAGAGGGAACCACCTGATATAGCAAATTTGTCATTTGGACTTTCACTACCACCATCGGAGGAAGAGCAGAAGCTTGGAGCAGTTGGAGGAACAGCTACCTAAATACAAAATGTCTCTGCAACTCCTTAGTTGGAACTGTAATGGTTTGAACCTTCCTCGGAAAAGAAGACAAGTTTTTCACATTTTGAAGAAAGAACAATTAGACATAATATGTTTGCAAGAAACCCATATTGCCAGGATACACAGGAAATTATTAATAAATAAGAGACTCGGTCAAGAATTTATCTCATCAGACAAAGTAAAGAAAAGAGGTGTGGTGATCTATGCAAAGGAAAAGTGGGCTCCAAAATTGATTTTTAAAGATGAACAAGGAAGATACCTGGCAATTGAAATACAAATTCAAGGAGAAAAGATATTAATTGTGGGAGTTTATGCCCCAAATGAAGGGAAGGCTGAATTTTTTAGGAAGTTGCATGAGACATTAGTTGACTTTTTAGATTATAAAATCCTAATGATGGGAGATATGAATGGAGTTGTCTCAACAAACATGGATAAAGCACAGAGACAAGTGATTTCGAAAGAAGGGAGACTACCAAAGATCTTTTTTGAAATGACTGAAACAATGGACTTGATTGACATTTGGAGAACAAAGAATCCTTTAGAGAGAGAGGGAACTTTCTTCTCAGAAGCAAAAATGACATGGACAAGAATAGACCAAATTTGGATTTCTAGTAGTCTGGCGTCAAGAACAAAAAAAGTAGAAATCTGCCCAAAAACGTGCTCCGACCATAACGCGGTCAAGATGGAGATGAAACTAACAACAACTGGTTCCTTTAGATGGAGAATGAATGACACCCTATTCAAGGATGAAGAGATCCATAAGAAGGCCCTTAAAACATTAAAAGATTACTTTGAGATCAACAGGAAAACAGATGTGGAAAAAAGAATAATTTGGGACGCAAGTAAAGCCGTGATGCGAGGTTTCCTAATTCAACAAAACTCTATTAAGAGGAAGCAACAAAATGAAAAGAAGGAAAAATTTTTAGAAAAAATAAAAGAAGGAGAGAAGAAGTTGAGATCCAAACCAAAGTCCCATGAGATTTTAAGAGAAATAAAGTTTCATCAGATGCAATACATGGAACTCATGAACCAACAAATAGAATGGAAGATAAAGCAAATGAGACAAAAAACTTTTGAATCAGCAGATAAATGTGGGAAACTTCTGTCATGGCAATTGAAAAAAAGGCAGAAAATGAATACGGTAACAAGTTTAGAAATGGATGGAAAGATTATCCACAAACCCAACGAGATCAACAATTGTTTTCAAAGCTTTTTTAAGAAATTGTATGCACAAGGGCCAACCAACGAGCAAGAAATAGAAGAATTCATTAGAAAATACGGCTTACCAAAAATCTCAGAACAAAGTAAAAGGATCTTAAACGAGGAAATAACAGAACAAGAAATAAAGGGTGCCATTCAAAATATGAAATTGGGAAAATCACCAGGACCAGATGGCCTGACGGCCAAATACTACAAAATGCTGAAAGAATGGCTGATACAACCATTGAAGGAAGTTTGCAATGAAATTTTGAAGGGGAAAAAGGCACCTGAATCGTGGAAAGAGGCTTTCATCTCACTTATACCGAAAACAGAGATTGAGAAGAACCAGGTCAAAAACTACCGCCCTATATCTTTACTCAATGTGGATTACAAAATTTTTGCAGACATTTTGGCAAAAAGATTGAAAAGAGTGCTGGCAGAAGAGATTCATAAGGACCAAACAGGCTTTCTCCCAGGTAGACATATGTCAGACAATGTGAGGAACATTATAGACATTTTGGAGCTGCTGGACGTTGACATTAACAGGAAAGCAGTTTTGATTTTTGTGGACGCGGAGAAAGCCTTTGACAACATTTGTTGGACTTTTATGAAAAAGAATCTCCAAGGGATGGGGGTAGGACATGGTTTTGAAAACGGTATAGGTGCAATATACTCTCAACAAAAGGCTAAATTAATCGTAAATAACGTAGTAACAGAAGAAATACCTATAGAAAAAGGTACACGACAGGGTTGCCCAATATCCCCTTTGCTTTTTATATCAGTCCTGGAGGTTTTGTTAAACATGATCAGAAAGGACCAGTTGGTTAAAGGAGTTCAGGTCGGAGTTAGACATTATAAATTAAGAGCATTTGCAGATGACCTAGTATTGACTTTGCAACAGCCAGACACTAGCACTAAAAGAGTATTAGAACTAATTGAAACATTTGGTCGAGTAGCAGGTTTTAAATTGAATAGACAAAAAACGAAAGTGTTGGAAAAAAATTTAACAATGGAAGAAAGAGAGAGTTTTCAGAATGAAACAGGCTTGGAAATAACAAAAAGGGTAAAATACCTGGGGGTAAACTTAACATCCAAGAATGTGAACTTATTTAAGGATAATTATGAAAAATGTTGGTCAGAAGTTAAAAAGGATCTGGAAATATGGTCAAGGCTGAAACTTTCCTTGTTAGGCCGAATCGCTACTATTAAGATGAATGTATTGCCTAGAATGCTGTTTTTATTCCAGACATTGCAGATTGTGGACAAGATGGATTGTTTCAAGAAGTGGCAGAAAGACATATCAAAATTTGTCTGGCAGGGCAAAAAGCCCAGAATAAAATTTAAGATTTTAACTGATGCAAAGGATAGAGGGGGGTTTGCCCTGCCGGACTTAAAACTTTATTATGAATCAGCAGCTTTCTGCTGGTTGAAACACTGGCTACTTCTTGAGAATACTGACATTTTGGATCTAGAAGGGTATGACAATAGTTTTGGTTGGCATGCATATTTATGGTATGGCAAGGTAAAGGTGTATAAAAGTTTTAAAAACCATATTGTAAGGAAAGCATTGTATAACGTTTGGACTAGATACAAAGATTTGTTGGAAAGTAAAACCCCCAGGTGGGTGTCACCAATGGAAGCTAGGGAAGTAAAAAAGCTTAACATGGACTCTAAATGGCCAAAATATCATGAGATCTTAGAATATGATGGTGAAAGGGTGAAACTTCAGAGTTATGAGAAATTAAAGCCTAAGGTTCGAGATTGGCTGCATTACCATCAGATAAATGAGACATTTAAACAGGACAGGAAAGTAGGATTTCAGAAAGAGAAGTCAAAACTAGAAACAGAATTGCTGGAACCCAATACTAAGAATTTATCAAGAATGTATAACTTGCTGTTAAAATGGAATACACAGGATGAAACAGTGAAATCAGCTATGATCAAATGGGCACAAGATATAGGTCATGATATCATGTTTGCTGAATGGGAACAATTATGGACCACCGGTATTAAATTTACTGCATGTAATGCTTTAAAAGAAAATATTATGAAAATGATCTACCGGTGGTACATGACCCCAGTCAAGCTAGCAAAGATTTATCATTTGCCTAATAATAAGTGTTGGAAATGTAATGAGACTGAAGGCACTTTCTACCACCTTTGGTGGACCTGCCCAAAGGTTAAAGCTTTCTGGGAAATGATCTATAATGAAATTAAGAAGGTCCTTAAGTGGACTTTTCCTAAGAAACCAGAGGCTTTCCTTTTGGGTATGGTGGGCCAAGTGGTGTTAAGGAAGGACAGGACTTTCTTTATGTATGCCACTACAGCAGCAAGAATTCTACTGGCAAAGTATTGGAAGACGCAAGAACTACCTACTCTGGAAGAATGGCAAACAAAGGTGATTGACTTTATGGGACTGGCCGAGATGACGGGCAGAATCCGGGACCAGGGGAAAGAGACAGTGGAAGAGGACTGGAAGAATTTTAAAATATATCTTAAAAATAACTGTAAAATTGAGGAATGTTAAGATGTCAGGGGGTAAGAAGTAAAGAATTGCAGCATTAAACAAAAAAAAAACTTAAGAAATATTTACGAAAAGGAATTAAGACAACGGACTTAAGGGTTGCTAAAGAATTATTAAACAAGGATGCAGGGATGGGGAGGTATGGGGAAGTCAAAGAAAAAAGGCTATGAACCGATGAGTATGAAGTTATATTGTGTTACATTGTTCTTTATTATATGTGTGGAAAATCAATAAAAATTATTATAAAAAAAAAAACAGACACGGGTTAGAGCTCAACGTCGAGCCTACTGAGTGGTGACGGCGAAGAGGACTTACTTCACCGCCCCATTGCATCTGCAGAAAACAGCAGGAGGAGACAAAGGTGGTTCACAATTTCACAGAACCACCTTTGCCACGGGGCCTGGGAAAGACCCCAAGATCTCCTGCAATGATTTTGGAAAGTTTTTTGCAGATAAAGTCGCTCAGATTCAGAAAGGGATAGACTCCACTGTGGGATCAGGGATGGGGCGGGAGAGAGGTAAGAGTCTTGTCTAGTCAAGTTGTATGAATCAATTCCAATCTGTTCCACTCGCTTGGACGAGTGAAACCAACCACCTGTCTCCTTGATCCTTGCCCATCCTGGCTCATAAAAGTGAGCTGGGAAGAGCTAGGCAATGGGATCCACTGGGTGGCAAATGCTTCCCTCTGTGAGGGCCACTAAAAGAGGCAGTCATTAAACAGCTTCTTAAAAAACATATTTGGACCCGGCCAATATGGCCAACTATCGCCCAGTCTCAAATCTTCCATTCTTGGGCAAGGGGATTGAGTGGGTGGTTGCAGAACAACTCCAGGCACGCCTGGAGGATGCAGACCATTTTGATCCCTTCCAATCAGGATCCAGGCCTCACCATGGGACTGAAACTGCCTTGGTCGCGCCTGTCGAGGATCTCCAGCAGGCTAGGGACAAAGGTGAAAACTGTTTCTCCTTGCCGATGTAGACAGATTCCTCTGAGCTGGAAGGTCCACCACCTGCCTCCTTGACCTGTGCCTGTCCTGGCTGATTAGAGCATGTCCAGACGAGGTGCAGCCCCCCGGGTGAGATCATCAATCTGGCACAGGGACTTTCCCAGGGGAGTTGAAGGAAGCAATGGTGTGTCTCCTCTTAAAGAAAACATCTCTAGATCCTTTAGATCTATCCAATTACCGCCCGATTTCGAATCTTCTTTACCTAGGTAAGGTAATTGAGAGAGTGGTTACCGAACATTTTGGTAGGTTTCTGGATGAAACATCCAGGAAGGGAGTTGTCGCTGCGGCACTCCTTGTTGTGTGGAGTGCCGCAGGGCACAATCCTTTCCCCGATGCTTTTCAATATCTTTATGCGCCCCCTTGCCCAGATTGTCTGGAGTTTAGGGCTGAGTTGTCGTCAATATGCTGATGACACCCAGCTTTATCTGTCAATGGACGGCCACCCTGACTCGGCCCCAGACACACTGACCAGATGCTTGGAAGCCGTGGCTGGGTGGCTGCGTGGGAGCCAGTTGAAGTTAAATCCTTCGAAGACAGAGGTCCTCTGGCTGGGTCAGGACAACATGGGGTTGGGGGGCCAACTCCCATCTCTTGCGGGGGCGCAATTAGTGCCAGAGCCTTCTGTCAAGAGCTTCGGTGTAACCTTCGATGCCTCTCCTTCCATGGAGGCACAGGTTGCAGCCACAGCAAAGGTGGCATTTTTCCACCTCCGCCGTATTAAGGAATTGGTTCCTTACCTTTCTCGCCCTGATCTGGCCACAGTGATCCATGCGATGGTCACCTCCAGGCTTGATTATTTTAACTCGCTCTATGCCCTTGAAGCTGACCCAGAAACTCCAGCAGGTGCAGAATGCCGCGGCGAGGCTCCTTATGGGGTCCTCGCCACGGGATCACATTCAGCCACTGCACTGGCTCCCGGTGGAGTACAGGGTCAGGTTGAAGGTGATGGTTTTGACCTTTAAAGTCCTATGTGGCCTAGAACCCTCGTACCTACAGGACCGCCTCTCCTGGTATGCCCCGCAGAGGACCTTAAGGTCCACAAATAACAACACTTTGGAGGTCCCGAGCCACAAGGTGGTTAGATTGGTCTCAACTAGGGCCAGGGCCTTTTCAGCTCTAGCCCCGACTTGGTGGAACGCTCTGTCACGAGACCAGGGCCCTGCGGGATTTGACATCTTTCCGCAGGGCCTGCAAGACGGAGCTGTTCCGCCTGGCCTTCGGCTTAGACTCACTCTGATACCTTGTATGGGATTTGGCATATAAATTTTCCCATGGCTTTTTTGCTGGCCCATGCTGGCCCATCCAGCATGGATAGCTGGCTTGGGTGAATAGCTGATGTTTCCTCCCTTTATAGTCTTGATTTATGGGCTACTACTAAAATGAGGCTGTATTTTAAGCCGTATTTTAATTAATTGGGTTTTTTTTCTATTACATTTTATTGTAATTTATATTTGGTGTTAGCCGCCCTGAGCCTGGCCCTGGCCAATGAGGGCGGGGTATAAATATTTTTTTATTATTATTTATTGGTTCTGCTGCATCTCTTGGTGGACTTTGATACCATCAACCATAATATCCTTCTGGACCGTCTAGAGGGGCTGGGAGCTGGGGGCACGGTTATACAGTGGTTCTGCTCCTTCCTCCTGGGCTACATTCAGAAAGTGGGGGGGGGGGGGGAATGAGCGTTCAGACCCCTGGGCTCTCACTTGTGGGATGCCTCTTCCCCCATGCTTTTTAACATTGATATGAATGCACTGGGAGAGATCACCAGGGGATTTGGGGCTGGGCGTTTCCATCAGAATGCGGATGATACCCAGCTCTACCTCTCCTTCGTATCTGAACCAGTGAAGGTCCTGTGTGAGTGTCTGGAGGCGGTTGGAGGATGCATGGTGGCTAATGGATTGAGGTTGAATCCTAACAAGACAGAAGTCCTGTTCTTGGGGGACAGGGGAGAGGCTGCTGTGGAGGACTCCCTGGTTCTGAACGGGGTAACTGTCCCTGAAAGACCAGGTGCGCAGCCTGGGAGTCATTTTGGACTCACCTCTGTCCATGGAGGCGCAGGTCCATTCTGTGTCCGGGGCAGCTCCGTCTGGGACGCAGTATAACACCCCGCCTGAAGGAGCATCTCTACCCTGGACTCCGGGGTCCCTCACCCAAGGTCCTTCTGGTGGTTCCCTCCCTGCAAGAAGTGAGATTACAGGGAACCAGACAGAGGGCCTTCTCAGTGGTGGCTCCCTCTCCCATCAGATGTCAAAGAAATAGGAGACATCTGAAGGCATCCCTCTTTAGGGAAGCTTTTAATGTTTGATGTTTTATTCTGTTTAATATTCGGTTGGGAGCTACCCAGAGTGGCTGGGGAAACCCGGCCGGATGAGCGGGGTAGAAATAATAAATTGTTATTGTTATTGTTAATGTTATTGCTATTACTTGCAGATTCTGAAACGTGTCCCAAACAGCGTCCTGTGGCTGCTGCGTTTCCCAGCTGTGGGGGAACCAAACATCCAGCAGTATGCGCAGAACATGGGCCTCCCCCAGAACCGGATCATCTTCTCTCCGGTTGCCCCCAAAGAGGAGCATGTGAGGAGGGGGCAGCTGGCCGACGTCTGCCTGGACACCCCCCTTTGCAATGGCCACACCACCGGGATGGATGTCCTCTGGGCTGGAACCCCCATGGTGACCATGCCAGGTGAGATGGCGGCTCGAGTCGATATTGTGATGATTACGATGATTATGCATATTGTTCTGGTATTGGGTGCCGAGACACGTTGCTTTGAGTTGGACCTGGGATTCCCACCAGGGGGGTGTTCTGGGGGATTGTCAGGAGGTTGGCCTATGTATCCCAAGGGCTTGGTTGTGAACCAGATGGTTACGCTAGTGGGAATGAAGGAAGACTTGGATTATCTAGTTTGGGCAATGGGGCCTTCTACTTGGGCACTTCCCTTAATCCACCAAGAAGATGTTCCTCAACAACAGGGGTCTGCAAACTTTGTCGGCAGGGATTAGGGATAGGGGTTAGGGTTAGGGGGTTAGAAATAGGGATAGGGGCTAGAGATAGGAGTTAGGGATAGAGGATAGGGCGGGGGTCAGCAAACTTTTTCAGCAGGGGGCTGGTCCACTGTCCCTCAGACCTTGTGGGGGTCCGGAATATATTTTGGAAAAAAGAAATGAACGAATTCCTATTCCCCACAAATCATCCAGAGATGCATTTGAAATAAAAGAACACATTCTACTCATGTCAAAACACATGTCCGCGGGCCGGATTAAGAAGGCGATTGGGCTGGATCCAGCCCCTGGCACTTAGTTTGCTCAACAAGATGAGGTCAGACCATGCTTGCTTTGTATGACCTGCTGCCCTCCGTTTTGCAGGGGAAACCCTCGCCTCACGCGTCGCTGCCTCCCAGCTCACTTGCCTCGGGTGCCCCGAGCTCATCGCGAAGAGTCGACAGGAATACGAAGACGTCGCTGTGAAACTGGGGACCGATCCAGAATAGTAAGTAGACATGCAACTGGGGTTGGGAGAGGCTGCGGCGTTGGTTGTGCAGCTCACGAAACCTGAAGGTAGCATTCAGCATCATGTTTCTTTGGAGAAAAATCTTCCTAGAATACAGTGGCACCTTGGTGCTCAAACGCCTTGGCACTCAAACGACCCAGAAGCTAAACGCTTCAAACTCAGAAGGAAGTGTTCTGGTTTGTGGACTTTTTCCGGAAGCCAAACGTACTCCGTTTTGAGTGCCACGCTTCCAATTTCAGTGCCACACTTCCGTTTGCAAAGAGCAGTTGCTAAAGACAGGCACTCTTTGCATACTTTATTATTATTATTATTATTATTATTATTATTATTATTATTATTATCATCATCATCATTATCATCATCATCATCATCATCAACAACAACAACAACAACAACAGTTTGCAAAGAGCAGGTGCTAAAGACAGGTGAATTATACGGGGATAGTGCCGAGGGTGGACTGGCGATTAGTTGTTGCTGCAAAAATGGGGGGCGTCTCATAGACGGAAAAAGAATACGGTATATAAGATTTTATGGACGTGCATGAACACGTATATTGGAAAGGAACCAAGAGGGGGGATTCCTTTTGGGAATCGTAAAATCCTTGTTTTACAGAAAGGTTCCACCTTGCTGGTGTCCTCTTAATTTGGACAATTGGAGGAATGTTTCCTTTCTGCAATAATAAATATATAAGTATTAGAATGGAACTGAGGGGGGAGCGGAGGGAGGTTGACCCCACCCAAATTACCGTTTAATTTGTTTGTGATTTCCCGTTTTTTTTCCTTTTCTTTTCGGGAAAATCAATGAAATGTTGATTAATAAATGGATTACTAATAATTAATTAATTAATAATAAACGAACGTTTTTCTCACGTAGCCTGAAGAAGATCCGCGGCAAGGTGTGGAAGCAGAGGATATCCAGCCCCCTCTTCAACACCAAGCAGTACACCCTGGAACTGGAGCGGCTCTACCTCCTGATGTGGGACCACTTCTCCACCGGCCACAAACCAGACCACATCCTCAAGCCCGCTGAGACTGGGGAATCAGCCTAAAGATCCGGAGCCATGGAATATAAATCCTTCAGGATATGTCCCTCCTTCCAGAGCAGAGGGAAGCGGGAGCCAAGGATGTGATTTGGGTGGCAACCGGTGACTCTAGTTCTTGCATGACGGGGAGGCCAGCAATTTCCGACCCCCTGAAAAAACCCTCTTTTCTGGATCTTCTTGCCGCGGGGAGGTGTGAACGGATGGTCAGTTGATTCGGATTTCCCATGAACAAGTCTCTTTTCTCCCCCCCCCCCTTCCTACACAAATCTGGAGCTTTTAAAGATAACGTTAAGAATTCCTCTTGGTCCGTCAGTGGCTCTCTTTTAACAGCATTTTAAGTCCGCATCCTTCTTCCAAGGTTGATGGAAGGGATAAACGCGCCGCAGCTTTTACGGGTTTTATAAACCACTCAAACCAACATCCGCTTTCTTAATCTTGGACTTCTCTCTGGGGCTACTGTTGTTTGTTTTTTGCTTCAATTTATGCCGGGTCGACTGTGCAGAAAAAGCAAGCGCAATTTAAGACCTAAAGTTTTGTTTCTTTCAGCTTCAATTCACGCCGGGTCGATTGCACGGAAAAAGCAAATGCAATTTAAGACGTAAAGTTTTGACTTTTTCAGCTTCAATTCACACCGGGTTGACTGCGCCAAAAAAATGCATAAAGTGGGGGGGAGGATAGCAACCCGGTGCCAAACCGCGCATCCTTCCAGGGAGGCATCAAATTATGTACAGAGGCGCAGGCCTGCACACCGCCATCAAGGTTGAAAACTGAATAGAAGAGCGTTGGTTTTTCCCCAGGTTGGCGCATTCGGACGTGCGCTTCTCAGTTGATGGAACAATTATGTGCTGGGCCGCCGGCACTTTGACTTTGTCAAATGCAGCTCTTCCAGGTAAGTATGGGTTTCCGCCTCCACTTCGGCAAGCTTTTTGGAAATATCACGGTCGAGCGCAAACCTTTTTCACATCCGAAGTATCGCTGACCAGCTTTTAGCCCATAAAATGATTGATTGGAGGGCAAAGCTTGTATCTGATGGGTTGTTTTCCAAATTGCTTCCCTGCCCAACGCCAAAAAGATTAAGAGTGGTGCATTTTCTGTGCTTGCGGTGGTGCTGCACATGGATCCGTGCCAATAATTTATATCTGTGGCCGGCCTCACGCGCCTTTCGTTATATTCCGAATTTGATCCTCAGGTACGTCGCCCTGAGCTGTGCTTAAACCTTTGCAGTTCCCTTTGTTTGGGCTGAATATGGGCTGGATTATATTGATTATTTATATATAGATATCAGCAAGAAGCATTTAGTCACCCGAGCCCTGGGGTCAACCCTTAAATCTTTGCAGCGCCAGTTGCCTTCGTTTGGGCTTAATATGGGCTGGATTGTATCGATGATCTATATATAGATAATATCAGCAAGAAGCATTTGTCCCGGGCCCTGAGGTTAAATCTTCAATCTTTGCAGTGCCAGTTCCCTTCATTTGGGCTTATGGGCTGGGTTATATCGATTCTCTAGATATAGATAATAATATTGACGAGAAGCATTTAGTTGCCCCCGTGCCCGGCGCTTTCTTTTCATGGCGAAGAATTCTGAATTTTGCCGCCGGTGGAGAAAGGCTACACATCTACTTGGGAGTAAACTAGGGAGTTGAGCTTTCGCTTTCAGTCCGGAGATTAGGGAGTTGAGCTTTCGCTTTCTGCCAGAAGATGTTCTGGAAAGGTTAACCACTGTGTGTAGTTTTTAAAAAGGCGAGGGAAGAAGGGGTCTTTCCTCCCGTTGTGTTTCTTTCTGCTTGCTCACTGTAACGGCTTCTATTTCCAGATAAGTGTCAGACAAATAAAAATGAAAATCACTGACTTGGAGCGTTTCTTCTGGGTTTTTTTGGCAATATTTTTTTATTGAGTTTGCTTATTAGTGTGGTTATTGGATTCATTCTTCAAAACGAGAGGCTGCTTGGCAAAGGAACCTGCCCCAAACTAGCCCATAAAAATCATCATCATCATCATCATCATCATATAATAATAATAATAATAATAATAATAATAATAATAATTTATACCCCACCCATCTGACTGGGTTTCCTCAGCCACTTTGGGCGACTCCCTACCGAATAATAATAATAATAATATGTTGTTGTTGTTATTACTTATTCTCCAGCCACTCTGGGCGGTTTCCAACAAAGATTAAAAATACAGTGGTGCCTCGCAAGACGAAATTAATCCGTTCCGCGAGTCTCTTCGTCTTGCAGTTTTTTCGTCTTGCGAAGCACGGCTATTAGCGGCTTTAAGAAAAAGGAAATAAACTCGCAAGACGTTTCGTCTTGCGTGCGAAGCAAGCCCATAGGGAAATTCGTCTTGCGGAACGACTCAAAAAACGGAAAACTCTTTCGTCTTGCGAGGTACCACTGTACATTAAAATGTCAGTCATTAAAAACCTCCCTACACAGGGCTGCCTTGAGATATTACTATTACAGGTGCTTTATTTTTTAAAAAGGGTTAGGGTGGACGGGGGGCTGGTCCACTGTCCCTCAGACCTTGTGGGGGGCTGGACTATATTTTGAAATAATAATAATGATGATGATGACGATGAACAAATTCCTATGCCCCACAAATCACTCAGAGATGCATTTTAAATAAAAGGACACATTCTACTTGTGTCAAAACACGCTGATTCCCGGACCATCCGCGGGCCGGATTGAGAAGGCGATTGGGCCAGATCCGGCCCCCGGGCCTTAGTTTGCCTACCCATGTCTTAGACCTTATAATTCTCATAACAGCAGAGTGGTGCGGGGTGCTATTTTTCCAATATTTGTAGGAGCTGATCCAGGCTCGCAGAGAAGGAGGAGGAGGAGGAGGAGAAGAAGAAGAAGAAATTAATTTTATACCCCAGCCAAGACCGGGCTCATGGCGGCTAACACCAAATATATAATACATTAAAAACACATTATCAAATGATTAGTTTAAAAAAAATAATATCAAACGATTAGTTTAAAATATAGTTTGACTCACATTGGAAATCAAAATCAAATTAAATGGGAAACCACGAACCATAACTGTTGGGGTAAGGAATTAAAAGTTTACCAGGTCTATGCTGTTTTTTTGTGGGGCATAGGAATTCGTTCATTATTTCCCCCCAAAAAAATCTAGTCCGGCCCCCCACAAGGTCCAAGGGACAGTGGACTGGCCCCCTGCTGAAAAAGTTTGCTGACCCCTGCTATATGCAATCACAGCAGCTGGAAAACTGGAAAGGAAATTACACACATGGGGATGCGATAAAGTTTTAGGTTTTTTTTTTTTAAATGGAGCAGCATCCATGAAGAATTAAAAGAATATCTATAGGGGGGGGATCGGGGACATTCTTTCTGAGCACAGTTGGAAAGGAGGTTACCACAAGATAGAAAACTAGTCCAACTTCAAATAGGTTGTGATCTACTACTCAGTATCGAAAAATGGCAGTGATCTACCCATTGTCATTCTTCAACTTAAACGTACTCTCCCCGCCCCCTCCCTTGACATGTGTTTTAAGCTGTGTTTATTTTACACCCCCTCGGGGCCAAACTGTTCTGTTTGTTGATCTCTCCCACCTGCCCCACTCCAGAAGGTCATTGGCCAGGTTAGTGGAGTGTGCTGCAGAGCTCTCACCGAGTGCTGCTAGAGAAAGAAGCTCTGAAGTGGGCCAGTGATGTCTGTGTTGTCTGCTCAGGGCAGCAGCAGCACCATCCAAACCATCCAAATACAGACCCAATTAACACTTGCGTGCAGGGTGTGCTTGTGTGGAAGGAGGTGGCTAACTCAATGCGGGAGGGGGGAGTTTAAAGCAGCTCTCTCCCCTCAAGCCCCACACAACAGCAGCAGCAGCACACACCCTACTCTGGCCACAAACAAGCCAGGATGGTTGCTTGGTCCCATCCTGCCGCCGCCGCCACCATCACTTTTCCTGGTGAGGCTCCCCACAGCTCTGGGACCAAGTGCAGGGGACTGGCTCGGGAGGTTCTCTGACAGCACCTTCTAGCAGCATCAGGGTTTCCCCAACCCAGAGAAAGGGGCTTCTGAAGACAAAAGTGCAGAATGAGTGCGCACAGCTGTCTCCTGGGGGCAGAAGGATCTGAACCAAACAAAGAGAAGAGGCCATGCCAATGTCCTAGCAAACCCTCCGCTGCTTAGGAAGGCATGTTTGCCTCTTGTGATGTTACTTTGGTGTCAACTCCAAAGGGTAATTTGGAGCCCTATCCATCTCACTAATTTGTTGCTTGCTTTTAATGCACCCTGATCTGTTGCTCCATCAATTGCCTCTTTCGGGGGAGGGGGCTGGGGGGGCTGAACCCTCCAGTCTCTCCCTCAGTGAGGAGACCCTCCAAAATCAGCAAGCCTCCAAAGGGAAAACTGACATCGGGCAACATCTTGACGTTACCCCACCGCTGCCATCTGCCCATTGCCAGCCCTCTATTTGTCCTCGTTCAGGAAGAGCCTTTTTCACAAAGCTGTGTATCCATCCGGGGTTTTCAGGGTGGGGGCTCCACTGCTGCTCTCCCTCCCTTCCTCCCTCCAGCTCTCCCTCTGTGAAGGCAGCATCCCCCTCCCTACCACACTATCCCCCAAGAGCACAGCGGGAAGGATGGCAAGCCAGCTTCGGAGGAAGGAGCATAAGAGAGAAGGAGGAGGACAAGACAGTAGCTCAAGCTTGCAGCGCTGTGGAGAACGGCAGCAGCAGAGGTTGCAGAGAAAGGCCCTGCGATCGACCAGAAACAACCCCAGGATGGACTGGGGGCTCAGGATCAATGCGTTGTACACCGGTGTTATAAGCCACGGGTAGGCAAACTAAGGCCCGGGGGCCGGATCCGGCCCAGTCACCTTCAGGATCCAGCTGGCAGACGGTCCGGGAATCATAGAATCATAGAGTTGGAAGAGACCACAAGGGCCATCGAGTCCAACCCCCTGCCAAGCAGGAAACACCATCAGAGCACTCCTGACATATGGTTGTCAAGCCTCTGCTTAAAGACCTCCAAAGAAGGAGACTCCACCACACTCCTTGGCAGCAAATTCCACTGTCAAACAGCTCTTACTGTCAGGAAGTTCTTCCTAATGTTTAGGTGGAATCTTCTTTCTTGTAGTTTGGAACCATTGCTCCGTGTCCGCTTCTCTGGAGCAGCAGAAAACAACCTTTCTCCCTCCTCTATGTGACATCCTTTTATATATTTGAACATGGCTATCATATCACCCCTTAACCTCCTCTTCTCCAGGCTAAACATGCCCAGCTTAGCCGTTCCTCATAAGGCATCGTTTCCAGGCCTTCGACCATTTTGGTTGCCCTCCTCTGGACACGTTCCAGTTTGTCAGTGTCCTTTTTGAACTGTGGTGCCCAGAACTGGACACAGTACTCCAGGTGAGGTCTGACCAGAGCAGAATACAGTGGCACTATTACTTCCCTTGATCTAGATGCTATACTCCTATTGATGCAGCCCAGAATTGCATTGGCTTTTTTAGCTGCCGCGTCACACTGTTGGCTCATGTCAAGTTTGTGGTCAACCAAGACTCCTAGATCCTTTTCACATGTACTGCTCTCAAGCCAGGTGTCACCCATCTTGTATTTGTGCCTCTCATTTTTTTTGCCCAAGTGCAATACTTTACATTTCCCCCTGTTAAAATTCATCGTTTGTTTTGGCCCAGTTCTCTAATCTGTCAAGGTCGTTTTGAAGTGTGATCCTGTCCTCTGGGGTGTTAGCCACCCCTCCCAGTTTGGTGTCATCTGCAAATTTGATCAGGATGCCCTTGAGTCCATCATCCAAGTCGTTGATAAAGATGTTGAATAAGACCGGGCCCAAGACAGAACCCTGTGGCACCCCACTAGTCACTCTTCTCCAGGATGAAGAGGAACCATTGATGAGCACCCTTTGGGTTCGGTCAGTCAGCCAGTTACAAATCCACTGAGTGGTAGCATAGTCAAGTCCACATTTTACCAGCTTCTTTACAAGAATATCATGGGGCACCTTGTCAAATGCCTTGCTGAAATCAAGGTAGGCTACATCCACTGTGTTCCCTTCATCTACCAGGCTTGTAATTCTGTCAAAAAACGAGATCAGGTTAGTCTGACATGACTTATTTTTCAGAAATCCATGCTGACTATTGGTGATCACAGTATTCCTTTCTAGGTGCTCACAGACTGTTTGCTTAATGATCTGCTCCAGAATCTTCCCTGGTATTGATGTCAGACTGACTGGGCGGTAATTATTTGGGTCCTCTCTTTTCCCCATTTTTGAAAATAGGGACAACATTTGCCCTCCTCCAGTCTGCCGGGACTTCGCCTGTTCTCCAGGAATTCTCAAAGATGACTGCCAGTGGTTCTGAGATCACATCTGCCAGTTCTTTTAATACTCTTGGATGCAGTTCATCTGGCCCTGGAGACTTGAATACATCTAAACTAGCCAAGTATTCCTGTACTATCTCCTTAGTTATTCTGGGCTGTGTTTCCTCTGCTGAATCATTTGCTCCAAATTCTTCAGGTCGGGCATTGTTTTCTTTATCGGAGAAGACTGAGGCAAAGAAGGCATTGAGGAGTTCAGCCCTTTCTGTGTCCCCTGTTTGCATTTCACCATCTTCTCCTCTGAGTGACCCCACTGTTTCTTTGTTCTTCCTTTTGCTACGAACATACCCATAAAAGCCTTTTTTGTTGCTTTTAACCTCTCTAGCAAGCCTGAGTTCATTCTGTGCTTTAGCTTTTCTGACTTTGTGTCTACACGTGCTGGCTATTTGTTTGAATTCCTCTTTGGTGGTTTCCCCCCTTTTCCATTTTTTGTACACATCCTTTTTTAATGTTAACTCAGTTAAAAGTTCTTTAGATAGCCACCCTGGCTTCTTTAGGCACCTTCCATGTTTCTGTCTCATTGGTATTGCCTGAAGTTGTGCTTTTACTATCTCCCTCTTAACAAACTCCCAGCCATCATGAACTCCCTTTCTTTTTAGTATTACTGTCCATGGGATCTCACCCAGCACTTCCCTAAGTTTTATGAAGTCGGCTTTCTTAAAGTCAAGAAATTGAGTCCTAGTATGCTTGGCTGCTCCTTTCCGCTGTATAGTAAACTTCAGAAGAGCATGATCACTCGCGCCTAATGATCCTTCCACTTCTACCCCACTAACCAGGTCATCAACATTGGTTAGGACCAGATCTAAAATGGCTGTTCCTCTTGTTGCTTCTCCCACTTTCTGGACAATGAAGTTGTCTGCAAGGCCAGTGAGGAATCTGTTTGACCTTATGCTCTTGGCTGAGTTTGACATCCAGCAAATATCCGGGTAATTGAAGTCCCCCATTACTACTATCTCCCTTCCTTTTGCATGCTTGGCCATCTGTTCCAGGAAGGCATCATCTATGTCCTCCGTTTGGCTTGGGGATCTATAGTAAACTCCCACAATGAGGTCACTGTTATTCTTCTCTCCCTTAATTTTGACCCAAATGCTCTCCCTTTGGCTTTGAGGTTCTAAATCTTGGATCTCTTCACAGGTATACACATCCCTGACATATAACGCCACTCCTCCTCCTTTCTTGTCTGGTCTGTTTCTCTGAAATAGATTGTATCCCTCCATTATTACATTCCAGTCGTGGGACTTATCCCACCAGGTTTCAGTGATGCCTATTATGTCATATTTAGTTTGCTGTACCAAGAGCTCAAGCTCATCTTGTTTATTTCTCATGCTTTGCGCATTAGTGTACAGACACAGAAGTCCATTAATCATTCCCCCGTGTCTCTTATTTAAGGATTTTTTCCTCCCGCCACTAGGTCTGCGTGCTGTTTGCTCCATTTGGTCTATGACATTTGGATGATCATCTTCATCAATTGATAGACTCCTACCTTCAGGAGCACTGTCTCCCTCCCCCACATTAGTCAGTTTAAAGCCCTCCTGATGAGGTTTCTGAGATTTTTGGCAAAAACATTCCCCCCAACCGTTGTGAGGTGCAGCCCATCGCTTGCCAGAAGTCCATCTTCAAGAAACTGCAGTCCATGATCTAAGAATCCAAACCGTTCCTGTTTACACCATTTGCGAAGCCAGCTGTTCACTTCCACTATTTTTTCCTCTCTCCCTGGGCCACGTCGTTCAACTGGGAGGACAGATGAGATGACAATTTGTGCATTTAATTGCTTCAGTTTCCTGCCCAGAGCCTCATAGTCTCTTTTGATCTTCTGGAGGCTATTGCTTGCAGTGTCATTGGTTCCCACATGAACCAAGAGAAAGGGGTATTTGTCAGTGCGTTTTATGATTCCTTGCAGTTGTTCAGTTACATCTTGGATCTTAGCCCCGGGGAGACAGCACACTTCCCGAGACATCTTGTCAGGCCCACAGATCACTGTTTCTGTTCCCCTCAGTAGGGAATTCCCTATCACCACCACACGCGTCCTCTTAGGTCTGGTCGGGGTTCTTCCGTGAGCTGTCCGTTCCAAGGTCGCCTGCACATTCCCTGAGGACTGACTTTGCTGCTCGTCTTCATATACCTGATCAACTGTAATGAGGGAGAGATCCTCAAATGGAGTCTGCTCTTCGTCTTCCATGCTAGGGGAGAGGACCTCAAAGCGATTGTGTATTTCTAAACAATCAGAGCGAACCCTGGGCCTCCTACTTCTTTGAGTCACGTTTCTCCATATATCTGGCTCCTGTGTTGGTGAACTAGCCTCCTTCTCAGGGGAGTCCCCTGTCTCCTCTTTGCTGGAGACGGTGTGCTCTGTTCCTTCCAAAAAGAGCTCCAGCTCTCTAATTCTTTGGAGCGTAGCTACACGTTCCTCCAGTTGCTGGACTTTGTCTTTTAAGAGGGCAACCAACATGCAATTGCTGCAGGTAAAGCTGCCTGCAACCTTTGGCAAGATGGCAAACATTGCACAGGAACCGCAGGCGACTGCAGCTGTTCCCTCACTCTCCATCTTGAGAACGTGTCGTTGGGGGTGGCTACAGCGGTCCTCCATCATAAGAAGCGTGCAGACAGGATAAATAACTCCCCCCCAAAAAAAACCCTAGGTCTCTCCCAACAAACGTTTGAGACTAGCTCCCCTAAATCTAAAAGATGGTTAAACTGCGAGCGCCGCTAGGCGCGCGCCGCTGCCCTACAAGCTCTGATAAGCTCCTCCCACAGCTAATCACCTACCTCAACAGAAACCCTGCCCCCTCTGCCCTTTGCACAGGGAGAGCAACTAATCAGCCACAAGAAACACACACAAGAAAACCCTTTTTGCTCCTTCTTCAGCTGCTGCCCTGCAAGCGTGTTTTTACATGAGTAGAATGTGTCCTTTTATTTAAAATGCCTCTCTGGGCATAGGAATTGGTTTAGATTCCCCCCCCCAAAAAAAAATATAGTCCGGCCCCCACAAGGTCCTAGGGACAGTGGAATGACCCATGGCGGAAAAAGGTTGCTGACCCCTGCCTTAGACCTTTTAATTCTCAGAACAGGACAGAGATGAAATGCAAGATGGCGCCGAGGCAAGTGGCGCTCCCCGGCACTCACTTTTATTCTTTTAAAACCTTATCTTAATTGCCCTCCGGATGCCAATTTTTAACAAACGGAAAACATTTTAAAGACTCTGAGTGCTTTTACAATTCCTGCTGGCTCTGCGAGCTTCAGCTTGTCTTCAGCTTGTCTCAGCCTGCTCCCTCCCTGCTTATCAGCTGCCCGGTCAAGGTTGCCAGAGAGGAGAGAACGCTGCTGCCTGAACTGAGAGCAGAGAGAGAAGTGAACTGCTTACCCGACCAACAGTGTCTGGAGAAGGAGGGTAAGGAGAGACACGACTGTGAGCCTGGCTTTGAGACTGGCCCATAGACACCCAGCTCTGCTACCCCGGCGCTCACTTTTATTCTTTTATTCTTTTAAAACCCCTGCCTCCTACAACACTCTCTAAGGTGCATTAAGATATTATTGCGGATACTTCTCCTCATCTCCACTATGGGCAAGCGGCCAAGGGACTTGGATGAGGCAATGCCTCCCTCGAGGTCCAAACAGTCCAAGATTGATTCCTTCTTTCTTAACTGTAGCAGAAATAACAAGGAAGATAGCTATACGGTTGAAACTCAAAATCGTTTTAATCCTTTAATTGACCTCGCAGCCGACATAGAAGTGGAGGGGGTGAACTCGAAAGCAACGAACAATGCCAATGATAATGATGAAGAAGTGAGAGCCACCCTGAAGGGGGAGTCCGAGTTGGCCCTGGGTGACGGCATGGGATTCGATCATTTCCAATTAATAACTAGGACCCTGCGTTGCATCTTTAAGAGCATAAATGGGATCTCCATGCAGGTGAATAACCTCCACCAAAAGCTTGAGGCCCATTTGTTGGAGTTGCAGCACAACCTCACTCTGCCTCCGAGGGATTTAAAGGGACAGAGGTGTACCTCCCCTGTTAGACATGAAAGTGGTACTGGTGGTCATCTATTAAAAGCTCAATTGGACTCTCAATCTCTGATCCTACAAGCAAACAAAATCTGCCTAACTATACGCAGCAGTGACCCCAGGTCCCCAAGATGGAATAATCCGAGAGATATCAAAGATCATCTAAGGCAACTCCTTCAGATGTGGCCTCCGCTAATAGATCTTAGTTCAGTGAAACTTTTGAACTTCCACCATCGGTTTCAAAAAGTACTGCTCTCCTTCCAGTCACCAAAAATTCCGTCTATACTGGTTAGGCGTAAAGCGTTTTTGGCCACCTGGGGCATCTTCCCAACGAGAGTCTTTCATGACATCAGGATTAAACCTCTTTTCCGTAACATCGTACAAAAAGGTATCCGCTCACCAGACTGGCGCGATATAGTCCTGAAACTTAAGCTGCCCACCTGGGAACCTCACCCTCCCTCTCAGCCCAAGCTTCCTGGTTTATCTACCCCAGCAACAGAGAAGTATGACCAAAGCGGGCCCAGTCTTCTGGCTGCTCCAGAGGAGAGGGGCCTTATTTCATCCTACGGCGAGTGGCCATCAGTAGAACAGCAAGAAGTTATAAACAGGCTTGATATACTCAAGCAGCATTTTACACATGTACTTCAAGAAAAAATTCCCTCAAAATCAGGTCATAGTAACCTACTAACTCAAAGGAATGCAGTCATGAAGGGGCTAACACCCCAGAAATCCCTGCCAAATACTGGGACTCCAATAACGGATGATATGGCAGTCTGCCTGGCGGAAGTTCCTCATACATCGTCGCAACGCAGTCCCCCCTCACCTCTACTAATAGATCTGCAATCAACCACCTCACCCTCCGTCTTAAAGAGCAATGCGCCAAACACCCCTCATCTTGGAAATCTGTCATTGTCCTATTCTTCTATGCCGGACCTGGAGTCTTCAATCAGTGCGGCCCACTCAGATGACTGCACATCCTCGTTCTTTGCCAGTCAACCTCTTTTGGTAGAACCTTACATACCCGCAACCTCTTCAAGCAAACATATAAACGCTAAGGAAGCCACTGCGCAAAGAGACAGCTCAGGTTTTATTGATGACCCTGCTGCCCACATCAATCAAATTGCCACCCCTTCGATACCTTCGGCAATATCACGCCAGGCGCTGTCTCAGACCCTCGGCAATGCCTCTCCCACCAGCAACCAGAGTAATTGACTAGCACATAATCCCCCTTTAAACTGCTTTAATGTGCTATCCTGGAATGTGGCGGGATGGACGTCCAAACAGGATGATGGGAATATGAAAGAGTTTTTAGCGAAATTCCAGATTATGGGTATACAAGAGACCTGGTGCCTAGAATCGTCACCCCCCCCCCCATCCCTACTGGGCTATGACGCCTTTGTGATTCCTGCGACCAAAACCCATTTGTATGGGCGCCCTAATGGTGGCCTGGTAACATTTGTTTCGCAGGAGCTTCAACTTAATATCTCTCCTCTCTCCTGGTTAGAGAGTAATTTCATCCAAACTCTACACATAACTAACAGTTGGGGACTTCATATGTGTAAACTTGTACAATCCTTCCACCTCCTCCCATTCTCATCCAAATCAGCTTTGGGAGGATTTAAGATTTATCCTCGATAAATCCGTGGCTGAATTTCCAAAGTCAGAGATCCTTATAATGGGGGACTTTAATGCCAGAATCGGAGTAGATATAAGCTCATTCACCCATAAGTCGCAATTATTCATTGAAGAGGAGTGGTTTCCTACGTGGAATTCACACGATAAGACCATCAATAGGGCTGGCATCATACTACTGGAGTTTACTATAAACTGCGGGCTGCACAGCTTGCATGGCACACCCAAGGACTGGTCCGGGGGATTCTATACTTTTCTAGGATCGAGAGGGGCAAGCGTTATAGACTACATCTGGTCCTCCTCGGCACTTAATGATAAGGTATATTGTTTCAATGTGTTTAATATAACCGAAAGTGACCACCTTCCAATTGCCATCTCCTTCCTCCACACACAGCTGGGGCTTCCCAGCTCATTCCACCTCCAGGACCCACTGATCTTAGCCCCCGGATGTAAGAAGTGGGATACCTACCTGGAGCAAGACATAAAAGTCCTCCTAAATTCCCCTGAGATCCTAGCCTTGAAAGCTCAGCTGTTAACAATGAACGTGAATCATTTCTCAACTTTCCAGCAAATTCTAGCCTACTTACTGCCTTCACTCACGAAACCTCCCCGTGCGATTTTAACCTGGAAGAATCAAACTTGGTTCGACCAAGAATGTAAACAGTGCAGAAGTTGGCTTAGATTTCTTCAGTCTGATTTGAAATCAGACAGCACCCAGAGCAAAATCAGGGAGGTAGCCCAATTCCGTTCATATTACAAGAAGCTGCTTCAACATAAGAAATTGCTCTTTGCGAAAGAACGCTGGACGGCGCTGTCAGTGGCCATTAAAACCCGTGACGACAAGAAATTCTGGAATTTAATTAATGCAGGTTTAAGACCCCACTCATTCATAGTTAATAACATCACAGCAGCCAGTTGGCACTCTCACTTTGCTCAGCTGTATTCCGCCCCAGATCCCGAAGTAAACGTAGTCTCTACTCTTCCAGCATCTGCCTTGCCCACCTGGGAACCAGTTTCCCCAGAGAGATGTTTACAACTATTCAGCATGCTTTCAGGGGATAAATCTCCGGGGGAGGATATGATACCACCTGAGGTATTTTTATCGAACCAGACGTGGTGGACCCCTATTTTAGCATCTCTCTTTACCACTATTAATGCTACTCTTAAGATCCCACCTAACTGGAAACAGAGCATAGTCATCCCAATACATAAAAAGGGGGACCCACAAGATCCGCGTAACTATCGACCTATCAGCCTGCTGGATATATCATACAAGGTTTACTCTAGATCCCTGCTAGAGAAATTAATCGAGTGGGCAGAAGAAACAAAGCTATTCCACCCGGAACAGGCTGGCTTCCGGAAAGGTCATAGTACATCTGGCCAATGTCTTGTTCTATTTACCCTGATTGATAAATACCTCAACAGGTTCAACTGCAAACTACACGCGGCTTTTGTGGACCTGACCTCCGCTTTTGACTCCATCCCTCGAGATAGGCTATGGCAGAAGCTTAGTTACACCAACATAGATAAGAGACTCCTCCACCTTCTTAGGGAAATTCATAATGATATATCGGCCAGAGTAAAATTTGGCCCTCTGGGAGCCCTTTCTGATTCTTCCCCTCTGAATAAAGGGGTCAAACAGGGTTGCCTCTTGGCCCCTTTTCTATTTAATTTTTACATCAATGACATCGTTACAACCATGAAGACCCTAAACCAATCTGCCCCCTCCTTACAACAGCGCAAGATCCCCATATTACTCTACGCGGACGACATGGTGATACTGTCTTTAACCAAGCAGGGCTTAAACAACATGCTCAGAGGGCTCATGACATATTGTGATACCAACTCCCTCAAAATCAACTTCGCCAAAACCAAAATTCTTACTTTTGGCACGAAAACTCGGAAGCCATTCTGGAATTTTGAGGGCCACTCTATTGAATATTGTTCAGCATTCAAGTATTTGGGTATCACTCTTCAGCATGGGCTTAGCTGGTCAGCTCACCTAAATATGTCCATCCTGGCTGCCCGTAGAACCATCAAAGCCTTGGAGAAATTCTTCTATGCAAAAGGCGGCCAGTTGGTTCCACCAATCAGAAAAGCATTTATCAGCAAAGTCCTCCCGATGTTACTGTATGGGGTTGAAATCTGGGGGTGGAATTTAAAAACACTACAACGGCTCGAGATTCTACAAAACTCTTTTGCACGAAAGTTACTGGGCCTCCCCAAGGGCTCGGTTGCTGCACAGTTAAGAACAGAACTGGGCCTCCCCTCCATTGTTGCGAGAGCCCACATTAGAATTACTAGTTTTTATTGTAAATTAATCAAAGCCCCAGGTTCCCTTTTAGCCAGGCAAGCCTTTTTAACTTGTTCTCACAGCAATAAATGGTCCAAGGCCATGGAGACTATTACTGCACGCTACTCCCTCCCAGATCTTGACACGCTGTCAGCTTGGGATCAACATAAAATCCGGGCCTGGATTCTTACAAGAGACGAGGCCATGGACCGGGCACAGTCCACCACAGCTCGCCTCTCCATGTGGCTCCCTAAAGTGAAAGTGGTAAGATCACTTGCCAACTACTTGATAGACCTGACGGAGCCCAATTTGAGAAGAGCGTTTACCATGGCCCGTTTCCATTCTATTTTTTTTTATAATAATTTTTATTAATTTTCCACACAAATAATAAAAACAGTATAGAACAGTATAACTTCAAGCTCATCAGTTCATACCCTTCTTTCTTTGACTTCCCCATACCTCCCCATCCCTGCATCCTTGTTTAATAATTCTTTAGCAACCCTTAGGTCCATTGTCTTAATTCCCTTTCATAGAAATTTCTTAAGTTTTTTTTGTTTACTGCTGCAATTCTTTACTTCTTACCCCCTGACATCTTAACATTCCTCAATTTTGCAATTATTTTTAAGATATATTTTGAATTTCTTCCAGTCCTCTTCCACTGTCTCTTTCCCCTGGTCCCGGATTCTGCCCGTCATCTCGGCCAGTCCCATAAAGTCAATCACCTTTGTTTGCCATTCTTCCAGAGTAGGTAGTTCTTGCGTCTTCCAATACTTTGCCAGTAGAATTCTTGCTGCTGTAGTGGCATACATAAAGAAAATCCTATCCTTCCTTGACACCACTTGGCCCACCATGCCCAAAAGGAAAGCCTCTGGTTTCTTAGGAAAAGTCCACTTAAGGACCTTCTTAATTTCATTATAGATCATTTCCCAGAAAGCTTTAACCTTTGGGCAGGTCCACCAAAGGTGGTAGAAAGTGCCTTCAGTCTCATTACATTTCCAAGCCCGTTTCCATTCTATACCCACGGCCTTCCTGCAGGGGATTTATTCTAAGACCCCTATTACTCAGCGTCTATGTCCATGCACAATGAATGAAGTAGAGGACTTTATACATTTCTTTTTCTACTGCCCTATTTATGAGCTAATAAGAACTAAGCTCCTCTGCTTGATCCCGTCCACCATTACATCTAAGGAAGACTGTTTGAAATCGCTTCTTGTGGACGCAAATCCCCAAGTTTCACGTGGGGTGGCAATCTTTATAGTGCAGGCCTTGAAACTCAGGTCTACTCTGACTGGGTAGTGTGTCCTAGACCTGGACCTGTTTTAATTCTTTCATTACCTTTTTAACCTAATGTGCCGAGCCTATGTTGGGGCCATCATATGCATTATATACATCCGCATTCTAGATTCCCGGCCCCGGCGTCTAAATCTCTACATTATTGTCTTAGGGTAATTTAAATGTCATAACCCCAGTAATATCGCTTTGAATTTTGTTTGGTTGCTTGTCTATAGCATTTTTGTTTTATCCTGCTATGGCTGTATGCTAATGCAATAAAGGTTTGATATTGATTCTCAGAACAGCAGACTGGTGCAAGGTGCTATTTTTTGCAATATTTGTAGGGGCCGATCCAAACTCGAATAATAAGAATAAGAATAAATAAATAAATTTATACACCTGCCCATCTAGGTCTGGTGGTGGTTTTAAATTAAAAAAAATAAAATTGGAATTTTATTTACAACATTACACAACCCCCTCCCAACCAGTACACAAATCCATCCTCTTTAAACATGAACATAACACAGTGAGCATAACATACAATAATACAAACAACCAAATAAAAGACTTCCTTTATCCTGTATCTGTCCTCCTTATTTACTTATAAACTGTTTCCTTTATGAATAATTATTAAGATTTTTCTAATTATAACCTAAGTATCCACAAAGTCTCCTGCAGACATTAATTGAAACAAGTCCAGGTATAGGGCACTGTTTTGTGAAGTATTCTCTGCATTTTCCCCATGCTTTTTAAAAACTCTTGTCTAGTGTGATCTCTGTCTCTGTTAATCTAGGCAGTTCAATATACTCTTAACAGTTTATCTTGCCATTCCTTTTTTGTTGGCACAGTTTCTTTTTTCCAGTTTTTAGCAATTAGGATCCTTGCCGCTCCTGTGGTATAGAGGAATATTTTCTGATCTTCTCTTGCTATACCTGTGTCCGTTATCCCTAGTAGAAAAGCTTCTGTATTTTTCATAAAGTTACACTTAAACATTTTCTTAAGCTCATCATACACTGTGTTCCAGAAGCTTTTGATTTTTTCACAGGTCCACCAAACATGTATAAGTGTCCCCTCTGTTTTACCACACCTCCAGCACAGATTTGTTTTTGTCTTAGCTATTTTGGTAGGTGTTAAGTACCATCTATAAAACATCTTGATTAGGTTTTCCCTCAATACTTCACAGGCTGTAAATTTCCCGTTCTTTCTCCATATTTCTTCCCATGCTGACGTTAATGGTTTTTCCAATATCTAAAGCCCACTTGATCATTACCTGCTTGACCTGTTCGTCTTTTGATATTACCTTATTTGTTTTGTAATAACACTTTTTCTAATCATGAAGGTTCGTTTGAGAAACCTTTTTTTTAATATGTCCTGAACACTTCATGTAATTGATGGTACTGGATCCAACCTGTAAGGTGTTGTTTAATTTCCTCATAATCTTTAATTACCAATTTATTGTCTTTTCCCCTAATCAGATCTTTATATGTGGCCCATTCTAATTCCATATTTTTCTTTTTTATTGTAATTGCTTCTAGAGGTGATGCCCACCATGGTGTTTTCGGTTCTAGGAGATCCTTATATTTTGTCCATGTTTTATATAACAATTTCCTTATGACATGATTCGTAAATCCCGTGTACTTTCCCTGATGGTGTTTTTTTTAAGGAACCAAATGCGTTGCAAATATGGATTCCCCAAATAAATGGTAAAATAGTAATAATAATAATAATAATAATAATAATTTATACCCTGGCTGAGACTGGGCTCAGGGCAGCTAACATCAAATATATAATACATTGAAAACACAAAATCAAACGATTAAGTTTAAAATATAATTCAAGCCACATTGAAAATCAAAATAAAATCAAATGGGAAACTACGAACCGTAGTTTTGTAGGTGTAAGGAATTAAAAGTTCACCAGGTTTATGCTGTACATTTCCATGACTGCTTTGGTTTGAATGGCAGAACAACCGGCTGCAGAGAGCTGGCAGTTCCTGTGGCTCCCAGGATTATTAAAAGGATTACTAAAACTGTTTGCCTCTCTTGCCAGGCTCTGGGTTGCAAAAGAAAGATGGGTGTCAAGTCAGAATCCATCTGTAAATGCAACACCTGCCATGGAGGAGGCGGAAGCGGAAAGGGGGGGAGCCCAAACGAAAACGCCAAGACTGGGGAAAATACAGAGAATACATTCCAAAGCAGTGCCCTCCCTTCAATACTTGGGACTTATTTCACTGAGCTTCTGCCAAATCAATGAAGGCACGCATAGGCAAACTCGGCCCGCCAGATGTTTTGGGACTACAACTCCCACCATCCCTAGTTTACAGGACCAGTAGCCAGGTATCATGGGAATTGTAGTCCCAAACATCTGGAGGGCTGAGTTTGCCTATGCCTGGTTTACCCAAAACGAAAAAAAGGAAGCCAACTGGAAAGAAGAAGTGAAATATAGTATATATCAGGTTCCCCCAAAGAATTTTAAGGGGGGGGGGAACTGGATGTACATTTCCCAAATATAAGATAAAAAACAAATAAAATAAAACCAACATACAGCAACCGTGTTTTGTGATGTGTCGGCTCCTATTTGTGATGTGCAAATGGCTTTAGATACCTATCAGGTCCACCAGTTACCAAATATAGCATATATTCAACAAAAATCCGGCGACAATTTGTTGTTGACAAACGACAGCTGGACATATCAAGGGCCCCATTACCTTCAGGAGCTGAGGGCCTCATCAAACCTAAATCTGGCCCTGTATCTATCTATCTATCTATCTATCTATCTATCTATCTATCTATCTTCTATATGTACCTAATGTATCATCTATCTATCTCATCTATCAATCATCTATCTATCAATTACCATCTATTTATTTAATCTATCAATCATATCTATCTAATTGTTAAATAGTGGGTAGACATAGCAGACGACACAGCAATTTCTCCAAAGCAGCTCTTGTTTATTCACAGGCCAGAACAGAACTGAACAGCAAACACCTCAGCCAGCCTGCTTTTATAGGCAGCCGGCTGTCAACACTGTAACAACAGCAGCCCAGGGTTTCCCGCCTAAATTAACTGACGTGGACCTGAGTGAAAACTATATACACGATACTCCTGGTGGCCAGAGGGAGAACTTCAATACATAACACTAATCTATCATCTATCTATAAATCATCTATCTCCCGCCTAAATTAACTGACGTGGACCTGAGTGAAAACTATATACACGATACTCCTGGTGGCCAGAGGGAGAACTTCAATACATAACACTAATCTATCATCTATCTATAAATCATCTATCTATGTATCTATGCCAGCGCCGGATTTACATATAAGCTAAACAAGCTCCAGCTTAGGGCCCCACTCTATTGGGAGCCCCCAAAAAATTTAAAGGGGAAAAAACCTAGATGTACCTTTGCAAAATAGAAGATAAAAAACAAATAAAACCGACATCCAGCAACAGTGTTTTGTTTTGTTTTGTGTTGTGTTGTGTCTTCTCCCATGATGTAAGTAAAAGGAAAACCTTCCTCTGGATGGCCATATTAAGAGGATGCCAGCAAGGCTGAACTTTTCGGTTAAAAAGGGATTTAAATCAAGTCTTACCAAGACCATACAGCACTGGTCCTGAAAGACCGCCTCCTAGCCTGCCCCCTAAAATATCACTGGTTTGATGTGCAGGCATGTATAATAATGCTATTATTTCTTATTTAGTATTGGTATTATTTAGGAATGTGACATATTACTAGAAATACTGTCTTTTACACTCACTGATGCTTTTGAATTATGGTGCTGGAGGAGACTCTTGAGTGTCCCATGGACTGCAAGAAGATCAAACCTATCCATTCTGAAGGAAATCAGCCCTGAGTGCTCACTGGAAGGACAGATCCTGAAGCTGAGGCTCCAAGACTTTGGCCACCTCATGAAAAGAGAAGACTCCCTGGAGAAGACCCTGATGTTGGGAAAGATGGAGGGCACAAGGAGAAGGGGGCGACAGAGGACGAGATGGTTGGATAGTGTTTTCGAGGTTACCAGCATGAGTCTGACCAAGCTGCGGGGGGCAGTGGAGGACAGGAGTGCCTGGCGTTCTCTGGTCCATGGGGTCACGAAGAGTCGGACACGACTAAACGACTAAACAACAACAAGTGTCACAGGGTACAAAGGTCCGCTGTCCCCATGAACAGTGTGGACTGTGATGGTGGTATTGATATTATATTAAAAATTCCACCAAACCTCCCTCTGCTTGTCAAGATTAGGAGGATGCCAGCAAGGCTGAACCTTTCTGTAAAATGATTTTATTATTCCAAATAAGAAAATGCCTTGTATTAACTACAATTGCATTGTACAGGTTATAACACTTCATTTCATATTAATAAAGCTATTCATAATTATTAGTAGTTTGCATCCTATCTTGACACCTTTTATTATTTCATGTTATAGCAAGTTTCTAGAGACTAGAGTCTTTGTAAACGGGGTTTCTAAAGGATCATTTGTGATTGCCCAAATGAATAAAAATAATTATTAATAATGATTTCGTTATGAATATACTACTTCTGAATTGTATTTCAGTTCAACCATTGTTTTGATAAAATACATCTTTTGTGATGGGCAAATGGCTTGAGATACCTATGAGGTCCATCAATGACCATATAGCATATATTCAACAAAAAAAGGCAACAATTTGTTGTGGACAAAGGACAGCTGGCCATATAAAGGGCCCCATTACCTTCAGTATCTTAGGTAAAGGTAAAGGGACCTTCTTTTTCTTTTATTGGTATGTTCTTTTCTATTCCTTTTATTTCCATTTCCCCCCTTAAATTCATTGTTTTATTTTTGGTATACAGTACATGGGTGTAAGGATTAATTCATTTTAACTTTTTTTTATTGTTTCTAAAGGTAAAGGGACCCCTGACCATTAGGTCCAGTCGTGACCGACTCTGGGGTTGCGGTGCTCATCTCGCGTTATTGACCGTGGGAGCCGGCGTACAGCTTCCAGGTCATGTGGCCAGCATAACTAAGCCGCTTCTGGCGAACCAGAGCAGCGCATGAAAACGCCGTTTACCTTCCTGCCGGAGCGGTACCTATTTATCTACTTGCACTTTGACGTGCTTTCGAACTGCTAGGTGGGCAGGAGCAGGGACAGAGCAACGGGAGCTCACCCCGTCACAGGGATTTGAACTGCCGACCTTCTGATTGGCAAGCTCTAGGCTCTGTGGTTTAACCCACAGCACCACCTGTGTCCTGTATCTTAGAGCCTCATCAAACCTAAATCCAGCCCTGAGTGGGGAAGAAATTTATTATTATTATTATTATTATTATTATTAGCTGAGGGACGCATCAAATCCTAATCCGGCCCTGCTCAGTGCCCTCACTCTCTCAAGGAGCATTGAGGCTAGGGAAGGATCCAAACCCGGGGCTGAGTCAGTGTGAGAGGGAGAGAGAGAGGGAAAGGGGACCAGAGGGTCATCTAGACCAACCCCCTGCAACGCGCCCAAGGCAGTCGGCCTGCGAGGTGCTAGAGGTGTTGGGAAACCCAGCCAGATGAAGAGTTTGGATTTGATATCCCGCTTTATCACTACCCTAAGGCATAGCTGTCAACTTACAGATTTGAAAATAAGGGACCTGCAGCCTCACCTGTTCCAGGCACTCCAGTCTTCCTGTCCTCCTGCAGTCTGGTCAAACTCATGCTGGTAGCTTCGAGAACACTGTCCAACCAACTTTGTAACCAGAGGTTCAACTGAATAGAATCTGAATCACTTGCACCACAAGGCCTATGCAGCCTCAACTTAAGATGGCCCGCGCAACAAAATGGCGTCCAGCATTCAAAAACCTCCTCAGCTTGCATTAACTAGCCACACACAAGGCATGCAAGCTCCACCCCCCAGTCGTTCTTAGACTTCTTATTGGGTGAGCAACACAGCCAAGCAACACAGTTGGAGCCTTCCTCCTCCCTGGCCAGCAGGGAGGGAGGGAGAGGAGCTGCCTCCTTTGAAATTTAAGGGACATCATTTAAGGGACATCCATCAATAAGGGACAGCAGCAGGACATGGCGCTGGAATAAGGGACTGTCCCTTCAAATAAGGGACACTTGACAGCTATGCCCTAAGGAGTCTCAAAGTGGCTAACATTCTCCTGTCCCTTCCTCCCCCACAACAAACACAGAGAAGTGTGATTGGCCCAAGGTCAGATTAGGAGTCCACCCCTCTTAACCACTACACCACACTGGCTCTCAGTGGTATGAATATATTATTTTTATTTTTATTATTAGCTGAGGGCCTCATCAAACCTAAATCCAGCCCTGGGTGGTGTGTGTGTGTGTGCGCGCGCGTGCCGCACCGCTGAATGCGCCTGGCTTTCCACGACCAATCCTGGAACGTGCAGTGGGCGCCAGGCGGCTGGGAACCGTAGCGCGCCAAGGAGGTGATACTACAGTTCCCGGGAGTCCTGGAGACGAAGCCACGGGCTTTCCACGTGAGGATGACCCGACACGTGTACATTCACGGGTCCTCCTCCAGGGGAAAAGAAGCGACGCGCAACGCCTCCTCCTAATGGGTCGCGCCTTTTTTTCGATTTTCAGTTTCACGGATCTGAGGTAAATTTTGGTGGGAAAAGGGAGGATTCGAATCCGCCGCTCCAGAGGAGGTCGGGAGAAATAAAGAGAGCGCGCGCTGAGGGGGAACGCGCGCTCCCTTTCTCTCCCTCCATTGAGGAGCCGCTCGAAGGCGGCAAGTGGGAGCGCTGCGCGCCGCTCCCTCCGTCCCTCCCCTCCAGACGCACGGGGGACGCTCAAGGGCGGGCGCGAGGCCCGGCCTCGCTCCCTACCCGGCGCATGCGCCTCCAGTCAGTCCTCCGAAGTCGGGTCTGAGACTTTTGGCGGGAAAGGGGGCCTAGCGCCGCTCCGAGGGGCGGGGGGGGGCGAAGTGCGGGGCTCGAGCGTGCGCCGCTCCCTCCCTGGAGGTGCCGCCGGGGGCGGTGTCAGGCGCGCGATCGAGTGGGGGAGGGAGCGCGCGTGCGCAACCCGCCTGACGGACGGGGACGCTCAAGGGCGCATGCGCAGCGCTGCCGCGCCTCAAGTCAGCTTGCCGAAGTCGGCCCGCCCGAGTGGGAGTCCGGGAGCAGCGGAGCGCGCGCCTGCGAGTGGGGCTCGCGCCCCCCACACCGCCTCAGTGGTCCGAAAATGGCGGAGGGCAACGGCGCCGCCACGGGCCCCGAGACCCTCGCCGCCTCGCCTCCGCCTCTGCCGCCCCTGAGGGGGCTCCGAGAGAAGATGGGTGAGGGGGCGCAGGGAGAGGGAGGGGAAGGGGTAGGGCAGGCTCCTCCTATTCTCATCCCCTCGCAAGACACCTCGTAACCCCCCCCTCCCGTGATATGCAACAAAATTCAGATACAGCTATAAAATCCCTAGGGTAGTAAGATAAAACCTTTGGAGCAGGCATTTTCATTAAAAAGTTTTTTATGAACCGCCCTATTGCCCCTTAAGATCATCATCATCACTTTTAATTTGTATACCGTCTTTCTATCTTACATTACTCAAGGCGCTTTACAAGCTGAAGAAACAAAGATGACTTTTAAAGCCCTGTTTCCTGATACTTCTCCAACCTGGCTCCTCCGTTTTGTCTTGGTCCTCTCCCTCCTCAGTTGGGTCATTCTCTTCTACCCTTTTTCTGATTTCCCTCCATCCTAGACAGATGCTCACTGGTTCTGCCTCTTTTTAGTGTGTGTGTGTGTGTGTGTGTTTGTGAAATTTATTGATTTAAATATCTCCTTTTTATTAGTTTTCCAGCAGCTTCAGAGTCAGTTCACAAGAAGTTAGCTGAGCAAACTGCAAGCATGTTAGTATCTAAGGCGCTACAAGATCTTTAGTTGTCATTTTAATGTACATCATGTATTATTTTCGGTTTGTGGATGATTCTGGTACCAGTCACTGTCTACTCCTATTCCCCCCCCCCCCCCCCGCCGCCGCCAAATAGGCAGCACAATGAAACTGGCAGATCCACAGCTGGGACACTGAAATCTGCGAGCAACAATGAAATTGACAGTTTTCTCTGTCTTTAGCAGACCAGCTGATCGGTTTGCTGGAGAGGAAAAAAAGGCTTTTGGAGTTTTCCAAACAAATTACCATATTTTTCCATGTACAAGATGCCCCCATGTCTAAGATGACCCCTATCTTTTGAGCCCCAAATTCAGAAATAATTAATTGCAACATTCTGTGTATAAGACGACCCCCAATTTAAAACTTAATTGGTGGGGGGATATAGTCTTATGCATGGAAAAATACAGTGTATCTGCTACTGAATCAAGGGTATCTTTTGTCTCAGTCTTAGCACAAAACTTACTAGTGCAGCATTTTTTCCACAAACGCCCTCCCTTGTACCTATGATATATCGAGGCATACTGGTACCCTGGAATTTAAAAAGAAGTGGATATTTAAAACAGCTTCCTGGCCTGATCTCCTGACAGGCAAGCCCCCCTCTTCATTGATCACACAGAAAGCAAATTGTTTAGTTGTGGAGGTGGGTGGGTGGCTAGCCTCTCACAACCCCAAAATAAGGATAGGTCTATATCTCATACAGGAGGTCACATTATGAATTGTGCCATTTTGGACAGGAAGACAGCCCTTTTGTGGGCTTCCCTGCATTAAAAATTATCTGAAAATGGAAGCCTAACGTCGTTGCCTTCTTCTTCTTCTTTGGCAATCCCTCATAGCTGAGTCAGATTGTCTTCCATCAACACGGATTTTAGCAGTGAGCCCATAAGTGACAGTGGAGGCCAATTCTGGATCCGCACGTCCTTCCACAGTGGGGTTTCTGGGCGGAAGTTGATCCCAGTGAAGGTTCTTCCTCTTCACCCGTTTCTCCCTCGCGTCCCAAGTTTGAGTGTCTTCAAAGCCCAGGACGCCTTTGGTCAAGGCTGTTCTCCAACTGGAGCTATCGCAGGCCAGTGTTTCCCAGTTGTCGGTGTTTATACTACATTTTTAAAATTTGCCTTGAGATCTTTCAACCTCTTTTGTGGTCCACCAGCGTTACACTTTCCATTTTTAAGTTTGAAAGAGAGTCGTTTCTTTGGAAGGCAACATGACCGGTTCAAAGTTGATTGTCGCTTCAACACTGACAGTCTTTGCTTATTTCAGTACACTGGCATTAGTTACAGCAGGCATGTCCAAAGTCCTAAAAAAACCTCAACAGCTTTGGTTGGCCCTTTGGTTGGCCCTCACAGTCCTTCACTTCATCAAATCCGGCCGTCTTTGAAAAAGGTTTGGACACCATTGAGTTATAGTGAGCATAGGAATATGACTGTATAGAACTCCCCAGAGATCCACTCCCCAAGGAGAAAGGGAAGAAACCACGAAAGACTTCAACAAGGGACAAGGAAGCGTTGTACTATAATCAGGATCAAGAAAGTCAGCAGAGGGGGCAAGGAAGTGACTTGAGATCCTCAGACATTAGAACACCGGACTGAAGGTTAAGACCTAAAGCGAAGAAAGGACGGACACAACCCGAAACCAGGAAGAAAGGGACGATGGATAAAACTAGAAGAGAACTTTCTTTTATATATCTTGCTATTTCTGAGTAATATTAATGAAATAATGGATTGTGCCGGAAAGGAAATAATTGGCTTTAGCAGAAAGACTTGAAGGTATTAAGTATAAATATAAATTTAAATTCTAAATTTTAAAGTTTATGGTTCGGAAGGTAAAGATAAAGTTAAGATAATATTGATAAATTGAGATAGATTGTTAAGATAAATTATTTTTGACAAATATGGGAAGAATTTCTTGAAATAATGATTAAATTGGAATACAAAAAGGGAGGTATGAGGAGGTCTAAGACACAAGATAATGAAATGAAGTAACTTTGAATTTATATACTTTTTTCTTTTTTCTGCCTTTTTTCTTTTTGTCTTTGTTTATTTACTCTGTTGTTTTAATGTTTTTGTATTTTTGAAAAGTTGAATAAATATTATTATAAAAAAAATAAAAATAAAATATAGTGAGCATAGGAACTGCCTTATCCTGAGTCAGACCTATTGGTCAATCCAATGCAGTATTGCCGATGAAAATCTCCAGGGTTTCAGGCAGCCCTGTGTGGAGATATTGGATGTTTGAGCCTGGGACTTTCTGCAGCCTTTCCGTATTAGTGATGACATATTTGTTAACTATCTGAACCTTACAGACTTGGCAGTGCTGTAGAGTCGAGCGAAGTGGTACCACGAACATGAATGCATGGGCAGAGGAAGAATGCAAACTCTCTTATGAAGGAAGAAGCTCGGGGAGTCTAAATACAATAGCAATGCTTTTTCCACTTGCATGATAGAGACATCATTGTGTCTTTCGGAGATGCAAGTTATTTCAAAGTTGGACTGGGAATCCGTTGTGATTTGCAGCGCTAGGATCTATTGTCTCAGGAAGTTTCGAATGGATGTTTTCATGCATTTTTAATCTTACTAAAATTAAAACCGTTTGAGATGGGGGGAGGAATTAAGGGGGTGTCTTTCAACTGTAAGGGAAGGGAGTACACCAAGTTTCGTTCAAATCTGATATGGCAGGTGATGAAACCCTTGGGGTTTTTTGCGTCAATTTGATGTGGAATGATCCTACTTGGAATTACTGTTTAATTTAGGTTGACAAGTCTGAAATTATAAAGATTTTCTCTACTCCACATGTTATACTAAAATGGAACAGTTCTACTGTCACACCTTCTGAATGAAACAGCCTCAGACTTCTTACATATGAACTGACATTTTACCAGTAATTTCAAATACAGTCAGAACTGAGACCCAAAAACTAGACCTGAAACAGGACATCTGTTAATGGATCTCCCAGGGTCTTTTTCTTTTATTCCAAGAAGCTGGGGGAGTCTCCCATTTGGACTGCAGTCATGACACTAGGAGAGAGTCCAAAAGTTTAGGGAAGCTTTTAATATTTATTATTATTATTATTATTATTATTATTATTGTTGTATTTTAATCTTTTGTTGGAAGCCGCCCAGAGCAGCTGGAGAACCCCAGCCAGATGGGTGGGGTATAAATAACTTCTTCTTCTCCTTCTTCTTCTTCTTCTTCTTCTTCTTCTTCTTCTTCTTCTTAATTGGGGTGTATTAATGGGGTGTATTGATAATGCCTGTGAACTTGACAAACAACACATATAGGGGGAAAAGTTCCCAGTGAGAGGGAAGGCAATTTCCTCACATAAAGGGGCGGGGAAGAGGGGAAGAGGAAACTAGTCAACTTCCCTGCGTTGAGAGCAAGCAAGGAAAAACAAAGAAACATGAAAAAGGAAGCATAATTTCTCAATGCAGTGAGGTGGGGGAGCATGAAAACAGGAAGAGATCAACATCTGTTTTAGTATACTAGTCTATATGCAGGGCACAGAGAATATTAGATCTATATTTGGCCTCTGTGTTCTTGAATTAATTTCCATTAATTTTAATGTCAGTCTGTGAATATGCTATCTTCTTACTCCAGGTCAGTGAGACAAATTGAGTGTCGAGAGGGTCTGATTTCTTACCAGTGATGTTTTAATGTATTTTTAATCTCCTGTTGGAAGCCGCCTCTTGTTGGAAGCCACCTAGAGTGGCTGGGGAAACCCAGCCAGATGGGCAGGGTAGAAATTATTATTATTATTATTATTATTATTATTATTATTATTATTATTAACTGCGTCCCCCTTGAAGCAAGTGTTGTGACAATGGCATTTGTTCAAGGGGAGAGGGATGCACCCAGGATAATGCCATGCGCCACACTTAGATAATGATGAGTTAAGATCCTTATGCTGGGGGAGGAATTAGTTCAGAGGGGTCTTTTTTATCATTGTGTTGTCAATTTAAAGCCTGTTGCAGTTATTTGTTATCTAGCACAAGGAGATCGGCAGTTCGGCGCTTGTTATTCTATAAAGCATGATGTAAATATCCATAGCAGGGTGGATTTGATTTCAATCACGAGTCTGTAAGACTTGATTTAAATCATTTTTTATTAAAGTACTTGGAGGTGATTGTTTTTGGTGCAGCCTGGGGAGGATTATTGCCATGACAGAACAGTTGTCATGGAGAGGGGGAATGCTTTTCCTTCTTCCTCCTTCCCTCCCTTCCACAGTGCTGAGTTCGAGTGAGGACCGAAATCGGGGACAAGGAAGCCAGCCGCCTTGTTTTGCTTGCAGAATCCTTAGTGTCAATTGTAGAAATATAATTTCTTTTGATCAGCTGCTGAAGAAGCATCTTTCCCTATGAAATCAGGAGATGATGATGATGATGATTATCATCATTTATTAATTCTACCCTGCCCATCTGGCTGGGTTTCCCCAGCCACTTTGGGCAGCTTCCAGCAAAAGATTAAAAATGCATTAAAACACCAGTCATTAAAAACTTCCCGAAAGAGGGCTGTTTAAAGATGTTGCATTGTGCCTGAACTTTGACATTCCTGATTTGCTGTGTTGTGTATGTTTTGCATTCACAGCATCTATGCCTTTGTGTCGATTGTAGAAACCAACTGCATTTTCCCATGCGTAAGACTCTTATTTCGCCCCCAATTTTTGAAGTTTAAAAATGGGGGTCGTCTTAGACTCAGAATGTTGCCATTCTTGATTTCTTCAATTGGGGCTCAAAAAACAGGGGTCGTGTTAGACATGGGGGCGTCTTAGACATGGAAAAATACGGTAATTTCTTTTGATCAGCTGCTGAAGAAACATTCAGGTAGGTAACCGTGTTGATCTGACGCAGTCGAAATAAATTAAAAAATTGTCCAGTAGCACCTTGGAGACCAACTCAGCTTGTTTTTAGTAGAAGCTTTCCAAGTGGGTTTGAATCTCAATGCTTAAAAACCCTGTTGCTCCCATATTTGTATTGTTTATTGTTATATTTGATTGTTAATCCAAACTTAATTCTATTGTGCTTTATGCTCTTTTAGTATGGTATGTAAAACTGGTCTTGACCCTGATATACAGTGGTACCTCGGGTTAGGTACTTAATTTGTTCCGGAGGTCCGTTCTTAACCTGAAACTGTTGTTAACCTGAAGCACCACTTTAGCTAATGGGGCCTCCTACTGCTGCTGTGCCGCTGGGGCATGATTTCTGTTCTCATCCTGAAGCAAAGTTCTTAACCTGAAGCACTATTTCTGTGTTAGCAGAGTCTGTAACCTGAAGCGTATGTAACCTGAAGCGTATGTAACCCGAGGTACCACTGTATAGTGGGAGGGTGGGTTGGGGATTTTCTCCGAAGGGTAGTAGGATTCAGTGGGTATGGTCAACCTGCTGGCGACTGTTAACAACTGAAAAAGCAAGGGATGGTATGCAGATGACCCAAAATAGCTTTAGCATGTATTGCTAAAGCATAGCTTTAGCTAGCTTTAGCATGTACACAGGAATCCAATATCTCTATTCAGACCAGGTCTCTCCATAGTTTTCAGTTGAGTAATAAGTTGCAATTCAGCAACTTCTCTTTCAAGTCTATTTCTGAAATTCTTTTGTCATAAGACAGCTGCTTGGAGATTCTGCATTGAATGTCCTGGGAGATGGAAGTGTTCTCCTACTGCAATGATTGGGCAAACTCGGCCCCCCAGCTGTTTTGGGACTACAATTCCCATCATCCCTAGCTCACAGGACCAGGGGTCAGGGATAATGGGAATTGTAGTCCCCAAACAGCTGGAGGGGCAAGTTGGGCCACCACTGCTCTAGATCAGGCATGGCCCAACTTGGCCCTCCAGCTGTTTGGGCACTACAACTCCCATCATAACTAGCTCACAGGACTGGCGGTCAGGGAGGTTGGGAGTTGTAGTCCCCAAACAGCTGGAGGGCCAACTGGCTTCTCTGCTGTGTGATTCCTGATTTCAGATTGATGCCCATTTATCCTTTGGCATAGAGTCTGGCCTGTTTGCCCAATATAGGGAGCCGAAGGGCACTGCTGGCATTTGATGGCATACACAGTGTTAGAAGATGAGCAATGAAATAGGCCTGAGATGGGATCACGTTCTGATACCCGTGTCCATGTTAAGTCTGCTTTCTGTATTATTGTGGGTGAGGAGTTTTAGAACTATGAGCTTTTGATTTTTAGAGACATCTCTGCACAAGGAGCAGGTTTGAATACTGTCGTACCAGCAAGTTTCTCCCCTCCTTTTTTTATTTATTTAGCCAAAAAAACATTACATATATAATATGTATATATTACATATCCAACAAAAGAAGGAAAGATAGAAAAAAAGAAAAATGAAAGAAAAATAAACTAGAAATGAAACAGTATCCAATAAACTTCTTTGTAAGGAATACAAGCCATCCTTTCTCCTATTAGTTATTTCTTACAGGTTTTTATAATTATAACATTTCCTCTTATGACTTCAGGCTCGACTCCCTAATTCGTATCTTGACTTCCCCACCCACCAGTGGTTCCTAATAAATCATATTTTGTTTGTCTGTTTTCTCTTAGTACGTCTATGGATTGCCTGTGGTATTTTAGGCTACGCCAAGCCAAGAGAAGTACTGAGAACCACGTTTTTTCATGTAGTTTATAAAAACAACTCATTCTCTCTTTATTCTCACATTTGAGTGATTTCTTATTGATTCTGTAAGTTGAGCTAGTTCTAGATACTCGCTAAGTTTTAAGAGCCATTCTTCTTTTGTCGGCAATACGTTGTTTTTCCAGGGTTTTGTAATCATGATCCTGGCGGCCCCAGTCGCATATAGAAAGACTCTTTTTATTGTCCTTTAGAATGTCCATTGTGAAAATTCCTCATAAAAATAATTCTGGTTTTTTTGACATGATATACGAAGAAATTTTAAAAAATGATGAGACATACCAGCAAGTCTTGCATGAAGCCTGCCGCCGGAAATACATTGTGGATTTTCGCTGTAATAACTGTGATTGTGGTCTTTTTTACAGTCGCTGCAGCCCAGGTGTTAGCAGAAGAAAGAAGAAGCCAAAGTGGTGCTAGTCCTGTTCCACTCCAATCTGCAGCTGGTATGAAATCTTCAACCAGGCCAGGTAAAATTCTTACATTTAAAAAAAAAAAAAAATCCATTCCTGTGGCTACCTTGGTTGTGGCTCTTCGCATCCTTCCGCTTTTTAGTTCACGAATCTGTGCTGCTACTTTTAAAGTTGCATATTCTCCTTCTCAAAAGAGTCCCATTTTGACATACTTCAAAAGCTCGGTAGGAATTGGTCTACTTGGGCCAGTGAAGATGCTGTTTTTGTTTTGCAAAGCAGGAAATGACCACATGGGTAAGCAACCTAAGGCCTGGGGGCCGGACCCAGCCCAGTGGCCTTCTCAATCCAGCTCGCAGATGGTCCAGGAATCAGCGTGTTTTTACATGAGTAGAATGTGTGCTTTTATTTAAAATGCACCTCTGGGTTATTGGTGGGGCCTGCCTGGTGTTTTGACATGAGTAGAATGTGTGCATTGATTTAAAATGCATCTCTTTTTTTGTGGGGCATAGGAATTCGTTCAATTTTTTCCTCCAAAATCTAGTCCGGCCCCCACAAGGCCTGAGAGACAGTGGACCGACCCTCTGCTGAAAAGGTTTGCTGACCCCTGCATTTACTTTTCTCTTAAAATAATCTTTATTATACATCATTTTACATAGTGCTTAACAAATATGATACAATACATTACATACATTACATATAATACGTACCCAACACACCTACAAATCCTACGTGAACACCACAAATATTCGACTTCCAACGCTTCTCTTTGTACTTTGTTGCCAGTCTTACCTCTACCAGACATGGCCCAACTTGCCCCTCCAGCTGTTTGGGGACATCAGGGATAATGGGAATTGTAGTCCCCAAACAGTTGGAGGGCCACATTTGGCCATGCCTGAGTTAATATCTTGACCCTGCTCCACTGAAAAGCATTGGGTGTTCAGTAGGACGGTTCATTAAAAAACTCTATTTTGAAAATGCCTGCTCCAAAGGTCTTATCTTACTACACTAGGAATTATATGGCTATATCTGACGCGGGTGGTGCTGTGGATAAAACCTCAGCGCCTAGGACTTCCGTGTGCTGTGCTGGTGCTGGCTCGCCAGATGCAGCTTCGTCACGCTGGCCACGTGACCCGGAAGTGTCTTCGGACAGCGCTGGCTCACGGCCTCTTGAGCAAGATGAGCGTGCAACCCTAAAGTTGGACACGACTGGCCCGTACGGGCAGGGGTACCTTTATCTGAAATTTCATACATATCAGTTAATATCTTGACCCTCCTCCATGAAAATAGCTGTTTACTTGGCCATTTTCCTATGTCGTGAAGGCTGGAATGTCAATTCAGCGGAGTAGGGTCAAGATATTAACTGATATATTTTGTATATTTCAAATATACACCTGGACTTGTTTTGATAAATTTCTACAGGAGACTTTGTGGTTTTAAAAGTCATAATTAGGAAAAATGGTAATAATCGCATATAAAAGAAACAGTATACAAGAAGTAAATAGGATAAAGGAAGTCTTTTATTTTTATGTTATGTTTTCTTTGTGTAAGGGGATAGAAGTTTAATTTTGATAATTAAATTGTCAACGGTGGTGGGTTTGTATGTACAAGTTTTTGTGGGCTATGTTGTAAATAAAGTATTTCAAAAATTTTAAAAAGTTATTAACGATATGCACGAAATTTCAGATATATCTGTATAACCCTTAGTGTAGTAAGATAAGACCTTTGGAGCAGGCATCTTCAAAAAAGAGCTTTTTATGAACCACCCTAATTCTGATGTTAACCAGCATCCCTGCACATCAGGCTGGAGTTGCACTCCTGGGAAAAGAAAATTGCGCCCATTGATCACTTGTTCCTCCAGAAATCTCAGCCTTGTAACCAGTTCAACTTTGCCGTCCTTTCCAGTGATCGATGGTTCCACTTTGAGAACAGAAGAGAGGCAAAGGCTGGCCAGGGAACGGAGAGAGGAGCGCGAGAAGCAGCAAGGTAGGCATATATTTAAAAGTATGGATAAAAAATGCAGCCTGTTGCATTTGTGTGGCAGACAGGGTGGATCTGATTTCAATCAAATCAATTTAAATCACTAGTCAGTCAGACCTGATTTAAATCACTAGTCAGTAAGACTTGATTCAAATCAATTTATTTTACAGAAAGGTTCAGCCTTGCTGGCATCCTCTTAATCTGGACAAGAAGAGGAAGGTTTCATTTTTGGAAGAATAAATTTTCAGAGTGGTTTTGACAGTTCTATTAAACATGACTGATTTGGTTCTAATCTTAGAAATACATTGAGAGAAAATGATGAAATGATGGTGAAGTTTGATAAATTAACTGCTTCTATTTGGACAGCTTTTCTGCTATACTCGATTGGAAGGAGAAAAAGACGCATTCCCTTCATAACCATTTAAACAATTTATTTACCTAAAACAATAGCATCATGGCATCTATGTTTGTTAACTGATGTGTTTAAACAATTTTTTAAAAAAAGTCTTAGTATTAGCACACATGAAAAACTTAAAAGAAATCCTTATTTCCTGATAAATAATTGCCTTTGGGCTAGAATGTCACTTAAATAGAAAATCTTTAGAAAGATTTTTCCTCCAAAAGCATTTTATTTTAAAAATCTGATTTACATTTTTTAAAAAATCTGATTTACATTTTTAAAAAATCTGATTTAAATCAAAAAATCTGATTTACATTTTAAAAAATTGATTTAAATTTTTTAAATCCGATTTTTTTAATTTAATTTTTTTTAAATCATTGATTTTTATCCACCCTGGTTGAAATTTGCAGCTGCCAAAGAAACTCAGATATTGGAAAAGGAGAAGAAGGCCAAGCTCCAGTATGAGAAGCAAATGGAGGAGAGGCAGAGACGACTGAAGGAACAGAAGTTGAAGGAGCAACAAAGGAGAGTAGCAGTAGAGGAAAAGCGGAAACAGAAGCTGGAGGAGGACAAGGTATTGTAGAGCTGACCAAACTTGGCCCTACAGTTGTAGTCTCAAAACAGCTGGAGGGCCAGGTTGGACCATGCCTGCATTAGAGAGACACTATGATAGTGGCACTAGTTATAGCTGTCTTAATCATCTTTTAGAGTATAAGGCAGGGGTGTCCAACCGGATGCCCGCAATTTATTGCAATTTCTCACACTTTCCGTTTTATTTTTGTTTTAATTTTTAAAAATCTTTATTAAACATTCAAACATTACATACATAAAAATACAATGTAACCTGTATACAAACTCCATGTACAAACTCCATATACAAACTTTGCTAAGAAAGGAAAAAAAGTAAAAGTAAAAAATAGAATAAGAATAGTAATAATAATAATAATAATAATAATAATAATATATCATTTCTCCCCACCCATCTGGCTGGGTTTTCCCAGCTACTCTGGATGGCTCCCAACAGAATTATTATTATTATTATTATTATTATTATTATTATTATTAAAAATTTATACCCCGCCCATCTGGCTGGGTTCCCCCAACCACTCTGGGCGACTTCCAACAGAATATTAAAATACGGATCAAGGATGAAATCAGTAAAACAGACTTCTGCTTATTCTCATTATACCATATTTCAATTTGTAATTTTACACACATTGTCTTTTTGCGATTTCTTAGTTCTTATCAAAAGGTCCTTTTATTTGTCACCTTTCAGTTACAAGAGTTAATCTATGTCTGCCAGAAGTTTTTTGTTACCCCATCAGTATTCAAATATTCTTTCAATACTACCCATTCTTTATTCACCTTCTATGTCGAGTATCCTCGAAGTCTCCCTGTCATTTTTGCCACTTGTATATATTCTACCATTTGGGCCTGCCAATTGGTTTTTGTGGGAATATTTTCACTTTTCCAATTCCTCACCACTCAAATTCTGGGTGCTGTTGGTGCATACATGAAGAGTGGTCTAACCTTTTTCTTAATTTCTGTGGCATGATTCCTAATAGGAGGGCCTCCGGTTTTTTTGTAAATGGGAATTTGAGTATCTTTTTCAGTTTATTATATATATATTGTGACTATTTCCTCCTTGCACTAAACTGGGATTCCCAGAAGCAACTGGCTGCCCAGTGCCCAGAACAAGATGACTAGATGGGCCATTGGTCTGATCAAGCAAGTCTGCTCTCCATTTTTTTTGTAAATGGGAATGTGAGTATTAAAAAAAATCATTATATATACCGTATTTTTTTCGTCTATAAGACATCCCATGTATAAGATGCCCCTTATTTGGGGGGGGGGACTCAGATTTAAGAAAATGGGGGGGAGATGGCCCCGTATATAAGATGCCCCCTAATTTTTGACATTATTTTTTAGGGAAAAAACCTAGTCTTATACACGGGGAAATACGGTAATGTCCCAAAATTCTCTTATTTTCTTGCATTCCCATCACATACATAAAAAGCTTTCTTTGACCTGCCCCCTTAAGAAAAGTTCAACAACCTTGACCTGCCCCCCTAAAGAAACTCAACAACTTTGGTCTGCCCCCCTAAATAAATGCTTGTCAACTCTGAACACCCGCCTTAAAAATGGGTAGATCACTGCCAGTCTCTCTCCCACCCTCCCCCCCCCCCCCGGAAGTAGATCACAGTCTCTTGGGAGTCGAATGTCCTAGGCATAAGGGACAACTTGGAAGGGGTCACAATGCCCACAATCATCCCTTCATTGCATCTCGCATGTGTGTGTGTGTATAAAATTAATCAAGAAAAAAAAGAAAGAAATATGAAAAACAAAATCCATATACACAAAAATAAAAAAACTATCATTTACACCCTTGTGGCTTCCCTCCACCGCAACCCGACATCTTGTATGTTATAAATGCTTTAACATTGTGTCTTGTAGGAATCAATGTAAAGCCATTACAGTGGTACCTCGGGTTAAGTACTTAATTCGTTCCGGAGGTCTGTTCTTAACCTGAAACTGTTCTTAACCTGAAGCACCACTTTAGCTAATGGGGCCTCCTGCTGCTGCCGCGCCGCCAGAGCACGATTTGTGTTCTCATCCTGAAGCACTATTTCTGGGTTAGCGGAGTCTGTAACCTGAAGCATATGTAACCCGAGGTACCACTGTATTAATTTTGCCTTAGTTTCGAACATCTTGACATGCTTATTCTATGCATATCAATATGTTACCCTTAGAACAGTGTTTTTTCATATTAACAGGTTGGTCATTGCATCCCTTAAAAAATATCTAGAAGTGGTTGCAATTACAACGCTCCGTTAATCATTCCATTCGGACTGATTCAGTTCACAACTAGTGAATTTGGAAGATGTTTTGCTTTTGTGTGTGTGTGTGTATGTGTATTGGGTTTGACAATTTAATCAACATAACATAAATCACAGAAAGAAATAAACATATTTCCCTTTCTGCCAGCCCAACTTCCCCTTCTGATTCTTTCTAATCTTTTATCCTTCTGCCTATTTTAAACAAGATTAGTTTAAAATATGCAGAATGAGAAAATATTAGAAAGAATATTTCTAATTTCTAAGAATAATATCATTCCCCTTTACCCAAATCCTCTATTTTTTTCAAAAAAATATACCAAGCCATTAAAATCCTATATTATGCTTGTTTCTATATAATATATATAGATATATATAGATATCTTTATTAAACATTCAACACATATTTACACAACAATTTACCATATTACAATTTATGCATGTACACTACACAGAAAAAAAAAGAAAATAAAGAATAAAGATAAGAAAGATAAAATAAACTTTCGATTGTTCTCAAAAAACTGAATCTCATTTGTTATTTTTTACACAGTATCATGTTCTTTTACTTTGTTTCCTTAATTTTCTTCAGAGAAAAATTATTTAGTTTATTATCTATACGTTACAAGAATCATTCAAGGTCTGCCAGGAGATTTTTGCTATCATAGTAGTTTTTCAAATATTCTTTATTTGAGCGTGGAAACAAACAAGCTTAAAGAATATTTAACCTTGTCTGTTTAAGCTTAATATTTTAAATTTTAAAAAATCTGATTTAAATTTTTAAAAATCCAATTTTTTATTTTTTAAATCATTGATTTTTATCCACCCTGTTAAAACTCCTCTGGAGAGGGATTCTTACCCTGTTTAGGGAATTTTTAAACGTTTAATGTTGTATTGTGTTTTTGATATTCGATTGGGAGCCACCCAGAGTGGCTGGGGGAACCCGGCTATATGGGTGGAGTATAAATAAATAAATAAATTATTATTATTATTATTATTATTATTATTATTATTAATGCATATATTTTATATCTATAGCAATATCTTATCTATCATCTCTATCTATCTATCTATCTATCTATCTAATGACTTCATTAAATAAATTTTAACATAATCATTCAAATTACATTTTACAATTTCAGTGAACCACCCCCCGCCATGACTTCACCCAACTTCCCTTTCTGATTTATAACATCTCTGTTCCATCTGCTTAAATTTTTGTATTCCTTATCTGTTAAAATTAAGGTTGGAACATTTGTCTCTTCTTCTCATTTTTAACCTCATAATTGTATTTTCTGTTTATATTTGTCATATATTATATATGCATTCATCATAATAATTTTCCATAATAATTTTCGCTGCCTAACTCCAGAGATTTTTTGATCAATAGGAGCGCTATGAGGCGGTGCTGCATCGCACTCTGGAGCGGAGCCAGCGGTTGGAAACTCGACAGAAGAGATGGTCCTGGGGCGGCTCTGTGACTGATTCAGACGGCAAGCCAGGTAGGTGTCTGGGGCTACCTTTCTGTTGGCCTGGAGAGATGCTGCCAGCCAGAGGATTCTTCTTCTTCCTCTCCTCCTCCTCCTCCTCCTCCTCCTCCTCCTCTTCTTCCTCTTTTCCTCCTCCTTCGCCTCTCCTCCTCCTCTTCCTCCTTTTCCTCCTTCTCTTCCTCCTCTTCTTCTCCTCCTGCTCCTCCTCCTCTTCTTCTCTCCTCCTCCTCCTCCTCCTCGTCTTCTTCTTCCTCTTCCTCCTCCTTTTCTTCTCTTCTTCTTTTCTCCTCTTTTCCTCTTCCTCATCCTCTTCTTCTTCCCTTCCTCTTCTCTTCTTCTCCTCCTCCTCTTTTCCTCCTCCTCCATCTCCTCCTCTTCTTCTCCTCTCCTCCTCCTCCTCTTCTTCTTTTTCCCATTTTCCTCCTCTGTCTCTCCTCCTCTCCTCCTCCTCCACTTCTCCTACTCCTCCTCTTCCTCTTTTCCTCCTCCTCCACTTCTTCTCTTCCTCTTCTTATTTTCTTCTCCTCTTTTCCTCCTCCTCCTCACTTCTTCCTGTTTTCCTCCTCCGTCTCTCCTCCTCCTCCTCCTCTTCTTTCCCTCCTCTTCCTCTTTTCTTCCTCCTCCTTCTTCTCTTCCTCTTCTTCTTTTATCCTCCTCCTCCTCTTCTCTTCCTCCTCCTCCTCCATCTCTCCTCCTCCTTTTCCTCTTCCTCTTTTCTCCTCCTCCTCCTCCTCTTTTCTTCTTCTTCTTCTTCTTCTTCTTCTTCTTCTTCTTCTTTCCTCCTCCTCCACCTCCTCCACCTTCTCCTGCTTCGTCTCTTCTCTTCTCTTCTTCTTTTCGCCTCCTCCTGCTCCTCCACCTGCTCCTCCTTTTCTTCCCCCTCTTTTTCTTTTTCTCTTCTTTGGCAATCCCTTTTGTGGGATTGCAGAGGTCAATTCTGGACTCACACGTCCTTCAGCAGCAGGGACATTGGATTCCAGGCAGGAGTTAATCCCGGTGTGGATTTGCCCAGCGTGCCTTCCTCTTCGCCCGTTTCTCTCTCGCATCCTGAGTTTGAGTGTCTCCAAAGCCCAGGACACATTTGGTCAAGGCTGTTCTCCAATTGGAGCGCTCACAGGCCGGTGTTTCCCAGTTGTCGGTGTTTATACTACTTTTTTTTTAGATTTGCCTTGAGATCTTTCAACCTCTTTTGTTGACCACCAGCATTACGCTTTCCATTTTTAAATTCAGAAGAGAGTCGTTGCTTTGGATTTGCTTTGAGACAGTCTTTTAAACGCTGCCGGCCAGAGTAGTCAGTGCTGGGCCAGTTTAGACCACGAGTCTGGCTCCCTGTAAGGCAGCTTTGGATGTATGAAAAACTGAGCATGGGAATGAAGTGTGGTTTGATTTAAAAGTAAAGGTGAAGGGTTCAGTAAATGTGGCCTGTTTAAACTGGCTCTTTCTACAGAAAGCAAGGTAGCTTTCCTATGTCAGTTATCTTGCAGATACTTGTTAGACCAGGAGTCAGCAAACTTTTCCAGCAGGGGGCCAGTCCACCCTCCCTCCAGAGATGCATTTTAAATAAACAAAAGGGCACATTCTACTCATGTCAAAACATGCTGATTCCCAGACCGTCCATGGGCCGGATTGAGAAGGCGATTGGGCCGGATCCGGCCCCCAGGCCTTAATCTGCCTACCCACGTGTTAGACATTTGATTTTCAAAGTTGGCCTGCAGGAGAGAATGAGTACAGAGTCAGATCTAGTTATTTTGATTAGTGATAATGGTTCTTTGATCCTAAATACGGCTGATTCTCAGTCATAAGAATAGAAGAACAGACTTGCTGGATCAGACCAATGACCCTAATAATAATAATAATAATAATAATAATAATAATAGTATATTATTTATACCCCACCCATCTTTATTAAAATACAATAAAATACAATAAATCTATTCATCTTGTTTTTGGCATTGGCCTGCCAGTTGCTTCCAGGAATCCCAATTTAGTGCATGGAGGAAATAGCCACCCATTGCTGTTTACCACCCCCACAACGGCTACTCGGAGGAACTTTCTGTTTGAGCCTGGACATTCACTTAGCTATCATGGCTAATTCCCTTTCCTGACGACAACAACAACAACAACAACAATTTATTATTTATACCCTGCCCATCTGGCTGGGTTTCCCCAGCCACTCTGGGCAGCTTCCAGCAGAATATTAAAATACAATGATTCATCCAATATTCAAAGCTTTCCTAAACAGGGCTGCCTTCAGATGACTAAAAATGATTGAGCAGAGGGGAAACTTTTTAAATAGACAAGCTTTCCATTTCCCTTGTGGGTGCCTCCTCCTAGAGACATTTCTACCTTAAAAATAGTTAATCGGGTCCGGTGGCGCACTGTTAAAACCTGTCCCGTTTGGAGCAAGGCGCTCCTGTCGGATTCTGCTTGTCATAGGAGTGTAACAATGAAGCGAAGAGTAGGCGAGTTTCTGTGAGGCTTCCCGGTGCTTGATAACACCTGAGTCTTTTGCATTCATATTGAAGGTTAATATCAAAAGGGGTATAAACTCCCTTAATCTATATTTTTATGTCCTTCTGGGCTGAAACAGTATCTTTGTAAGGGTGGCAGGCCCTTGGGGTGGCAGAGCACATGCTTTGCATTTGCACAGCCCGAGACCACATAACACCAGTCCTCAAAGACCTACATTGGCTCCCAGGACCTTTCCAGGCACAATTCAAAGTGTTGGTGCTGACCTTGAAAGCCCTAAAAGGCCTCGGCCCAGTAGACGTGAAGGAGCACCTCCACCCCGGACACTGGGGTCCCTCTCCCGAGGACCTTCTGGCAGTTCCCTCCCTGAGAAAAGTGAAGTTACAGGGAACCAGGCAGAGGGCCTTCTTGGTTGTGGCACCAGCCCTGTGGAACGCCTGCCCATCAGATGTCAAGGAAATAAACAACCATCTGACTTTTAGAAGACATCTGAAGGCAGTCCTGTTTAGGGAAGCTTTTGATATTGGATGAATCATTGCATTTTGATATTTTGTTGGAAGCCGCCCAGAGTGGCTGGGAAAACCCAGCCAGATGGGCAGGGTAGAAATGTTATTATTATTAGTTGTAGCAGTATTATTATTATTATTATTTGGAAGAGCCCAGGTTCAATACAGTGGTGCCTCGCAAGATGAAAAGAATCCGTTCCGCGATTCTCTTCGTCTAGCGGTTTTTTCGTCTTGCGAAGCAAGCCCATTGACGGCTTAGCGGATTAGCGCTATTAGCGGCTTTTAGCGGCTTAGCAGATAAGCAGATAAGCGGCTTAGCGGCTTAGAAAAAGGGGGGGAAAGGGGGGGAAAGTCGGGAAAACTCGCAAGACATTTTCGTCTTGCGAAGCAAGCCCATAGGAAATTCGTTTTGCGAAGCACCTCCAAAACGGAAAACCCTTTTGTCTAGCGGGTTTTTCGTCTTGCGAGGCATTCGTCTTGCGGGGCACCACTGTACATCGCATCTCAAGTAGAGCTGGGAATGTTCCCTGCCTGAATCCCTGAATATCTTCTGCCAGCCAGTGTTGGCAGTACTGAACTAGGTGAACCCAATGCTCTGACCCAGGATAAGACAGCTTCCTATGTTGTTAGGTACTGGCAGATTGGGGATTTAACTAATGTTACATCTTGTAATGGGATTGTTCAATAAGAGTGGCAGTTATTTAAGATTAAGAACCTTAATCCTGCCTTGCCCCTTATTTCTGAATGTTTTCCTTGTGAATTCTCTCATGCTTGTTTCATCCTTGTGATTTTTGTTTACAAACTTTATTTCACAGAGTTGCCAATTCCAGATGAAGGTGGGTCTAGTATCTATTTGCCTGCTTGCTATTATTTGAACTAACCCCATTAGCCTTGGCATTCTCCTTCAATAGCTGGATTTAAGCAACGGTAACTTCCTGTCTAGAACGGTGTTGCTTAGAGGCCTTCCGTAACCCACGCAGAGCTGCGTTCCTCTTAACCAGGCAATTGCTTGCATGCAACTGACTTGCTGCTTCCTCTTTGAGATCGAAAGAATTCATATGACCTGCTTGCTCATAAGATTATTGTATACACTGCATGAAAACCTTAGGCATGGCCCCTTGGAATATTTTCTGGTGTCTGGTGTAATATAGCCTAGATGCTGCCTCCACCATAGGAACTATTTACCTGCCTACCTGTTCACCCACCCAGTCTGCTACCCTGCTATTTCTATGAACTGAGTCAGAGACGCCAGAGTTGCATGTCCCAGGCAGACATCCTTTTAGGAGTTGTGCCTGTGTCTCAAGAGTTGGAATGAATGAATGAATGAATCTTTATTTGTGTCAGCCATCAGCCATAGCAACAAAACAGGAATGCAATATACAAAGAACAGAAATCAAAAGTCGATGGTATAAAAGACACTTTAGGGTCCTCAACCAGCAGCCAAATAGTGGATCTTCTGATGGCCCCAGCTCAAAACCTGGCCGCCTTTGCTATCCTCTGCTCCTCTTGACCTGCCAAGAGGAAGGAGACTGGCAGTGGTTGGGTGACCCGGAATGGACCTTAAAAGAGGGGTGAGAATCTCATTCCTCAAGTCATTATAAAGAGTCCAGACCAGATAGCAAAATTCATGTGAAATGGCTGTTTTAGGGGTTGTTTTTCGAAGTCTCCAATGGAGTAATATATTTTGCATTCCTTTCTATGGGAAAGCACACCTTGGTTTTGGAATGCTTTGGTTTCCGGAACAGATTCAGTTTGAGAACTTAAATCTACCCTGTGCTAAAGTAATAATTCCTTTTTTCAGGCAGCAAGCGCTCTACCTCCTCAGCAAACCTTAAGCAAGCGGAAACTGTCATCAATAAGCGCCTTTCATCCTCAGCAGCACGTCTGAATTCTCCCAGCAAGGGTGAGTGTATGTTTGCAAAACAGCAACAACATAGTATGCTTTTCCATCTTTACACCTCTTCGTGATATTTTGGCCTTAAATTCCCTTTTCTGACTTAATTTGTTAACCCAGCGGACAGTGCATATCTCCACCCATTGGTTGCTGGATGTGACAAGGTCCCTTAGAACAGAAGAGTCATGGTAGACACTTTGCAGACCCCCTCAGTTCTGGAATTCAGGAAGCCAAATTATTACCCCTGATTTCTCTGGTTTGCCAGAAGCGGTTTAGTCATGCTGGCCACATGACCTGGAAGCTGTACGCTGGCTCCCTCGGCCAATAAAGCGAGATGAGCGTCGCAACCCCAGAGTCAGTCACGACTGGACCTAATGGTCAGGGGTCCCTTTACCTTTACCTTTATTTACAACATAGTCCACAACAACTCATACATACAAACAAACCCACCACCATTGACAATTTAATTACCAAAATTAAACTCCTATCCTCTTACACAAAGATAACATAAAAATAAAAGACTTCCTTTATCCTGTAAATGGCCTCCTTATTTACTTCTTGTATACTATTTCTTTTGTATGGGATTATTACAATTTTTCCTAATTATGACTTAAAAAACCACAAAGTCTCCTGTAGAAATTAATCAAAACAAGTCCAGGTGTATATTTTGGGGCACTTTTTGGAAAAGTATTCTCTGCATTTTCCCCATTCTTTTTGGAATTCTTATCTGGATTGTCCCCTAATCGTCTCTGTTAATCTGGCCAATTCAGCATAATCTAATAATTTATCCTGCCATTCCTTTTTTGTTGCCACCTACTCTTCCATACTAACCCATCAGTATTTGCATGCTGTCAATCACAAGCACTTCCATTTGACCCATGACTTATGTATTGTGTTTTTCCGTGTATAAGACTATATTTCCCCCCAAATTTTTGAAGTTTAAAATTGGGGGTAGTCTTGTACACAGAATGTTGCCATTCATTATTTCTTCATTTTGGGCTCAAAAAAGAGGGGTCATCTTATACATGGGGGTGTCTTCTACACGGAAAAGGACAGTAGTCAGGTGTCTGAAAATTGGTGGTGGTTTTTCCCCCCTATCCTTTTTTTCCCTTTTCCTGTTTTTTTTAAAAATATTTATTTAAATAATACAGCAAAAATAGAACAACAGAAAAAATGAAATGAAATTGAGAGAAGAAAAAACACAGTTCAAAAACATTGAAAACAAATATTTTTCGCTCCATAAGACGCACATAGTTTTTAGAGGAGGAAAACAAGAAAAAAAATATTTTGAACGAAACAGTGGACGTATGATTTTTGTGGTGAATGCTGTGGCCACAGACACAGATTTGACAGTGAGTTTGGGGTAGCCCAATGCAAAAATCCTGAGAATCCTTGTGGATCCGTTCTTTGTAACCACGTTTCTGTGCCATTGCGGCCCCAGGCAACAGTGGATGCGTGATTTTTTTGGTTCAGGCTGTAGCCATGGATATGCTATGTGATCTGATGGTGAATTTGGGGTGGCCCAATACAAAAATCCTGAGGATTCATGTGGATCTGTGCTTTGTAACCACATTTTTGCACCACTGCGGCCCCACAAAACAGTGGGTGCGTGATTTTTTTGGTGCAGGCTGTAGCCATGGACATGTTAGGTGATCTGACGGTGAATTTGGGGTGACCCAATGCAAAAATCCTGAGGATCCATGTGGATCTGTGCTTTGTAATCAGGTTTTTGCACCATTGCAGCCCCACAAAAAAGTGGATGCGTGATTTTTTTGGTGCAGGCTATAGCCATGGACATGTTACGTGATCTGATGGTGAATTTGAGGTGACCCAATGTAAAAATCCTGAGGATCCCCCCTTCCAGGCAGCCTCCTTTATCTTGTCCCTTATCTCTTTCCCTTATCGCTTACCAATCAGCTGCTTCCTTTCAACACCCACTTCTCTCTTGTTTGCCTTAGTGTCTTTTCCTCAGCTGGATTAGTTTTTTGCTCCTCCTTCTCTTCTAATTTCTCTCCTCATTGCTTTAGTCTTCCTGTCTCCTCTCCTTGCAAGTTTGCTGTCTTTTTTTTTTTAAAGATATTTATTACATTTTCAGATATTACACAAAAAGAAAACACACCGATAAAAAACAAACAACAAACAACAAACAAACAAGTATAATTTCAATCCCTTATTTTCATATACCTAACTTCCCCGACCTCCTCATACCTCCCCTTTTGGTATTCCAATTTCTGTATTGTCAGTTCAACAAATCCTCTCCCTTATTCTCAAATTAATTTTCACTTTTCCTTTCTTTTTTTCTTAATCAATACCGCTGAAAACCACTTAACTTCTGAACCCACGTCATTCTAGCACTCATTAATTTTACAGTATTTCCTAAGATAGTCCTTAAATTTCTTCCATTCTTCTTCCGCCGTCTCTTTTCCCTGGTCCCGGATTCTGCCAGTCATCTCTGCTAGTCCCATGTAGTCTATCATCTTCAACTGCCACTCTTCCAAGGTGGGTAGATCTTGTGTCTTCCAATACTTTGCGATGAGTATTCTTGCTGCTGTTGTTGCATACATAAAAAAAGTTCTATCCTTCTTTAACACCAATTGGCCGACAATACCCAAGAAAAAGGCTTCTGGTTTCTTCAAGAAGGTATATTTAAATACCTTTTTCAATTCATTATATATCATCTCCCAGAAAGCCTTAATCTTTGGGCACGTCCACCAAAGGTGAAAGAATGTACCTTCACTTTCCTTACATTTCCAGCATTTATTATCGGGCAAGGGATAGATTTTTGCCAGCTTGACTGGGGTCATGTACCACCTATATATCATTTTCATAATATTCTCTCTCAAGGCATTGCATGCCGTAAATTTCATACCGGTGGTCCACAATCTTTCCCAGTCAGCAAACATTATATTATGACCAATATCTTGTGCCCACTTAATCATGGCTGACTTAACCGTTTCATCCTGTGTATTCCATTTCAACAGCAAGTTATACATTTTTGACAAATTCTTAGTATTGGATTCTAACAGTTCTGTTTCTAGTTTTGATTTTTCCACCTGGAAGCCAACTTTCCTGTCCAACTTATAAGCCTCCATTATTTGGTAATAATGAAGCCAGTCTCGCACCCTGTCTTTTAATTTCTCAAAACTCTGCAATTTCAATTTATCCCCTTCTTGTTCCAGAATTTCCCAATATTTCGGCCATTTGGACTCCATATTAAGCTTTTTCACAGCCTTTGCCTCCATTGGCGACAACCACCTTGGAGTTTTTATTTTCCAAAAAGTCTTTATATTTAATCCAAACATTATACAATGCTTTCCTGACAATATGATTTTTAAATGCTTCATAAATTTTTGCCTTGTCATACCACAAATATGCATGCCACCCGAAACAGTTGTTGAAACCCTCCAAATCCAAAATGTCTGTGTTTTCAAGAAGCAGCCAGTCTTTCAACCAGCAGAAAGCTGCTGATTCATAATAGAGTTTAAAGTCTGGCAGGGCAAATCCCCCCCTTTCCTTTACATCAGTTAAAATCTTAAATTTTATTCTGGGTTTCTTGCCCTGCCAGACAAATTTGGAAATTTCTTTCTGCCACCTCTTGAAACAATCCATCTTATCCACAATTTGCAATGTTTGAAACAAAAACAACATTCTCGACAAAACATTCATCTTTATAGCTGCGATTCGACCCATCAAGGAAAGCTTCAAATTTGACCAAATTTCTAAATCTTTTTTCACTTCCAACCAACATTTTTCATAATTATCTTTAAATAAATTCAAATTTTTTGCTGTCATATTAATCCCCAGGTATTTCACTTTCTTGACCACAGCCAAACCTGATTCATTCTGGAACCTCTCTCTTTCAGACAATGTCAAATTTTTTTCTAGGACCTTAGTTTTTGACTTATTCAATTTGAACCCTGCCACTTGACCAAACTCTTGAATTATTTCTAAAACCCTTTTAGTACTAGATTCCGGCTCTTGTAATGTAAGTACCAAATCATCTGCAAAAGCTCTCAATTTGTACTGTTTAGCTCCGACCTGTACCCCTTTAACCAGCTGGTCCCTTCTAATCATGTTCAGCAAAACCTCCAGGACCGATATAAAAAGTAATGGAGAGATTGGGCACCCCTGCCGTGTCCCTTTTTCAATCTTAAATTCTTCTGTGACCACATTATTTACAATTAACTTTGCTTTTTGTTCGGAATATATTGCACCTATAACATTTTCAAACCCTTGGCCTACCCCCATCCCCCGGAGATTTTTCCTCATAAAGCTCCAAGAAATATTGTCAAAGGCTTTCTCCGCGTCCACAAATATCAGAACTGCTTTAGTGTTTATATTCACTTCTAACATTTCCAAAATGTCAATTATGTTCCTTACGTTATCTGACATATACATATGTCTTCTTGGGAGAAAGCCAGCTTGGTCCCTGTGGATTCCTCCATCAAAACTTTTTTCAGTCTCTTAGCCAAAATGTCAGCAAAGATTTTGTAATCCACATTTAATAAAGAGATAGGCCGATAGTTCTTAAGTTGAGTGTTTTCAGTCTCTGTCTTCGGTATAAGTGTAATAAAAGCTTCTTTCCACGATTCTGGTGCCCTTTTCCCCTCCAAAATTTCGTTACAGACTTCCTTCAACGGTTGTACTAACCACTCCTTCAAAGATTTGTAGTATCTGGAAGTCAGTCCATCCGGTCCCGGAGATTTGCCTAGTTGCATATTTTGAATGGCACCTTCTATTTCCTGTTCAGTTATTTTCTGGTTCAGTACTATTTTACTCTCATTAGAGATTTTTTGTAATCCATTTATCTCTAAAAATTTGTCCATGTCCGTTTCTTTCTGCGGCCCTTGTGAGTATAATTGTTTAAAATATCTCTGGAAGCAATTTCTGATCTCAGTTGGATTGTGGATATTCTTTCCTTCCACTTCTATATTTGTCACCATATTCAGTTTTTGTCTTTTCCTCAATTGCCAAGCTAAAAGTTTCCCGCATTTATCCGCAGATTCAAAGGTCTTTTGTCTCATTTGTTTAATTTTCCATTCTATTTCTTGATTCATCAATTCCATATACTGTGTTTGATATAACTTAATTTCTTTCAAAATCTCATGAGACTTTGGTTTAGATCTTAATTTCTTTTCTCCTTTTATCTTTTGTAGAATCTTATCTTCTCATTTTGGCTTCTCTTTTTTATTGAATTTTGTTGGATCAAGAACCCTTGCATAACAGCTTTACTTGCGTCCCAGATCACTCTTTTTTCCACATTAGTCTTCATATTTATTGCAAAATAGTCTCTCAAAGTTTTCTGGGCCTTTTTGTACACTTCTTCATCTCTAAATAAAGTGTCATTCATCCTCCATCTGAAGTAACCAGTTGTTATTTGCTTCATCTCCATCCTTACAGCATTATGGTCGGAGCAGATTTTTGGGCAGATTTCCACTTTTTATCTTGGGAGCCATTCCTCTAGTAACCCAAATTTGGTCAATTCTAGTCCAGGTCATTTTAGCTTCAGAGAAAAAGGTTCCCTCTCTTTCGAGAGGATTTTTTGTTCTCCAAATATCAACCAAGTCCATATTGTCAGTCATTTCAAAAAAAGTTTTTGGTAGTCTTCCATCTTTTGTCACCACCTGTCTTTGTGACTTGTCCATATTTGTAGATACTACTCCATTCATATCTCCCATCAAAATTAAATTATAATCCAAATAATCCAACAGAGTCTCATGCAACTTCTTAAAAAAATCAGATTTCCCCTCATTCGGTGCATAGATTCCTACAATCAAAAATTTCTCTCCTTGGACTTGTATTTCAATTGCCAAAAGTCTTCCCTGTTCATCTTTAAACATTAATTTCGGCGACAATCTCTCCTTTGCATATATCACCACTCCTCTTTTTTTGACTCGATCAGAAGAAATAAATTCTTGTCCCAATCTTTTATTAATAAGTATTTTCCTGTGTAATCTCATCACGTGTGTCTCTTGTAAACAAATCAGGTCCAGTTGTTCTTTCTTTAATATATGAAAAACAGATTTTCTCTTTCGGGGTATATTTAGACCATTACAGTTCCAACTTAGAAGTTGCAGAGCCATGGTGAGATTATTTACTTTTGCCTCCTACCGCTCCGAGTAGTTGTTCTTCTTCTGTCAGAGGTTGCAGTCCAAATGATAGGTTTGCTATATCCAGTATTCCTTTTGCTGGTGAAGTTGGCTCTTCTCCAGATTCCGCCTCTTTCTGAAGGTCCTCCTCGTGATCTCTCAAAAAATTGTCTTTGTCACTTACTGTCTTTATTTTAATTTTCCTTCCTTTATATTTAAAGGAAAGGCCTTGTGGGAATTCCCACCTAAAAGGTAAGCTATTTCTTCTCAGTAGACCCGCCAGATCTCTGTAGTGTGCTCTCACATCCAAAATGTATTTCGGTATATCTTTGAAGATCTCCACGTAAGAATCTTCGATTTGCAGTGTTTTTTGGTAATGCAGATTCAAGATTTTGTCTCTTTCTTCTTTGGATCTTAAAGTTATCAAGCAATCCCTTGCCTTATTCCTTCTTTGCCTTGTACCAAGTCTAAATGCACTTACTATCTTGATTTCTTCCTTCTCAAGTTCCTGTTGCCAAAATTCTGAAAATTCTTTTGTGAGAAAATCCACCAAATTGTCCTTTTCACTTTCCGGTACTGCTCTAATTCTTAAATTTTTCTCTTTCCGTTGCAAATCTATCATAGACAATGTCAGTTCATGCTCTTCCAGTTTATTAAAAACTGGATAGCAATCGCAATTTCCTTGGCCTCCTCTGCAATTTTCCGAGTTGTAGCCGATTCTTCCACTATTTTTTGAATAATCTCTGTGTTAGAGTTCACCTTCCTTCCAAGTTCATTTATACTTGTAGTATTTAAATCAATTTTATTTGAAACCTCAGCTACCTTCTTATTAGTTTCTGCAATTTGTTTATTGGTTTCAATAAGTTGTTTGGTTGTCTCTGCCCCTTGCTTGGTTAAATGTTCCAAAGATTCATTAATTTTTCCAAGAGCCTTTGCCAAAGCATCTTCCGATGACATAATTCTTTGTTTTGTCTGTGGGGCAGCAGCTGCTCCTGAAGCTCCGGATGTAGAGGCCCTTCTTTGTGTTGGAAAGTCTATTTTGTATTGTCTACCAGATCTTAAACTTTTTTGCAGTGACTCTGTCTTCTCTTTGCCATCCATAACACTCTCAAAACACTCTCATGCCGAGCCAAGGTCACTCACACAGATGTTAGATTGTTTAACATAGGAATTTTCCAGTGGCTCAGCAACTATTTAATTCAATTTTAACTGTAACACTCAAGTCTCCTCTAGAGGGCGAAATCTCTGATTTCTTTTGCCAATTTTAAAACAAAATATTGTTTCCCAAAAGTCCAGAACATCAATTTTACTCAAATATATTTAGATGCAACACAGTCCATAATCCAGGGGTACACTGTATCCCTTTCAGAAGGTTCAGTTTAGCAGTCTATTCAAAGGTTACTTTTTAACTTGATGAGCAGACAGCCTGTAGCCAGTTCCTCTGTCAAGGCAGTCCTTCCCAGGGTATTAAAACAGCGGTAAAAGATTCAAACTCCTTAATTCATACAGGCAAATAAGATACACAATTTCCTCCCCTCCGTTCCTGTCCACGGGAGAAGGATTATTTTTTGACTATGGGTCTGTTGTTGTCCAAAAGTGAATTCCCTTACTGTTGCAGCTTAAAAGTCTCTTTGTTTTAAGCAATCTATTTAAAATTTTAAAAGATGATGCTGTTAAGGTGCTACACTCAATATGCCAGCAAGTTTGGAAAACTCAGCAGTGGCCAGAAGATTGGAGAAGATCAGTCTACATCCCAATCCCAAAGAAGGGCAGTGCCAAAGAATGCTCCAACTATCGCACAATTGCACTAATTTCTCACGCTAGCAAGGTTATGCTTAAAATTCTACAAGGAAGGCTCAAGCAGTATGTGGACCGAGAACTCCCAGAAGTGCAAGCTGGATTTAGAAGAGGCAGAGGAACCAGAGACCAAATTGCAAACATGCGCTGGATAATGGAGAAAGCTAGAGAGTTCCAGAAAGACATTTACTTCTGCTTCATTGACTATGCAAAAGCCTTTGACTGTGTCGACCATGGCAAACTATGGCAAGTTCTTAAAGAAATGGGATTGCCTGATCACCTCATCTGTCTCCTGAGAAATCTCTATGTGGGACAAGAAGCTACAGTTAGAACTGGATATGGAACAGCTGATTGGTTCAAAATTGGGAAAGGAGTACGGCAAGGCTGCATTTTGTCTCCCTGCTTATTTAACTTATATGCAGATTTCATCATGCGAAAGGTTGGGCTAGATGAATCCCTAGCCGGAGTTAAGATTGCCGGAAGAAATATCAACAACCTCAGATATGCAGATGACACAACCTTGATGGCAGAAAGTGAGGAGGAATTAAAGAACCTTTTATTGAGGGTGAAAGAGGAGAGTGCAAAATATGGTCTGAAGCTCAACATCAAAAAAACGAAGATCATGGCTACTGGTCCCATCACCTCCTGGCAAATAGAAGGGGAAGAAATGGAGGCAGTGAGAGATTTTACTTTCTTGGGCTCCATGATCACTGCAGATGGTGACAGCAGCCACGAAATTAAAAGACGCCTGCTTCTTGGGAGAAGGGCAATGACAGGCCTAGACAGCATCTTGAGAAGTAGAGACATCACCTTGCCAACAAAGGTCCGTATAGTTAAAGCTATGGTTTTCCCAGTAGTGATGTATGGAAGTGAGAGCTGGACCATAAAGAAGGCTGATCGCCGAAGAATTGATGCTTTTGAATTATGGTGCTGGAGGAGACTCTTGAGAGTCCCATGGACTGCAAGAAGATCAAACCTCTCCATTCTGAAGGAAATCAGCCCTGAGTGCTCACTGGAAGGACAGATTGTGAAGCTGAGGCTCCAGTACTTTGGCCACCTCATGAGAAGAGAAGACTCCCTGGAGAAGACCCTGATGTTGGGAAAGATGGAGGGCACAAGGAGAAGGGGGCGACAGAGGATGAGATGGTTGGATAGTGTTTTCGAGGTTACCAGCATGAGTCTGACCAAGCTGCGGGGTGCAGTGGAGGACAGGAGTGCCTGGCGTTCTCTGGTCCATGGGGTCACGAAGAGTCGGACACGACTAAACGACTAAACAACAAACAGATCGGAAAGGCAGACTTCCTCTTTGTACCTTTCCCGCTTCGGTGCCAAATTTCCTCAAATTACTCCAAATTTACTTCAAATTTTTGCCCTTTGTATTCTTTCAATTTAATCCTTTGATCATTGATCCTACTCACGGGTAGTTGCTTTTGTTGGCTCCAATTTTTGGAAAAAGTCAGCGCTCTCCGCTAATGGCGACGCGGCTTCACTCCACAGGCTCGGTAGACGACTCAGCACCGCGCCGCACTCCCGCTGCTGTTCCAGAGCCTTTAAAAAGGCTCCTTCTCAGTTTTGGGGTGGCGCAAATGGTGCCCGCCGAGTCTCCTTGTTCTCAGGTTTCCGCACCTGAGATTTGTAAGGGTCCCCGTTTCGCCGTAACGGCAGGACCCGAACCTACAGAGCAGACTCCCTCTGGAGCTCAGAGGGAAATCCGCCATTAAGCGCTGGCGCTAACCCGGAAGTCGCAAGTTTGCTGTCTTTACCTCCCCCCTCACAGGCAGCCTCCTTTATCGTTAGCGTCCCTTATCTCGCTCCCCGATCACTTGCCAATCAGCGGCTTTGTTTCAACACCCACTTCCCTCTTTCCAAAAAAAGAGCATGATCTGCTTTTTGACCCTGGGCAATTCAGCTCCAGGGACCACGCATTCGCTCCATAAGACACACAGACATTTCCCCTTACATTTTAGGAAGAAAAAAGTGCGTCCTATGGAGCAAAAAATACGGTACATGTTGTATAGTACTCCCCCCCCACCCGTAGCTTCCCTCCGCTACAATTCGACTTCTTTAAATCACTGTCTGTACATTTATCCTTGCATTCTCTGATCCTGCTGCTAGCATCCCCAGCCGGTCATTACACAAAGTCTAAAGTAGCACGGCAAAGAGAGCAGCCATATCATACATACAGTTTGCAACGTACTTCTGTCCGTACGCCCAATTATTCTCTGCTGTATTGTGTGAGGTTTTCTCACATAGAGTCAGATTCCCTCAACTGTTTACTATTAAAAGTGATTTATGTACATCTCCTGTCCTGAGACTTTCTAGATTTCACAGACAACAGGCAAGGTTGTGCATGGGCTGCACAAGTTCATACTTCATGACCACATATGGTCATGTTAACCTCCACCTGCAGAAGAGAATTACAGAGTCAGATCTAGTTATCTTGATTTGTGATAATGGTTCTTCGATTCTAAATATGGTTGATTCTCAGTCATAAGAATAGAAGAACAGACTTGCTGGATCAGACCAATGACCCATCTATTAACAGCAACAACAAACAACAACAACAGTATAACAACAACAATAGTATAATAATTTATTATTTATACCCCGGCCATCTGACTGGGTTTCCCCAGCCACTCTGGGCGGCTCCCAGTTGAATATTAAAAACACAATACAGCATGAAACATGAAAAACTTCCCTAAACAGGGCTGCCTTCAGAAGTCTTTTGAAAGTAAGATAGTTGCTTATCACCTTGACATCTGGTGGGAGGGTGTTCCACAGGGTGGGCACCACCACCGAGAAGGCCCTCTGCCTGGTTCCCTGTAACCTCGCTTCTCGCAGGAGAGGGACCCCGGCATCCAGGGTGGAGACACTCCTTCACGTCTACCGGGCCAAAGCCATTGATGGCTTTCAAGGTCAGCACCAACACTTTGAATTGTGCTTGGAAATGTACTGGGAGCCAATGCAGGTCTCTCAGGACTGGTGTTTTATGGTCTCAGTAAGACTTTAATTTACAGAAAGGTTCAACCTCACTGGCATCCTCTTCAAATTGACCCACAGAGGAAGGTTTCCTTTTGGGAAGAATGAAATCCTTGTTTACAGAAAGGTTCAGCCTGCCTCGCCAGCATCCTCTTAATACACTTTGAATTGGGGTCGGAAACGTACGGGGAGCCAATGCAGGTCTCTCAAGACTGGTGTTATATGGTCTCAACAGTCCCAGTCCCCAGTCTGGCTGCCGCATTCTGAATTAGTTGCAGTTTTTGGGTTACCTTCCAAGGCAGACCCATGTAGAGTGCATGGCAGTAGTCCAAGCGGGAGATAACCAGAGCATGCGCCACTCTGGGCAGGTAGGGTCTCATCCTGCGTCCCAGATGGAGCTGTGCTGGACACAGAATGGACCTGTGCCTCCTTGGGTCCAAGATCACCCCCAGGCTGCGCAGCTGGTCCTTCAGGGGCACAGTTGCCCCATTCAGGACCAGGGAGTCAAACCATAATGTAATATAAACAAACCCCAGTTTCCTGAGTTGGATTTAACAGCAGACTGGTTTCCTTAAAATTTGAAGTGAAATCTTCTGGTCTCGTGGCCATGACAGAGAGGAAGGGGTGTGGGCCTAAGTCTGGGCAGATGGTTCATTCTCTACTCGCTGTAATTGCACTGAGCCCCCCTGTTACTGTTATTTTGTGGGATTGGGACCTAGGAAGTTGCCTTCCCCGCAATCAGACCATTGGCCCGTCTAAGTCAATACTGTTCATACTAACTAGCGGTAGTTCCTTGCGATTTCAGATAGCGGTCTTTCCAGCCCTATCTGGAGACCCTCAGGGGTTGACCCTGGGGTGTTCTCTACATGTGAAGTACCGTATTTTTCTGTGTATAAGATGACCCCTCTTTTTTGAGACCAAAATGAAGAAATCATGGATGGCAACATTCCGTGTATAAGACGACCCCCAATTTTAAACCTTTAAAAAATTGGGGGAAATACAGTAGATTTTCTACCATTGGGATACTGACCTCTTCCGCACAAGACTGTATTTGTGAAATAGAGCATTTACAAAGCTAATTAGGGTTGTAGCCAATTAGGGAAGTTCACAGGCCCTGTCAATAAAAAAAAAAGTGGTTGAGAAATTTCCACCCAGCAATAATTGCTTTCTGAATTAATCGAGAATGTGCTTCCTCTTTCCATCTACGTGGAGTTTTATACACATTGCAATTCAGATTGAAGAACGTAATCATCTTCTGTCAATCTTCGTAATTGGCTTGATTGATATACATGCTACTATATGCAAAGCTAATCGTGGCACAATTTTATCCTTGCAGGCTCAACTAAAAGAAGTTCTTCGTTAAACAGACTGAATAACAAAGTTCCTCCGAATTCTGAGCAGCCGGAATCCAAAGGTTCGCAAGCAGAGCAGAAAGGTGCAAAAAACAGATTTCCGCCCAGCCCGAAAAACAGGAGAAGTGGGAAAATTGGTTGCTAATGAAAGCCGTTTTTTAAATAAACTCTGGTCTTATTGCTAAGAATACAGTGGTACCTCTTGGGTTAAGAACTTAATTTGTTCCGGAGGTCTGTTCTTAACCTGAAACTGTTCTTAACCTGAAGCACCACTTTAGCTAATGAGGCCTCCCACTGCCGCTGCGCAATTTCTGTTCTTATCCTGAAGCAAAGTTCTTAACCCGAGGTTAGCGGAGTCTGTAACCTGAAGTGTCTGTAACCTGAGGTACCACTGTGTTTAATATTCAAATATAACAGTAATCCACTGTTAATGTAAAGCGCACCAATCCACCAGGATCTTTGCCTACATTAACTACATTAAGACGAAAAAGAAATGTGCAGGCATACTTAACATCAGTGGAGTTTCCGCAGGAGGACTGTATGTCTGTCATTTGTGCACTAGCAGTGCAGGATGGCTGAAAAACAGATTTTAAAAACATGTATTTTTACCTGTTTCTTGCTTTGATATAAATTGGGCTTTAAAATTTTTAAATTATTGAGCTTCCCTTAAGAATAACATGTTTTAAATCATATGTGAGTGTAGGCCATGGGTAGGCAAACTAAGGCCCGGGGGCCGGATCCAGCCCATTCGCCTTCTTAATCCGGCTCGTGGGCGGTCCGGGAATCAGCGTGTTTTGACATGAGTAGAATGTGTCCTTTAATTTAAAATGCATCTCTGGGTGATTTGTGGGGCATAAGAATTTGTTCATTCCCCCCCACCAAAAAAAAATCTAATATGGCCTCCCACAAGCTCTGAGGGACAGTGGACCGGCCCCCTTCTGAAAAAGTTTGCTGACCCCTGGTGTAGGCTCTCACTGTCTCTCCATGATGTTCTTTCTTTCTAAATGCACTTTGACTTGCAATAGTCTCCCATACTTTGCTTCATTAGGCTGCTTGCTTTGTTTTTGGATTTTCTGTTGCAATCCTCTTTGGTTTCTTCCCGCCCTCCAGCTCGCCGTTCCCAGGTCAGTCCTCTGGAGAGCAATGTGCTCAGCCGCCTGCTTACCCCCACCCAGGCCTCCCTAGCTAGGAGTAAAAGTGCCGCCACTTTATCAGCTGATGGCCAAGATCCCTCAGGTAACAGGGCACCAGGGTGGATAAAAATCAATGATTTTTAACACATATGATGTGTTAGGAGTGGTGGATCTGGCCAATGCGCTTATTAAACCTCTCCTTCCAACTCAGTGAAAGATATAGCAAGGAGAGACAAAAGGGGTTCACCGTAGAAACATCAAAATGAGAGGAAAACATAATTCAGGCACCCCCAAACTCTGCCCTCCAGCTGTTTTGGGACTACAACTCCCATCATTCCTAGCTCACAGGACCAGTGGTCAGGGATGATGGAAATTGTAGTCCCAAAACAGCTGGAAGGCCAGGTTTGGGGGTGCCTAGTCTAAAAAAAACTCAAACGTTTGTCGGAGATGTTAAAAACGGGGAGGGTACTTTCAAGCCTATGTGGTAGGACTGTGTGAGGACATGAGAATTTGGGGGTATAATCTATAACGAGGAAGGACATGCTGTGGAAGTCCAGGTTTGACAGCTGTTCCTCTTCAGGGCAGAATGGAAGGGCAGACTTTCTCCGCGTACGCAGGATAGCAGACTGGGAGTCTTAGCCTGGGTAGACAAAATTCATCCCTGTGTCTTTGGATGCACTCACATCCAGCCCACTTTGCAGAACATGGGACATACTGTGGTACCTTGGTTCTCAAACACCTTGTTTCCCAAACACTGAAAACCCAGAAGGAAGTGTTCTGGTTTTCGAACATTTTTCAGAAGCCGAACATCAAGTTCGGCTGTCGGCTACTCTGGGGCGCCTGCGCCAATCGGAAGCCGCGCCTCGGTTTTTGAACATTTTGGAAAGTCAAATGGACTTTTGGAACGGATGAAGTTTGGCACTTTTTTTTTTGCTCTTTATTTGGCTTTGATGCTTTTTCGGTTGATTTGTTTTTGTGACCGTGTGGAGCCCAGTTCAGCTACTGATGGATTGATTGTGTGACTGTGGAAATAGATAGAAGCCCCCCATCCAAACAGTGACTTTAGCTACGGATGGATGGATGCATGGATTGTGTGACTGCGGAAATGGATCAAAGCCCCCCATCCAAACAATGACTATCGTCAGTGCAGGTCAGAAGAAAATTACTATATTTTTCTGTGTATAAGACACCCCCTATTTTGGGGGACTCCAAATTAAGAAAATGGGGGGAGATTGTATCCGTGTATAGGACAACCCCCCATTTTTGCATGAATTTTCAAATAAATAAACCCTAGTCTTACACACAGAAAAGTACAGTAATTTTAATTTTTATCACCTACCATGCTGTTTTATTTCCTTTAATAGTACAGTACATTGCTTACTGCTTTCATTTGATGATTCAGTGGTCCTGTTAGATGGCAAAATTCATGTGAAATGGCTGTTTTTAGGGGTTGTTTTTCAAAGCCTGGAACATGTTAATTTGTTTTTCATGCCTCTCTATGGGAAAGAGCGCCTTGGTTTTCGAACACTTTTGTTTTGGAACCGATTTCCGGAACAGATTCAGTTTGAAAACCAAGGGACCACTGTATTAGCACAGCAACCTCTCCAGGCCCAGTGTGACACATGCTACTGCAATGGCGAGTGGGATTTGCCTGTGCACCTGCCATCATGGAACCGGGCTGTCACAAGCCAAGTTGAGTACAGTGGTACCTATTTATTTATTTATTTATTTATTTATACCCCGCCCATCTGGCTGGGTTTCCCCAGCCACCCTGGGTTCCTCCCAACCAAGTATTAAAAACACATTAAACAGCATTAAACATTAAAAACTTCCCTAAACCTTGGTTCTCAAACTTAAAGCGTTCTGGAAGTCTGTTCCAAAACAATCCATCCATCCGTAGCTAAAGTCATTGTTTGGATGGGGGGGCTTTTATCCATTTCTGCAGTCACACAATCAGTCCATCAGGAGCTGAACTAGGTTCACACAGTCACAAAAACAAATCAACTGAAAAAGCCTTTAAAAAAAACAAAAATGCCAAAAGAAGAGCAAAAACAATACGCTAAACTTCACCCATTCCAGAAGTCCAAATGTTCAAAAACCAAGGCGTGGCTTCTCATTGGTGCAGGCGCCCCAGAAATAATCGCTGACAGCTATGTCGGACCTTCGGCTTCCGAAAAACGTCCGGAAACCAGAACGCTTCCTACCGGGTTTTGGCAGTTGAGAACTGAGGCATTTGAGAATCAAGGGACCACTGTACTGCAGCTAGACCTGCTGCTGGAAATTTGAAAATCTGTCTTCTTTCTGGGACACTGGTGAAAATCCCTTGTGGGAACCATATTGGGTCTGTGTGCCAGGGAGGTACAAATCACATGCCTGCATGGCAGCAGATTTTGCCCGAATTCCTTTTGCTTCCATAAGAAGCTGGAATGCCTTCCCTTATACCCCTTTCCCCCCACCACATTGCATTTCAAACACAGCTGCTATGTTGTTTTCTTAACCAGGGTGGATAAAAATCAATGATTTTTAAAAATAAATAAATAAAATCTTTTTTTTTATTTGAATCGGATTATTTTGATTTAAATCAGATTTTTTAAATGAAAGGCTTTTGGAGCATATAACCTTACTAAAGATTTTCTATTTGAGTTACATTATAGTCCAAAGGCTGTTCATCAGGAAAGAAGGATTTGTTTTAAGATTTTCATGTGTGCTAAAACTCAGTCTTAAAAACAATAAAACAAGTTTAACCACATCAGTTAACAAACATGGATACCTATGCTATCATGTTACTGCTTTAGTGAAATAAATGGTTTAAATTGTTATGAAGGAAATGATTATTTTTCTCCTTCCAATCAAGTACAGCAGAAAAGTTCTCCAAATAGAAAGCGTTAAACTTATTAACTCTCACCATCATTTCATCATTATCAATGTATTTCTAAGAGTAGAACCAAATCAGTCATTTTTCATATAACTGTAAATACTACTCTGAAAATTTATTCTTCCAAAAATGAAACCTTCATCTGGTTGTAAATATTAAGATTATACCAGCAATAAACACCTAGTCTTATACACGGAAAGGTACGGTAGCTTCTCATAAAAGATATATGAAAGAATCCTAATTTAACAGTCGTGATGAATTACGATGGCTGCCTTCCTCATGGACAAGTAACCTAGAACAAAAAACATTTTTCGCTGTTGCTTGTGTGGGGAAAGCATTTCATTTTAATGGCCTGTTCCTTCTGTTTTCTTTTCCCTCTTCTTTTCCCTCTTGTGGTTTGTGTGCTTCAAATGGTGGCGGTCTGTCTCCCGGATCTCTTGAATGAATGAATGAATGAAACCTTTATTTGCGTCAGCCATAAGATGTAGCACCGAAGGAACATGACAATATACACAGAGCAAAATAAAGTCAATGTTATAAAACACAGTTTAGAGCAGGCATAAGCAAACTCCGGCCCTCCAGATGTTTGGGACTACAATTCCCATCGTCCCTGACCACTCATCCTGTTAGCAAGGGATGATGGGAATTGTAGTCCCAAGCATCTGGAGGGCCAAGTTTGGCCATGCCTGCTCTTAACTAAGTGGTGGCCAAACTTGGCCCCCTCCAGCTGTTTGGGGACTACAACTCCCATCATCCCTAGCTAACAGGACCAGTGGTCAGGGATGATGGGCATTTTAGTCCCAAGCATCTGGAGGGCCGGAGTTGAGAGTCTCTCCTTCTCTCTTTGTCCTCTTTCCCCACCTGCTTTTCCCCTCTGCGATCTGTTTGCCCTGCCAAATTCCCAACTTTATAGAGTATCTCCTCTGTCCCCGTTCAGCTCCCGGCAGTGCTGTCAGTTCCCCGGCCCACGCACCCAAAGTGCCCATGCGCAGCCGCAGCACAGACCGACTGAAGGCGGCCGGCTCTCCGTCGGGAAACGTTTCGCCAGAAATGGCGCAGGTGGGTCGGTGGCATTTGGGTCGATGACCGCAGGCGGGTTGTTGGTTCAATAAAAATACCAATGGCTTCCTCAAAGCTGATGGATCTTTTGATAGGGCAATAACAGTGCTTCTCTCACCGCAGTTTTAAGGAAGATGTCCCAGATACTCTTAATAGTATAGTCCTGTTTCTGAACCTTCTTTTCTATTTTTGTAAAAAAATAACAAAATTGTCCAGCAGCGCCTTAGAGACCTACTCAGTTTGCTATGGGTTGAAGCTTTTGTGTGCAGGCAAATTTCTTCAGATACACGGAAACGGAAGCCCCCAGACCCTTATATATAGTGGGAGGGTGGGGCGGGGTTTTCTCTTGGAAGGGTAGTAGGAGATGGGTGATTTTATGGTTCCAAAATGGAAACCTTCCTCTGTGTGTCCATATTAAAAGAATGCCAGCAAGGTCGAACCTTTCTGGAAAAAAAGGGATTTTATGGTTCCAAAACAAAAACCTTCCTCTGCTTATCCATACTGAGAGGATGCCAGAAAGGCTGAACCTTTCCATAAAAAAGGATTACAGACCTGCACCTCCATGATTAATACTTGTAGTCAATATGGACAAGCAGAGGAAGGTTTCCATTTTGGAACCATAAAATCACCCATCTCATACTATCCTTCTGAGAAATACCCTACCCCACCCTCCCACTATATATCATGGTCTGGTGACTTCTCTTTCAGTGTATCTGAAGAAGTGTGCATGCACACAAAAGCTTATACCATGCATTCCCAACCTGTGGCTTATACCCAGAACAAACTTCGTTGGTCTCTAAGGTCATACTGGACCATTTTTTTTATTTATTTTCGGCTGTTTTTGATCATCTGCATACTCTCCCTTGCTTTTTCCTTTCGGACTAATTGCAGTCGTTCACAGTCTCCCACAGGTTGACCATACCCACTGAGTCCTACTACCCTTTGGAGAAAAACCTCGCCCCACCCTCCCACTATCTATCAGGATCTGGTTAATAATAATAATAAATAATAAACTTTTATTTGTATCCCGCCCTCCCTGTCCGAAACTGGGCTCAAGGAGGCTAACACCAAATAGGTAACACTGGTATAAAATCAAGCAATAATGAAATTACTGTATTTTTTGCTCTATAAGACTCACTTTTTCCTTCCTAAAAAGTAAGAGGAAATGTGTGTGCATCTTATGGAGCGAATGCAGGCTGTGTAGCTATCCCAGAAGCCAGAACAGCAAGAGGGATCGCTGCGCAGCGATCCCTCTTGTTGTTCTGGCTTCTGAAATTCAGAATCTTTTTTTTTCTTGTTTTCCTCCTCCAAAAACTAGGTGCGTCTTATGGTCTCGTGCATCTTATAGAGCAAAAAATACAGTACCTCCTGAAAACAAGTCAGGATCAAATTCAAATCCAATTAGATGGCTTTCCGCAGGATTAGGGTTGGGAACAGTAAACGCTCGTCAGGCCCAACTGTTTGCGCTGCTCTTATATGGGCCTGTGAGAACGCTGGGAGACCTCTTTCATGCTAGTTCTTATACAGACTTTGGTTTCTGTGTATCGGAAGAAGGGCACATGCCCACGTAAAGCTTAGACCCAGAACAAACTGAGTTGGTCTCTAAGGTGCCACTGGACAATTTTTATTTATTTATTTTTTTTACTGCGTCAGGCCAACACAGCTACCTACCTGAATCTTATATTTTTGTGTTGGTTTATTCGGTCTTTTTCAGTTACTAATATCTGTTCAAACTGAAGAGCTAATATATTTAACAAGAAAGTTCTTACAGGCTGGAGGGAGAGCCTTATATTATAACAACAACAACACCACCACAGTGGTACCTCCGGTTGCGGATGGGATGTGTTCTGGAGCTCCGGTCGGATCCCGAGGTTTCCACAACCAGAGGTGCTTGTTCTGTGCAGGCGTGCGGCGCGGTAGAGCGCTTCTGCGCAGTCATGCGTGGCGAAACGCAGAAAAATACTTCCGGGTTTGCTGCATGCGTATCCCAAAGAATACGTAACCAGAGGTGCACGTAAGTAGAGGTACCATAATAATAATAATAATAATAATAATAATAATAGTAATAATAATGATGTACCTGTGTTGGTCTGACGCAGTAGAAATTAATAAAACAACTAAAAAATTGTCCTGTAGCACCTTGGAGTTGGTCTCTAAGGTGCTCCAGGACAATTTTTTAAAATAATGATGATGATGATTTACCCCTCCACCCACCTGTCTGGGTTTCCCCAGCCACTTTGGGAGGCTCCTAAGGGCAGTTTGTCTTTCAGGTAGCGTATTTGAAGTCCAATACTGTCATCATCTATGAATTTAACTTAGAAATCCTTCTGTGCCATGTCTTTGGGAGATCAGGTAGGTCCTTTGGCCGGAGCTCAGAACACCTAAAGCAGCTTCACATATCCTGTATTCAGCTGCGGAATTGTCCGAATTGTCATTGTATTTTAATATTCTGCTGGAAGTGACCCAGGATGGCTGGGGAAGCCCAGCTAGATGGGCAGGGTATAAATAATATGTTGTTGTTGTTGTTAATAATAAGATGAAAGATATTTTTATTTTTATTAAAAGATGATCCAAAAAGAACTCCCTTAAGAGAATTAAGTATTTTGTCTTAAGACAGTCTTTAAAAGAATCTTTCCCCAATTTTTTTTAAAAAAATAATTCCAGTAGCACTTTAAAGACCAGCTAAGTATAAGCTTTCTAGGTTGTTGTTGTTTTATTTTATATTATTATTATTATTATTATTATTATTATTATTGGATAATTTTACAATACAAATTGCTTGTTGCTTTTCTCATTTCCTTATGTCCTGATTGCCTTTTAGAAAGCGGCAGCTTACCAGTATGTGTCTGTTATTCCCGCAGAAATCGGAGCCCGCAAAGCAGCCCTCGTCTACTGGTAGACGCGCTCCGTCACCATCTTTGCCCGGTCTCAGGCGGTCTCCCTCTCCTGCCAACGTGGGTAAACGCGCTCCGTCTCCAGCCGCAATCAGGTTTCTATTCATCTCCTCTTCATGAATCTTACTCTAGAGTAAAACCAGCTTGGTCCTCCCTGCCCCCCTTGGTTGTTCTCCTCTTCATCAACAAAGGGACAATTCCGTTTGAACTCCCAGGACGTTTCTGAGCCCAATTCAAAGTGTTGGTGCTGACCTTGAAAGCCCTCAACTGCCTCAGCCCAGTAGACCTGAAGGAGCGCCTCCATCCCAGACGCCGGGGTTCCTCTCCCAAGGGCCTTCTGGTGGTTTCCTCCCTGTAAGAAGCCAAGTTACAGGGAAGCAGCAGAGGGCCTTCTCGGTGGTGGTGCCCGCCCTGCGAAATGCCCTCCCGTCAGATGTTAAGGAAATAAACAACTATATGACATTCAGAAGACATCTGAAGGCAGCCCTGTTTAGGGAAGCTTTTGATATTGGATGAATAATTGTATTTTAATATTTTGTTGGAAGCCGCTGGCCACATGACCTGGAAAAAATATCTGCAGACAAATGTTTGCTCCCTCGGCGAGTAAAGCGAGATGAGTTCTGCAACCCCAGAGTCATCTGCAACTGGACTTAACTGTCAGGGGTCCTTTACCTTTACCTTTACGTGAGCAGAAATGCTATGTTGTTATGGACGAGAGCTGGCAGAACTGAGGAAGTGGGGATGGGTTGACACCTTGGTTTGTAAGCCTTCCTGTCAAACTCAGTGGGGTCAGATTCAGCCCATAATCTTCCTTTAGCTTCTTGCATGTGCTAGTATGAAATCCAAATGAAAATTTAATAATAATATATATATATATATATTTATACCCCGCCCATCTGGGCAGCTTCCAGCAAAAGATTAAAATACATTAATTCATCAAATATTAAAAGCTTCCCTAAAACAGAGCTTCCTTCAGATGTCTTCTAAATGTCTGATAGTTGTTTAATTTTTTTACATCTGATGGGAGGGCATTCCACAGGGCAGGTGCCACCGCTGAGAAGGCCCTCTGCCTGCATCCCTGTAACCTCGCTTCTCGCAGGGAGGGAACCGCCAGAAGGCCCTAGGGAGAGGGACCCTGGCGTCTGGGATGGAGGCGTTCCTTCAGGTCTACTGGGCTGAGGCAGTTGAGGGGTTTCAAGGTCAGCACCAGTACTTTGAATTGTGCTCAGAAATGTACTGGGAGCCAATGCAGGTCTTTCAGCACCAGTGTTATGTGGTCTCAGCGGCCCCTCCCAGTTCCCAGTCTGGCTGCCGCATTCTGGATTAATTGCAGTTTCCGGGTCACATTCAAAGGTAGCCCCACGTAGAACACATGGCAGGATTCCAAGTGAGAGATAACCAGAGCATGCTGCACTGTGGCAAGACAGTCTGCGGGCAAGTGGGGTCTTATCCTGCGTACCAGATGGAGCTGCCCTGGAAACAGAATGGACATGCACCTCCATGGGTCCAAGATCACCCCCAGGCTGCGCAGCTGGTCCCCTTTCCCCCCCAGTACATTACTTCTGTCTTGCCAGGATTCAACTTCAATCTGTTAGCCGCCATCCATCCTCCAACTGTCTCGGACACTCACACAGGACCTTCACCGCCTTCACTGGTTCTGATTTAAAAGAGAGGTAGTGCTGGGTATCATCCGCATACTGATGAACCCCCAGCCCAGCCCAACCCCCCTGATGATCTCTCCCAGAAGCTTCATATAGATGTTTAAAAGCATGGGGGAAGAGGTACCCCACAAGTGAGAGCCCAGGGGTCCCCCCCCACTTTCTGGACACGGCCCAGGAGGAAGCAGCCGAACTACTGTATTACAGGGCCCCCAGCTCCCAGTTTAGGTATGATTTCCCTTGCTAAGTAGTTCTTAAGGCTATTGAAATATACAGTAATTTTCTAAGCTCTGTTGATCCTTATAATTTCAGTGAGTAAAGATTTCTGAGCAAATTTCCCTTTTCTATTTCACTGTTGTAAAAAAAGTGCTGTAAGGGGTAGTAGACCTTCCTATCTGGACTAAAGAATTAGGAGCTAAGGAGTTGCCTGCCCCAGAATACACTGTAGTTTTCCATGTATAAGACTGTATCCCCCCCCCCCCCCATTTTGTAAGTTTAAAATTGGGGTTTGCCTTATACATGGAATGTTGCCATTATTTATTTCTTCATTTTGGGCTCAAAAAATAAGGGTCGTCTTATGCACGGGAAAATATGGTAGCTATACATGTTTCTGTGCCGTGCAGTTCTCTGATCGATCCCTTTTTCTCATCAGACAAAAGTCTCATCCAAGTTCACCCAAAAGACAGTGGCCACCATCTCCTGTTTTGGTCTCCAAACCAGCACCAATTCAGCGCCCGTCCATCACCCCGAACGTCCTTAACGTTGCCAAAAAGCAAAGTGACCCAGTGTGCCGACCAAAGGAGAGGTTGGAGGATCCCGAGGGTCAGGATCCTGGCCCGGCGGCCATGTTGCACCCCTCCTCAGAGAGAGAACTGGCGGCAGCTGCTCCGAAGACCAAAGAAGGTAAGAGAACCTGTGCGAAAGGTGATCCGCTCGCCTGTTGATCCACCCTTCTCCCCTTCCTGGGTCTAGCTCAAAGGTTTTCCTCACTGGAAAGAGTAATAATAATAATAATAATAATAATAAACTTTTATTTGTATCCCTCCCTCCCCAGCCGAGACCGGGCTCAGGGCGGCTAACATCAAATATAAACTCTGATATAAAATCAAACAATAATTAAATCGCCTCTTAAAAACAAGTCAGTATAAAATGGAAATAATGGTTGCCAGAGCCTTTGGAGGATGATGCATTTATCTGCTGTTACAGATGAGCTTTCAGGAATGTCCCATGACTAAATGTGGTCAAACATGTATAATGCTGTTGATTTATGCATTATGTTGACATTTATTTTCTCAGCAATTCTAGTCAGTGAACAAAATCAGCGCAGTTTCTTAATAGTTTTCACATAGGAAGCATAAGGCGAAGGTACAGGACCCCTGTGCTGTTCAGTCCAGTCCAAGGTGACTAGGGTTGCGGTGCTCATAGGGGTTAGGGACAGGGGCTAGAGATAGGGATAGGGGTTAGGGATAGGTAAAAATGTCAAGGACCCCTGGAGAGTTAACTCCAGTCCAAGGCAACTATGGGGTTGCGGCGCTCATAGGACCCTCATGCCTACGGGATCGTCTCTCCTGGTATGTCCCGCGGAGAACCTTAAGGTCCATAAATAGCAATACTCTAGAGGTCCCGGGCCCTAAGTGTCAGGCCTGGTCGTTGTCCTCTTCAGATCACCACACAAACGCTTCTTGTTCTTTTATAAAACTTTTTATTGTGTATTAACAAAACAATCTTATAAACGGTTCTTAAATATTATTCCTCAGAGTCACTTCTTTCAGCTACCTTCTGAGCTCTGCTTCTCCATGACCAGCCACTCTCAAAATGGCGAAGGCGCCCTTCCCTTTGTTTTCCCGCTCTTTTTTCTACTCTCCTGGCTAGAGCTAGCCTGTATCTCCCCTCCTCCGAATCTGAGCTAGAACTTAAGCCTTGCCTTTCCTGGGAACAGCCGGTCCCTCCCTGTTGTTCCTCTTGCTCCCTTCTACTAGATTCACTGCTCTCCTCCCCTGCCCCTTGGGGAAAACATTCTCCCTCTGGGAAACTGGAAACTCCTAACTCTAACTCTTCCCTGACACTAAGGAAGTTAGATTAGCCTCAACCAGAGCCAGGGCCTTTTCAACTCTGGCTCCAGCCTAGTGGAACGCTCTGCCTCATGAGACCAGGGCCCTGCGGGATCTGATTTCTTTCCGCTGGGCCTGTAAGACAGAGTTCTTCCACCTGGCCTTTGGCTTGGAATCAGCCTGATCCACTTCCCCTCTATCCTTTCTCCTTCTGTGATGGAACCCCTATTTGGGACTTCCCTGGCTTTTTTCTGGCCCACGTAGGACCAGTCTGGATAGTTGGCCTTGATGAAGATTTGACGTTTTCTCTCCCCAAACAGTTTTTGATCTGGGCTTCCACTGAAATGAGGCTGCATTTTAAGTTGTATTTTAATCCTGTTTTTAAGTTGTATTTTAATCAATTGTTTTGATACTTGACGTTAGCCACCCTGAGCCAAGTCTTGGCCGGGGAAGGCGGGGTATAAATAAAATAAAAAATAAATAGGGTTTAGGGGGATAGGGATAGGGGCTAGAGATAGGACTTAGAGGTAGGTAAAAAGGTCAAGGACCCTGGACGGTTAAGTCTAGTCCAAGGCAACTCTGGGGTTGCAGCGCTCCTCTCGCTTTCTGGCCGAAGAAGCTGGCGTTGGTCCACAGGCAGTTTTCTGGGTCATGTGGCCAGCAAGATTAAACTGCTTCCGGCGCATGGTGGAAACCAGAGTGCACGGAAACGCTGTTTACCCTCCCGCCGCAGCGGTGCCTATTATCTACTTGCACTGGCGTACTTCCGAACTGCTAGATTGGCAGGACCTGGGGCAGAGCGACGGAAGCTCAGTCCGTTGCAGGGATTCGAACCGCCAACCTTCCAATCGGCAAGACCAAGAGGCTCAGGTGTTTAGACCACAGCGCCACTCGCGTCCCTATAGGAAGCATAAGCAGGTGATGTATGAATGGTTTTTGTTTCATCAGAATGAGTAATTAAACACAAAGACGGTTTGACTTCTTATTGACTTGTCTCTGCATATCTTTCTGCCGGCAGCCAATAGTCTCAGGGCTTTAGATACAATATTCTCAGCCTTTACTATATTCCATTCTTCGAGGGCTCTACTTTCCACTAATCATTTAAAATAGGAATCAGTGAGAAGACGATCCCTGCTTCTTAAATGGTCTTGAACATTAAACTTGGTCGTGCAAAAAGAGCACACCTACCCCTTTGATTTTTTTTTTTAATTAGTAATTGGTAATTTGGTGTTGTTTTTATCACATGGCATTCTGTAGACTTGTCTTCACATCAACATCCTAAAGCAACTTGCTGTATTTTTCCATGTATAAGACTATATTTCCCCCCAAAATAGTTCAAAATTGGGGGTTGTCTTGTACACAGAATGTTGCCATTATTTATTTCTGAATTTGGGGCTCAAACAAATAGGGGTCATCTTATACATGGGGGCATCTTATACACGGGAAAATACGGTATTCTGTACTTTTACAGATTTATACTGATTTGCCCAATAGGCCCAGGTTCTGTTATGCCCTTGTTGACTTCCCAAGCATAACCACATCTTACCTCGTACTCATCCATACCAGTGTTTTCAGCACAGTAGTCTTTCTGTCCACATACTTTGTGCAGTACAAAATGTACTATTTATGTGAATGAAATTTAGCTCTTTGAATCAAGTAGTCGCTTGCCTCAAAAACAAACTGTATTGTACCCTTGAAAGTTAATGTTGTTTACACTTTCATCAACTCAATAAGTTTATCAGATTTTCATCAGGTGCACCATCAGATTTTCAAAAGGACAATTGGTCAGTTTTAAACTTTGACATACCAATGTTGAAAACCAATGTTCTGACTGTATTGCAAAATTTTGGAACGGGGCTCAATTTGAAAATCAATTAACAAATATATATTAGTTAAGTCTTTATTTCTCATGTCTGATGCCTCTGGAACACCGTTAAGTTGGCACTTCTGAAGTTTGTGGTTCTACTAATATGAAGGGGGAAAATGGATTTCTCAGGTGTTGTGACCTCTGACTTAGGAAGAGAGTGGTGTAAGTTCCCCTGAAAATCTGGTTTCATTGTATGCGCAGTTGCTTAGGGGACGAAGAGTCACTTTTGGTCCCCCCTAGGGAAACTTAAAACAATGCGGAATGAATGCCTCAATCATCTCCCCTCCTTGCCCCGGTGCGCAAGGAGCACATCCTCTACCCTTCTGAGCAGGATGGACACACCCTCTGTCACCTCTCAAAAAAGAGACATTTCGGATGAGATGTCCTGGGCATTTGTCTCCCTGGAGAAGGACTTAGGGGCTACCTTAGCAGAAAAAGGAGTTTGACCCAGGCACCTGGTGGAGGCATCTCTCTCTACAAACAGCCACAGGTGAGTGGGTTGCTTGGCTGCTACATTCGATGTCAAATGCACGTGATTGGAAGCATGATTCTCCTGGAGGGCTTCCCTCCAGGTTAATGCTTTAGGCTGATTGTCGTACGACTAATCCCTTTCGCGCAAATCTTAATCGTTTGTCTCCCCCGCCCCTTAGCTATTACGTAGAGCACACTCAGTGTTACATCAGGCACGTCCAACAGGTAGATCATGATCTACTGGTAGATCGCGGGGTGTTCCTGGCTGGTATCTGGTCTCCTTGTCCCCAATTTTTTAAAAAAAGAATAAAAAAAGCTGAACTACTGCTTCCTTCCTAATAAAAAGCTTGACCACTGTGAGTTCCTAAGAAAAGCTGAACAACCTTGCCGTTCCCAAAAACACTCAACAAACTTGGCTTCCAAAGAAAAGCCTAACAACATTGGCTTCCTAAAAAAAGCTCAATAATGTTGCTTTTCCCAAAAAGCTCGACAACTTTTGCCTCCTAGCAACAAAAAGTGGACCATCCGATTAAGTTCTACTATCGGACTGCAAATTCAGGGCCCTAAACTGTGTTTTATATAATCGACTTTTGATTATATTCTGTGCATATCGCAATGCTCCTTCAGTTCCATTCATTCATATATTCCGTTTCATTCATTCATGTTTTATTCATTCATATATTCCATTCTATTCATTCATTTGCTTCTGAAAAAAAAGCTCAACAATTTTGGCCTGCCCAACAACAACAGGTCGATCCCTGCCAGTTTTTTTATACTGTGAGTAGATCACAATCTACTGAGAGTTGGACGTCCCTGCTAGTCTAGTACAAGTCTGAATGGTTTGTCTTCCCCTCCCCTTCGCTATTACATAGAGCACACTAAATGTTATGTGTCGACTACCTCTGTTTGACAATATTTCACCTTCTGCACAAATACGCCCCTGGCTTCAGACACGCATGTTTTCCTTTGCAGAGCCTCCGGCCTCCTACACCTTCCTACCTGAGTTGCCACCCTCCATCTTCGGCCCCTCGTCTCCTGCTGCCTCGCCTTTCTGCCCTCAGGATTTCCAGCCCGCCTCCTCCGTCGCAAGGAAGATCCTTTTCGGATACGATCCAATGTCCCGGATTCGTGCTCCCTCTCGCTCCTCGGGCGACTCTCCTACTACCCCTTTCCACACCGATTTAATGGATGGCACCTGCTCCCCAAGCATGCTTCCTCCGCCTCGGGATCTCGGGGAAGACCAGGGAGCTAAGGGTGGTTTCCTGCGCAACTTTGCTCTGGAAGCTTCACGGCAGGGAGATGGGGCGGCTGTCAGCCCTCTCCGGTGCTTTAATTTCCCATCCCCTCAGAGGATCGGCCCAGGTTATATTTATACCTCCCGTTCCACTATCGGTCGGAGGTTGCCAAATAACCAGCCGGTGACTATGGCGACAGACCCCTATGTTCTGGAGAAATTGCTCCACACCTTCCAAACCATGCGGTGCAGTGTTGACAACATCAGCCAGGAGCTCAGGGTGTTGAACACCCACCTAGCCGATCTCTCGCACCACTTTAGCACATTGCCTCTTCCTAGCCACTCTCCTCACAATGGCCCCGAATACTATGGCTGAAGAGACCGAGATATCCCAACCTTTCTAGATCAGGCCTTGTGTGCTTGGACCCCTGTCAGGCTTTGACTGGGAGGCACAATTTCTTGACAGGGAACAGCTCTTCCCCTTCATGCACCTATAGCTTTGAACAGCCAGGGAAGAGACCATGGCGGCCTTGTGCATTTATAATCCCTAGGTACTAGGCTCCGTCACATGACTTGGGGGAATGCTTGGCACCATCACATTAATATGTCTACTTTCCTCAGTTTGATGCTTCTATTGCCATACCACTTTAAATCAAAAGCAATGCTAGAAATTGTCTCCAGTGGTGTACGTGTGTGACCTTTGGCAATTAAAAATGTCTCTTCAAATGCACAGAGCAGTCTTCTTTTATTTTAGCCGTGTCTCAGTAAGTGCCATGCATATTAAAACACTGGTGGTCCTTCCAAACAATATCTTGAGAATTTAGAACAGTAGCACTGTCCATGATAATAGTCCAACATGTACCATTTTTTTCCTTGTCTAAGTCTAGGGGGTTTTTTTTACCAAAAAATTAGATTTAAAATTGAGAGCTCGTCTTATACACAGGTAGTGCTGAGGGGTATTTTCTTAATTTGGAGTCCCCAAAAATAGGGGGCGTCTTATACATGGGGTGTCTTATAGTCGGAAAAATACGCAATATTGTGTTACATTTTCTATAGGATAAGGGTCAGTGGGTTGATCTGCTTAGGTTCTGCATTATTCAGACTTGAGAGCAAGAAACTTTTGAACCCAGGAGCAACTAGAAGCTCTACAAGTCTCTACAAGACACCAGAAGGAGTTGGGGTGGCATGGAGGACATAGATAGGGAATAAAATAAAAATTTTGCTGCAGGGGGTGTGGGGTTCTGGAATGAGTTTTCCTTCTCACTTCCATTCCCTGCAGAAAATGGACCTTGATGGTCGGTCCAATGTAACAGTCTACATACCCTATAGTTATAATCGTTCTGAAGCCATGGAGACAAGCTCCTAAAAGCAAGGGGAGGCAAACTAAGGTCCGCGGACTGTCTGGGAATCAGCATGTTTTTACATGAGTAGAATGTGTCCTTTTATTTAAAATGCACCTCTGGGTTATTTGTGGGGCCTGCCTGGTGTTTTGACATGAGTAGAATGTGTGCTTTGATTTAAAATGCATCTCTGGGTTATTTGGGGGCATAGGAATTCGTTCTTTTTTTCTTTTTCTTTTCTTCAAAATATAGTCAGGCCCCCCACAAGCTCTGAGGGACAGTGGACTGGCCCCCTGCTGAAAAAGTTTGCTGACCCCTGGTGTAGTTAGATAGGTCCAATGGTCTGACTTGGTAGAAGGCAGCTTCCTAGGTCCCTATATGAGCTTGCGTTATACTGAGTTAGACCACTGGTCATGTTGACCAGCATGGTTTGACTAATGGTGGTACGCCAAGGTCTCAGCAGGAAGCACCCGCTCACTACCCAATGTCTTTTAAAATGCTTCGGGAGGAAAAATCTTTCCAAAGATTTTCAATTCATTATTATTATTATTATTATTGGTTTTTATAAACAGGAATGATGGTCTACAAATAAGTTGGCCCAGTTTTCCCCTGTCCTTTATCTATCACAAAAATAGCATAGATTCAGGTAGGTAGCCATGTTGGTCTGACACAGTCGAAATATATATAAAAATTAAATAATTGTCCAGTAGCACCTTAAAGACCAACTAAGTTTGTTATAAATAGCATAATAAATGTGGATAGTTTTCTGTTTCAGTGACATTATAGTCCAAAGGTTATTCATGTGTGCTAAAACTCAGTCTTAGTTTTTTCTTTTTTTAAAAAAAAAATTAACCACATCAGTTAACCAAAATGGATACATTTGCTATTATGTTATTGTTTTAGTGAAATGAATTGTTTAAATTGTTATGAAGGAAATGATTATTTCCCCCCCTCTAATCAAGTACAGCAGAAAAGTTGTCCAAATAGAAAACTAACTTATTAAAATTCACCATCATTTCATCATTATCTGTCTATGTATTTCTAAGAGTAGAACCAAATCAGTCATTTTTTATATAACTGTAAAAACCACTCTGAAAATTTATTCTTCCAAAAAAGAATCCTTCCTCTGGTTGTCTATATGAAGATGATACCAGCAATAATGAGTCTTTCTGTAAAAAAGGGTGGGGGGGAGAAAAAAGATTTAAATCAAGTCATACTGACTAGTGATTGAAATCAAGACTTACGGACGAGTGATTTAAATCGTGATTTAAACATTATTTAAATTGATTTGATTTAAATCAGATCCACCCTGGTTTAGCCTTCTGTCTGTTTGTCTGCCTGAAGCTTAAGTAGCAATTTGAGAACCAAATGAGTCATTTTTGATAGATCTGTAAAAATTTATTCTTCCCAAATGGAAACCTTCCTCTGGTTGTCAATGTGAAGAGGATGCAAGCATCCTTTCTGTAAAAAAGAAAAAAAGATTTAAATCTTTTTCTCCTCCTTTTTCTCCTTCTCCTTCTCTTTCTTTTTCTCCTCCTCCTCCTCCTCCTCCTTTTTCTGCTTCTCCTCCTTTTTCTTTTTCTCCTCCTCCTTTTTCTTTTTCTCCTCCTCTTCCTCTACCTTTTCCTCCTCCTCTTCCATCTTCTTCCTTTTTCTCCTCCTCCTTTTTCTTTTCCTCCTCCTCCTTCTCCCCCTCCTCCTTTTTCTCCTCCTCCTCCTCCTTTTTCTTTTTCTCCTTTTCCTCCTCCTCCTTTCTTTCACGATCCCTTGTAGCTGAGTAAGATTGTCTTCCATAAACATGGTTTTAACAGTAAGTTCGTAAGGGGCTGTGGGGACCAATTCTGGATCCACACATCCTTCCACAGCGGGGACACCGGGTGGGAGTAGATCCCGGTGAGGCTTCCTTCCTGTTTGCCCGTTTCTCCCTTGTGTCCCGAGTTTGAGTGTCTTCAAAGCCCAGGACACCTTTGGTCAAGGCTTTTCTCAACTGGAGTGCTCGCAAACCAGTGCTTCCCAGTTGTCGGTGTTTATGCTACATTTAAAAAAAAATTGCCTAGAGAACTTTAAACCTCTTTTGTGGACCACCAGCATGATGCTTTCCATTCTTAAATTCGGAATAGAGTAGTTGCTTTGGAAGATGAGAATCAGGCATCTGAACAACATGACCAGTCCAAAGTTGATGTTGAAAAAACATTGCTTCCACACTGGTGATCTTTGCTTCTTTCAGTACACTGGCATTAGTTCGCCTGTCTTCCCAAGTGATGTTTAAAAATTCCCGGAGACACCTTTGATCAGGGTGCCCACCAAACTTTATGGATGAACATGTGTGAGGACTGACCAAAGTTGTTGAACTTTTTTGGGGGGGATTGAAGTTGTTGAACTTTTTTTTAGGATTTAACCCCAAAGGTTGTTGAGCTTTTTTAAGGACTGAAGTTCCTGAGCTTTTTTTAGGATTTTACCACAGGGCATAAACTGCCACAGTAGCCGGATTAAATCAACCGGCGGGCCGGATTGGGCCCCCGAAACCTTGGACATGCCTGCCTCTGATGAAATCTTTGGAGGAGTTGGAGAGGGTGTTGATAAGTGGTCCATGTTTCACAAGCGGAAAGTAAGGTTGGTAGTACAATAGCTTGAAAACGAGCATCTTGGCTTCCCTGCGAATGTATTGACCCTAAATTACTGGCACGACGGGGGTCCGATCTCATGGGAGGCAGCCGTTTCCCACAGCAGGAAACGACATATACATGCACACACACATATACACATACCGTATTTTTCGCTCTATAACACGCACCCGACCATAACACGCACGTAGTTTTTAGAGGAGGAAAATCCGTAGGCATGCCACCCGTAGGCATTCCCTCCATAACACGCACAGACATTTCCCCTTATTTTCTAGGAGGAAAAAAGTGAGTGTTATGGTGCAAAAAATACGGTACGTGTGTGTGTGAGAGAGAGAGAGAGAGGAAAAAAATTGGTTTTTGCACATGGTTTCCAAACATAACATCCCATCTGATACAATATAACAAACCTTTGGCTATCACAGCCTAGACAGGAAGCAGGACTTAATACAGGGCACACTTTTCAGCAGATAAGGCGGTTGTGCCGACAACTGTTTCCATTCATTCGGACCCCTTCTTTTTCCAGATGCAAGTAGCAAAACCACTCTGGCAACCACAACGGCCGAAGAGGCGGCGAGGATCTTGGCCGAGAAGCGCCGTCTTGCAAGGGAGCAGAGGGAGCGCAAAGACCAGGAGAGAGCTCAAAGAGAAGAGGAAGAAAGGTACTGTATATATAAAAATAATTTTTATTAGTTTTTCCAAATATTTTCCATCCAAACATCAGTCTTGTATACAAAATATAAAACCATTTGGCTGTTTCAGCCTAGGACTTCCCTCCTCCTCGACTAATGGTTTTCCAAATTAATCTCTAATTTATATTTTTTTATAATAGTAATTTTTATTGGTATTTCAAATTTTTCCATCATAACAGCTTTCCTATAAATTACATATAGAAACATTTGGCTGATAATCCTGGAACTTCCCTCCTCCTCAACTAATGGTTTTCCAACTCAATCTCTGGTATGCATTTTGTTCTTATTAATATTACTAATTAAATCATAATCTTAAAAAACAGTTTGTGAATTGCATTAAGTAATAAATGATAATCTAACCTACAAAGCTTCTTGTAACCCTACTAGCGATGTCAGTTGTTTACAATTGTCTTTTAAATACAACTTAGATTTATTCCAGTGTTTCAAGAAATTCTGGTCCTGCTGGTTCCGAATTTTCCCAGTTTCGCCAATTTGGCATAATCCATTACTTTCATTTGCCACTCTTCTTTCGTTGGGATCTCTTCTTGCTTCCATCATTGGGCTAGTAATATTCTCGCTACGGTTATAGCATCTAAAAACAATGTTTTATCTTGTCTGGGTATGAAAGGTACTGTATTTTTCTGTGTATAAGACTATATTTCCCCCCTGGTTTAAAATGGGGGGTCGTCTTATACACAGAATGTTACCTTTCTTTCTTTCTTTCTTTCTTTCTTTCTTTTTCTTTCTTTCTTCATTTTGAGCTCCAAAAAGAGCCCCAAGTCTTATACATTGGGGCGTCTTATACATGAAAAAATGCGGTAAATCAATAAGGGGCAGCCATTCACACCCTCCTTCATATTAATGATTCTGCTTTCATATTGCCATTCCGTTGCTGTTAAGTTGTGAATGGCGTGTCTGAAAATGTCAATGCCTCTGGTCACCTGTGGTTTAGGTGACTAAGGTGAGATGCCGTGGTAAGTCAGAATGACACCCAGTGCTGGATTTATGTATAAGTTCAGCAAGCTCCAGCTTAGGGCCCCCCTCTCTTGGGGGCCCCCAAAAAAATTAAAGGGGAACTCCTGGTGGCCAGAGGGAGAACTTCAATACATAACACTAATCTATCATCTATCTATAAATCATCTATCTATGTATCTATGCCAGCGCCGGATTTACATATAAGCTAAACAAGCTCCAGCTTAGGGCCCCACTCTATTGGGAGCCCCCAAAAAATTTAAAGGGGAAAAAACCTGGATGTACCTTTGCAAAATATAAGATAAAAAACAAATAAAACCAACATACAGCTACCATGTTTTGTTTTGTTTTGTTTTGTTTTGTTTTGTTTTGTTTTGTTTTGTGTTGTGTCGGCTCCTATTTGTGATTTGCAAATGGCTTTAGAGATCTATTAGGTCTCTAAATTGCCATATAGCAGGGGTCAGCAAACTTTTTCAGCAGGGGGGCGGTCCACTGTCCCTCAGACCTTGGGGGGGGGGACTATATTTTGGCGGAAAGAAAAAAAAAGAATTCCTATGCCCCACAAATAACCCAGAGATGCAATTTAAATAAAAGCACACATTCTACTCATGTAAAAACATGCTGATTCCCAGACCGTCCATGGGCCAGATTTAGAAGGCGATTGGGCCAGATCCAGTCCCCAGGCCTTAGTTTGCCTACCCATGCCGCTATATTCAACACAAAAGCAGCGACAATTGGTTGTTGTCTAGAATGTAACTTAAAGGGAAAAGCTTTGGAAAGATTTTTTTGCTCCAAAAGCATTGTATTTTAAAAATTCGATTTACATTTAAAAAAAATTGATTCAAATTTTTAAAAGTCTGATTTAAATTTTAAAAATCTGATTTTTTTAGTAGTCTTTTTTTAAAAAGCATTGATTTTTATCCTACCTGTGCAAAAGCAAGGATCTGACCTGTTGTCGATTTATTTGGAAAAGGATCAGAAAGGAAGAAGTCGCCAAGCGAGCCCTTGAGAAGCAGGCCCAGCTGGAAGAGGCCCTCCGGGAACTGGAAGACGAGAGGAGGGCAGGGGAAGAGGAGCCGCAAAGGCGGTCCGAGCAGGAGGAGCAGGAGAAGATGGCCGAGCTCCAGCTTCAGGTTTGGATTCGAGGCAGAGTGGAAAGAGGCTAGATACTGGAAAATATTTTATGTTCTGGGATGCTCAGCAGTCTGCAAAAAGCACCCTTTGGGGGATTGAGGGCAGCAGTCCCGGGATCCAATGGATCTTAATTTTCATTTCGGGTTTCTTAAGTGCATGCCAAGCTCCATATTTAAATCTACACCAGTCAAGTGTGTTGGGACCTCTTACTGCAATAATCCCCATTGGTGGGTGAAAACTTCCATGTTTTTTGTTGTTTTGGTGATTCCTGCCCCTACTTGATGATGATGATGATTTATTATTTCTACCCCGCCCATCTGGCTGGGTTTCCCCAGCCACTCTGTGCAGCTTCTGACAGGAGATTTATTATTATTATTATTATTATTATTATTATTATTTTTATTATTTTTTATTTGTACCCCTCCCTCCCCTGCCAGAGTTGGGCTTACATCATATTAATAACACAACATACATAAAAACAAGCAATCAATGGATTAAAATTCAAATAAATTAAAATTAAACTAAAGAAATGGCAATCCTCAGGTTAATACATCAGTCATAAAAAACTTCCCTATACAGGGCTGTAAAGTAAGTGTGGAGTGGTTCCACCATCTCTTGGTCACCCAATAGCTTCTCTCTACTACTCAATGATTCCATAAACTCTGCTTAATCTAGTTGTGCTGAGTCTTCTTTTGACATTAGAGTTTCAATTTCAGAAAATGTTTAACAGATTAAGTATAAGCAATTGTCAGAGCTGCCTCCAGGTCCCAGCTCACAGAGGACCAACGCTAGGCTGTAGTTATGTACAAAAAGTCTTTATTGAGATTCAGTTTCCATTTTAAAGCCGCAGCGTGCAGCTCTACGTCCCGACCTTAGACCGGCGAAGTCCCGTCTGAGTCTCCTCCCCTTCCTGATTTCCAACTGCTGCTTTGGGAGTCCCCGCTGGCCCCTTGCTTCTGGGGTGTCCTCCTTGGCTCGCCCCTTGCCCTGCCCATCGGCGCCCCCTTCTGTGAATCTTCCGATTCGCTGGAGAGGCTCATGGAATCTCTCGGGCTGCTGTCATATTCTCCTACGCTGCCCTCGGATTGCTCCCCCTCGCTCTCCATCTCTTCTCCCTGCGCTCCCGCTGAGTCCCTGACATCCATCCCCCCCTCGAAGCCCCCCCTTCCCCCCTCCCTCTCTTCTGGCGTGGGTTCCGGGTGCTCCAATGCTGTGGGGGTGCATGCCGGATACCGGTCTTTCCCCCTGGCATGCTGCCAGTCCGTGACGGGTACATCGATGTCGCTCTCCTCCGCTTCCATCTCGTTGCCAGCGTGCTCGAACCCAGGATCCTCCCCCAACCCGTCCATGCCCCCTTGTTCCCCCATTTCCTCTGGGGAGTCTGCGTGCCAGGGCCCTCTGAGCAGTCCCCTGCGCCACTCCTCCTCGGGTTGAGTGTCCCACCAATAAGAGCGTTCCGCACCCAAGTCTGAGACCGACCCCTCCGGCGAGGTAGTCTCTGGAACCGTCTCCTCAGCCGAGGAGAACCCCTGAAACGTACTGGCTGAGAGTGTGGGGGTGAAAAGATATTCGTCAAAATAATCCTCCGGCATGGGCCTGTGTGGGAAGAGTGCGTGGAACTCGTCTTTGAGGTAGTGCTCCTCCACCGCATAGTACGGCACCCAGCTGTTGGCGCTGGCCGGGGCACCTTCCCTTGCGATGAGATATTCGACCCCCTCTTCCCCCCATCTCGAGTCCAAAATCTCCGTCACCTCGTTGAGTGGCCCCGCCCTCGGCGACCCCCCTGTCCTGGGTGCGTCACTAAGCGGACTGGGAGCCGTCCCTGGCTCCTGAAACCTGTGAGGTGCCTTGTAGGGCGTTAGCACCGATCTATGAAAGACCGGGTGCATTCTGGAACCCTCTGGTAGTGTCAAACGGAAAGCCACTGGGTTGATCTGTGCCTCGACTAGGTAAGGGCCCAGCTGCTTGTGTCCTAGCTTCTTCTTAGCTAAGGATCTGGCCGGCACTGCCTGGGCCGCTAACCAGACCCAGTCCCCTACCTGTATGTCCTCCCCCACTCTTCTGTGTTTGTCTGCTTGCACCTTGTATGCGTGTTTTGCTAGGTCTAACTGTCTACGGAGCTGTTCATGGACCTCCTGTAATTCCTCTGCCAATGCCTCTGCTCCCTGCGGCTCCCCCTCCCCCTCTTTCTCTAAGCCCGGGAAGGTCCTGGGATGTCGCCCGTTGTTGGCGAAAAACGGTGTCACCCCCGTGGACACGTGTTGTGTGTTGTTGTAGGCAAACTCGGCCAGGGGCAGGTAGTCCACCCAAGTCGAGGGCTGCTGGTTAGCGTAGCATCTCAGGTACTGCTGCATGATGGCGTTGACCCTCTCCGCTTGTCCGTTGGTCTGCGGGTGTCTTGCCAACGCTAGGTTGACCTTGACGTTCAGGATTCCCATCAGCTTCCGCCAGAAACTCGAGATGAACTGGCGCCCCCGGTCGGACAGGATAGACCGTGGCAGGCCGTGCACCTTGAACACGTGGTCTATGAACAGCTTGGCTGTCTGTTCCGCTGTGGCCACCTTCGCGCAAGGAATGAAGTGCGCCATCTTGGTGAACATGTCGACTACCACGAGTACTGCTGTTTTGCCCCTCGAGCTGGGCAGGTCAGTGACAAAGTCCAAGGCCACCCTCTCCCACGGTTGGGACGGGGTCTGTAGCGGTTCTAACAGTCCCGCCGGCGGTCTGTGTACTGGTTTGGCCCTTTGGCATGTGTCGCACCTCGTGACGTAATCCGCGACTTCTCCCCGCATCTTGGGCCACCAAAAGTCTCTGGCTACTAATTCCACCGTCTTTTCCTTGCCGAAATGTCCGGCGCTGGGTGCGTCGTGTAGCTGTTGCAGTACTGTCGCGCGGAGTTCATCTCCCGGTACATAGATGGCCCCCTTGCGGAGGAGCAGTCCGTCGCGTATCTGGAACTCGTCGTCCTTCGCCGTGCCGCTGCGCACCTCCTCCATCTTGGATCGCGCGAAGGAATCTGTTTGCAGCTCGCGTCGTATCGCTTCCAGGTCTACGGTGACTGAAGCGCATGCCCACGCCTTGGGTGCGAAAATGTGTTTGGCCGCTACCGGTGCTGCTTCCTCCAGATACTGCGGCTTCCTGGATAACGCATCAGCCATGATGTTGTTGTCTCCGGGGATATATTCTATCCTGAAGTCGAAATCCGCAAAGAACTCCGCCCAGCGGATGTGTCTCTGGTTCAGGAACCGCGCCGTGCGCCAGTACTCCAGGTTCTTATGGTCCGTGCGAACTTGCACCGTGTGTTTGGCTCCGATGAGGAAGTGCCGCCACGCCTTGAATGCTGCATGAATGGCCAGCAACTCTCTGTCCCAGATGGTGTAGTTCTGCTCCGACTTGCTGAGTTTCCTGGAGTAGAAAGCACACGGCCTCCAATCCCCTTGCGGGTCTTGCTGCAACAGGACTGCCCCCACGGCTCTGTCGGAGGCATCCGTCTCCACCCTCATGGGTTTGCTGGGGTTCACATGCAGCAGTTGTTCCTCGGAAGCGAAAAGACGCTTGAGTTTCTGAAAAGACTGCTCCGCCTGCTCCGTCCAGATGAACTTCTTCTTCTTGGAGCTGAGGGTGTCCATGATGGCCGCCGTCTGCATAGCGAAACCCTTGATGAACTTGCGATAAAAGTTAGCAAAGCCGACAAACCTCTGGACCTCCTTCCGATTGCGCGGGCTCTTCCAGTCCAGTACTGATCGTACCTTGGCGCTGTCCATGGCGATTCCCTTGTCGGACAGCTTGTAGCCCAGGAAATCTACCTCCGTCATGTCGAACTGGCATTTCTCCAGTTTGGCGTAAAGCCTGTGCTCCCGTAGTCTTTGCAGGACTTCCTTGACATCTCTCTCGTGAGCCTCCTGCGATTCCGAGAAGATCAGAATGTCGTCCAGGAAGAAGACGCACTTCTTGTAGAGGAGCCCCGCTAACACGTGATGCATGAAGGCTTGGAAGCAGTGGGAGCCATTTTGTAAACCGAAGGGCATAACCCTATACTCATAGGTGCCCAAGGGCGTGAACATGGCCGTCTTCCACTCGTCGCCCTCCCGCATGCGTATAAGATTGTACGCCCCTCGTAGATCCAGCTTGGTGAAGATGCGTCCCTTCCTCACCGTCGTGAGCAAGTCGTCGATCTTGGGCATCGGGAAAGCCGTGGGCTTGGTTTTCGAGTTTAAAATTCTGAAATCAACTACCAGCCTCTTTTGGGGCGTGTCTTTTTTCTTCACAAAGAACACAGGACTGCCCCCCACTGCTTTGGATTCTCGGATGAATCCCCGCTTCAAATTGTGCTCTATGAACTCCCTGAGCTCTTGCAGTTCGTCTTCAGACATGGAGTACAGTTTTCCGGTCGGCAGCGTTGCCCCCGGCAGGAGGTCAATCTTGCAGTCGTAGGGTCTGTGGGGAGGCAGCTTGTCCGCCTCCTTCTCGCAGAAGACCTCCAAAAACGCCTTGTACTTGTCGGGTACCGCTTGCAGCATGCCCAGTTGTAGCTGTGGGTCATCCTCTTGCCCCTCGTCCTCCTGGTTAGTCATGATGCAATGTTCTGCGCAGTAGGAGGAGCAGAAGGTCAATTTACGCTGGTACCATGCCAATGCCGGGCTGTGCCTGTCCAACCAGCTCATGCCCAACACTATGGGCGTGTCTGACAGTTGGGTGACGTTGAAGCTGATGACTTCACGGTGATTTCCAATTCGCATCACCATTGGCGGCGTTTGCTGTACCACCTGTCCCCCCAGCAATTCTCTTCCATCGACTGTCACTACTTTCAGGGGCATCGCGGCAGGCAGGAGCGCTATGCTATGTTGATTGATGAAATCCACTCCTATAAAGTCTGCATTGCTACCAGAGTCAATGGTAATAGGGACTTCCATGGTGAGCCCATTGGGAAGCTGGAGTGTTGCGGTGAGCTGCACCACTGGTTTGGGCGGGAGGGGGTCTGTGGGCTGTAGGATTCCTGGGGACTGCTTCACTGATTCGTCTGGCTGGGCCCCAGCGGCTCTGCTTCCAGCCAGACTTCGTCGTTTCCCTGCTGCGGTTCCCTCTGCTGAGCTGCTTCTGTTACTTTTGCTGAGGCTGCATTGTGCTTGCGGAGCCTCTGGGGGCACTCTTGCCATATGCTGAGCACTTTCGCAGATGTAACACTTCCTGTTCCCTCTAGAAGGCTTCACCTTGGCTGCTCCTGGTGTGAGGGCTCTGGTCGCTGACTGAGCCTTGGCACCACCTATCTCCATCGGCTCCTCTCCCCCTCCCAGTGGAGGCGTGGATTGAGCGCGCGCTGAGTCTCTGGGGAAGAAAGGAGGTGCCCTTGCTGGCGTGCATCCCCAACGCCCTTCATCTTTGCTCCAGGGACGTTCTTCTAGCCGCACACCAATCGTCAGCGCCTTCTGGACCACTTCTTGAGTGCTCCGTGGCCTCTCCCCCCTTGCGATTTCGTCTTTCACAGCCCCGTTGAGCCCCTCCCAGAACAGGTCCCTGACGGACGCTGAGTCTTTTTCCCATCCCAGCGCGTTGACCAATGCAAAAAAGCGGGAATGATATTGCCTTACAGTGGCTCTGCCTTGTTTCAAACCGTGAATCTCTTTTCTAGCGACATCCACATCTATCTCCGATAAAAAACAATCGTCCATTGCCTTAATGAAGGCTTTTGCGTTTTGGAGGGCTGGATCATTATCTCTCCACAGATTGCGCAACCACGCTTTAGCTTCTCCATGGAGATGCGTTAGTATGAAGCCTACTTTCTCCTGCTCATCTCTAAAGACCTTCTACAGCAACTTTAGCGCAAAAACTACGTCTGCTCTGAAGTTAGGATATTGCTGCAGACTCCCATCGAAATGCGACACCAGGCTCCCCCCTCTCTTCCCGAGCCCGATCCCTTCTGATTTGGCTCCCGGTGGCCCCTGTTTAGTCAACATTTCCAACCTGTTTTGCAGATCCTTGCAGACAGCATCTGATTCCTCTTCTCTCCTCCTTGCCGCTCGTATTTCTGCGTTAAGTTGTACCACGGCATCTTGCAAAGCTGCCAGTCGTTCTTCTGTAGTCATCTTGTGCTGCTTTTGTGAGCTCGCGAAGCACCAATCTTCGCCCCTCGCTGCGTCCTCTCACGTTGCGAGGTTCTTTGAAATCGGAGACGGGACTTACTGTCAGAGCTGCCTCCAGGTCCCAGCTCACAGAGGACCAACGCTAGGCTGTAGTTATGTACAAAAGTCTTTATTGAGATTCAGTTTCCATTTTAAAGCCGCAGCGTGCAGCTCTACGTCCCGACCTTAGACCGGCGAAGTCCCGTCTGAGTCTCCTCCCCTTCCACACCAGTTTAAGACCCTCGCCTTGCTCCACCTCTTCCTAAGTTCCTTTCTCCTCTGGGCCCTCCTGCCCGCTAGGGTCTCATCTTTCCTGGACTCCTCTGACGCTGACCCTGACGATTCTTGCCCCTCCTTCCGGCGGGCTTTAGGACCTGGTTCCCTATCCGGGCTACCTTCTGTGCCGCTCGCCTGTACCTTTGAACTTGGCGCGCGCGCCCAGCCTGCAACTTTCCTCTTGACCGTTAACTCGCTCTCCGATGGAGGCGTGGTCAACCCTGACTCATCTTCTCTCACTGGTGGTGCATATGTGGGCTCTGACACCTGGAACTCCTCCCCCCCACTGCGCTCTGGTGGGGAAGCTGGTCCTGATTTCCAACTGCTGCTCTGGGAGTCCCCGCTGGCCCCTTGCTTCTGGGGTGTCCCCCTTGGCTCGCCCCTTGCCCTGCCCATCGGCGCCCCCTTCTGTGAATCTTCCGATTCGCTGGAGAGGCTCATGAAATCTCTCGGGCTGCTGTCATATTCTCCTACGCTGCCCTCGGATTGCTCCCCCTCACTCTCCATCTCTTCTCCTCCCTGCGCTCCTGCTGAGTCCCTGACAGCAATATATTAAATTTTAAAAAACTGGGTAAAGATATAGTCTTATATATGGAAAAATACAGTATTCTGGCCACCTCCCTCTTGCAGTCTTTTGATACTTCAGCTGTCAGCTTTAATAATAATAATAATAATAATAATTTTATGTCTACCCCACCCATCTAGCTGTGTTTCTCGAGCTACTTTGGGTGCCCTCCGACAGGAAATTAAAAATACATTAAAACATCAGTCGTTAAAACTTCCCTAAACAGGGCTGCCTTCAGATGTCTTCTAAAAGTCAGGTGGTTTTTTATTTCCTTTACATCTGACGGGAGGGCGTTCCACAGGGCGGGTGTCACCACCAAGAAGGCCCTCTGTCTGGTTCTCTGTCACTTGGCTTCTCACAGGGGGTGGGGGGGAACTGCCAGAAGGCCCTCGGGATAGGGATCCTGGCGTCCGGGGTGGAGATGCTGCATCAGGTCTACTGGGGCAAGGCCGTTGAGAGCTTTCAAGGTAAGCACTGAGACTTTGAATTGTGCCCGGAAATGTCCTGGGAGCCAATGCAGGTCTTTCAGGACCGGTGTTGTGTGGTCTCAATCAGACTTGATTTAAATCCTTTATTTTACAGAAAGGTTCAGCTTTGCTGGCTTCCTTTTAATATTGACAACCAGAGGAAAGTTTCCTCTACTGGGCTGTTTAGAGCTTTCAAGGTCTGCACCAACCCTTTGAATTAATAATAATAATAATAATAATAATAATAATAATGTCAGGGGTTCAGGAGCAGAGGCACAGGGAAGAGAGGAGATGGAGAGCGAAGGGGAAGAATCCTAGGGAAGCGTAGGAGAAGAGGACAGTGGACTGAGGGATTCCATGAGCCTCTCCAGCGATCGGAAGATACACAGAAGGGGGTGCCAGTGGCCAGGGGTAGGGGGTTCCCAAGGGGAACGCCCCAGGAGCAAGGGGGCAGCAGGGACTCCCAGAGCAGTAGTTGGAAATCAGGACCAGCTTCCCCACCAGAGCAGAGTGGGGGGGAAGAGTCCCAAGGATCGGGGCCAGTGCATTCCCCACCAGGGAGAGAAGATAAGGCAGGGCTGACCACACCTCCATCGGAGAGTCAGACAACGGAGGGGAGGTCAGATCCGGCCAGTATCCCGGAAGAGGGAAGCAGTGACAGAAGTAGTGTAACGGTCAGGAGGAAGGTCACTGGGTTGGCGCGAGAGGCAAGTTCAAATGTACAGGAGCGCGGGACAGCAGAGAATGAGGATTGGGAACCGGGTCCTAAAGCCCGCCGGAGGGAGGGGGAGGAGCTAAGCGACTCAGCGTCGGAAGAGTCCAGAAAGGGCAATGCCCCAGCGGGCAGGAGGACCCAGAGGAGGAGAGAACAGCAGGGCTAGGATCTTAAACTGGTGTCATAGGGGAGGAGACTCAGACGGTACTTCGCCGGTCTAGGGTTAAGACGTAGAGCTGCGCGCTGCGGTTTTGAAATGGAAACTGAACCTCAATAAAGACTTTTGTACATAACGACAGCCTCGCGTTGGTCCTCTGTGAGCTGGGACCTAGGGGCAGCTCTGACAAATAATAATAATAATAATTTTTATTTATATCCCGCCCTCCCCAGCCAAAGCCGGGCTCAGGGCGGCTAACAAGAATAAAATAAACAAAAAAAATTCCTTCCAGTAGCACCTTAAAGACCAACTAAGTTAGTTCTTGGTATGAGCTTTCGTGTGCATGCACACTTCTTCAGATACACATCTGAAGAAGTGTGCATGCACACGAAAGCTCATACCAAGAACTAACTTAGTTGGTCTTTAAGGTGCTACTGGAAGGAATTTTTTTTGTTTTGACTATGGCAGACCAACACGGCTACCTATCTGTAACAAGAATAAAATAGTGCAACATTCTAAAAACATTTCATTATAAAAATTAATTAAAATCAAATTGATGGCAACCATAAGCTTAAGTTCTGTAAAGATTGCCAAAGGAGGGAGTCAGGCTGCGCCCTGACCAAAGGCCTGGTGGAACAGCTCTGTCTTGCAGGCCCTGCGGAAAGATGTCAAATCCCACAGGGCCCTAGTCTCTTGTGACAGAGCGTTCCACCAGATTGGAGCCACAGCCGAAAAAGCCCTGGCTCTAGTTGAGGCCAGCCTAACCTCTCTGTGGCCTGGGACCTTCAGGATGTTTTTATTTGAAGACCGTAAGTTCTTCTGTGGGACATACCAGGAGAGGCAGTCCCGTAGGTACGAGGGTCCTAAGCCGTATAGGGCTTTAAAGGTTAAAGCCAGCACCTTAAACCTGATCCTGTACTCCACCGGGAGCCTGTGTGTCTGATATAGCACCGGGTGAATGTGATCTCGCAGCAAAGACCCCGTAAGGAGTCTCGCCGTGGCATTCTGCAACTGCTGGAGTTTCTGGGTCAGTCTCAAGGGCAGCCCCACGTAGAGCGAGTTACAATAATCCAGTCTAGAGGTGACCGTCGTGTGGATCACAGTGGCTAGGTCAGGGTGAGAGAGGTAAGGAGCCAACTGCTTAGCTTAGAATCATAGAATCATAGAGTTGGAAGAGACCACAAGGGCCATCGAGTCCAACCCCCTGCCAAGCAGGAAACACCATCAGAGCACTCCTGACATATGGTTGTCAAGCCTCTGCTTAAAGACCTCCAAAGAAGGAGACTCCACCACACTCCTTGGCAGCAAATTCCACTGTCGAACAGCTCTTACTGTCAGGAAGTTCTTCCTAATGTTTAGGTGGAATCTTCTTTCTTGTAGTTTGGAGCCATTGCTCCGTGTCCGCTTCTCTGGAGCAGCAGAAAACAACCTTTCTCCTTCCTCTATGTGACATCCTTTTATATATTTGAACATGGCTATCATATCACCCCTTAACCTCCTCTTCTCCAGGCTAAACATGCCCAGCTCCCTTAGCTGTTCCTCATAAGGCATCGTTTCCAGGCCTTTGACCATTTTGGTTGCCCTCCTCTGGACACGTTCCAGTTTGTCAGTGTCCTTCTTGAACTGTGGTGCCCAGAACTGGACACAGTACTCCAGGTGAGGTCTGACCAGAGCAGAATACAGTGGCACTATTACTTCCCTTGATGTAGATGCTATACTCCTATTGATGCAGCCCAGAATTGCATTGGCTTTTTTAGCTGCCGCGTCACACTGTTGGCTCATGTCAAGTTTGTGGTCAACCAAGACTCCTAGATCCTTTTCACATGTACTGCTCTCAAGCCAGGTGTCACCCATCTTGTATTTGTGCCTCTCATTTTTTTTGCCCAAGTGCAATACTTTACATTTCTCCCTGTTAAAATTCATCTTGTTTGTTTTGGCCCAGTTCTCTAATGTGTCAAGGTCGTTTTGAAGTGTGATCCTGTCCTCTGGGGTGTTAGCCACCCCTCCCAGTTTGGTGTCATCTGCAAATTTGATCAGGATGCCCTTGAGTCCATCATCCAAGTCGTTGATAAAGATGTTGAATAAGACCGGGCCCAAGACAGAACCCTGTGGCACCCCACTAGTCACTCTTCTCCAGGATGAAGAGGAACCATTGATGAGCCATTTTGGGTTCGGTCAGTCAGCCAGTTACAAATCCACTGAGTGGTAGCATAGTCAAGTCCACATTTTACCAGCTTCTTTACAAGAATATCATGGGGCACCTTGTCAAATACCTTGCTGAAATCAAGGTACGCTACATCCACTGCGTTCCCTTCATCTACCAGGCTTGTAATTCTGTCAAAAAACGAGATCAGGTTAGTCTGACATGACTTATTTTTCAGAAATCCATGCTGACTATTGGTGATCACAGCATTCCTTTCTAGGTGCTCACAGACTGTTTGCTTAATGATCTGCTCCAGAATCTTCCCTGGTATTGATGTCAGACTGACTGGGCGGTAATTATTTGGGTCCTCTCTTTTCCCCATTTTTGAAAATAGGGACAACATTTGCCCTCCTCCAGTCTGCCGGGACTTCGCCTGTTCTCCAGGAATTCTCAAAGATGACTGCCAGTGGTTCTGAGATCACATCTGCCAGTTCTTTTAATACTCTTGGATGCAGTTCATCTGGCCCTGGAGACTTGAATACATCTAAACTAGCCAAGTATTCCTGTACTATCTCCTTAGTTATTCTGGGCTGTGTTTCCTCTGCTGAATCATTTGCTCCAAATTCTTCAGGTTGGGCACTGTTTTCTTTATCGGAGAAGACTGAGGCAAAGAAGGCATTGAGGAGTTCAGCCCTTTCTGTGTCCCCTGTTTGCATTTCACCATCTTCTCAAATACAATATGGGTGACACCTGGCTTGAGAGCAGTACATGTGAAAAGGATCTAGGAGTCTTGGTTGACCACAAACTTGACATGAGCCAACAGTGTGACGCGGCAGCTAAAAAAGCCAATGCAATTCTGGGCTGCATCAATAGGAGTATAGCATCTACATCAAGGGAAGTAATAGTGCCACTGTATTCTGCTCTGGTCAGACCTCACCTGGAGTACTGTGTCCAGTTCTGGGCACCACAGTTCAAGAAGGACACTGGCAAACTGGAACGTGTCCAGAGGAGGGCAACCAAAATGGTCAAAGGCCTGGAAACGATGCCTTATGAGGAACGGCTAAGGGAGCTGGGCATGTTTAGCCTGGAGAAGAGGAGGTTAAGGGGTGATATGATAGCCATGTTCAAATATATAAAAGGATGTCACATAGAGGAGGGAGAAAGGTTGTTTTCTGCTGCTCCAGGGAAGTGAACACGGAGCAATGGATCCAAACTACAAGAAAGAAGATTCCACCTAAACATTAGGAAGAACTTCCTGACAGTAAGAGCTGTTCGACAGTGGAATTTGCTGCCAAGGAGTGTGGTGGAGTCTCCTTCTTTGGAGGTCTTTAAGCAGAGGCTTGACAACCATGCTTCTCCTCTGAGTGACCCCACTGTTTCTTTGTTCTTCCTTTTGCTACGAACATACCCATAAAAGCCTTTTTTGTTGCTTTTAACCTCTCTAGCAAGCCTGAGTTCATTCTGTGCTTTAGCTTTTCTGACTTTGTGTCTACACGTGCTGGCTATTTGTTTGAATTCCTCTTTGGTGGTTTCCCCCCTTTTCCATTTTTTGTACACATCTTTTTTTAATCTTAACTCAGTTAAAAGTTCTTTAGATAGCCACCCTGGCTTCTTCAGGCACCTCCCATGTTTCCGTCTCATTGGTATTGCCTGAAGTTGTGCTTTTACTATCTCCCTCGTAACAAACTCCCAGCCATCATGAACACCCTTTCCTTTTAGTATTACTGTCCATGGGATCTCACCCAGCACTTCCCTAAGTTTTATGAAGTCGGCTTTCTTAAAGTCAAGAAATTGAGTCCTAGTATGCTTGGCTGCTCCTTTCCGCTGTATAATAAACTTCAGAAGAGCATGATCACTCGTGCCTAATGATCCTTCCACTTCTACCCCACTAACCAGGTCATCAACATTGGTTAGGACCAGATCTAAAATGGCTGTTCCTCTTGTTGCTTCTCCCACTTTCTGGACAACAAAGTTGTCTGCAAGGCCAGTGAGGAATCTGTTTGACCTTATGCTCTTGGCTGAGTTTGACATCCAGCAAATATCCGGGTAATTGAAGTCCCCCATTACTACTATCTCCCTTCCTTTTGCATGCTTGGCCATCTGTTCCAGGAAGCATCATCTATGTCCTCCGTTTGGCTTGGGGATCTATAGTAAATTCCCACAATGAGGTCACTGTTATTCTTCTCTCCCTTAATTTTGACCCAAATGCTCTCACTTTGGCTTTGAGGTTCTAAATCTTGGATCTCTTCACAGGTATACACATCCCTGACATATAATGCCACTCCTCCTCCTTTCTTGTCTGGTCTGTTTCTCTGAAATAGATTGTATCCCTCCATTATTACATTCCAGTCGTGGGACTTATCCCACCAGGTTTCAGTGATGCCTATTATGTCATATTTAGTTTGCTGTACCAAGAGCTCAAGCTCATCTTGTTTATTTCCCATGCTTTGCGCATTAGTGTACAGACATTGAAGTCCATTAATCATTCCCCCGTGTCTCTTATTTAAGGATTTTTTCCTCCCGCCACTAGGTCTGCATGCTGTTTGCTCCATTTGGTCTATGACATTTGGATGATCATCTTCATCAATTGATAGACTCCTACCTTCAGGAGCACTGTCTCCCTCCCCCACATTAGTCAGTTTAAAGCCCTCCTGATGAGGTTTCTGAGATTTTTGGCAAAAACATTCCTCCCAACCGTTATGAGGTACAGCCCATCGCTTGCCAGAAGTCCATCTTCAAGAAACTGCAGTCCATGATCTAAGAATCCAAACCGTTCCTGTTTACACCATTTGCGAAGCCAGCTGTTCACTTCCACTATTTTTCCCTCTCTCCCTGGGCCACGTCGTTCAACTGGGAGGACAGATGAGATGACAATTTGTGCATTTAATTGCTTCAATTTCCTGCCCAGAGCCTCATAGTCTCTTTTGATCTTCTGGAGGCTATTGCTTGCAGTGTCATTGGTTCCCACTTGAACCAAGAGGAAGGGGTATTTGTCAGTGGGTTTTATGATTCCTTGCAGTCATTCAGTTACATCTTGGATCTTAGCCCCGGGGAGACAGCACACTTTCCGAGACATCTTGTCAGGCCCACAGATCACTGCTTCTGTTCCCCTCAGTACGGAATCCCCTATCACCACTACACGCCTCCTCTTAGGTTTGGTCGGGGTTCTTCCGTGAGCTGTCTGTTCCAAGGTCGCCTGCACATTCCCTGAGGACTCATTTTGCTGCTCGTCTTCATATACCTGATCGACTGTAATGAGGGAGAGATCCTCAAATGGAGTCTGCTCTTCGTCTTCCATGCTAGGGGAGAGGACCTCAAAGCAATTGTGTATTTCTAAACAATCAGAGCGAACCCTGGGCCTCCTACTTCTTTGAGTCACGTTTCTCCATATATCTGGCTCCTGTGTTGGTGAACTAGCCTCCTTCTCAGGGGAGTCCCCTGTCTCCTCCTTGGTGGAGACTGTGAGCTTGGCAGAGATGAAAAAATGCCGCCTTTGTTATAGCTGTAATCTATGCCTCCATGGAGAGGGAGCTATCGAAGATTACACCCAAACTCTTAACAGATGGTGCTGGCACTAATTGCAGCCCCGCAAGAGATGGGAGTTGCCCCCTCAATTCCATATCGTCCCGTCCCAGCCAGAGACCTCTGTCTTCGAAGGATTTAACTTCAACCGGCTCCCACGTAACCATCCAGCCACAGCTTCCAAACATCTGATCAGTGTGTCTGGGGCCGAGTCAGGATGGCCATCTATTGAGAGATAAAGCTGGGTGTCATCAGCACATTGATGACAACTCACTCCAAAACTCCGGACAATCTGGGCAAGTGAGCGCATAAAGATGTTTCATCCAGAAACCCACCAAGCTGTTCAGCAACCGCTCTCTCAATCACCTTACCCAGGAATGGAAGATTCGAAACTGGGCGGTAATTGGATAGATCTAAGGGATCTAATGATGTTTTCTTTAAGAGTGGGCGCACCACTGCCTCCTTCAGTTCCCCTGGGAATGTTCCAGTGCCAAGGGACAAATTGATGATATCCCCCAAGGGATATCCCCCCAAGGCACCTCGTCTGGACACGCTCTAATCAGCCAAGACGGGCATGGGTCGAGAGGACAGGTGGTGGGCTTTCCAGCTCGGAGGAGTCTGCCCACATCGGCTGGGGATATCCGGTCAAAGTGGTCCAATACTGGACCCAAGGACAGTCGAGGGGCCTCCAGTTCCTTTATTGTATCCAAATTGGCAGGGAGGTCATGGCGGAGCAACAGGACCTTCTCCGCAAAAAAGCTCGCAAATGCCTCACAGCTGTGTGTCAAATGGTTATTTAAATTTGTTTTTTTTTTATAATAATTTTTATTAATTTTCCACACAAATAATAAAGAACAATATAAAACAGTACAACTTCAAGCTCATCAGTTCATTCCCTTCTTTCTTTGACTTCCCCATACCTCCCCATCCCTGCATCCTTGTTTAATAATTCTTTAGCAACCCTTAGGTCCATTATCTTAATTCCCTTTCATAAAAATTTCTTAAGTTTTTTTTGTTTACTGCTGCAATTCTTTACTTCTTACCCCCTGACATCTTAGCACTCCTCAATTTTGCAATTATTTTTAAGATATATTTTGAATTTCTTCCAGTCCTCTTCCATTGTCTCTTTCCCCTGGTCCCGGATTCTGCCCGTCATCTCGGCCAGTCCCATAAAGTCAATCACCTTTGTTTGCCATTCTTCCAGAGTAGGTAGTTCTTGCGTCTTCCAATACTTTGCCAGTAGAATTCTTGCTGCTGTAGTGGCATACATAAAGAAAATCCTATCCTTCCTTGACACCACTTGGCCCACCATGCCCAAAAGGAAAGCCTCTGGTTTCTTAGGAAAAGTCCACTTAAGGACCTTCTTAATTTCATTATAGATCATTTCCCAGAAAGCTTTAACCTTTGGGCAGGTCCACCAAAGATGGTAGAAAGTGCCTTCAGTCTCATTACATTTCCAACACTTATTACTAGGCAAATGGTATATTTTTGCAAGCTTGACTGGGGTCATGTACCACCGGTAAATCATTTTCATAATATTTTCCTTTAAGGCATTACATGCAGTAAATTTAATACCGGTGGTCCATAACTGTTCCCAGTCAGCAAACATAATATCATGACCGATATCTTGTGCCCATTTAATCATAGCTGATTTCACCATTTCATCCTGTGTATTCCATTTTAACAGCAAGTTATACATTTTTGATAAGTTCTTAGTATTGGGTTCCAATAATTCTGTTTCTAGTTTTGACTTCTCTTTCTGAAATCCTATTTTCCTGTCCTGTTTGAACGTCTCATTTATCTGATGGTAATGCAACCAATCTCGAACCTTAGGTTTTAGTTTCTCATAACTCTGAAGTTTCACCCTTTCGCCATCATATTCTAAAATCTCATGATATTTTGGCCATTTAGAATCCATATTAAGCTTTTTTACTTCCCTAGCTTCCATTGGTGACACCCACCTAGGGGTTTTACTTTCCAGCAAATCTTTGTATCTAATCCAAACGTTATACAATGCTTTCCTTACAATATGGTTTTTAAAACTTTTATACACCTTTGCCTTGTCGTACCATAAGTATGCATGCCAACCAAAACTATTGTCATACCCTTCCAGATCCAAAATGTCAGCATTCTCAAGAAGTAGCCAGTGCTTCAACCAGCAGAAAGCTGCTGATTCATAATAAAGTCTTAAGTCCGGCAGGGCAAACCCCCCTCTATCCTTTGCATCAGTTAAAATCTTAAATTTAATTCTGGGCTTTTTGCCCTGCCAGATAAATTTTGATATGTCTTTCTGCCACTTCTTGAAACAGTCCATCTTATCCACAATCTGCAACGTCTGGAATAAAAACAACATTCTAGGCAATACATTCATCTTAATAGTAGCAATTCGGCCTAACAAGGAAAGTTTCAACCTTGACCATATTTCCAAATCCTTTTTAACTTCTGACCAACATTTTTCATAATTATCCTTAAATAAGTTCACATTCTTAGATGTTAAGTTTACCCCCAGGTATTTTACCCTTTTTGTTATTTCCAAGCCTGTTTCATTCTGAAAACTCTCTCTTTCTTCCATTGTTAAATTTTTTTCCAACACTTTCGTTTTTTGTTTATTCAATTTAAAACCTGCTACTCGACCAAATATTTCAATTAATTCTAATACTCTTTTAGTACTAGTGTCTGGCTGTTGCAAAGTCAATACTAGGTCATCTGCAAATGCTCTTAATTTGTAATGTCTAGCTCCGACCTGAACTCCTTTAACCAACTGGTCTTTTCTAATCATGTTTAACAAAACCTCCAGGACTGATATAAAAAGCAAAGGGGATATTGGGCAACCCTGCCGTGTACCTTTTTCTATAAGTATTTCTTCTGTTACCACATTGTTTACAATTAACTTGGCCTTTTGTTGAGAATATATTGCACCTATACCGTTTTCAAAGCCTTGGCCTACCCCCATCCCTTGGAGATTCTTTTTCATAAAAGTCCAACAGATATTGTCAAAGGCTTTCTCCGCGTCCACAAAAATCAGAACTGCTTTCCTGTTAATGTCAACATCCAGCAGCTCCAAAATGTCTATAATGTTCCTCACATTGTCTGACATATGTCTACCTGGGAGAAAGCCTGTTTGGTCCTTATGAATCTCTTCTGTCAACACTCTTTTCAATCTTTTTGCCAAAATGTCTGCAAAAATTTTGTAATCCACATTAAGTAAAGATATAGGGCGGTAGTTTTTGACCTGGTTCTTCTCAGTCTCTGTTTTCGGTATAAGTGAGATGAAAGCCTCTTTCCACGATTCAGGTGCCTTTTTCCCCTTCAGAATTTCATTGCAGACTTCCTTCAATGGTTGTATCAACCATTCTTTCAGCATTTTGTAGTATTTGGCCGTCAGACCATCTGGTCCTGGTGATTTTCCCAATTTCATATTTTGGATGGCACCCTCTATTTCTTGTTCTGTTATTTCCTCATTTAAGATCCTTTTACTTTGTTCTGAAATTTTTGGTAGACCGTATTTTCTGATGAATTCTTCTATTTCTTGTTCATTGATTGGCCCTTGTGCATACAATTTCTTAAAAAAGCTTTGAAAACAATTGTTTATCTCATTGGGTTTGTGGATAATTTTTCCATCCATTTCTAGACTTGTTACAGTATTCATTTTCTGCCTTTTTTTCAGTTGCCATGACAGAAGTTTCCCACATTTATCCGCTGATTCAAAAGTTCTTTGTCTCATTTGCTTTATCTTCCATTCTATTTGTTGGTTCATGAGCTCCATGTATTGCATCTGATAAAACTTTATTTCTCTCAAAATCTCATGGGACTTTGGTTTGGACCTCAGCTTCTTCTCTCCTTCCTTTATTTTTTCTAAAATTTTTTCCTTCTTCTCATTTTGTTGCTTCCTCTTTATAGAATTTTGTTGAATTAGGAAACCTCGCATCACGGCTTTGCTTGCGTCCCAGATTATTCTTTTTTCCATATCTGTTTTCCTGTTGATCTCAAAGTAATCTTTTAATGTTTTAAGGGCCTTCTTGTGGATCTCTTCATCCTTAAATAGGGTGTCATTCATTCTCCATCTAAAGGATCCAGTTGTTGTTAGTTTCATCTCCATCTTCACCGCATTATGGTCGGAGCACGTTTTTGGACATATTTCTACTTTTTTTGTTCTTGACGCCAGACTGCTAGAAATCCAAATTTGGTCTATTCTTGTCCATGTCATTTTTGCTTCAGAGAAGAAAGTTCCCTCTCTCTCTAGAGGATTCCTTGTTCTCCAAATATCAATCAAGTCCATTGTTTCAGTCATTTCGAAAAAGATCTTTGGTAGTCTCCCTTCTTTTGAAATCACTTGTCTCTGTGCTTTATCCATGTTTGTTGAGACAACTCCATTCATATCTCCCATCATTAGGATTTTATAATCTAAAAAGTCAACTAATGTCTCATGCAACTTCCTAAAGAATTCGGCCTTCCCCTCATTTGGGGCATAAACTCCAACAATTAGTATCTTTTCTCCTTGAATTTGTATTTCAATTGCCAGGTATCTTCCTTGTTCATCTTTAAATATCAATTTTGGAGCCAATTTTTCCTTTGCATAGATCACCACACCTCTTTTCTTTACTTTGTCTGATGAGATAAATTCTTGACCAAGTCTCTTATTTATCAGTAATTTCCTATGTATCCTGGCAATATGGGTTTCTTGCAAACATATTATATCTAATTGTTCTTTCTTCAAAATGTGAAAAACCTGTTGTCTTTTCCGAGGAAGGTTCAAGCCGTTACAGTTCCAACTAAGGAGTTGCAGAGACATTTTGTATTTAAGTAGCTGTTCCTCCAACTGCTCCAAGCTTCTGCTCTTCCTCCAATGGTGGTGGTAAAAGTCCAAATGACAGATTTGCTATATCAGGTGGTTCCCTCTCCTCCACAGTTCCTTTCTGCAAATCCTCCAGGTATCTCTCCAGAAATTGTTCTTTGTCCTGAATTGTTTTTATTTTAATCTTTCTTCCTTTAAAGTTAAAGGACAATCCTTGTGGAAACTCCCATCTGAATGGTATGGTGTTTTTCTTCAGCAGATCTGCTAGGCTTTTATAATATGTTCTCACCTCTAAAATGTATTTGGGAATGTCCTTAAAAATCTGTATTTGACAATTTTGGATCACCAATGCCTTTTGATAATGCAGATTCAATATTTTATCTCTTTCTTCTTTTGATCTCAATGTGATTAGACAATCCCTTGGTTTTTTATCCTGCTTTCTGCCCAGTCGAAAGGCTGTTGTTATCTCAAATTCATCATCTTCCTCCCATTCCTCCTGCCAAAAAGCTATAATGTTCTCTGTAAGGAATTGCACAAGGTTGTCCCCTTCCCCTTCAGGCACCAATCTAAGTTTTAGGTTCTTCTCTTTACGTTGAAGTTCCAATAAGGAGAGGGCTGCATCATGCTCATTCACTTTTTTAATAATAGGCCCAAACTTTTCCCTTGTCTCTTCAGCCGTTGTTTTTGCACTTTCTGCAATCTTTCGTGTTTCTGAATTTTCCTGGATTAATCTATTTATAGAATCTGTGTTAGATTTTACACTAGCTGTATTCACATCCAATCTTGTTGTCAACTCTGTTAATTTTTTAGAATTCTCTGTCGATAGCTTTGTCAATGCTTCCAGGGATTGATTTATTTTAAGTAGTGCCTGAGTCATAGGATCCATAGAAGCTGGTGTTTTTTCCTGTGCAGCTGGAACAGTTCCTGATATAGAGCCCCTTTTCTTGTGAGATTGTTTTGCTTTCTGCCTTGTTACTATCTCTTCTGTAGGGGCACTCATATCCTCAAGGTCGTTTTCACAGAGTTGATTTCCAAGTGGAAAATCCCACTGTTACTTTTCCAAGTACAACAGTTTCACTTAAAACCCTCTAGAGGGAGCATTCAATTGTATCCAAGTGGCAAGGATAAAGAAAAACAAAGAAGCAAGGAAGTATAACAGTAGCCAAAAGTTTCCAATATCCAAACCGTAACGTCTCTATCTTCTATGTAGCCAAAATGCAACAGGGTAAATCTAAGGTCCGATAACTTTGTTACGAGCAAACCCCCACTTCGCAAAGTTTGACAGTCCACATCCCGGTGTCTTATTTGGGCAGCCCGACCTAGGGGGGTTTGGCAATGGAAGGTCTTAATTTTCCAATGATTTTCCAGCAGGTTAACAATGTCCCAATCCCTTCCCCCCTTCTCCTGCCGATCTGGGGGGAAGTTTTAAGTCCGATGTCAGTTTGACAGCTTAAAAAAATAGAAAGGTTCCCTTCAAATGCAGCTTGATTTTCGTTGCTTTATCTCTCATGCAGCTCCGGGAAGGCAGACTTCCTTAATTTATGCCTTTCCCGTTTTCAGCCGAATTTCTTATTTAATGTCCCGTTACTTTTTCAATCTTACTCACGGGTGCTGTGGTCAAATTCCAATTGCAGGAAGGAATCGGCGCTCTCCGCTCATGGCGACGCGGCTTCACTCCGCTAGCTGGGTGACGACTCTCAGCACCGCGCTTACCCCGATGCCGCTCAGAAGCCTTTAAAAAGGCTCCCTCACAGTGCCGGGGGGCGCGAAAGGTGCCCACCGAATCTCCTTTGTTCACAGGCTCCGCGCCTGTGATTTTAGGGGTCCCCCGCTTGCCGTAGCGGGTAAGACCCGAACTAACGAAGCAGTCCTGCCTCGGAGCTCGAGGCTCGGACCGCCATTAAGCGCTGGCGCCGACCGGAAGTCCCCATGGTTATTTAAATTTGGCTGTCCCTCTAGGGACTTTAAAGACCTAATTATACTAAATAATTGCGCCAGGTGAGAGCTAGCGGATGCAATGGAGGCCGAGAAGTAAGACTTCTTAGCGGCCTTCACTGCCATCTCGTAGGTTTTCATAAAAACCCTATAAGATGTTCTTGAGGCTCCGTCACGGGCACCCCGCCATACTCGCTCTAGCCTGGAAACGTCCTGGGAGCCAATGCAGGTCTCTCAGGACCAGTGTTATGTGGTCTTGGCGGCCACTCCCAGTCCACAGTCTGGCTGCTGCAATCTGGATTAGTTGGGAGTTTCCAGGTCGCCTTCAAAGGTGGGGAGTACACTTCCTTTGAGTCATGACTGGCTAATTCCCTATGGCCCTGTATTGGGATTCTGGCTGGGTTTGACCCAACTTTATGTTGTTGTTATAATAATAATAATAATAATAATAATAATAATAATAGCATGGTCTTGACCCAATCTATTTATCAGCCTAATCTGTTTCCTTGGGGAAGTGGGAATAACCCTAGTCCACGTATACTATCCTGATATCACTGGAGCGGTCTTGGTGGTGGGCTTGTATACATATACCAGGCTTCCTCAACCTCCGCTCTCCAGATGTTTTAAGACTACAACTCCCAACATCCCTGACCATTGGTCGTGCTAGCTAGGGATGATGGGAGTTGTCGGCCAAAAACATCTGGAGGGCCGAGGTTGCGGAAGCCTGAAGTAAGGTAAAAGGGATGAATCCGTTCCAGACTTTTAAAAACAACCCCTAAAACAGCCATCAAACTTGAATTTTCTCTCTGACAAGACCATGATCTGTGAAACGAAAGCAATCAACAATGTACTACAGTCACACAATCTATCCATCAGTAACTGAACTGGGTTCCGCACAATCACAAAAAAAAGAGAGCTGCAAAAACGCAAAATAAATCACAAAAACAGACAGACCTCAGCAAAACTAGAAGAGTGACTAGTGGGGTGCCACAGGGTTCTGTCTTGGGCCCAGTCTTATTCAACATCTTTATCAACGACTTGGATGATGGACTCAAGGGCATCCTGATCAAATTTGCAGATGACACCAAACTGGGAGGGGTGGCTAACACCCCAGAGGACAGGATCACACTTCAAAACGACCTTGACACATTAGAGAACTGGGCCAAAACAAACAAGATGAATTTTAATAGGGAGAAATGTAAAGTATTGCACTTGGGCAAAAAAAATGAGAGGCACAAATACAAGATGGGTGACACCTGGCTTGAGAGCAGTACATGTGAAAAGGATCTAGGAGTCTTGGTTGACCACAAACTTGACATGAGCCAACAGTGTGACGCGGCAGCTAAAAAAGCCGATGCAATTCTGGGCTGCATCAATAGGAGTATTGCATCTAGATCAAAGGAAGTAATAGTGCCACTGTATTCTGCTCTGGTCAGACCTCACCTGGAGTACTGTGTCCAGTTCTGGGCACCACAGTTCAAGAAGGACACTGACAAACTGGAACGTGTCCAGAACAGGGCAACCAAAATGGTCAAAGGCCTGGAAACGATGCCTTATGAGGAACGGCTAAGGGAGCTGGGCATGTTTAGCCTGGAGAAGAGGAGGTTAAGGGGTGATATGATAGCCATGTTCAAATATATAAAAGGATGTCACATAGAGGAGGGAGAAAGGTTGTTTTCTGCTGCTCCAGAGAAGCGGACACAGAGCAATGGTTCCAAACTACAAGAAAGAAGATTCCACCTAAACATTAGGAAGAACTTCCTGACAGTAAGAGCTGTTCGACAGTGGAATTTGCTGCTAAGGAGTGTGGTGGAGTCTCCTCCTTTGGAGGTCTTTAAGCAGAGGCTTAACAACCATATGTCAGGAGTGCTCTGATGGTGTTTCCTGCTTGGCAGGGGTTTGGACTCGATGGCCCTTGTGGTCTCTTCGAACTCTATGATTCTATGAAAACACTCAAATCAGAAAGATTGCACTCAAAATGAAACACTTTTGGCTTCCGAAAAAACATTCCCTAACCAGAAAACTTCCTTCCGGGTTTTCAGTGTTTGGGTTCTGAGTTGTTTGAGTCCCAAGGCATTTGAAGACCAAGGTACCACTATGCAACGTGGGAATAATAACAATTGTACAGGGGAACCCCAGAGTTTGCAGAGGTACACACGCACACAAATTATACCAAACAGTATAATATATTTTGGGACACGGGTGGCGCTGTGGGTTAAACCACAGAGCCTAGGACTTGCCGATCAGAAGGCCGGCAGTTCGAATCCCCACGATGGGGTGAGCTCCCGTTGCTTAGTCCTGCTCCTGCCAACCTAGCAGTTCAAAAGCACGTCAAAGTGCAAGTAGATAAATAGGTACCGCTCCGGTGGGAAGGTAAACGGCGTTTCCGTGCGCTGCTCTGGTTCGCCAGAAGCAGCTTAGTTATGCCGGCCACATGACCCGGAAGCTGTACGCCGGCTCCCTCGGCCAGTAAAGCGAGGTGAGCGCCGCAACCCCAGAGTCGGCCACGACTGGACCTAATGGTCAGGGGCCCCTTTACCTTTTATAATATATTTTATATTTTGATTTTGTTCTGCAAACCGCCCGCAGACCTCCAGTTATAGGGCAGTATATACATTCAATAAATGATAATAAATAAATAAATAAATAAATAAATAAAGCCCCACAACAGAGCCCAGAGGACTTTTCCAGTTGATTCTCAACGTAACCTGGTGACTGAATAGGCAAGGCATCGCCAAACTTGGCCCTCCAGATGTTTTGAGACTACAGCTCCCATCATCCCTAGCTAACAAGACCAGTGGTCAGGGATGATGGAAATTGTGGTCCCAAAACAGCTGGAGGGCTGAGTTTGCCTATGACTCCTCTAATACTGGGGGGGGGGGGGGTTGAACCCCTGCAGCCCATGGGATATCTGCTTGCCAAGACCTACAATATCTGTCATGGGGTGTGGGTGGAGAACGCCACATCTACTACATGATGCAGGATCAATAATGATGATGATGATGATGATAATTAATTTACTGTTTCTACCCTGCCCATCTGGCTGAGCCTCAGCCCCAAAAAGATTAGCCTCCCCCCTGGCTCTTAGCTGCTTAATAGCAGTTATGGGGTGCCTGTGGCGGCACTCCAGATTTTGTAGGGCTCCAGCTCCCTTCAGCCCCAGACGGCGTGGCCATTGGCTGGGAATGGCAAGTTGGCATTTTAGCAACTACGGAAGAGCCACAGTCCCCCACCTCCCTTGCCATTATTATTCCTATTGTCTTCTTCTTTTGCAATCCCTCGTAGCTGAATCAGATTGTCTTCCATCAACATGGATTTTAGCAGTGAGCCCGTAAGTGAGGGTGGAGGCCAATTCCGGATCCGCACGTCCTTCCACAGTGGGGTTTCTGGGCGGGGGTTGATCCTGGTGAAGGTTCCTTCTTCCTCGTCCGTTTCTCCCTCGTGTCCCGAATTCGAGTGTCTTCAAAGCCTAGGACGCCTTTGGTCAAGGCTGTTCTCTAACTGGAGTGCTCACAGGCCGGTGTTTCCCTGTTGTCGGTGTTTATACTACATTTTTAAAATTTGCCTTGAGATCTTTCAACCTCTTTTGTGGTCCACCAGCGTTACACTTTCCAGTGTAAGGCGATACACAACATGACCGGTCTAAAGTTGATGTTGAAGGATCATCGCTTTGACACTGGCAATCTTTGCTTCTTGCAGTACATTGGCATTAGTTCACCTATCTTCCTGAGCGACATGTCAGATTTTCCGGAGACTCCGTTGACGGAATCTCTTGCACACGCTGGACGCCTTGTAGTTTGGAGAGCTGTTCCCGGTTTCCATTCGGGTGGGGTTTTGGGAACAAAAGGGTTTTCCGGCGGTGATTCCTCTTCCCCCCAATTTTAGCGCGAAGAGGCCGAGGCAAAAGCTCTGGAGGAAGCCGAGAAGCAGCGTCAGGAACGGGAGCAGATTGTGCAGCGGAACAAGCAAGAGCGGCTGGAGAGGAAAAAGGTGAGACGCCTTCCTTTTCTGCTCTCAGTCCTCTGTTTCAAAAGAATGAATGAATTTATTTCCGTCGGCCATTGCAATAAAAGAGCATTGCAGTGTGCGTATACCAGGCATGTCCAACATGTAGATCGCAACCTACTGGTAGATTGTGGGGTGCTCCTGGTCAATATCTAGTCTCTCAGGGATCTCCTCCCACCACCTCAAAAAAGAAAAAGTAAAAAAGAAGAAGAATGAAATAGCTCAACAACTACTGTTTCTACTGTTTCCTAAAGAAAGCTCAACCACTCTAGCTTCCTAAGAAAAGCTGAGCAACTTTGCCTTTCCAAAAAAAGCTCAGCAACTTTTGTTTTATAGCCAAAAAGTTGACCATCAGATTAAGGTCCACTATTTGACTGCAGATTCATGAACCCTCAACTGTGTTCATTTCATTCATTCATATCTTCAGTTCCATTCATTCATTTGCTTCCTTAGAAAAAGCTCAGAAACTTTACCTTGCCAAAAAAAGCTCTGCAACTTTTGACTCCTAGCCAAAAAGTTGACCATCAGATTAAGGTCCACCATTTGACTGCAGATTCAGGACCCTTAACTGTGTTTTATATAATTGACTTTTTACTATGTTCTGTGTATATCACAGTGCTCATTCAGTTCCATTCATTCATATATTCAGTTTCATTCATTCATATATTCCATTTCCTTCATTCATTTGCCCCTAAAAAAAAGCCGAACCACTTTGGTTTCCCAGAAAAAGCTCCACAACTTTGATCTGTCCAACAACAACAGGTAGATCACTGCCCGATTTTTTACACTGTGAATAGATCACAGCCTCTTGGGAGTTGGACATCCCTGCCATATCCTTCAAAAGAGACATATAATGTTTCATGAAAAAGCAGCTGGATAGCTGGATAAGCCCTTGGGTGGACGCAGACCATAGCAGTGGATACAAGTCGAAGGCCGGGACTTCCCTTGTACGCTGGCGGGGGTTTGTGGGTGGGGCATTGTGTATGCTCTATAGCAGGGGTCAGCAAACTTTTTGAGCAGGGGGCCAGTCCACTGTCCCTCGGACCTTGTGGGGGGCTGGACTATATTTTGGAAAGAAAAAAAAGAACGAAATCCTATGCCCCACAAATAATCCTGAGATGCATTTTAAATAAAAGGACACATTCTACTCGTGTCAAAACACGCTGATTCTCGGACCGTCCGCAGGCTGGATTGAGTAGGCGATGGGGCCGGAGCCGGCCCCAGGGCCTTAGTTTGCCTACAGTGGCCTAACAGTGATATTTGGCATTTGGGGTCCCTTTCATTTAATTGTCTCATGCAGTGGTGGCCCAACTTGACCCCCTCCAGCTGTTTTGGGACTACAACTCCATCATCCCTTGCTAACAGGACCAATGGTCAGGGATGGTGGGAGTTGTTGTCCTCAAACTGCTGGAGGGCCAAGTTTGACCACCACTGCAGTCAAAGTCTAACTACTCCCTGCTGGCATTCAAGGGTCTCCAAGCAGGAAAAGGAAAGGGCCAGATGGGCGGGGTCAAAATAATACATTATTTTTATTATTATTATTATTACTACTACTACTACTACTACTATTACTATTAACTGAGTCTTGGCGTTATCTAAGTGGTGTGACTGTTCTTTGACAGAGAATAGAAGAAATAATGAGGAGAACCCGGAAGGCAGAGCAGAACGACGCCAAGGTAAATGTCTTCCAACTTTGGCTAAGGCCTCTGGTTACCTCTGATTTCTGTTGCTAGTGTTCAAGGGGAATGTTGTTGGCGCCTGTCTTAAAAATTGTGGTTTTCTCTGAGCTCCCACAGCTGATCTGATGCTGATGTGCTGTGGCAGATTTCATTTCATTAGAATTTTTACTGGTTTTTACACATATTTTCATACATAACATCACAGTATGCAAAAAGAAATGAAACATTTGGCTCCATTTGGCTCCGTTTTTGGACAAATACTTGCCTTGTATTGCAGGCATAGGCAAATTCCACCACTCCAGATGTCAAAAGCACGTCAGAGTGCAAGGAGATAAATAGGTCCCCCTCCGGCAGGAAGGTAAACGGCGTTTCCGTTCGCTGCTCTGGGTTCACCAGAAGCAGCTTAGTCATGCTGGCCACATGACCCGGAAAAACTGTCTGCGGACAAACGCTGGCTCCCTCGGCCAGCAAGGTGAGATGAGCGCTGCAACCCCAGAGTCGTCCGCAACTGGACTTAACGGTCCGGGGTCCCTTTACCTTTCTTATTACTATTAAATCGTCGTCTTATATATAAACTAAAATAATGAAGATAAGTAACGAGCAGTAATTTTAACAGGACAAAACTTCCTGCGACCCTACTAGCGATGTATGTTTTTTACAATTGTCTTTCAGATATAACATATATTTGGCCCCGCCTTTCAGAAAAGTCTGATCCTACTGGTTCTGGATTTTCCCCATCAGTTTGGCCAATTAGGCATAGTCCAAAAATTTCATCTGCCAATCTTCTTTCGTTGGCAGCTTTTAAGGCAGAATACTCTTCCTAGAGGCAAATACGGATTGCCTGAGCCATGAATGAAAATGATTGCATATTAGGGAAACGTATTTGGCAACCTCCCTCTTGCAGTCTTTTGAGACTACAACTGACAGCTTTCATCATCATCATCATCATCATCATCATATTTATTTCTACCCTGCCCATCTTGCTGATTTTCGCCAGACACTCTAAGCAGCTTCCAGCAGCAACAACAACAACAACAACAATTTATTATTTGTACCCTGCCCATCTGGCTCGGTTTACCCAGCCACTCTGGGCGGCTTCTAGCAAAAGATTAGAAATACATTAAAACATCCGTCATTCAAAACTTCCCTAAACAGGGCTGCCTACAGATGTCTTCTAAAAGTCCAATAGTTGTTTATTTCCTTGACATCTGACGGGAGGGCGTTCCACAGGGCAGGTGCCACCACTGAGAAGGCCCTCTGCCTGCTTTCCTGTAACTTGGCTTCTCGCAGGGAGGGAACCACCAGAAGGTCCTCGGGAGAGGGACCCTGGTGTCTACTGGGCTGAGGCCGTTTAGGGCTTTCAAGGTCAGCACTGACACTTTGAATTGTGCCCGGAAACATCCTGGAAGCCAATGTAGGTCTTTCAGGACCAGTGCTATATGGCCTTGATCAGACTTGATTTAAATCCTTTATTTTACAGAAAGCTTTGACTTTGCAGGCATCCTTTCAATATTGACAACCAGAGGAAGGTTTCCTATGGCTTGTAATGTCCTTCAGATGCCAGCGGGGCACAGGGCCATCTTATAACCAGCAGCCCATCTTGCAACTGACTCTTTCTGCTTCCTCTAACACAGAACGACGACAAGTCCAATGAGGAGGATGAAGGCGTCGAAGAAGATGAGGAGCTGGGCCTCGAAAAGCAAGATCAGCCTGGTAAGGGGCAGCCCTGCGACTGTTTGTCTTCCTTGCCGGGTGGATTTGATTTAAATTAAATCAATTTAAATCCCGCTTTAAATCCCGAGTCAGGAAGACTTGATTTAATTTTTTTTTTTTACAGAAAGGTTCAACCCTGCTGGCATCCTCTTAATCTTGAGAAGCAGAGGAAGGTTTCCTTTTTGGAATGATAAAACCCTTTTTTACAGAAAGGTTTGGCCTTGCTGGCTTCCTCTTCATATTGAAAACCAGAGGAAGGTTTCCTTTTTGGAATGATAAATTTCCAGAGTAGTTTCTACTGTTATATCAAAAGTGACTGATTTGGTTCTACTCTTAAAAAGACATAGACAGATAATGATGATATGATGGTGAGGTTTAATAAGTTAACGGTTTCTATTTGGACAACTTTTGGACAACCTTCCACTGTACTTGATTGGAAGGAGACAAACAATCATTTCCTTCATCACAATTTAAACAATTTATTTAACTAAAGCAGTAACATGATAGCAGATGTATACGTTTGTTAACTGATGGGGTTAAACTTTTTTTTTTTTAAACGACTTAGACAGTTTTAGCAGACATGAAAAACTTAAAACAAATCCTTCTTTCCAGATGAATAGCCTTTGGACTCTAATGTAATTTAAAGAGGAAATCTGTAGAAAGGTTTTTCCTCCAAAAGCATTTTGTTTTAAAAATCCAATTTAAATTTTAAAAAATCAATAATAATTTTAAAAAATCCAATTTAAATCAAGAAAATCTGATTTTATTTATTTATTTATTTATTTATTTATAAATCATTGATTTTTATCTACCCTGCTTTCTTAGCTAGCTTGGAGGTATTCCCTGATTTTCTCAGAAGGGGCTTCTGGCGCAGAGGGCTTTCGTTCCCTCTTTTGGAAAGAATAGCATGGGGTTAGTTAAGCCCGCCATCTGCCTGCCTGCCTTACATCTTCAGTCGCAGTTTGAAAATAGTTTCCTTTTACCACCATCCGCACTCCAAATTTCAGGTGGTGACTCTTTAATTATTAATGGCGGCACCCGCCCTGTGGAATGCCCTCCCATCAGATGTCAAAGAGATAAGCAACTATCTGACGTAAGACATCTGAAGGCAGCCCTCTTTAGAGAGGTTTTGAATGACTGATGTTTTAATGTATTTCTAATCTTTTGCTGGAAGCTGCCCAGAGTGGCTGGGAAAACCCAGCCAGATGGGCAGGGTATTAATAATAATATTTATTTTTGTTGTTGTTGTTTCAGAAAAGGCAAAATATGACTCCTCCCTCGAAGACGGTCCAGAGGCTATTTGCGATTTGGCAGCGTCGGAAGACAGATCAAAAATGGAACCGGACAGTATCTTTGTAAATGGGGATGAGGAGGAGGAGGTTGACCGGAGGAACGACGATGGTGGTGGGAATTCGATGTATTTGACTCAGGTGAAAGAAGCTAGGTAAGCTTGGTGCAGGTGTTGCCCACTCCTGCCCCTCCCCCAAACAGCCCCGTACAGTGGTCCCTTGGTTCCCAAACATAATCTGTTCCAGAAGTCCGCTCCAAAACCAAAGCATTCCAAAACTGAGGATGCCAGCAAATCCATTCCAAAGCCCAAAGCATTCCAAAACCACGGCACTTATTTCCCATAGAATATCATGCAAAAGGGATTAATACTTTTAAAAGCAGCAATTTAAAATGAATTTTACACTCTAACAAGACCATCAAGACATAAACCGAAAGCAATCATCAATGTGCTGTACCATTAAAGAAATAAGATATTGTAGATGATAAAAATAGAAAATATTTTTTTATTTTCTGACCTGCACTGATGATAGTCATTGTTTGGATGGGGGGCTTTTATCCATTTCCGCAATCACACAATCAATCAATCAATCAATAAAATATCCCCTTTTTTACAGAAAGGTTCAACCTTGCTGGCATCCTCTTAATATTGACAACCAGAGGAAGGTTTCATTTTTGGAATCATACATTTTCAGAGGAGTTTTTACAGTTATATCAAAAAATACTGATTTGGTTCTACTCAAAGAAATACATTGAAAGATAATGATGAAATGATGGTGAAGTTTCATAAGTGAACTGTTTCTATTTGGTCAACTTTTCTGCTGTACTTGATTAGAAGGAGACAAACAATCATTTCCTTCATCAAAATTTAACAATTTATTTCACTAAAACAATAACATGATAGCATATGTATCCCTGTTTGTTAACTGATATGGTTAAACGTTTTTTTAAAGACTGAGTTTTAGCACACATGAAAAACTTAAAACAAATCCTTCTTTCCAGATGAATAGCCTTTGGACTGTCATAAAACTGAAATAAAAAAATCTTTAGAAAGATTTTCCCTCCAAAAGCATTTTATTTTAAAAATCCATTTTTATTTTTTATTTTTAAAATCATTGATTTTTTTTCAATAGATTTTTATTGAGATTTTAAAGGTTACAAAAAGAAAAAATAAAGAACATATTTAAACAGAGAAAAAATACAGAACAATACAAGAACAAAGAAAAAAAACACACAAAAAGATGCAAATAATTAAACAAAAAACCAAATCAATCCTTTACATAACTTTCTTTCCTTTGCTTATTTCCTTGACCTCCTCACACCTCCCTTTTTTGTATTCTAATTCAATTAGATATTTCAGCAAATCCTTTCCATCTTTATTTTTATCCTAATGATTTAACTTAATATACTATAATTTTACATTCTGTTCTTTCACCAATTAGCAATCCATTTTTACTTAATCCTTTATATCATTTCTGCTAAAACCACATTACTTCATTCCAACATCCTTCTAACATTCCTTAATTTTACAATGTTTCTGTAGATAAACTTTAAATTTCTTCCAATCTTCTTCCACCAACTCTTCTCCCTGGTCTCGGATTCTGCCAGTCATTTCCGCCAGTTCCATGTAGTCCATCACCTTTATCTGCCGTTCTTCCCGGGTTGATAAATCTTGTGTCTTCCAGTACTTTGCAATAAGTATTCTTGCTGCTGTTGTGGCATACATAAAGAAAGTTCTATCCTTCTTTGACACCAATTGGCTGATCATGCCCAGGAGAAAGGCCTCTGGTTTCTTCTGAAAGGTATATTTAAATACCTTTTTCATTTCATTATAAATCATCTCGCAGAAAGTCTTAATCCTTGGGCATGTCCACCAAAGGTGAAAGAATGTACCTTCAATCTCTTTACACTTCCAACATTTATTATCGGGCAAATGATAAATTTTTGCAAGCTTGACTGGCGTCATGTACCACCTGTAGATCATTTTCATTATATTCTCTCTTAAGGCATTACATGCCGTAAACTTCATACCTGTGGTCCATAACTGTTCCCAGTCAGCCATCATAATGTTATGTCCAACATCTTGTGCCCATTAATCATAGCAGATTTCACTGTTTCATCCTGAGTATTCCATTTCAACAGCAAGTTATACATTCTTGACAAATTCTTAGTTTTAGGGTCTAACAGTTCTATTTCCAATTTTGATTTTTCCACCTGAAAGCCAATTTTCTTATCCAAATTGTAAGCCTCCATTATTTGGTAATAATGAAGCCAATCTCGCACTTTGTTTTTTAGTTTTTCAAAACTCTGCAGTTTCAATCTGTCTCCGTCTTGTTCCAAAATTTTCCAATATTTCGGCCAATTGGCCTCCATATTGAGCTTTTTCTAAGCCTTTGCTTCCATTGGTGACAACCACCTTGGAGTTTTGTTTTCAAGCAAATCCTTATATCTTATCCAGACATTAAACAGTGCTTTCCTGACAATGTGGTTTTTAAATGCTTTATGTGCTTTGACCTTATCATACCACAAGTATGCATGCCATCCAAAGACATTATTAAAACCTTCTAAGTCCAAAATGTCTGTGTTTTCAAGAAGCAGCCATTCTTTCAGCCAACAAAATGCAGCTGATTCATAGTAAAGTTTAAGGTCTGGCAGGGCAAATCCACCTCTTTCTTTAGCATCAGTTAGTATCTTAAATTTTATTCGAGGCTTCTTGCCCTGCCAGACAAATCTAGAAATATCTCTCTGCCACTTCTTGAAACAATCCATTTTGTCCAAAATTTGCAGTGTTTGAAACAAAAACAACATCCTTGACAATACATTCATCTTTATCGCAGCAATTCGGCCTAGCAATGATAACTTCAAATTTGACCATATTTCTAAATCCTTTTTCACTTCCGTCCAACATTTTTCATAATTATCTTTAAATAAGTTCACATTCTTAGCAGTCATGTTAACCCCTAGGTATTTCACTTTCTTAACTAATGTTAATCCTGTCTCCTTCTGAAACCTCTCTCTCTCAATCACTGTTAAATTTTTCTCTAAAACCTTAGTTTTCAGCTTATTCAACTTAAATCCCGCAACCTGACCAAATTCTTGAATCAATTCCAATACTCTTTTAGTACTGGATTCTGGCTCCTGTAATGTCAATACCAAATCATCAGCAAATGCTTTCAATTTGTACTGTTTAGCTCCGACTTGTATACCTTTAACCAATTGGTCCTTTCTAATCATATTTAGCAAAACCTCCAGGACCGATATAAAAAGCAATGGAGAGATTGGGCACCCTTGTCGTGTTCCTTTCTCAATCTTAAACTCTTCTGTGACTACATTGTTCACAATTAATTTAGCTTTATATTCTGAATAAATTGCACCTATACCGTTTTCAAAACCTTGGCCTACCCCCATTCCCTGTAGGTTTTTCTTCATGAAACTCCAAGAAATATTGTCAAAGGCTTTCTCCGCGTCCACAAATATCAAAACTGCTTTGGTGTTGATCTTCACTTGTAGTTTTTCTAAAATGTTAATTATATTCCTCGTATTGTCAGACAAGTGTCTCCCTGGGAGAAAGCCCGCTTGATCTTTATGAATTTCTTCTACTAGTACCTTTTTTAGTCTTTTAGCCATAATGTCAGCAAAAATTTTGTAATCCACATTAAGCAAAGATATGGGGCAGTAGTTCTTAAGCTGTGTTTTCTCAGACTCTGTTTTCGGTATAAGTGTAATATAAGCATCCTTCCACGACTCTGGTGCCTTTTTCCCTTCCAAAATTTCATTGCAAATTTCCTTTAAAGGCTGTACTAACCATTCTTTCAAAGATCTATAGTATCTTGAGGTCAAACCACCCGGCCCTGGGGATTTGCCTAATTGCATGTTCTGAATGGCTCCTTCTACCTCTTGGTCTGTTATTTTATAATTCAACATTAGCTTATTTTCTTGAGAGTTTTTTTGTAGTCCATTTATTTTCAAGAATCGATCAATGTCCATTTCTTTCTGGGTCTCCTGTGTATATAGATGTTTAAAATACCTCTGAAAACACTTCCTGATCTCCACTGGATTCTGTATATTCTTTCCCTCCACTTCCAAATTCGTAATAGTATTAAGTTTTTGTCTTTTTTTCATTTGCCAAGCCAGCAGTTTCCCACATTTATTTGCCAATTCAAATGTATTTTGTCTCATCTGTTTAATTTTCCATTCTATTTCCTGGTTCATCATTTTCATATATTGTACTTGATATAACTTTATCTCTTTCAGAATCTCCTGCGACTTTGGTTTCACTCTCAGTTTCTTCTCTCCTTTTATTTTCTCCAAAATCTTATCTTTTTTTTTCATTTTGGGCTCTCTTCTTAATTGCATTCTGTTGTATCAAAAACCCTCTCATAACTGCTTTACTTGCGTCCCAAATTACTCTTTTTTCAACAGTGGTGTTCATATTTATTTCAAAATAGTCTCTCAAGGTTTTTTGGGCCTTCTTAATCACTTCTTCATTCCTAAACAAAGTGTCATTCATCCTCCATCTAAAGCAACCAATTGGTGTTAGTTTCATTTCCATCTTCACAGCATTATGGTCGGAGCAAGTTTTGGAACAAATTTCCACTTTTCTGATCTTCGGGGCCAGCCCCCTAGTTACCCAAATTTGGTCAATTCTTGTCCATGTCATTTTGGCCTCAGAGAAGAAAGTTCCCTCTCTTCCCAAGGGGTTCTTAGTTCTCCAAATGTCAACTAAATCCATATTGTCAGTCATGTCAAAAAACGTTTTTGGTAGTCTACCATCTTTTGTAACTACCTGTCTCTGTGCCTTGTCCATATTAGTAGACACCACTCCATATCTCCCATCAAAATCATATTATAATCCAAATAGTCCATCAGAGTCTCATGTAACTTCTTGAAAAATTCCGATTTTCCCTCATTTGGTGCATAAATGCCTACTATCAAAAATTTCTCTCCTTGTGATTGAATTTCAATTGCAACAAATCTTCCTTGATCATCTTTAAATAAAAATTTCGGTGATAGGCTCTCCTTTGCGCAAAGTACTACTCCTCTTTTATTAACTTTGTCTGATGAAATAAATTCATGTCCTAATCTTTTATTACTTAAAATCTTCCTGTGTAGCCTTATCACGTGTTTCTTGTAGACAAATCAAGTCCAATTGTTCTTTTTTTAATAAATGAAAGACTCTCCGTCTCTTTTCCGGGGAGTTGAGTCCATTCACATTCCAGCTTAATACTTGCAGTGCCATGGTGTAGTTACTCTGCTTCTCCTCCAACAGCACCCAATGCTTGATCTAGTTCTGTCAGTGGTGTTGGTTTCCCTCTTTTTGGTGAACTTCTGTCCAAAGCTCCTGGCTCTTTTCCAAGTTCTTTCTACAGATCTTCTCCATGATTTCCCAAAAACTTTTCATTTTCCTCAACTGATCTTATTTTTATCTTTCTTCCTTTAAAGCTGAAGGATAGGCCTTGGGGAAATTCCCACCTGAAGATGATTTTATTCCTTCTCAGCAGGGCAACCAAATCTCCAAAATTGGACCTAAGGTCCAAAAGATGTTTCAGAATATCTTTAAAAATTTCCACTCTTGACTGCAGAATTGTCAAAGTATTCTGAAAGTGCAGACCCAAAATTTTATCTCTCTCTTCTTTAGATTGGAGGGTAATCAAACAATCCCTTATTTTGTTCTTCTTTCCTCCTCTTCCAAGTCTGAAGGCCCTCACGATTTTAAATTCTTCTTGTTTCAAATCCAACTTCCAGAACTCTGCAAATTCCTGTGTCAGAAAGTCTATCAAACTGCCCTTCTCCAATTCAGGTACAGCTCTAATCCTTAAATTTGTCTGTTTTTCCTTAAGTTCAATCATAAAGGTAAAGGTAAAGGTACCCCTGCCCGTACGGGCCAGTCTTGACAGACTCTGGGGTTGTGCGCCCATCTCACTTAAGAGGCCAGGGGCCAGCGCTGTCCGGAGACACTTCCGGGTCACGTGGCCAGCGTGACATCGCTGCTCTGGCCAGAGCCAGAGCCAGAGCCTCACACGGAAACGCCGTTTACCTTCCCGCTGGTAAGCGGTCCCTATTTATCTACTTGCACCCGGAGATGCTTTCGAACTGCTAGGTTGGCAGGCGCTGGGACCGAGCAGCGGGAGCGCACCCCGCCGCAGGGATTCGAACCGCCGACCTTTCGATCGGCAAGTCCTAGGCGCTGAGGCTTTAACCCACAGCGCCACCTGCGTCCACACAAAGTTCAGTCATAGAAAGCGTCAATTTGTGGTCCTCAATTTGCCTCTGTAGATCTGGGACTCTCTCTGTTTCCAATTGTGTTATCTTAAATTCCACAGCAGCAACTTTTTCCTTAGCTTCATCTGCGGTCTGTCGGGTCAAAGTAGATTCCTGCAACAATTTCTGGATAGATTCTGTATTAGTGTTCACCTTTTGTCTCAGGCTATTTAAGCTTTCTGTATTTAAGTCAATTTTAGTGGTTGCTGCGTCTACCTTCACCTTTGTCTCGTCCACTGTCGTCTTTGTCTCTTCAACCCTCTTATTTGTCTCTTCGACCCTCTTGTTAAGTTGCTCCAAAGATTCATTAATCTTGGCTAATGCAATCGCTAAAACTTCTTCTGATGACATTCCACTAGGCTTAGACTGTGTTGGTACCGTCGCAGATGGGATAGAGAGACCAACGGCTGATGGCCTTCACTGCCAAGTCTTTCCAGACCTTGTTGTTTTGTCTGGGAGTGATAAGTCTACTTTTTCTTTCCCATCTGCCATAACACTTGAACAATAGAAGAGCCAAGGTCAGTCCCAGCTACACGGTTTATCTTTACAAGTGGAAAATTCCCCTAGTATCAATTTCAGGAACTTCCTCTAGGGGGAAACAGTTGCAATAGTCCAAAATGACACCTTTTAAGCTCAAACAAAACAAAAAATAAACAGTTCCATTTTTTTTGTTACTTTCCAGTTACTTCCTTCTTTTTAAGAGCAGAAGAGGACAGCTAACAACAATGTATCTCTCTTGCTGAGCTAGCTGTCAGCAAGTAGTCTATTCACAGTTAATATGCAATTCAAAGCACGACAGTCTTGGTCTATTGACAGCCCGTTCCCAAGTTTTGAGCGGTGGATTTTAACTTCTTTCCCTCTCTCTTGCAGGTATATATAGTCCAAAAGCTTCCCCCCTCCTTTCCCTGCTTCCTGGGGGGGGGGGGTCAATACTTTTTGTGTTGGGAATTTAGCCCTTTCCAGTCGGATTTCCAAAACTTTAGCTTGTATCCTCTTTGCTTTGATCTATTTACAAAAGCGGAAGGCGGACTTCCTGTTTATACCTTCCCACTTCGGTACCAAATTAAGTCTTTTTCCTCCTTTTATGCTTCCAATTTTCCCTACTCACGGGTAGCTGTTTTTAAGATCGGATTGTCACAAGAAGAAGTCAGCGCTCTCCGGTAACGGCTGTGCGGCTTCGCTCCGAGGAAGAAGCAGTCAATTCACAGCACCGCGCCGCTCACCCCGCTTCGCTCCGGAACCCGTAGTCGAGTTTCCCCGCGAATTGGGGGGGCGCAAGAGGTGCCCGCCGAATCCCACGCTCACAGGCTACCTGCCTGTGATTTTTGAAGGGTCTCCGCTTTCGCCGTAGCGGTACAGACCCGATTTCCTCGAGGCAAATCCTTCCTAGTCAGAAGGATTCTGCCATTACCGATGGCGCTAACCCGATTTTTATCCACCCTGCTCTCTTCCCAGTCCTCCAGCAAAGGAAACGGTTGTTGAGAACTCTGAAATCTCGTGCGTTAATGAAGAGGATCGCTCAACTGGATTTCTATCTAACCTGAATGGGAAATCTACGACGTGGAATTTTGAAGAAATCATTGAACTCGGCGTCCATCCCAAGACAACCATGGCTGCAGATAAAGCCACCCAGAGCTTGAAAGATGCCGCTGTTATACCTGCGAGTCCCAGGCTGGCTTTTGAAGAAGAAAGTCCCGTGAATTCCTTGACCAAACCGATAGAGACCGCATCAGGTATAATAATAATAATAATAATAATAATAATAATAATAATAATAATTTATTTCTACTCTGCCCATCTGGCTGGATTTCCCCAGCCACTCTGGGCTGCTTTCAACAGGGGATTTAAAAAATATTAAATATACAGCCCAGTGCACCAAACCACCTCTTCATTGAAATGTGGCAAATTCACATTTGAGTTCGGAGTTCAAGGTTCTCTAAATGTTTGAAACCTGGGGTTGGGGTGGGGAGAGCTGGAAAGAAGGTTGCTGGCTGACCTGAAGTGGAGGGAAATAAATGTAGTAGTAGTAGTAATAGATTATTCTGGCAACCTCCCTCTTGCAGTCTTTTGAGACTTCAACTGACAGCTTTAATTATTATTTATTCATTTATTCTACTCTGCCCACTCTGGGTGGCCTCCAACAACAGATTAAAATACAATAATTCGTCAAATATCAAAAGCTTTCCTAAACAGAGCTGCTTTCAGATGTCTTCTAAAAGTCAAGTAGTTGTTTATTTACTTGATATCTGACGGGAGGGCGTTCCACAGGGCGGACACCACCACTGAGAAGGCCCTCTGCCTGCTTTCCTGTAACTTGGCTTCTCACAGGGAGGGAACCGCCAGAAGGTCCTCGGGAGACGGACCCTGGCGTCCAGGGTGGAGGCACTCATTGAGGTCTACTGGGCCAAGGCCACTGGGGGCTTTCAAGGTCAGCACCAACACTTTGAATTGTGCCCAGAAACGTCCTGCGAGGCAATGTAGGTCTTTCAAGACCAGTGTTATATGGTCTCAGTCAGACTTTGTTTTACAGAAAGGTTCAACCTCGCTGGCATCCTCTTCATATTGACCCGCAAAGGAAGGTTTCCTTTTGGGAAGAATGAAATCCTCTTCATACACTTTGAATAGGGCCCGGAAACGTCCTGGGATCCAATACAGGTCTTTCAAGACCAGTGTTATATGGTCTGGGCGGTCCCAGTCCCCAGTCTTGTTGCCGCATTCTGGATTAATTGCAATTTCCAGGTCACCTTCCAAGGCAGCCCCATGTAGAGCGCCTTGCAGTAGTCCAAACGGGAGATAACCAGAGCATGCGCCACTCTGGCAAGGCAGTCCGCAGGCAAGTGGGGTCTCATCCTGCGTCCCAGATGGAGCTGCCCTGGACACAGAATGGACCTGCGCCTCCATGGGTCCAAAATGACCCCCAGGCGGCACAGTTGCCCCATTCAGGACCACCTGCCCACCCATAACCGAGACTTCTGTCTTGTCCGGATTCAACCTCAACCCATTAGCCGCTATCCGTCCTCCAACCACCTCCAGGCACTGGGGTCTGCCCAGTGCACCAAACCACCTCTCCATTGAAAGGTGGCAAATTCGCATTTGAGTTCGGCATTCAGGGTTCTCAAAATACTTGAAACCTGGGCTGCAGGGCTGGAAAGAAGGATGCTGACTGACCTGGAGTTGGAGGGAAATAAAAGGAGAAGGTTTTGGGTGGGTTAATGAAGCCCTTCCGCTTCCTCCTAAAATGGGTGTCCCCAGGGCCCCCTTTCTGCGAACTCTGGCATTTGTGAACCAGCTCCCTATACTAGATTCAGGGAGGGAGCCGCGTTGGTCTGACGCAGTCAAAATAAATCTTTAAAAATGAAAAAATGGTCCAGTAGCAACCTAGAGACCAACAATGTTTCTTCTGGATCAAAGCTTTTGTGTGCAGGCAGACTTCTTCAAATACACTGAAGCGGAAGTCCCCACACCCTGATATATAGAGGGAGGGGAGTCCCCGGACCCTGATATATAGAGGGAGGGGAGTCCCCGGACCCTGATATATAGAGGGAGGGGAGTCCCCAGACCCTGATATATAGAGGGAGTCCCCGAACCCTGATATATAGTGGGAAGGGAGTCCCCAGACCATGATATATAGAGGGAGGGGAGTCCCCGGAACCTGATATATAGTGGGGGTGGGTGGGTGGGGTTTTCTCCAAATGGTTGTAGGACTCAGTGGGTATGGTCAACCTGCTAGCGACTATGAATGACTGAAAAAGCAAGGGATGGTATGCAGATTACCCAAAATAGCTTTAGCATGTGTAAAGAGGCAGGAATTCAACATCTCCATTCAGACCCCATAGAATCACAGAGTTGGAAGAGACCACAAGGGCCATTGAGTCCAACCCCCTGCCAAGCAGGAAACACCATCAGAGCACTCCTGACATTTGGTTGTCAAGCCTCTGCTTAAAGACCTCCAAAGAAGGAGACTCCGCCACACTCCTTGGCAGCAAATTCCACTGTCGAACAGTTTTCAGCTGAGTGATAAGTTGCAATTCAGCTACTTCTCTTTCAAGTCTATTTCTGAAATTGTTTTGCAATAAGACAGCTGCTTGGAGATCCTGTATTTAATCTCCCAGGAGATGAAAGTGTTCTCCTATTGCAGTGATGGCCAAATTCGGCCCTCCATTTGTTTTGGGATTACAATTCCCATCATCCCTAGCTCACAGAACCAGGGAGGATGGGAGTTGTAGTCCCCAAACAGCTGGAGGGCCAACTGGCTTCTCTGCTGTGTGATTCCTGATTTCAGATTGATGCCCATTTATCCTTTGGCATAGAGTCTGGCCTGTTTGCCCAATATAGGGAGCCGAAGGGCACTGCTGGCATTTGATGGCATACACAGTGTTAGATGATGAGCAATGAAATAGGCCTGAGATGGGCTGCTGAATGTTGCTGGGTCCAGTTTCCAACTCCGGCAACCCCAACCTTCGGCCCTCCAGATGTTTTGGACTACAATTCCCATAATCCCTGACCACTGATCCTGTTAGCTAGGGATCGTGGGACTCAATGGGTATCGTCAATCTGTTGGCAACTATGAACGACTGCAATTAGTCCACCAGTAGGCATGTCCAACAGGTAGATTGCAATCTACTGGTAGATCATGGGGTGTTCCTGGTAGCTCTCTGGCCCCTCAGGGATCTCCTTCCCCCCCAGAATAAAAAAGAACAAAAGGAATAAAAAAAGCTCAACAACTACTGCTTCCTGTTATGTTCTGTGTATATCGCAAGGCTCATTCGGTTTCATTCATTCATATTTCCCGTTCCATTCATTCATATCTTCCGTTTCATTTGCTTCCTTAGAAAAAGCTCGTCAATGTTGGCTTCCGGAAAAAAGCCGGACAGCTTTGCTTTTCCAAAAAAAATGTGGCAACCTTGGCTTCCAGGAAAAAGCCAGACAACTTTGCCTTTCCAAAAAAAGCTCAGCAACTTTTGGCTCCTAGCCAAAAAGTGGACCATCAAATTAAGGTCCACTATTGGACTGGGGGTTCAAGACCCTCATATATTCATTCATATATTCCGTTCCATTCATTCATATATTCATATATTCCGTTCCATTCATTCATATACAGTGGTGCCCCGCAAGACGAACGCCCCGCAAGATGAAAAACCCGCTAGACGAAAGGGTTTTCCGTTTTGGAGGCACTTCGCAAAACGAATTTCTCTATGGGCTTGCTTCGCAAGACGAAATGTCTTGCGAGTTTTTCCGACTTTTTTCCCCTTCCCCCCCCTTTTCCAAGCCGCTTATCAGCTGATCCGCTAAGCTGATAAGCCGCTAAAAGCCGCTAATAGCGCTAATCCGCTAAGCCGTGGGCTTGCTTTGCAAGACGAAAAAACCGCTAGACGAAGAGAATCGTGGAACGGATTCTTTTCGTCTTGCGAGGCACCACTGTATTACCTTTCACTCATTCTTATCTTCAGTTCCAATCATTCATTTGCTTCCCAAGAGAAGCTCCACAACTTTGATCCGTCCAATGACAACAGGTAGATCACTGCCAGTTTTTTTGTACTGGGAGTAGATCACAGTCTATTGAGAGTTGGACATCCCTGTCCTACAGGAAAAAGCAAGGGATAGTAGGCAGTGACCCAAAACAGCTTTCATACGTGTAACGAGACAAGAATCCAATATCTCTATTGCGCAGCCAAATACTGTATTTTTGCATCTATAAGATGCCCCCTATTTTGAGGGACTCCGATTTAAGAAAATGGGGGAGGTGGCCCCCGTGTATAAGACGCCCCCAAATTTTGGACATTATTCTTTAGGGGGAAAACCTAGTCTTACACACGGAAAAAATGTGGTAACTAATTGCAATTAAAACTCCACCTGTCTTCCGTTTCTTATTAGTTCTTTCTTTCTCTCTCACTTTTGAACAGAACTGTGAACACTAGGACCCTAGAAAGACTCCAGACTCTCCGCTTCAGGAATTTGGGGTTCCCCCCAAGTCATATGAAGGCCTTGATTTTGGAAAAGCTGCTTGTTGAACCCCCCCACCCCCGAGTTTGGCGCCGGAAAAGAAGTAAAGTCTACCCCGCCTAACTTTGCACCTTGGAAACCTTTCAGGTAGACTGTTGCTTTAATGAGTTTTCGTTAGAGGGACTGTTTGAACGCAGGTTTCTCGAAGGGACGGGAAGGAAACGTTTTCCCTTCCGTGAATTGTTCATTATTCTGTTAGTAGCTTGTATTGGAGATTTACCAAATATTGTTGCACAGAGCACAGCCAGCCTAATAAAATGAAACGTAACCTTTATTAAACCACCTTGTCCTTGTCTTAACTGGCTTCACATGCACGCTCCATTATTGAAGGAGAGCTTCGTTTCAATCGTTAAGAGCAAGCCATCTTCCTTGGCGACAGGTTGGACTGTTTCTGCCATAAAAAAATCTAGCTTAGGGCTAAGATCTCTTCCGGCGCTTGGCAACAAATGTCTTGCTCATGGCAAGTGGCGAGTTGCGTATTTTTCCGTCTATAAGAGGCCCCCATATATAAGACGCCCCCTATTTTGGGGGACTTAGATTTAAGAAAATGGGGGAGATGTATCCATGTATAAGATGCCCCCTTCTTTTCGACATTAGATTTTAGGGGGGGAACCTAGTCTTACACAGGGGAAAATACGGTATTTTGGTGAGCTCGCCAACAATGATCGAGTGCCGTAATTGTAATGTAGCGCTGTTGGGGCTGCAAACTGCTGTTAGCCACTGGTGGACGGAGGTGGCCCATGCCTGGGGTGGGGGTTGACAAAATCCCCCCAGGCTGATTTGTGTCGTGGCGGGTGAATTTCCGCGACAGGCACAATTGCCGCTGCGGAAATCCGCCTGCTGATCGCACAAATACGCCAGGCGGGCAGCACTCCCATCCCCAGCAGGCGGCACCACATGCTGGGCGTATATGCGCAGGTGGCGGCAGTCTCGGGAGGATCAGTGCGCCTCCGGGTTCGCGTCATATTTGCCGCCCGGGTGCCCCAGCGGCTTCCCCCGCAACTGGATCCCCTCCGACAACAGTCAAGTGTCATTATGGCAACATGGTGTGCAGTGCTCTACGGGGCCTACAAATTGCTGTCAGCCCCCACTTGTTGAAGGCGACGACTTGCCATGAGACACTCGGCAAGGACCCGCAAAGTGCATGGAAGGGGGGCCAGAATGGCCGAGACCAATGCCCAAATAACCTGCCAGGAGCCCCACCCCAACACCAAATGTTTGGAGGGGGCCCGGGAAGCCCACTGCATGGAGCGTCTTCCCTGATTTACCTTTAAAGCAGGCATAGGCAAACTCCGGCCCTCCAGATTTTGGGACTACAATTCCCATCCTCCCTGACCACTGGTCCTGTTAGCTAGGGAATTGTAGTCCCAAAAATCTGGAGGACCAGAGTTTGCTTATGCCTGCTTTAAACCCATCTTTATTTACTTTATTTACATTGAAAGCCATCTTAAAGTCATGCACCACCCGGAATACGTTTCCACAGGGGAAGCCTCTTCACTGTTGTGAAGCCAGCACGCATCTGAGCATGTCGAGAAAGCGAGAGGTGCGGCGTCAGCAACATGCCCAATCCGTCAAGCTGGGTCACTGTGCATTTTGTTTTTTCTGGGCTTGCGCAGGTTTGGGGCCAAGCCCCATTGAAGTGAGCACCAGCCCCACAGCAATGCCACCCCTGTCCTATGCTCCCCATTGTGTGCTTACCATTGCTTGCGCTTTGAACAGGTTTAAAAACAACAGCAACATGTATTTAAGTCAGGCATTCTGAAACTCAGCCCTCCAGCTGTTTTGGGACTACAATTCCCATCATCCCTGACCACTGGTCGTGTGAGCTAGGGATGATGGGAGTTGTAGTCCCCAAACATCCAGAGGGCCGAGTCTGGGGTGCCTGATTTAAGTTGATATTCACACGTCAGTTTTGTGCATATTGGTGTACATAAAAGCAGTATCAAACCCCTGAGGTTGTGTGTGTGTGTGTGTTGTGGTTTTGTTTGTTTGTTTGTTTGTTTTTGTCTTCATTAATTATTCTGTCCTTCTCTTCGTTTGACCTCGCTGCTTGCCTCTGCTGTTTGTGTCAAGCAGTGGTAGCCAAATTTGGCCCTCCAGCTGTTTGGGGGCTACAATTCCCACCACCCCTGACCACTGGTCCTGTTAGCTAGGGATGATGGGAGTTGTAGTCCCCAAACAGCTGGAGGGCCAAGTTTGGCCATGACTGGCATAAAGCAACCTATTTAGCCTCCAGCCCTTGGACAGTGTTCTGTGTAAAGCAGTGATGGCCAATCTGGGCCTTTATGCCACCACTGGCATAAAGGGATGAAGTCTGTGGCTAAGAGAGAACGGCAGCTGTGTCCTTGTCCTCCAGTCCTGAATCGCTAGGTGTCCCTTGTCAAAAGATTAATAATAATAATTTATTCTATAAAGAGCGGCTTCCCAGATCAGTGACCCCTCGGCTTTCAGGGCAGATGTTCATACTGGCACGATGCCCCATTTCTTGGGATTGCAGTTGAGAACTAGAGATCCAGCCCCCTTTCCACCTCATCCTCTGCCCTCTCCCAAACCTTTTTGCCGTTCCCAAATATTTTAGAGCGGTGCCTTAGGTTGAAACAAAATGTATTTTTGTATGATCACTCTTTTCAGGGCAGGGCAGCAGCTGAAGAAGGAACAAAAAGGGTTTTCTTGTGTGTGTGTTTCTTTGTGGCTGATTAGCTGCTCTCCCTGTGCAAAGGTCAGAGGGGGCAGGGTTTCTGTTGAGGTAGGTGATTAGCTGTGGGAGGAGCTTATCAGAGCTTGCAGGGCAGCAGCTGAAGAAGGAGCAAAAAGGGTTTTATTGTGTGTGTTTCTTGTGGCTGATTAGCTGCTCTCCCTGTGCAAAGGTCCCTTGTTGATTGCCCTCTTAGAAGACAAAGTCCAGAAACTGGAGGAACGTGTAGCTATGCTCCAAAGAATTAGAGAGCTGGAGCTCTTCTTGGAAGCAACAGAGCACACCGTCTCCACCAAAGAGGAGACAGGGGACTCCCCTGAGAAGGAGGCTAGTTCACCAACACAGGAGCCAGATATATGGAGAAACGTGACACAAAGAAGTAGGAGGCCCAGGGTTCGCTCTGATTGTTTAGAAATACACAATCGCTTTGAGGTCCTCTCCCCTAGCATGGAAGACGAAGAGCAGACTCCATTTGAGGATCTCTCCCTCATTACAGTCGATCAGGTATATGAAGACGAGCAGCAAAGTGAGTCCTCAGGGAATGTGCAGGCGACCTTGGAACGGACAGCTCACGGAAGAACCCCGACCAAACCTAAGAGGAGGCGTGTAGTGGTGTTAGGGGATTCCCTACTGAGGGGAACAGAAGCAGTGATCTGTGGGCCTGACAAGATGTCTCGGAAAGTGTGCTGTCTCCCCGGGGCTAAGATCCAAGATGTAACTGAATGACTGCAAGGAATCATAAAACCCACTGACAAATACCCCTTCCTCTTGGTTCATGTGGGAACCAATGACACTGCAAGCAATAGCCTCCAGAAGATCAAAAGAGACTATGAGGCTCTGGGCAGGAAATTGAAGCAATTAAATGCACAAATTGTCATGTCATCTGTCCTCCCAGTTGAACGACGTGGCCCAGGGAGAGAGGGAAAAATAGTGGAAGTGAACAACTGGCTTCGCAAATGGTGTAAACAGGAACGGTTTGGATTCTTAGATCATGGACTGCAGTTTCTTGAAGATGGACTTCTGGCAAGCGATGGGCTGTACCTCACAACGGTTGAGAGGAATGTTTTTGCCAAAAATCTCAGAAACCTCATCAGGAGGGCTTTAAACTGACTAATGTGGGGGAGGGAGACAGTGCTCCTGAAGGTGGGAGTCTATCAATTGATGAAGATGATCATCCAAATGTCACAGACCAAATGGAGCAAACAGCACGCAGACCTAGTGGTGGGAGGAAAAAATCCTTAAATAAGAGACACGGGGGAATGATTAATGGACTTCAATGTCTGTACACTAATGCACAAAGCATGGGAAATAAACAAGATGAGCTTGAGCTCTTGGTACAGCAAACTAAATATGACATAATAGGCATCACTGAAACCTGGTGGGATAAGTCCCACGACTGGAATGTAATAATGGAGGGATACAATCTATTTCAGAGAAACAGACCAGACAAGAAAGGAGGAGGAGTGGCGTTATATGTCAGGGATGTGTATACCTGTGAAGAGATCCAAGATTTAGAACCTCAAAGCCAAAGTGAGAGCATTTGGGTCAAAATTAAGGGAGAGAAGAATAACAGTGACCTCATTGTGGGAATTTACTATAGATCCCCAAGCCAAACGGAGGACATAGATGATGCTTCCTGGAACAGATGGCCAAGCATGCAAAAGGAAGGGAGATAGTAGTAATGGGGGACTTCAATTACCCGGATATTTGCTGGATGTCAAACTCAGCCAAGAGCATAAGGTCAAACAGATTCCTCACTGGCCTTGCAGACAACTTTGTTGTCCAGAAAGTGGGAGAAGCAACAAGAGGAACAGCCATTTTAGATCTGGTCCTAACCAATGTTGATGACCTGGTTAGTGGGGTAGAAGTGGAAGGATCATTAGGCACGAGTGATCATGCTCTTCTGAAGTTTATTATACAGCGGAAAGGAGCAGCCAAGCATACTAGGACTCAATTTCTTGACTTTAAGAAAGCCGACTTCATAAAACTTAGGGAAGTGCTGGGTGAGATCCCATGGACAGTAATACTAAAAGGAAAGGGTGTTCATGATGGCTGGGAGTTTGTTACGAGGGAGATAGTAAAAGCACAACTTCAGGCAATACCAATGAGACGGAAACATGGGAGGTGCCTGAAGAAGCCAGGGTGGCTATCTAAAGAACTTTTAACTGAGTTAAGATTAAAAAAAGATGTGTACAAAAAATGGAAAAGGGGGGAAACCACCAAAGAGGAATTCAAACAAATAGCCAGCACGTGTAGACACAAAGTCAGAAAAGCTAAAGCACAGAATGAACTCAGGCTTGCTAGAGAGGTTAAAAGCAACAAAAAAGGCTTTTATGAGTATGTTCGTAGCAAAAGGAAGAACAAAGAAACAGTGGGGTCACTCAGAGGAGAAGCATGGTTGTCAAGCCTCTGCTTAAAGACCTCCAAAGAAGGAGACTCCACCACACTCCTTGGCAGCAAATTCCACTGTCGAACAGCTCTTACTGTCAGGAAGTTCTTCCTAATGTTTAGGTGGAATCTTCTTTCTTGTAGTTTGGATCCATTGCTCCGTGTTCACTTCCCTGGAGCAGCAGAAAACAACCTTTCTCCCTCCTCTATGTGACATCCTTTTATATATTTGAACATGGCTATCATATCACCCCTTAACCTCCTCTTCTCCAGGCTAAACATGCCCAGCTCCCTTAGCCGTTCCTCATAAGGCATCGTTTCCAGGCCTTTGACCATTTTGGTTGCCCTCCTCTGGACACGTTCCAGTTTGCCAGTGTCCTTCTTGAACTGTGGTGCCCAGAACTGGACACAGTACTCCAGGTGAGGTCTGACCAGAGCAGAATACAGTGGCACTATTACTTCCCTTGATGTAGATGCTATACTCCTATTGATGCAGCCCAGAATTGCATTGGCTTTTTTAGCTGCCGCGTCACACTGTTGGCTCATGTCAAGTTTGTGGTCAACCAAGACTCCTAGATCCTTTTCACATGTACTGCTCTCAAGCCAGGTATCACCCATCTTGTATTTGTGCCTCTCATTTTTTTTGCCCAAGTGCAATACTTTACATTTCTCCCTGTTAAAATTCATCTTGTTTGTTTTGGCCCAGTTCTCTAATCTGTCAAGGTCGTTTTGAAGTGTGATCCTGTCCTCTGGGGTGTTAGCCACCCCTTCCAGTTTGGTGTCATCTGTAAATTTGATCAGGATGCCCTTGAGTCAGTGCGCACCAACGCTTCTCGCTCTCCAGGCTTCAGCGAAAGCAATGCGAAGCCTCCGGAGCGCGGAGGGAGCACTCCCTCTGCGCTTCGGAGGCTTCGCGTTGCTATCGCTGAAGCCAAGGAGCCTGCATTCGCTCCATTGGACGCACACACATTTCCCCTCAATTTTTGGAGGGGGAAAAGTGTGTCCTATAGAGCGAAAAATATGGTAAATTGTGATTTATATCCTGATTAAAATTGATTTGATTTAAGTCAAATCCACCCTGGTTCTCAACAAGCCTGAATTTGAAAGAGAAGCCTCTTGAAATGGGGGGCAGATGTACAGCGATCCAACTCTAAAAGCTGAATAGTATAGATACTCTCTTTAGGGAGCAGTCATTGTTCTACATCAGGGACGTCTCCAACTCCCAATAGATTGTGATCTACTCTCAGTGTAAAAAAAACTGGTTGTGATCTACCCATTGTCGTTGGACAGATCGAAGTTGTTGACCTTTTTTTTTTTTTTGAGTGAATGGAACTGAATTTATGAATGAATGGAACTGTGAGCATTGCGAGATAATTTGAAGTCGATTATATAAAACACAGTTGACGGTCCTGAAAATCCGCAGTCAAATGGTGGACCTTAATCTGATGGTCCACATTTTTTGCTCGAAAGCAAAAGTTGCTGAGCTTTTTTTTGAAAGGCAAATTGTGGAGCATTTCTTAGGAAACCAAAGTCGTCCGGCTTTTTTTGGAAAGGCAAAGTTATTCAGCTTTTCTTAGTAAGCCAGAGTGGTTGTTGAGCTTTTTTTTTTAGGAATCAATGAATAAATGAAACTGAAGATATGAAATGAATGAAACCAAATGAAGCCAAAGTTGCTACTTTTTTTTGGAAAGGCAAAGCTGTCCGGCTTTTTTCCGGAAGCCAACATTGACAAGCTTTTTCTAAGGAAGCAAATGAAGGAAAGAAACGGAAGATATGAATGAATGGAACGGGAAATATGAATGAATGAAACAGAATGAGCCTTGCGATATACCGTATTTTTCGCCCTATAGGATGCACTTTTTCCCCTCCAAAACTGAAGGGGAAATGTTTGTGCGTCCTATGGGGTGAGTGCAGGCTTTCGCTGAAGCCTGGAGAGCGAGAGGGGTCGGTGCGCACCGACCCCTCTCGCTCTCCAGGCTTCAGGAAGCTATCCACAAGCCTTGCAAGCCCGGCGGGAGTTGCTGCCGGGCTCGCAAGGCTTGCGAGCAGCAGCCTGCAGCCCGAAGCACAGTGCGCCCTCCGGAGGGCACCCCATGCTTCACGCAGGTGTCCGCAAGCCTTGCGAGCCCGGCAGGAGTTGCCACCGGGCTCGCAAGGCCTGCGGATAGCAGCCTGTTCTGGAGGCTGGGGTAGGGGGAAGCTCGGGCTTCCCCTGCCCCAGCCCCGCGACTGGGGGGGGGGGGGAAATAATTTTTTTTTATTCATTTCCTCCCCCCAAAAACAAGGTGCGTCCTATGGGCTGGTGCGCCCTATAGGGCGAAAAATATGGTACACAGAACATAACAGAAAGCAGTAGTTGTTGAGCTTTTTTTAATTCCTTTTGTTCTTGTTTATTCTGGGGGGAAGGAGATCCCTGAGGGGCCAGAGATCGACCAGGAAAGTCCCACGATCTACCAGTAGATTGTGATCTACCTGTTGGACATCCCTGTTCTACATGACTGTTCCATAGACATGGTACAGCCTCGTCTGCGGAACAGGAATGTTTGGAAATCAGGCACAAAATCAATTGGGCCTTTATCTGAAAAGAAGTGGCTTTTGTCCCAAATTTCTCAGTGTCTTTCGGCGTTGTGAACATCCGCCTTTCCCCCTCAAAGAAGAACGAGGTGCCCTCTGGGAATTTCCACCTGTGTACTATCGGGTTTCCTTTTAGGGCTTCTACTAGAGGTTTAGATTTCTCTCTTTTCTCCTGTCGCCTGGTTGGGGTTATCTTATGGATAATGATCTCATTTTCTTTTTCTTTTAATAATATTTCTTTTTCTTTTCCCCTTTATAACAGGGGTGGCCAACTCCCAAGAGACTGCGATCTAAACTGGCAGTGATCTGTCCCCTTTTCTGGAATTCAGATCAAAGTGTGTGAGCTTTTTTTTAGGAAGGATAGCCCTTTTTTTTTTGGGGACGCAGGTGGCGCTGTGGGTTAAAGCCTCAGCGCCTAGGGCTTGCTGATCGAAAGGTCGGCAGTTCGAATCCCTGCGGCGGGGTGCGCTCCCGCTGCTCGGTCCCAGCGCCTGCCAACCTAGCAGTTCGAAAGCACCTCCGGGTGCAAGTAGATAAATAGGGACCGCTTACCAGCGGGAAGGTAAACGGCGTTTCCGTGTGCGACTCTGGCTCGCCAGAGCAGTGATGTCACGCTGGCCACGTGACCCGGAAGTGTCTCCAGACAGCGCTGGCCCCTGGCCTCTTAAGTGAGATGGGCGCACAACCCCAGAGTCTGTCAAGACTGGCCCGTACGGGCAGGGGTACCTTTACCTTTACCTTTAGCCCTTTTTTAAAAAAAGGGATTCAGGTCTAAGTGGGTGACTTTTTTTTTAGGGAGGTTCAGGTCAAAGTTGTTGACCTTTTTTAGGGAGGAGGAAGGCACCATTTTAAATGTTGAACCTTTTTAGGGGAGCCAAAGTTGTTGAGCTTCTCTACAGACATCCAGTCATAATCTACCTGCTGGACATGCCTGCTTTATAACAACCAAATAACATTTCTTCATCACATAAATTGAGCTTTGACTTCCTCCCACCCCCCTCCCTGACTTCCAGATGTAATCACTTTTATCTCCGCATTTCTGAATTGCCCCGTTTACCATATATCCATACTTATGATCTCATTTTCATCCATTCTGAGTTTTTTCTTGTTACTAGTTTGTCATACTTTGTCTCTGGTGTCCATCTATGATTTGATGTTCCCACACGAGGCTTCCAGGAATGGTGAAAAATAAGGGACTCCTGTCATATAGGACCTGTGAAGGTTCCCGCGGCCGGCATGCAAAAACGGAATACAAACCCAGGCAAGTTGAAGCAAAGCAGCGAAGATGCTGGACCTTTATTTGAGATTTCTGCGGCAGCAGGGTCAAAGCCAGTCTCGCCAAGGAGGAAAGGAGAAGACTCCAAATGGGAGACGTTTCTTACTTCTTATACAGTTTTGAACCAAGCACACGTAGATTTCCGTAATCCCCCCCCCTTAATTCCCCATGAGACACTTCATTGGACACAACCTTGGGTGTGATAACAGATACAAGTATCAGCTAAGAATGGGTGGAGGAAATTGTGTGGTGCAAACATTTGCATTTTATTCCTTCGTACGCATCAAGGGTTTTAATGTGTTAATCTGCGAAGGCCAGGTTTTCTGGAGACGTTTCTGGGCTGGACCATGTGACATATTGACATACTATCACCTAGGGCACGGGTGTCAAACACAAGGTCCGCGGCCGAATCCGGCCCGCCAGACCCCATCATGCGGCCCGTGTAGCCGGCGGCGGCCGCCACCCTTCACCTTTTATTCTCGCTTTTTTTTTACACAAGAAAGCCGCCTCTTCAGCGCATGCGCGGCAGCCTACAAGCCAGAGAACGTCTGCCCTCTAGCGGCACCGGCCATTCTACACAGGAAACCTCCACTTTACGTGCATTCAGGAAACCTCCACTTGTTTTTATATTGAGCGCATGAGGGTGACCAAACTGCTGATGCGGCCCCCGATGAATTTGAGTTTGACACCCTGATCTAGGGCAGGGATGTCCAGCTCCCAAGAGACTGTGATCTACTCACAGTGTAAAAAAAACTGGCAGTGATCCACCCGTTGTCGTTGGATGGATCAAAGTTGTGGAGCTTTTTTGGGGAAGCCAAGGTGGTTGAGCTTTTTTTTTTAGGAAGCAAATGAATGAATGGAACTGAATGAACGTTGTGAGATACACAGAACATAATCAAAAGTTGATTATATAAAACACAGTTAAGGGTCCTGAATCCCCAGTCCTATATAGGGGAACTTAATCTGATGGCCCACTTTCTGGCTAGGAAACAAAAGTGGCTGAGCTTTTTGGGAGAAGCCAAAGTGATCTACCTGTTGGACGTGCCTGACCTAGGGCATTGCTAGGCAAACTAAGGCCTGGGGGCCGGATCCGGCCCAATCGCCTTCTCAATCCGGCTGGCGGATGGTCTGGGAATCAGCATGTTTTGACATTAGTAGAATGTGTCCTTTTATTTAAAATGCATCTCTGGGTTAATTGTGGGGCATAGGAATTTGTTCATTTCCCCCCAAAAAATATAGTCCAGCCCCCACAAGATCCGAGGCACAGTGGACCGGTCCCCTGCTGAAAAAGGTTGCTGACCCCTGCTTTTCATTGTCAAACAAATATGAAGGCATCATTGCTTGTGGAAACTGACGTTGCGAAGGGCTCAGGCCGGCCATTTCCTGGCTTTCATGGGATTTTTGATATGGAAGAGCACACAAGCATTTTGCCTCCCACCCCACCCCAGGATTCAGTTTAATGCAGGCAGAGGGCCTTCTTGGTGGTGGCACCCTCTCCCATCAGATCTCAAGGAAATCAGCAAGACGTCTGAAGGCAGCCCTGTTTAGACTTTTAAAGGGTCAGTGAGTGACCCTTTAAAACGGCCTCAAACTCACTCCCGATCTTTTGCTCCCCAGGAAGGAAAAGCAAAAAAATTCCGTTTCAAAAGCAGCCATGTGATTTCAGCCCTCATCTTACTGCTCACTTAGAAGTTAGTAACCTACCATACTTTCCCTTGTATAAGACTAGGGTGGTTTTTTTTTTACTAAAAAATAATGCAAAAAAGGGAGGGATAATCTTATACCTGGGGGCAATCTCCCTCCATTTTCTTAATTTTTGAGTCCCCCAAAATAAAGGTAAAGGACCCCTGACAGTTAAGTCCAGTCCAAAATAGGGGGCATCTTATACAGTGGTACCTCTGGATGCGAACGGGATCCGTTCCGGAGCCCCGTTCGCATACTGAAGCAAACGCAACCTGCGTCTGCGTGTGCGTGGGTCGCAATTAGCCACGTGCCCATGACGTCATTTTGAGTGTCTGCAGAAGCGGCGAAACCCGGAAGTAACGCACTCAGTTACTTCCGGGTCGCCACAGAGCACAACCTGAAAATATTTAACCTGAAGCTACTTCAACCTGAGGTATGACTGTACATGGGGGCATGTTATACATGGAAAAAGACTAATTAGCTGTATGTGCTCAATTATCAGCAAGTACCGTACTTTTCCGTGTAGAAGACGAGGTTCTATATAAGACTCAAAGCGCAGGCTGCAAAGGCCCCTCGGTGACCACAGCAGGTAGGCAATTTGTGGCAACGCCCCCTAAAAAAAGCTCAACAACCCCCCCCCCCCAATTTTGGAAATTTTTAGTCCCTCAAAATAGGGGGCATCTTACAGAAGGGGGAGTCTTCTAGACGGGAAGGTGCGGTATATTTGGTTGTGTGAAGCTTGAGCCGAAACATCAGCCAGCACCCACGAAGCATGGCAAGAAGGCAAGAGGATCCCAGCGAGGTTGAACCTTTCTGTTTTTTAAAAAATGATTTAAATCAAGTCTTCCTGACTAGTGATTGAAATCCAGTCTTACTGAATATATGATTTAAATCAAATCCACCCTGGTTATCAGTAAGTACATTTGGATGTGCAAAGCTTGAGCCTAAACTTCGGCCGGCACCTGCAAAGCATGGCAAGAAAATAAGAGGATCTTTCCTTTAAAAAGAGGGGGGGGGGGATTTTAAGCAAGGTTAGCAGCAGGTAGGATGCTATGGCAGAGCTTTTATTGAATGCCACCTTCAGATGGGGAGGGGGGAGATGCCGGGCACCTCTTAAGGATGGGGATGGGGAAGCCTAAAATGTGGGCAGGAGAGTGGGCAGGTTTTCTCCAAGCACACGGATCAAGCCCCTCCAGGGAAGAGGCGAGGCCGCGCCACCCCCTTTGCCCTGGCTCCGCCCCTTACAGCTTCTTGGCACAGGTGGGGCAGTAGACTTGCTCGCTGTGGAAGACGAAGGGCTTGTTGGCCAGCGGGATGGAGCACTTCTTGCAGTTGAAGCAGTAGTCGTGCCAGGAGTGGCCTTCATGGCTGACCACGTTGGTGCCTTTCCCGAAACCTGGCGGTTCAGAGGAGGAGCAGGGAGGGAAGGGTTAGAAAGGAAGGAGAAGGAAGCACACAGGTCACTTATTCAGGCATAGGCAAATTTGGCCCTCCAGCTGTCTTGGGACTACAACTCCCATCGTCCCTAGCTCACAGGAACAGTGGTCGGGGATGATGGGAATTATAACCCCAACACAGCTGGAGGGCTGAGTTTGCCTATGCCTGGAAGAAGGAGTGGGGGAGTTCGGGGACAGGTAGGTGGGCTTCCCTCCAATGAGCCCCGCCCCCAGGTCTCCCAAGACTTGTGGGCTTCCTCAAACCTGGCCTATAACTCTAGCTAGCAGGACCAGCGGTCAGGGATGATGGGCGTTTTAGTCCTCAAATAGCTGGAGGGCCAGGTTTGGCCACCACTACTCTAGATCAGGCATGGCCCAACTTGGCCCTCCAACTGTTTTCGGACTACAACCCCCATCACACCTAGTTCCCAGGACCAGTGGTCAGAGACGATGGGCATTGTAGTCCCAAAAGAGCTGGAGGGCCGAGTTTGGGGATGCTTGACTTAATTGCTTATGAGCTAGGCCAGGGATGTCCAACTCTCAAGAGACTGCGATCTACTCCCAGTATAAAAAAACTGGCAGTGATATACCCATTGACGTTGGACATATCAAAGTTGTCGAGCTTCTTTTGGGAAGCAAATGAATGAATGGAACTGAATATATGAATGAATGGAACGGAATATATATCCTGTGTATCCTATAGCAGAAGAATCTGATATATCCTATGTCCCAGTGATAGCTGAACTTGGCCCTCCAGCTGTTTGGGGGCTACAACTCCCATTGTCCCTAGCTCACAGGACCAGCAGTCAGGGATGATGGGCATTGTAGTCCCCAAACAGCTAGAGGGCCGAGTTGGGCTGCCACTGCAGTAGTCCAAGCGGGAGATAACCAGAGCACACGCCACTCTGGGCAGAGAGGGGTCTCATCCTGCGTCCCAGATGGAGCTGCCCTGGACACAATGGACCTGTGCCTCCTTGGGTCCAAGATCACCCCTAGGCTGTGCAGCTGGTCCTTCAGGGGCACAGTTGCCCCATTCAGGACCAGGGAATCCCCCACACCCGCCCACCCACAACAGGACTGCTGCCTTGCCAGGATCCAACCTCAACCTGTTAGGTGCCACCCATCCTCCAACCACCTCCAGGCACCTGTCCCGGACCCATCACTGACCCACCTGTGATGGGGTTCTTGCAACCACTGCATTTCTTGGCCACAAAGGACTTGTAGCAATCGACGCAGTAGAATTGATCCTCCACAGCTGTGAAGCGCTGCCCTCCCAGTTTCTTGGAGCAGGTGGCACACACAAAGCACTCGGAGTGGTACGGTTGCTCCTGGTAGGCAACCCCTCCGCAGGTGATGGCCTGGAGTGGGGAAGGAAGTCAGAGGTCAAGCACTGCTTCGACTCCTGGGGAACCATTTGTCCCAGCCGCCCTGAACCCTGTGTCACCTGTGGAAGCTTTCTCCTGTTCTCTCTTCTGTTTAAAGCAGGGTGGACAATGATTTTTTAAAATATATATATATATTTGGATGGGGGGGTTCATTTGAATTAATTTGACGACCATTTGTATTAAAAAAATTAATTTAATTTAAATTTTATTTACGGTGGTACCTTGGTTTGCAGACGTCTTGGTTTGCAGACGTTCTGGATTACAAACATATCAAACCCGGAAGTGCTTATCCTGGATTGCAACCTTTTTTTGCATTACAGCCCTTCCCCCCCTTTTTTGGGGGGGGGATAACGAACAATTTGGGGAGGGAGGCACCATTGGCAAAAGCGTGCCTCAAGTTCCAACCTGTTTTGGTTTACAGACGGACCTCTGGAACGGATTATGATTGTAAACCAAGGTACCACTGTACATTGTACAACATAAATCCACCACAACTCAAATCAACAAATCCACCACCATTAGACATGAACATAACATAAAATAAACATAACATAAAACGTCAGAATAAAAGACTTCCTTTATCCTGTACATGGCCTCCTTGTTTGCTTCTTATAAACTGTTTTCTTTATGAATTATTATTCTGATTTTTTCAATTATGACTTTAAAAAACCCACAAACTCTTTATTTTGATTTAAATGGGATTTTTTTTAATTATTCAAATCTGGATTTTTAAAATGAAATGCTTTGGAAAGAAAAATCTTTCTAAAGGTTTTCTATTGAAATTACATTATAGTCCAAAGGCTATTTGTCAGGAAATAAGGATTTGTTTTTAAGTGCTAAAACTCTGTTGGGTTTAAAAAAGAAAAAAAGTTTAAGCACATCTGTCAGGGGCTCAGGAGCAGAGGCACAGGGAAGAGAGGAGATGGAGAGCGAAGGGGAAGAATCCGAGGGGAGCGTAGGAGAAGAGGACAGTGGACCGAGGGATTCCATGAGCCTCTCCAGCGAATCGGAAGATTCACAGAAGGGGGCGCCAGTGGCCAGGGGTAGGGGGTTCCCAAGGGGAACGCCCCAGGAGCAAGGGGGCAGCAGGGACTCCCAGAGCAGTAGCTGGAAATCAGGACCAGCTTCCCCACCAGAGCAGAGTGGGGGGGAAGAGTCCCAAGGATCGGGGCCAGTGCATTCCCCACCAGGGAGAGAAGATGATAAGGCAGGGCTGACCACGCCTCCATCAGAAAGTCGGACAACGGAGGAGAGGTCAGATCCGGCCAGTGTCCCGGAAGAGGGAAGCAGTGACCGAAGTAGTGTAACGGTTAGGAGAAAGGTCACTGGGCTGGCGCGAGAGGCAAGTTCAAATGTACAGGAGCGCGGGACAGCAGAGAATGAGGATTGGGAACCGGGTCTTAAAGCCCGCCGGAGGGAGGGGGAGGAGCTAAGCGACTCAGCGTCGGAAGAGTCCAGAAAGGGCAATGCCCCAGCGGGCAGGAGGACCCAGAGGAGGAGAGAGCAGCGTAAAAGGTGGAGCAGGGCTAGGATCTTAAACTGGTGTCATAGGGGAGGAGACTCAGACGGGACTTCGCCGATCTAGGGTTTAAGACGTAGGGCTGCACGCTGTGGCTTTGAAATGGAAACTGAACTTCAATAAAGACTTTTGTACATTACTACAGCCTAGCGTTGGTCCTCTGTGAGCTGGGACCTAGAGGCAGCTCTGACAACATCAGTTAACAAACGTGGATCCATATGCTGTCACGTTACTGTTTTAGTGAAATAAATGGTTTGAATTGTTATGAAGGAAATGTTTTTTTCTCCTTCCAATCAAATACAGCAGAAAAGTTGTCCAAATAGAAGCAGTTAACTTATGAAACCTCACTATAATTTCATCATTATCTGTCAATGTATTTCTCATAGTAGAACCAAATCAGTCATATTTTATTTAACTGTAAAAACTCTTCTGAGAATTTATGATTCCAAAAATGAAACCTTCCTCTGGTTGTCAATATTAGGAGGATGCCAGCAAGGTTGAACCTTTCTGGGAAAAAGTTTTTAATCAAGCCTTAATGATGAGTGATTTAAATCAAAAGGGCCAGAGGGCCAACCGGAGTTGTTAAGCTTTTTTTAGGATTTAAGTTGCTGAGCTTTTTTTAGGATTTTACCCCAGGACCTATACTGCCACGGGGGCCAGATTAAATCCACTGGTGGGCCAGATTAGGCCCCCAAAACGGACTTTAGACATCCCTAACCCCTATACCTAAGGTGGCCAACTCCCAAGAGACTGCGACCCACTCACAGTTAAAAACTGGCAGTGATCTACCCCTTTTTGGGGGTGCAGGGCAAAGATGTTGACCTTGTTGAGCTTCTTTAGGGAGAGCCGGTGATCTACCACAGATGTCCAGTGATCTACTGGTAGATCATGATTTACCTGTTGGACATGACTGCTATCCCTATCCCTATCTTTAACCCCTATGAGTGCTGCAACCCCATCGCCGCCTTGGACTGGACTGAACCTTCCAGGAGACCCTTGACCCTGACCTTATCTCCACCATATGTCCTCCGTTAAGAACTGCACCAAGAGAGGCTGTGGTGAAAGAAGAGTGGGTGCATTGGTTGGCATAAGTGCCTTTTGGCGCACCTTCCGAACTGGCGGAGGAAACTGATAATGAGCGCAGCTCCGAGCCCTTTGGGGGAAAGCCGGGATCCAAATGGGATCCAGGTAAGCTGGGGGAGGGTGGGTCGGCACAACTTACCTGCTTGCACTTCACACAGGTCTTGGCAAATTTCTGCTCATGGCAGGAGGTGCAATAAATCTCATCGTCCTTGGGGAAGAAGCTGGCGGTGCCAATCACTTGCTTGCACTGGCTGCAGGTGAAACACTCCTTGTGCCAGACAGTCTTCTTGTATTCCACATTCTGGTCGCCTGCAAAGAGGGAGGGAAAGAGATGGCACTCGCTGCCAGATTGATGCAATTTGTGGCACTGAGAAAATTGTGATTCACGAATGGCAAGCTGAAAGCTATAATAATAATAATAATAATAATAATAATAATAATAATAATAATAATAATAATAATTATTACTTATAGCCCACCCATACGGATGGGTTTCCCCAGCCACTCTGGGTGGCTCCCAATCAATTATTAAAAATGCAAGATTAGGGATAGGGGTTAGGGATAGGAATAGGGGTTAAGGATAGGGGCTAGAAATAGGAGTTAGAGATAGGGGTTAGGGATAGGAACAACTTTGAACTGAACCCCCCCCCCCAAAAAAAGGGGGTAGATCACTGCCAGTTTTTTTATACTGGGAGTAGATCGCAATCTCTTGAGAGTTGGACATCCCTGCAATACAGCATCAAACATTAAAAATTTTCCCTCAACAGGGCTGCCTTCAGATGTCTTTTAAAAGTAGGATAGTTGATTATTTCCTTGATATCTGAAGGGTGGGCGCCACCACCAAGAAGGCTCTCTCTTTTTTAAAAAAAATATTTAGGTTTTAAAGGTTGCAGATAAAACAGAAAAAAACAGAAAAACACCAATTTAAACAAAAAACAAAACACAAAACAGTGTATCACATTAGAAAAAAAGAATACCATACAAATAACAAAAAAAATCAAGAAAAAAGAAAAAGCAAAAGCAAAAAACACATCAAACCTTCACATAATATATCTTTCATTTGCTTGTTTCCTTGACCTCCTCCCACCTCCCTTTTTTGTATTCTAATTCATTTAAATATTTCAGCAAATCCTTTCCCTCTTTATTTTATCCTTATAATCTATCTTATTACACTATAATTTTACATTCTCTTCTTTCACCAATTGATCCGTTTTTGCTCTTTCTTTTTTAATCTTATTTCTCCTTAAAATGTATATGTATATAAATGTATATAAAAATGTATATAAAATGTGTATCTGAAGAAGTGTGCATGCACACGAAAGCTCATACCAAGAACTAACTTAGTTGGTCTTTAAGGTGCTACTGGAAGGAATTTTTTTATTTTGTTTTGACTATGGCAGACCAACACGGCTACCTATCTGTAACTGCTCCTTAAAATGAATATATCTATTTGAACTTAAACTCTTAAGACATTTCCACTAGGGTCATAGAAATTTCATTCCACTATTTTTCTCTCCCTCATTAAATTTTTACAAAATTTCCAAATATAAACTTTAAATTCCCAAACTTCTTCCACCGTCTCCTCTCCCTGGTCTCGGCCTCTGCCGTCCCTTCTGTCAACTCCAGGCAGTCCATCAACCTGGAGATCTTATATCCAAGGCTCTTAACTCTTCTTCACGTCCCTTCTGCCGATTTTGTTCATAATCTTTAGTGCTAAAAAGCAGATCTCGGAGGAGCTCCATCCCAACAATGCCTTTATTCCTTCTTAACAGGACAGCCAGCTTTCCATAGTTAAAGCTAGGATCCATAAAGCATTCCAAATCTTGTTTCCAAATTCCTCCAAAACCAAAGGCCCCAAAAGCTCCAATCTCCTCCTGACCCAAATCCATATCCCAAAAGTCAATTGATCCCTGCATTGGGGAATCTCTCCAACTTTCCTTTTCCAGACCAGGCCAGGCTCCAATCTTTAAGATCTGGCTTTTTCTAGTTTCAATCATAAAGGGCCTCAATTTGTAATCCTCAATTTTCATCTGTAAGGTTAAGGCTCCCCCTTGTATTACTTTAGTTCGACCACAGCAACTTTCTCCTTCTCCTTTTTAACGATTTGTTCAGTCATTATAGAATCCTGTACCGGATCCTTGACAACTTCTGTGTTAATTCCCACTTTTGATCCCAAGATGACAATTTTAGTAGCCATAGCATCTATCTGTTTATGAAGCTTTTCCAGCAAATAGTTTGTCTTATAAAATGCAGACACTAAACCTTCCCTAACCGACATTCTTGGGATGTTCAAGGTCAAACTCTGGTTTCTCACAGTCCTTATCTTACAGCTGGATGCCTCCGCTCCTCTCTTGTAACAGTTTCAACAACTCAGTCCTTTCCAACACAGTTCCAAAGGTGAAAAATAGTATCAATTTTCAGTTACCTTTTCTTCTTTTAAAACACAGAAGCGGACAATGGAAACAGTATCTTTCTCTTATAGCTAGCTGTCAAATATGTACTGTTCACCGTCAATGGACTTTTTCCTTTTTTTTTTCCTTTTTGCAGCCCATTCCCAGGTTCAGAGACGTGGTAATTTAGTTTTCCACTCTCTCCTGCAGGCATGCTTGGTCAAAATTTTCCCCCTCTTCCCCTGCTTTCAAGGGGGGTTTAATAGTTTCAATCAATGGAAGTTTGATCCTTTACATGAAGCTTTCCAAAACCTTAGCTTACGAATACTTTGCTTCAGTCTATTTACAAAAAGGGGAGGCGGATTTCCTGTTTTGAGCCTTCCCCGTTCGATGCCGAATTAAGGTATTTAGAAATCCAATTTTTCTGTTCTACTCACGGGTTGTTGTTTAAAATCCAATTGTCCACAGGAAAAAGTCAGCGCTCTCCGACAGCAGCAATGCGGCTTCACTCCGTGAAAGAAGCGGTCGATTCAAAGCACCGCGCCACTCACCCCACGTCGCTCCGGATTCCCGATACCGGGTCTCCCCGTGAGTAAGGGGGGCGCAAAAGGTGCCAGCCAAATCCCAAGTTCACAGGCTCTTCCGCCTGTGATTTCCAAGGGTCTCCGCCTTTGCCGTGGCGGTTCAGACCCTGCTTTCCACGGAGCAAGTTCCTCCCGATCGGAGGAGCTCCGCCATTGCCGGAGGCGCTAAACCGGAAGTCCACCAAGAAGGCTCTCTGCCTGGTTCCCTGTAACCTCACCTCTCGCAGTGATGAAACACAGTGGTCTAAATCTCTTGGACTCTAAAATTGGAAAGGGGACAACATCCCCTCAGTAGAAGATTGGTTAAACAAATTGTGTGAACTCATCAAGTTGGCTAAACAAATTATGTGAATTCATAGAGTTGGCTAAAATGATCGCAACCATGAGATTTCCATTGGAACCGAAACTTCAGAAGGAACGGAACTAGTTTGGAAGAATGACCAAACATTGATCCAAAACAAATGGATTGATATGCATGGGCTAACTTCGTAAAGGAGTGGGAAAATTATTGTCAGATTGTCCTGGGGGCCAAAGTAACTAATATATATTAGGGTGATTCATAAAAAAGTCTGGTCTTACTACACTAGGAATTATATAGATATATCTGAAATTTTATGCATATCAGTTAATATCTTGACCCTGCTCCACTGAAAAGCATTGGGTGTTCAGTAGGACGGTTTATAAAAAAACTCTATTTTGAAAATGCCTGCTCCCAAGTTCTTATCTTACTACACTAGAGATTATATAGCTATAGCTGAAATTTCATGCATATCAGTTAATATCTTGACCCTCCTCCATGAAAATAGCTGTTTACTTGGCCATTTTCTTATGTTGTGAAGGCTGAAATGTCAATTCAGCAGAGCAGGGTCAAGATATTAACTGATTTGCATGAAATTTCAGAGATAACTATATAACCCCTAGTGTAGTAAGATAAGACCTTTGGAACAGGCATTTTAAGAAAAAGGTTTTTTTTATGAACTGCCCATATTTCTAACAGATTCAAGTAGGTAGGCATGTTGGTCTGCCATCGTCAAAATATACCAAAACCATTCTTTAAAAAGATAGTTCAAAAGACTTTTCTTAAAAATCTAAAAACTTCCTTAAAAGAATCAAGTCTTCCAAAAAGTGATATGAGTCTTTGAAAAAGTCTATCAAAGAATTCTTCCAAAAGAATAAAAAGCAGCACCTTAGAGACCAACTGAGTAGTTTTAGGTATAAGCTTTTGCATGTATGCACACTTCTTCAGATACACACACAATGACAAGTTCAAAATGTATTAAAGGATGTCGTGTTGTCAGAGTATCAGACGGAGAGTGTATTACACACAAAACCTCATACCTTGAAAGCTTATATTTAGTTGATCTTTAAGGTGCCACTGGAATTATTAAAGATTTTTTCATCTTGTTATTTATTATCACACACACACACACACACACACACAATGACAAGTTCAAAATGTATGAAAGGCTGCCATGTGGCAGAGGGAAGTCACAGAAACAGAATGAGAGAGGAAACGGGGATTTTTATCAATGTCATAATTGACACTAGATTCTGCAATACAATGAAATGAAATAAAGATGAAAATAAAGAATAATAATAATTAATCTCCTGGACTATAATGCATGGATTATAGTGGGGTGGGGCTGGCAAAAAGCATGCGTGCTCTTCCAGGTCAAAAATCCCATGTCAACCAGAAAGCCGGGAAACAGTTTGCAACTCCACTTTCAACAAGCAATGATGTCTGAATGTTTGTTTGACAATGAAAAGGAAACCGAACCATTATTGCAGAATATTCTGCTACCAGAGATTCAGTGGCAACCCTCTGTTTCCACTTTTAAATACTAGCTGAAAACTCCTGTATTCCAACAGACAATGAATAATGGATGTCAGGAAACTGCCATCGGAAGAACAGGTGGTGGAAGGGCTCCAGGAGGATAGAAGAGACTCAGCAGCAGAAGAGGGAACCAGTAGGGGGGGAGCAGGAGCTTCAAGGGACAGGAAGTCGGAGGGGAGGCTCTGGGACACTTCCAGTGAGAACAGTGAGGAGGTATCAAGGCCCCCTTTAGCGACCCCCACCCCTCGCCGGAAGCTGTCACGCAGGGAATCTAGGAGACGCGTTTCCGTCAAGCAGCTTTTATGCTGGAAACGTTTCCGCAAGCGCCCACTGTTGGATTCTACCAGTGACTGACGGAGCCATGTCCAAGGGCTCCGCTCAAGGCAGAGCTTTGCTACGTTAAGCAAACTCCAAGGGACTAACCCTTTTACGCACAAGTAGCTCATTGTCCCATCACAGCAATCCGACAGTCCCTGAAAGCGCTTGTGCAAGGAGAGGCATCATGAGCAATCCAACCGGAGCCGGAGAAGGGGGAGCAGCTGCAGCCATTCCAAGCCTGGAAGAAAGGTACAGGATGTTGGAGGTTCAGTTAGCCCTGCAAACGGCTAGGCTTGAGGAGAGGAGGGCTCACGATGCAGAGAAGGGAAAAGCCACCCAAGTCTCAAGGAAGGTGCCGGGACTGGTGCAGAAATTTGGGGGTGATCCCAGGAACTATCAAGCCTTTAGGACAGAAATGCAATATGCCCTTAATCTGCAGTTTGATGATTTTCCTGATGAGGAATCGAGGGTGGCGTTTGTGATTGGCCATCTAGAAAATGGGGCGAGAGACTGGGTGAGACCCCTGATGGCAGCCAATAATGAGGTCCTAAAGGACACAAGGAAGTTTTTTCGCGCCATGGATCTGATGTTCTCCAGTGAGATTGAGCAGGGAGTGGCGCGCAGACAGTTAATGGCGTGTAAGCAAGGGAACCGATCTGTCCGTGAGTACTGGACTGAGTTCACCATGTTGATCCATAAATTAAGTTGGGATTTGTCTGCGGAACCGATACAAATGCTGTTCAAAGAAGGATTATCTTCGGCAGTAAAAGATGAACTTTCCCGGGCGCCCAGGGAAAGATGGTCTATGGACCATCTGACTAAATCCGAGCTGGCCATAGGAGCACGCCAGGAGGCCAGAGCCCTGGAGAAGCGGGAAGGGAAAGAGGAGTGTTGGAGGGATTTCCGCATTCCAGAGATTCCAGAGCAGCCTTCCCAGCCAGCAGAGCCGATGGAAATCGGAACAGCGCGCGCGCGCGCAGTTTCAAACCCCAGCGAAGGGCGGAAGGAGGGGAAAGGCGCCAAGAAATGTTTTCTCTGCCAACAGCCAGGTCACTTTGCCAGGGTTTGTCCGCAAAGAAAGGAATGGCAAGGAATGGCGGGAGCTGTTGGGGAGGAGGCGGAGTAAAAGCCAACGCCTGGCTGGAACCATCGGGGCACAGCAGCCAGGCCAAGGATCAGTGAATGTGTCCACGCCGGAACCACCAAGACCAGCGCTAGTAATAGAGGTGTTGTTAGAACTGGCAAACGGACACCCTCTAAAGGTTAAGGCGCTATTAGACTCAGGCAGCTTCTGCAACTTTATGAGTAAGGAGTTTGCAGCAGCACACCAGATACAAACCATCCCTTTAAAAAATCCTCTGCAGGTGACCACGATTGATGGGAGGGCGCTGTTGGGAGGAGAAGTTAACCAGCAGACTGTCCCCATGACAATGAGGGTGGCAAGACACACGGAACTGATAGCGTTTAATATAGCCACTTTGGGAGGAGCGCCCATCATTTTGGGGGTGAGCTGGCTAGCGCTGCATGATCCGCTTGTGGGATGGCATCAGAGAGTGGTTTCCTTTGGGTCAGCGCATTCTATGGGACACTGCACGGAAAAGGGGGGCCAAGTAGGTACCCAGGCCACGTTAGCAAAGATAGAAGCAACAGATCAAGGTAGGGTACCACGACAATATGCAGATTTGGCCAACGTCTTCAGCGAAAGGGAAGCAAATAAACTACCCCCGCACAGACCCTTTGACTGCCAAATCAACTTACTCCCAGGAGCACAATTGCCAGTGGGCAAGGTGTATGCAATGTCAGACAGGGAGATGCAGGAGTTAAGGGAGTTTATTGACAAAAACCTCAAGCGTGGGTTCATCAGAGAGTCACGAGCGGTGGGGGGTAGCCCAGTGTTCTTTGTGGACAAAAAAAATACAGATAAACCAAGATTGGTTGTGGACTTCCGGGCCCTGAACGCAGTGTCCGAACCCGTGACTTTCCCCATGCCCAGAATCAATGACATTCTGACCCGGGTGAGAAAAGGGAAAATTTTTACCAAGCTGGACCTGAGGGGGGCGTATAACCTGATACGTATGAGAAAGGGAGATGAGTGGAAAACCACTATGTTCACCCCCTTGGGGGCCTTTGAGTACTGCGTTATGCCTTTTGGCCTCCAGGGGGGGTCGGCCGTTTTTCAATCATTCATGAATCACGTCCTAGGACCATTGCTTTACAAGAACTGCGCTGCGTTCTTAGATGATGTACTGGTGTACTCAGAGGATGAAGAGCAGCATGTGCGAGATGTACGAGAGGTACTGAGCAAACTGCAAGAAAACCAGCTGTGGGTGAAACTGGAGAAGTGTCAGTTTCACACCAGAGAGGTGGAATTCCTAGGGTACCGGTTGTCAGACAAGGGGCTGGCCATGGATCCTAGCAAGGTGCAAGCGGTACTGGAATGGAGACCACCGAAAACTAAGAAAGATGTGCAAAGGTTTTTGGGGTTCGGAAACTTCTATCGGAAGTTCAAGAACTTTGCCCACTTAACGGCCCCCATCACGGATTGTCTCAGCAGTAAGAAGAAATTTGTCTGGACGGAAGAAGCGCAGCGAGCATTCGAAAGTTTAAAGAGGGCGTTTGCTTCGGAAGAACAACTCTTACACATGGATCTGCAGCAGCCGATGAGAGTGGAAACCGACGCGTCTGACAGAGCGGTGGGCGCCGTACTCCTCCAGCCGGGCAGGATACGTCAGAATGGAGACCGTGTGCCTTCTTCTCGAGGAAGTTGAACAAATCCGAGAGGAACTATACCGTGTACGACAGGGAATTACTCGCCATCCATGAAGCGTTCAAGAGATGGCGACACCTGTTGATCGGGGCGCAACACAAGGTTCAAGTGCGGACAGACCACAAAAATCTAGAATACTGGAGGACAGCCCGAGTACTGAACCAGAGACAAGTAAGATGGGCGCAAGAGTTCTCCAAGTTCAATTTTGAAATTCGCTACGTGCCGGGGGCAGAGAATGTCAGAGCGGACGCTCTCTCGAGAAAACCTGAGTACTTAGAGGGGGAAGGAGCAGCGGAAGAAAGACATATCATCTCTGAGGACCACTGGGTTTGTGGGGCGGCATTGGTGGGGCAAAGAGAACTGGTAGAGGGTACTGAGAACGATGAATATGCCCAAGAAAAGCTTAGGGAACTCAGGGAGACAGGTGAGAACACAGGGGGTTTTGAGGAAAAGAACGGAAAACTATATTACAAAGGGGCACTCTACATACCAGATGGGGAACTAAGAGGGCGGGTGCTCAAACAGTTGCATGACAGCCCCACGGTGGGGCACTTTGGACAGCACAAGACCATGTGGTTGGTTACCAGGGAGTTTTGGTGGCCCAAGGTGAGGGAAGACGTGCGGGAGTATGTCCGGGGATGCAACAAGCGCCAAAGAGCAAAGGGAGAGAGGTTGGCGCCAGCAGGGTTATTAGAACCCTTACCCACCCCAGAAAGGCCATGGGAGATGGTATCCATAGATTTCATGACCGATCTACCGAAATCCAAAGGGAAAACCGCGGTCATGGTGGTAGTAGATCTACTAACTAAGATGTGCCATTTTATAGCTTGTTCACATGCAGTCACAGCGGAAGAAACCGCAAGGTTGTTTGTAAAGCATATTTTCAGGTTGCATGGCGCCCCCTTGAGGGTTTTGAGCGACAGAGGGAAACAATTTACTTCCAGGTTCTGGAGGAAGCTAATGAGCTTGTTGCATGTGGAGGTAAGTTTTTCCACCGCCAGGCACCCAGAAACAAATGGGCAAGCAGAAAGGGCAAACGGGGTTTTGCAACAATATCTGAGGTGTTATGTAAAAGACAGAGAAACTGATTGGGTAGACAAGTTACCTCTGGCAGAATTTGCCTACAACAACGCGGAGAACGTGTCCACAGGGATGAGTCCCTTTCTGGCAAATTATGGGTGTCATCCTCGGGCATTTCCAGGAGAAGGAGGGGAGAGGTGGAGTGTACCGGCGGCGGAACATTTTGTTGAAGAGATGGAAGCGATCCACCGTCAGCTCCAACTCAACTTGGAGAAAGCCAAAGAAGCATATAAGAAACAAGCAGACAGAAATAGGAGGGAAGGTGAAACCATAAGGGTGGGAAACCGGGTGTGGCTATCCCCAAGGACTGCCGTTTAAGGGAGGGTGTAAGAAATTGAGACCCAAACGGTTGGGACCCTTTGAGGTCATACAACAGGTGAACCCAGTAGCATTCAAACTCAGATTGCCCAGTCACATGAAATTGCACCCAGTATTTCACAGATCATTACTGTCACCGTACCGAGAGGGACGGGAGTGGGGGGAACGTGAGAGGGGGGTCACCCAAACACCTGTCATTGAAGAGAGAGAACGCAACATGGAAGTGGCAGGAATCATTGATTCCAGGTGGAAGGGGAATCGGGTGGAATACTTGGCGAATGGGAGGGGGAGGAAGAGTCAGAAAACACGTGGGTGCCGGCGGAAGAAGTCCACGACGAGGTTTTGATAGAAACGTTCCATCAGCGTTTCCCAAGAAAACCGCAGCCGGTGGAGCGATTTAGGAGGGAATACTTCAGAACCACTGATGAGGAAGGGGTGTTTGAAGGGTTCCCAGAGTCAGGGAGTGAGGAGGCGGCATACTCCGACGAAGAAGAGGAAGACAGGGAAGGAAATGGAAGGCAGTGGCTAGAAGTGTTTGAATCCTCTGAGGACGAGGAGAGTTCCTTCCAAGGCTTTCCAGCCTCACCGCCTGTAGAAGAGGAGGCGGGAGGGGGTGGAGGGGGGCCTGGAGGGGAGGTGGATGTCAGGAAACTGCCATCGGAAGAACAGGTGGTGGAAGGGCTCCAGGAGGATAGAAGAGACTCAGCAGCAGAAGAGGGAACCAGTAGGGGGGGAGCAGGAGCTTCAAGGGACAGGAAGTCGGAGGGGAGGCTCTGGGACACTTCCAGTGAGAACAGTGAGGAGGTATCAAGGCCCCCTTTAGCGACCCCCACCCCTCGCCGGAAGCTGTCACGCAGGGAATCTAGGAGACGCGTTTCCGTCAAGCAGCTTTTATGCTGGAAACGTTTCCGCAAGTGCCCACTGTCGGATTCTACCAGTGACTGACGGAGCCATGTCCAAGGGCTCCGCTCAAGGCAGAGCTTTGCTACGTTAAGCAAACTCCGAGGGACTAACCCTTTTACGCACAAGTAGCTCATTGTCCCATCACAATACCCATTTCCACAATAGCTACCTGATTTCTGGTTTTGATTATTTATATGGTTCTTGCAGTTTGGATTTGTTAAGAGCTGCCTCTACCTGTTATGAAAAAATAAATACCATATTTCCCCATCTATAAGACGGCCCCATGCATAAGATGTCCCCTATTTGGGGGGGGACTCAGATTGAAGAAAACGGGGTGGGGTGGGGTAGATGGATCCTAGTATAAGACGCCATCTCATTTTTGACATTATTTTTAAGGAGGAGGAAACCTAGTCTTATACACGGGGAAATGTGGTAATTTTGATCAAGCTAGAACAGGCACTGGCAAACTCAGCCCTCCAGCTGTTTTGGGACTACAACTCCCATCATCCCTAGCTAACAGGACCAGTAGTCAGGGAGGATGGGAGTTGTACTCCCCAAACATCTGGTGGGCCAAGTTTGCCTATGCCAGAGCTAGGAAAAAATAGACATCTATACCTAGGTATTCCCAAAATGTAGACCCACTGTTTCACTCGAGGACTTTCAATTTTGTGCGCTCATTTACCAAAGATGTGGTGCGCCCGCAGCGGCGCTTCTCATTCACAATATCGGCGCCTGTCCAAATCAACAGCGGCACTTGTCATTCTCCGTGGCACCATGCGTGCAAAATTAACTAAATTTGGGGGGCACTGGGCTTGTCTTTGCACCCGGGCGGCGCATATGTGAAGGGCTAAAGTATATTTTGTCCAGAACGTGGCGGTGGATGAGTGTTCAGACCCCTGAGCTCTCACTTGTGGGGTGCCTCAGGGTTCCGTCCTCTCCCCCATGCTTTTCAATATCTATATGCAGCCGCTGGGAGAGATCATCAGGGGGTTTGGGCTGGGTGTTCATCAGTATGCAGAGATACAACCTCTCTTTCAAATCAGAACCAGTGAAGGCAGTGAAGGTCCTGTGTGAGTGTCTGGAGGAGGTTGGAGGATGGATGGTGGCTAACAGATTGAGGTTGAATCCTGACAAGACAGAAGTACTGTTTTGGGGGGACAGGGAGCGGGTGGGTGTGGGGGACTCCCTGGTCCTGAATGGGGTAACTCTGCCCCTGAAGGACCAGGCGCGCAGCCTGGAAGTCATTTTGGAGTCACAGCTGTCCATGGAGGCACAGGTCAATTCTGTGTCCAGGGCAGCTGTTTATCAGCTCCATTTGGTACGCAGGCTGAGACCCTCCCTGCCCACAGACTGTCTTGCAAGAGTGGTGCATGTTCTAGTTATCTCCCGCTTGGACTACTGCAATGCGCTCTACATGGGGCTACCTTTGAAGGTGACTACAACTAATCCAAAATGCGGCAGCCAGACTGGGGACTGGGAGCAGCTGCCAAGACCACATAACTCCGGTCCTGAAAGACCTACATTCCTCCTGGGACATTTCCAGGCACAATTCAAAGGGTAGATGCTGACCTTGAAAGCCCAGTATCCCTGAAGGAGCACCTCCACCCCGGACACTGGGGTCCCTCTCCCAAGATCCTTTTGGCGGTTCCCTCCCTGCGAGAAGTGAGGTTACAAGGATCCAGGCAGAGGGCCGCCTTGGTGGTGGTGCCCACCCTGTGGAACGCCCTCCCAGCAGATGTCAAGGCAATAAGTAGCTATCTGACTTTTAGAAGACATCTGAAGGCAGCCCTGTTTAGAGAAGTTTTCAATATTTAATGCTGTATTGTTTTTAACACTCAATTGGGAGCCGCCCGGAGTAGCTGGGGAAACTCAGCCAGATGGGTGGGGTATAAATAATAAATTATTATTATTATTATTATTATTATTATTATTATTATGGCGCTGAACGGGTCTTTGCACCCTGGCAACGTGTATGCGCAAGACAGCTCTGGTTTTGTGCGCAACATTAAAAATGTATTTGTGTTACGAAATATTTTGGTAAAATAAATGTTCCATAAGCCTGCTGGCCGCCCCATGACAAGGCTCCCTAGTCAAGTGGGGCAAGAAGCAAAGGGGTGCAAGGCAGCTGAGGGAAGTCCTACCTGCCACGATGGGCTTCTGGCAGCCCTTGCAGTGGGGGGCCTGATCCATGGTGCACTTGTTGCACCACACTTTGTTGTGCTCCTTCAGCATGAAGGGCTCGTTGACCAGAGACGTGGAGCACTTGAAGCAGCGGAAGCAGTTCTCGTGCCAGTAGCGGTTCTTGAAATGCAGCTCCTGGAGGGAGGGAGGAGGGGAAGGCAGCAGAATTGAGGTTGAATCCTGACAACACCGAAGTGTTGTGGGGGGGACAGGTGGGGGGGGGACTCCCTGGTCCTGATCAATCTATCTATCTATCATCTATCTATTTAATCTATCAACCACCTATCTATCTATCTATCTATCTATCTATCTATCTGACAGCCTTAGCTTATTGAGCTTCTGTTCCAATTTCTCTGCACGTTTCCCCTCCTCTACTCGATGATTTTCACTGTTTCCCTTTTAAAGGCAAGAGCTTGTAACTAGAGAAACCGGCCAGGTAAGTTTTGCATGTTCATGTTTTTTTTTAGCAAGGCTTTCCAATGCTGCCATCTATTGGTTCTTATCCGGCAGTTCCCGGTCCAATTTTTTCCATCTCTCTTTATGGGGGGGGGGGATAACAGTCACAAGGAGGCCGTGTCATATTCAGGCATGTCCCAATTCCCAAGAGACTGTGATCTACTCCCAGTATAAAAAAAACTGGCAGTGATCTACCCGTTGTCATTGGAGGGAAGGGGAGCATGCGTGGGGTGGGTATATTGCCCAAAGTTGTTGAGCTTTTTTGCGGGGGGGGATTGCACAGAGATTTTTTAAGCCCCCCCCCCGTAACTTTTTGTACACGATAAGAATCCAGCGATCTACCAGGATCGGCCGGGGATCTACCGGTAGATGGCGAGTGAGAAGCTAGTCTTGAGCCAACCGCTATGCGTTCAGAAGGGGGGTGCACTCTGCTTGGCAAAGGGACTTGCTAGCGCAAGTTAGGAAGAAATATATAAAAGACAGTGGCGTAGCGTGGGTTGTCAGCAGCCGGGGCAAGGCAAGTAATTTGCGCCCCCTAACCCTGGATTTGCGCCCCCTAACCCTATCCCTAACCCTAACCCCCAGATGTTGCGCCCGGTGCGGCCGGCCCCCCCTGCACCCCCCACGCTACGCCACTGATAAAAGATAATCATAAACATAATTCATAATGAAAAAATAAATATGTAAAAATATATATTTCTGGCATAGTCGAAATAAATTAGAAAATTAGCACCTTAGAGGCCAACTCAGTTTGTCCTGGGTAGAAGCTTTCGTGTGCAGGCACACTTCTTCAGATACCTTTTTTATTTTTTCCATCAGGCGGATATTTTAGTTCCAAAAAGGTTTGCTGCAGATCTCTTAGGGGAGCATCCCTGTCTGTAGAGTTGGAACAGAGCCTGGCTATACACAATGGATTGTTTGGTATGTTTGGGGTGGTGGCCAGAAGCATGTAGATATGTTTGCCAGTTGTTTGGTTTCTGGCCTCAGGTGGTGTCTATGCGCCCATCCTGTCTTTTTATAGTAGTGTCCAGACAATGCATTTATTGCATAGATTGGTTCCTTGTTAGCTTGATGGTGGGGCGAAAGCCATTCCATTGAATGTCCAGTGGAAGGTGCCCAGGGTCTGCTGACCATGTGTCCAGAATCCAAAGGCTATTCATCAGGAAATAAGGATTTGTTTAAAGTTCTTCATGTGTGCTGTTTTGGGACTACAGTTCCCATCATCCCTGACCACTGCTCCTGCTAGTAGTAGTAGTAGTAGTAGTAATAATAATAATAATAATAATAATAATAATAATAAATTATTTATACTTTGCCCATCTGGCTGGGCTTCCCCAGCCACTCTGGGAGGTTTCCAACAAAACACTAAAATACAATAACCTATTAAACATTAACAGCTTCCCTAAACAGGGCTGCCTTCAGATGTCCTTTAAAAGTGAGTTATTTCCTTGACATCTGATGGGAGGGCATTCCACAGGGCGGGTGCCACTACTGAGAAGGCCCTCTGCCTGGATCCCTGTAACCTCGCTTCTCACATGGAGGGAACCGCCAGAAGGCCCTCAGAAGAGGGACCCCGGTGTCCGGGGTGGAGATGCTCCTTCAGGTCTATTGGGCTGAGGCCGTTAAAGGCTTTCAAGGTAAGCACTGAGACTTTGAATTGTGCCCTGAAAGAGTCTCCTGCTGTTGTTTTCTGCAGATGCAATAGAGGCGGTGAAGAAATTCTTCTTTGCCGTCCTACCGCCACTTGGTAGGCTCGACACTGAGCTCTAACCCGTGTCCGGTCAGATTCAGAATGAGTTATCCGCCGCCAGCACTCTAGCCGTCTCAGTGATTGTTTCATTGCCCTCAGGTCCGTGGAAAACCATGGGGCTGTTGGGCTCCATGCAATCAGAAAGGGCACTTCGGAGCCAAATAGTCAATAGCCCTGGTTAACTCCGCATTCCGGCGGGCCACCAGGGAATCAGCTGAAAGGCCATCAACATGGGATAAAACATCCCCTACCACTCTCTGGAAACCATTTGGATCCATTAAGTGGCGGGGGCGGACCATCCGAATCGGTCCCACCTCCCTGCAGAGGGGAAGGGTCGCGGAGAAGTCCAGTTGCACCAGGAAGTGATCTGACCATGGCACTTCTTTCGTTTCACTTTTACTTAGTGTCAGATCACCAACATCCATAGAGGTGAACACCAAGGCATGTCCGCGGCTATGGGTTGGGCCAGACTTATTCAGGGACAGTCCCATGGAGGCCATGCTTTCCATGAAGTCCCAAGCGGCCCCTTGTAAGGTCCTGTTGGCATGGATGTTAAAATCCCCTAGGACAACCAAACCAGGTGTCTCCAGGAGAACATCCACCACGACCTGAAGCAGCTCGGGCAGGGAATCCTTGGTGCAGTGGGGAGGTCGGTACACCAAAAGGAATCCTGTACTGCCCCTATTGCCCAACTTCCAGAACATGCACTCAGAGAACTGGGTCTTCCCAATAGGATGCCTGGTGCAAACTAGTGACTTCCTAAAAATCACTGCAACCCCCCCTCCCTGCCCACAAGGCCTGGGTTGCTGCGTGTAAGAGAAACCTGGTGGACAAGCAGCGGCAAGGACAGGCCCATCTGCATCATCCAACCAAGTCTCTTTTACACAGACCAGGTCAAGTCCTCCATCCATGATCAAGTCATGGATGACAGTGGTCTTATGATGACAGTGGAGAGCCAGTGTGGTGTAGTGGTTGAGAGCGGTAGTCTCGTAATCTGGGGAACCGGGTTCGGAACTCTGCTCCTCCACATGCAGCTGCTGGGTGACCTTGGGCCAGTCACACTTCTTTGAAGTCTCTCAGCCCCACTCACCTCACAGAGTGTTTGTTGTGGGGGAGGAAGGGAAAGGAGAATGTGAGCCGCTTTGAGACTCCTGAAGGGGAGTGAAAGGCGGGATATCAAATCCAAACTCTTCTTATGGATCATTGACCTGGCATTGCACAGCAGCACCTTCAGATCATGTGGGTATCCCTTGCTGATTCCAGTATCTGTCCGGACAAGACCAGACCTGGAGGCAGGGATAGTCCTCAAATAACGACTAAGCCTGCCTCCTCAGTAATGACATGGTCTGGTCTTAGCGTAACTACTCCCCCTACCCATGATCACCGAGATCGGTTGTCCCACTGCATACCCGCCCTGTGGAACCTGCCCCAGCCAATCTGTTGGCTGGGACCCACTTCCCGGCAGCCCTTAAGTACAAAATAAAACCTTTAAAACAAAACACAATAAAACAATACAAACAAAAAACTGTAAAAATTACAAACACATCAAAATCAAAACAAATTCCCAAACCCAACCAAACATCCATCCCACCCCCACCCCCCACAAAAAAAAAATTCAAAAGGGAAATAATAGAATTTTAAAACATTTTAAAAAGAACACTGCACTGCTCCGAGTCTTCCTGGCCAGCAGCAGCAGCAGCAGCAGCAGCAGCAACTGTCCTTATGAGGCCTGTCAGGCCCTGCCCTGGGCCAGGTGGTGAGTAGCAGGAGTGGGGCCCTCAGGCACTCACACAGGGGAATCCTAGCTAAGGATCATGGGAGTTGTAGTCCCAAAACAGCTGGAGGGCCAAGTTTGCCTATGCCTCTATTAAACAATGGGTCCTCTCCTGCCTCCCTGAACATCCCCACATTTCTTGGGGCAGGGAGCGTGGGATGGAAATATCCATTCAGTAAACAAGCAAACTGTTAAAATAAACACCTTGGAATCGGCCCCGATGGGCTTCTTGCACTCAGCACAGGTGTTTGCACAGAACTTCTCGAAGCACTTGATGCAGCAGTGGCGGCCTTCCTTCTGCACATACTTCTTCCCGTGCAAGTTGTCCCGGCAATAGTGGCAGTCAAAGCGCTCCGACATGGTGCCCACCGTGTAGCTGGTAGGCCCTGTAATAATAATAATAATAATAATAGTAATAATAGTAGTAATAATAATAGTAGTAATAATAGTAGTAGTAGTAGTAGTAGTAGTAATAATAATAATAATAATAATAATAATAATAATAATAATATATTTAGGGCAAAGGCGGCGGGGAAGGAGACAACGAAGCACATGGTTGGTGCATGGCAAACGGGAAAAGCATCTGCAGCTCAGAACATGGTATTGGACAGGCATCTCCACTCTGGGGGGCTTCCGACATAGATTAAAAATACATTAAAACAAGTCATTCAGCTTCCCTAAGCAGGGCTGCCTTCAGATGTCTTCTAAATGTCATACAGTTGTTTATTCCTTTAACATCTGACAGGATGGCGCTCCACAGGGAAGGTGCCACTACCAAGAAGGCCCGCTGCCTGGTTCCCTGTAACTTCGCTTCTTGCCGGAGAGGGACCCTGGCGTCTGGGGTGGAGGCACTCCTTCAGGTCTACTGGGCCAAGGCCGTAGAGGGCTTTCAAGGTCAGCACCAACACTTTGAATTGTGCTTGGAAACATCCTGGGAGCCAATGCAGGTCTCTCAGGACTGGTGTTTTATGGTCTCAGTAAAGGTAAAGGTAAAGGTACCCCTGCCCGTACGGGCCAGTCTTGACAGACTCTGGGGTTGTGCGCCCATCTCACTTAAGAGGCCAGGGGCCAGCGCTGTCCGGAGACACTTCCGGGTCACGTGGCCAGCGTGACATCGCTGCTCTGGCGAGCCAGAGCCGCACACGGAAACGCCGTTTACCTTCCCGCTGGTAAGCGGTCCCTATTTATCTACTTGCACCCGGAGGTGCTTTCGAACTGCTAGGTTGGCAGGCGCTGGGACCGAGCAGCGGGAGCGCACCCCGCCGCAGGGATTCGAACCGCCGACCTTTCGATCGGCAAGTCCTAGGTGCTGAGGCTTTAACCCACAGCGCCACCTGCGTCCCCAGTAAGACTTTATTTTACAGAAAGGTTCAACCTCACTGGCATCCTCTTCACATTGACCCGCAGAGGAAGGTTTCCTTTTGACAATAATAAAATCCCTTTTTTAAAAACAGTAAGTTAATTTATTATTATTATTAAAGATTTTCTTGTTTTACAGAAGTATGTGTAATGTCTCTCGTATTTTTTCCATGTAACATTTTTACAAATCAGTTTCATTTGTTGAGACATTAGTGGGGGGGAAAGGGGTGGAGGGGGGAAGGTGGGTGGGGGTGGGGGTGGGTGGCGATGTTTCTATTTTGCTTAATGGGTTTCGTGTCAGCGTTACTCGTGCCGGTTCTCTGCTGTTCACTTGTGTTCCTTTGGTGGTGAGAGAGGTTGGGGTTGGCCTAGGGTGTGGTTGTTTGTTTGTGATTGGCTGTGGTGGTCTTTGTTTTCGTGTGTGAGTGAGGTGGGCGGGTGTTTTGGATCAGGTTAGCCATATTGATTTGTATGCTGTTGGTGGATTTTTGTCATTGTCTTGTTGGGCTGTGTATGTGATAAAGGGGAGCCATACGTAAAGGCGTCTTCTTCTGTTTGTCCCCGTGTCAGTTTCAGTTTATTGGTTAATTTTTCTAGTAGGGCTGTTTCCCATACTACTTGGTACCATTGTTCCATGCTTACTCCTGACAGGTCTCTCCAGTGTCTGGTTATGGTGTTTCTGGCTGCTGAAAGTAGGTGGGTTATGAGTTCTTTGTGGTGTAAATGGGCATTATTGTCTTCGAAGATGTTTAGTAGGGCCAATTCTGGGGTGATGTCTAATACTTGCTTAGTTATTTTACATATTTCTCGTGTGGCTGTTGTCCAGAATAGTTGGATTTTGGGGCACTCCCACCACATGTGGAGGTATGTGCCTGTGGAGGTGCACCCTCTCCAGCATTTTGGTGAGGTTCCTGGGTGTATTAGCGCTAGTTTTCTTGGTGTTAGGTACCACCTGTAGGTGAGTTTCAGAGTGAGTTCTTTTCTTTTCATTGATATGGATTTAAAGGGGGGGGGGGGGGTTAGACCACATTCTGGTCCATTGAGTGGGGTTAATCTCATAGCTTATGTCATTCTCCCATTGTTTTTTGATTGCGTCTTGGGGGTTTGTGGGATTTTGGAGTAGTATTTTGTATACTGCGGATACCGTCCCTTTACCTTAAAACAGCAAGTTTCAGCCTTGCTGGAATCCTCTTAATACGCTTTGAATTGGGCCTGGAAACATCCCTAAGTCTTTCAAGACTGGTGTTATGTGGTCTTGGTGGCTGCTCCCAGTCGCTGCATTCTGGATTAGTTGCAGTTTCCGGGTCACCTTCAAAGGTAGCCCCACATAGAGCATGTGGCAGCAGTCCAAGCGGGAGATAACCAGAGCATGCACCGCTCTGGGCAGGGAGGGTCTCATCCTCTGTCCCAGATGGAGCTGCCCTGGACACAGAATGGACCTGCACCTCCTTGGGTCCAAGATCACCCCTAGGCTGCACACCTTGTCCTTTAGGGGCACAGTTGTCCCATTCAGGACCAGGGAGTCCCTCACTCACCCCCACCCACCCCCTGTCCCCCCAAAATAATACTTTTGTCTTGTCAGGATTCAAGAAGTTGATGTTGAAGAATTGTCACTTCGACACTGGCAATCTTTGCTTCTTCTAGTACTCTGGCATTAGTTCTCCTGTGTCTTCCCAAACTTTTTCAAGACCCCGTTGATGGAATCTTTCGAGGAGTTGGAGACGGCGTTGATAAGTGGTCTGTGTTTCACAAGCAGACAGTCAGGTTGGTAGTACCACAGCAAATTTGGGTTTCCCTGCGAATGTCCCGGTCCTCAAACACTCTGCCCTTCAATTGGGAGAAAGCTGCACTCGCAGAGCTCAGGCAATGCTCGATTTCAACATCAATGTTGGCCCTTGTGGAAAGAGAACTGCTCAGGTAGGAGATGAGATCGACATTTCCCAAAGTTACACAGATCAATAAACGCCTAACTGGGTGATTCTCAACAAGGAGACCATCACAACAGAGACCAGGAAACCAAAGTTTAAAAAAACCAGCCAGGAGGACCTCTCAGACACGGGAAAAGATCTTTGAAACCCCACATTCTGAAAGATGGCATTTGAGATCCAGCGTGGGGCCTGGGAGGCTGCCTGGAATTAAGTCAAGCCTTCTCTCCTCCAAAACATGGGAAAAGGCTTGAAAAATCCAAACTATGCTGCTCCTTGGCCAGCTCTGTGCAGCTGCATAAAGCAAACAGTTTTGTTTGTCCGTGGTTGTTCAGGATCCAAATAATCCATTGCCAAGGTACCGTACTTTTCTGTGTATAAGACTAGGGTTTTTTTACTTTAAAAAATGTTTAAAAAGGGGCCCCCATTTGAGTCCCCCAAAATATGACAGATGGTGACAGCAGTCACAAAATCAAAAGACGCCTGCTTCTCGGGAGAAAAGTGATGACAAAACTAGGCAGCATCTCAGAAAGCAGAGATCACCTTACCGACAAAGATCCATATAGTTCAAGCTATGGTTTCCCCAGTAGTGATGTATGGAAGTGAGAGCTGGACCATAAAGAAGGCTGATCGCCAAAGAATTGATGCTTTTGCATTATGGTGCTGGAGGAGACTCTTGGACTACAAGAAGATCAAACTGATCCATTCTGAAGGAAATCAGCCCTGAGTGCTCACTGGAAGGACAGATCCTGAAGCTGAGGCTCCAAGACTTTGGCCCCCTCATGAGAAGAGAAGACTCCCTGGAAAAGACCCTGATGTTGGGAAAGATGGAGGGCACAAGGAGAAGGGGACGACAGAGGACGAGATGGTTGGATAGTGTTCTCGAAGCTACCAGCATGAGTTTGACCAAACTGCGGGAGGCAGTGGAAGACAGGAGTACCTGGCATGCTCTGGTCTGTGGGGTCACGAAGAGGCGGACATGACTAAACAACTCAACAACAACAATTTTTCACCTACTGATAGGGAACCCACTTAAGGACTCTAGACGGGCTTTTGGGTACCCCATAAGGGGAAAAGGAGCAATGGCATTTTTTAAATAACATGACGTGACCCAGCTGCTCTTTGCAGAGCGGGATGGCCTGTTTTGCTTCCTAATCCACAAAGGAACACATTGCTTCAATGGCTGGGACGCTGTCTCCCCTCCGACTTGCCAAAACTTCCAGCTATGTTAACCTCGACCTGTCTCCCATTCCTCAGGCCAGCTGCCACCTCATCCATCAAGAGACAGAACACAGGAGACAGACAGACTCCCAGGGTTTCCCCAGCAGTTCATATTCTTGGCCAAAATTGCTTTGGATGTTGGTCTTCTTTCAAACAGCCTTAGATCCTAGATTCAGGTGTTTTGGAATTCAAAGTTAAACAACAGATCAACAAAGTGAGACAGATTGCCAGAGTGCACTTGCTGCGAGACAGACCCCAAAGAGAAAATAACGGAATGCCACTAGCTATCACATACAGCTCCCAAGTTAAAACAGTTCAACGCCTCAGAGATTTACAACCTTCCTAGACGGCGACAACAACTCCTCACCCACAATCATACCTTAACACGGACACGGGTACCAGAGCCTGCAATAAACCCAGGTGCCAACTTTGCTGCCACTCACACCCAGACGACACCATCGCTGGACCCAACAATGCCAAACATCCCATCTCAGGCCTATTGAATGGCTCATCTTCGAACGTTGTGTATGCCATCAAATGACATCAAATGTTATCAAATGCCATCAAATGCCAGCAGTGCTCTCTATTGGACCAACAGGCCAAACCCTGTGCCAGAGGATAAATGGGCATCACTCCGACATCGGGAATTGCAAGGCCGAGAAGCCAAAAGGAGAACGCGTCCATCTTCTGGGACGTTCAATACAGGATCTCCAAGCAGCTGTATTATTACAAAAGAATTTCAGATAGAGACTTGAAAGAGAAGTGGCTGAATTGCAACTTATCAACCAGCTGAAAACTATGGAGAGACCTGGCTATTTTTGGCACCCCTGCTTTTTTCTGCAGGACTAATTGCAGTTGTTCACAGTCGCCAACAGGTTAACCATACCCATTGAGTCCTACTACTCTTCAGAGAAAACCCCTGCCCCACCTCTATATATCAGGGCTCTATATATCAGGGTCCGGGGACTCCCCTCCCTCTATATAGCAGGGTCCAGGGACTCCCCTCCCTCTAAATATCAGAGTCCGGGGACTCCCCTCCCACTATATATCAGGGTCTGGGGACTCCCCTCCCACTATATATCAGGGTCTGGGGACTTCCCTCCCACTATATATGAGGGTCTGGGGTCTCCCCTCCCTCTATATATCAGGGTCTGGGGTCTCCCCTCCCACTATATATCAAGGTCTGGGGTCTCCCCTCCCTCTATATATCAGGGTCTGGGGACTCCCCTCCCACTATATATCGGGGTCTCGGGACTCCCCTCCCTCTATATATCAGGGTCTGGGGTCTCCCCTCCCTCTATATATCGGGGTCTGGGGTCTCCCCTCCCTCTATATATCGGGGTCCGGGGACTCCCCTCCCTCTATATATCAGGGTCCGGGGACTCCCCTCCCTCTATATATCAGGGTCTGGGGTCTCCCCTCCCTCTATATATCAGGGTCCGGGGACTCCCCTCCCACTATATATCAGGGTCTCGGGACTCCCCTCCCTCTATATATCCGGGTCTGGGGTCTCCCCTCCCTCAATATATCGGGGTCTGGGGTCTCCCCTCCCTCTATATATCAGGGTCTGGGGACTCCCCTCCCTCTATATATCAGGGTCCGGGGACTCCCCTCCCTTTTTATATCAGGGTCTGGGGTCTCCCCTCCCTCTATATATCAGGGTCTGTGGACTTCCCTCCCTCTATATATCAGGGTCTGGGGTCTCCCCTCCCTCTATATATCAGGGTCTGGGGACTCCCCTCCCACTATATATCAGGGTCTCGGGACTCCCCTCCCTCTATATATCAGGGTCTGGGGTCTCCCCTCCCTCTATATATCAGGGTCCGGGGACTCCCCTCCCTCTATATATCAGGGTCCGGGGACTCCCCTCCCTCTATATATCGGGGGTCCGGGGACTTCCCTCTCTCTATATATCAGGGTCTGGGGTCTCCCCTCCCTCTATATATCAGGGTCCGGGGACTCCCCTCCCACTATATATCAGGGTCTCGGGACTCCCCTCCCTCTATATATCAGGGCCTGGGGTCTCCCCTCCCACTATATATCAGGGTCTGGGGTCTCCCCTCCCTCTATATATCAGGGTCTGGGGACTCCCCTCCCTCTATATATCAGGGTCTGGGGACTCCCCTCCCTATATATATCAGGGTCTGGGTACTCCCCTCCCACTATATATCAGGGACTAGGGACTCCCCTCCCTCTATATATCAGGGTCTGGGGTCTCCCCTCCCTCTATATATCAGGGTCTGGGGACTCCCCTCCCACTATATATCAGGGTCTCGGGACTCCCCTCCCTCTATATATCAGGGTCTGGGGTCTCCCCTCCCTCTATATATCGGGGTCTGGGGTCTCCCCTCCCTCTATATATCGGGGTCTGGGGACTCCCCTCCCTCTATATATCAGGGTCCGGGGACTCCCCTCCCTCTATATATCGGGGATCCGGGGACTCCCCTCCCTCTATATATCAGGGTCCGGGGACTCCCCTCCCACTATATATCAGGGTCTCGGGACTCCCCTCCCACTATATATCAGGGTCCGGGGACTCCCCTCCCTCTATATATCAGGGTCCGGGGACTCCCCTCCCTCTATATATCAGGATCTGGGGTCTCCCCTCCCACTATATATCGGGGTCTGGGTACATCCGCTTCAGTGTATCTGAAGAAGTCTGCCTGCGCACAACAGCCAAGTGTTGCTATTATTATTGACTACAAGTATTAAGAAGATGTCAATCATGGAGGCACAGGTCTGTAATCCTTTTTTAGGAAAAGGTTCAGCTTTGCTGGCATCCTCTCAATATGGACAAGCAGAGGAAGGTTTCCTTTTGGGAACCATAAAATCACCCATCTCCTACTACCCTTCTGAGAAATACCCCACCCCACCCTCCCCACTACATATCAGGTCTGGGGACTGTTTCACTGTACCTAAGGAAGGGCACCTGCACACAAAAGCTTCGACCAAGAACAAACTGAGTTGGTCTCTAAGGTGCTGCTGAACCATTTTTTATTTATTTATTTATTTATTTCAAACAGCGTTAGATCGGGACAGAGACCCAGATCTGACACATTCCTCTCTGAAGCTCTCACAGCTACAGGTTCAGGTGCACAAGCTCAGAACAAGAGAAATAAGCAAGCAGTGGAGCCGCACAGAGCACCTCCTCCTAATGACAGCCAAGGAAAACCAATGTGTTCATGGCTAACTTGTTTCTGCAATGTTCTCTCTGGCACGTACCCCACCCGCCCACCCTCCAATCTAAATATAGGCCCATGACCCCATTGTTTCATGAGTCGCTTGCCCTTTCACTCAATTACCTGGATTTGGTCCAGCTCTATACCAAGTATTTTGTGTCGTGGCAACAGTTTGTGGAGCACATTCAACAAGCAGGAGGGAGTGGAAACTGATAAGCAAAGAGCTTTGGGGGGGGGGATTCGCTAATGTCTCGATAGACGCGAAACAATTTCTGCAGCCTCCGTCCGTACGTCAGCAGGCAAAGTGGGATTGAAGCATGAACAGCAAATGCCAGTCCTACAGTGCAGGAGCACAGCTAGGGCGAATGAGCACCAAAGTGCTTATGGAAGACAGAGACAAGGGGCTAAGCTGTGAGCCCTGCCAAGCAAGTGTTAAAGAAAATTCTGGGATGCGACTCTACTCAACAGCCCAGCTTGTGGGGAGCAAGTCCCCCATGGGTCCATGCGGTCAGTAAAAGAAGGAAATTCCAGGCAAGTAATTTTGAGCAAAACAGCAGTCAGTAGACTTTGAATCCCTTATTGTTGTGTGACAGGTTCAAACGGCAGTAAGAACCCTGAGCATTGGGGCGACACTGACTTTTTAAACAGTTCACACAGCATCATCGATACTTCATTGCTACACCACTAAAACCGTCAGAAAGGGGAGGGTTACACAAGATTAGCATAGACAGATATGTCAAGGCAACACCCAAGTATAAGATTAGCACAGGCAAACATGTCTCAAGTACCAACCACCCAAAAGTACAATAGAACTTTCTTTGCATGTCTGGAGCCTGAGACAAGTTTGGTGATGAGATTTGGCTTCCCTTGGCCAACAATCAGCTCAGCAATTATCACCTCTGGCATTTCCTGGGGTAGGAGGTGTGTATACATGTCCCCAGGCTTGGGGAGGTGGCAGGGAAAAGAGTCCTTTTTCCAAGGGCAAAATAGCGTTGAAATGGAGGAAACTGGCAAAGGAGTTGATGTTATATAATTTTTTAAAGCTAGGCATCTTCTCTGAGCTGTCAAGTCAAAATGATACATTCAGGCATAAAATTTGTAACATTTAACAACTTTAAAGATGTGGGGGGCACCTGTCATTTCCGTAAGAGAAGTTAACACCCTTTCTCTCGCCCTCTGCCTCAATCTACCTGATCTGTAATATGGACCCAATAACATCACCCTAGGAAGCCGCTTGGTTCCAGGTCAGGATATTTGTCCACCAAGCGCCATACTCAGAAATGCAGCAGGTCTCAGGGGTTTTCGATTCACCTGCGACCTCAGGTGTTTTAAAGTGGTGGTCCCAGGGGTCTAGCTTGGAGCTTTCCTGCATGCAAAGTTTCTAAGGCAATTTTTTTCTGTACCACCCTGTGTCCCAAAGGCATCATTGCACCTAGAGGCCAATCTCCCTTCAGTAGAATTACGAATCTGGCACAGTCAAAACAAAATAAAAAAATTCCTTCCAGTAGCACCTTAAAGACCAACTAAGTTAGTTCTTGGTATGAGCTTTCGTGTGCATGCACATCTGTTTTGACTATGGCAGACGAGCACGGCTACCTATCTGTAACTGAATCTGGCACAGGACATTTAACTTCTGGCTTCACCTATACTCAAATCTCCCCAGTCTAATATCCCTAGTGCTGCAAGATTGTCCCAAGAGCGCCTGGACTCAAATGGTCTATCCTAAACTTCACTCTTCAGGTTTTAGTAAAGCAAAGAGTCTTAATTTGTCTACACCTAAATGATATAAATGCTCACTGCAGATGGTGACAGCAGCCACAAAATTAAAAGACGCCTGCTTCTTGGGAGAAAAGTGATGACAAACCTAGACAGCATCTTAAAGAGCAGAGACATCACCTTGCTGACAAAGGTCCATATAGTTAAAGCTCTGGTTTTCCCAGTAGTGATGTATGGAAGTGAGAGCTGAACCATAAAGAAGGCTGATCGCTGAAGAATTGATGCTTTTGAATTCTGGTGCTGGAGGAGACTCTTGAAAGTCCCATGGACTGCAAGAAGATCAAACCTATCCATTCTTAAGGAAATCAGCCCTGAGTGCTCACTGGAAGGACAGATCCTGAAGCTGAGGCTCCAAGACTTTGGCCCCCTCATGAGAAGAGAAGACTCCCTGGAAAAGACCCTGATGTTGGGAAAGATGGAGGGCACAAAGAGAAGGGGACGACAGAGATGGTTGGACAGTGTTCTCGAAGCTACCAGCATGAGTTTGACCAAACTGCGGGAGGCAGTGGAAGACAGGAATTCCTGGCATACTCTGGTCCAGGGGGTCACGAAGAGGCGGACACGACTAAACAACAACAAAATTTAAAAGAATGGCGGCCAAGGAGTTTAATGGAGCGTCTAAGCAGGGACAATGCTGTCCCTGAAGCTTATCTGTGCCCTGTCTCCTGCTAAAAGGATCTGGCAGTTGTTTAGAGTCCAATCCATATTATAAAAATAAAAATAAAAATAAAAATAAAAATAAAAATAAAAATAAAAATAAAAATAAAAATAAAAATAAAAATAAAAATAAAAATAAAAATAAAAATAAAAATAAAAATAAAAATTTATTATTTATACCCCACCCATCTGGCTGGGTTTCCCCAGCCACTCTGGGCAGCTTCCAACAGAATATTAAAATGAAGTTAGTGATATTCTGCTTAATTGCCCTTTACCAGCTCTTATACTTGCTTATCCATACCATCTCCAGCTTCTCAAAAGATTCCGTCAACAGGGTTTCCGGAAATTTTTATATATCACTTGGGAAGACAGGCGAACTAATGCCAGTGTACTGGAAGAAGCAAAGATCGCCACTGTTGAAGCAATGATCCTTCAACATCAACTTTGCACCAGTCATGTTGCGTATCTCCTTCCAAAGCAATGACTCTCTTCCGAACTTAAAAATGGAAAGCGTAACGCCAGTGGTCCACAAAAGAGGTTGAAAGATCTCAAGGCAATTTTTTAAAAACGTAGTATAAACACTGACAACTGGGAAGCACTGGGCTGCGAGAGCTCCAGTTGGAGAACAGTCTTGACCAAAGGCGTCCTGGGCTTGGAAGACACTCAAACTTGGGACGTGAGGGAGAAACGGGTGAAGAGGAAGAAACGCTTGTGATCAACTCCCACTCAGAAACCAATGTCCCCACTGTGGATCCAGAATTGACCTCCACAGTCACTTATGGACTCATTGTTAAAACCTTGTTTCTGGGAGATCTGACTCAGCTACGAGGGATTGCCAAAGGTGAAAGAGAAGAAGACCCCTCCCCATGAGCATCTCTACCAGGCTCTTGCAATACTGAAGGGTTTGGCAAGTTTCAGGGAAAAACAGGACAGAAACACTAACAGACACCCACAGCATGAAAGTAAAGCAAAGGAAATGTTTGTGCAAGGATCCTTCTTGCAGCAGTTAGCAGAACCTCTACCCACTCGGGCGGTTCATAAAAACTTTTTTTTTTAAATGCCTTCTCCAAAAGTTTTATCTTACTACACTAGGGATTATATAGCTATTTCTGAAATTTCAAGCATATCAGTTAATATCTTGACCCTGCTCCACTGAATTGACATTTCAGCCTTCACGATATAGGAAAATGGGCATGTAAACAGCTATTTTTGTGGAGGAGGGTCAAGATATTAACTGATATGCACGAAATTTCAGAGATCTCTAGTGTGGTTAAGATAAGACCTTTGGAGAAGGCATTTTCAAAAAAAGGTTTTTTATGAACCACCCTACTGCCCACCCTGGAAGGAATATCATCGCACAGAGGGTCTCCTTATTTGTTAGAAAGCACACACACACCCCAAGGCTCAAAGGAAGAATTTCCAGCACAGCGAAATCCTGTTGAAAGAGCAAGCCAGCCAGCCAGATCTCTTGCCCGAAGCACAAAAGACAATGAAATGCCATATATATATTTGGGGCGCAGAGGAGGGTTACCTGCATGCCTGTGGTAAGCCATCCTTCAGCGAAGACCAATTCCCAACTAGCCCTACTTTAGGAGCTCGGCTGGTAAGAGCTCTCCCAGTTTGAGAGTTCAGGGAGGCTATTAATATTGGGGGGGGGGGCACCAAGAGATGTCCACACCCCTTTGCCCAGGACTGGTGGCCCTCATCCCACGGAAAACATTTACCATTTTAGGTGATCTCAGGGGAGAAGAATAGGGCACCGTCAACAGGATATAAATACCTGCCCAGCTACTTCAGTCTCTGAAAACGTCCAAAATGCTGAGTAGTCCCTGTAGGAATCTGAGCCCTCTCGGGGGGGGGGGTGTGTGCATAATTTCAGGAAATTTTAAACGGCTGTCTTTTTAATCTTTTGTTGGAAGCAGCTCAGAGCAGCTGGGGAGAGCCAGCCAGATGGGCGGGGCAGAAATGATAAATTATTATTATTATTATTATTATTATTATTATTATTATTATTATGGTTCAGGCTGAGCATCATCAGGCAACTTCACTTCTGAGCTTCTGTGAGTCCTCTGTGAGTATCTGGAAGTGGTTGTGTTATATTGTGAAATTAAACGTTTGTTGTTTGATTTCTTATGTAGAGCAGACTTCCTCAACCTCAGCCCTCCAGATGTTTTGAGACTACAATTCCCATCATCCCTGACCACTGGTCCTGCTAGTGAGATTTTGGGAGTTGTAGGCCATAAAAATCTGGAGGGCTGAGGCTGAGGAAGCCTGATGTCAAGCATTTTGAATGCTGTTTAAATACTGTTTTATTCACAGGATGGGACTCTTTCTGAGAGTCCTGCTTCCAACAAATGTAACCCGTATAAACTAACTGTATAAACTAACTCAGGGGTCAGCAAACTTTTTCAGCCATGAGCTGGCCCCCTGTTCCTCAGACCTTGTGGGGGGGGCGAACTAGATTTTGGGGGGGGAAATGAACGCATTCCTGTGTCCCACAAATAACCCAGAGATGCATTTTAAATCAAAACACACATTCTACGCATGTAAAAACATGCTGATTCCCGGACCATCCGCAGGCTGAATTGAGAAGGCGATGGGGCTGCATCCGGCCCCCAGGCCTTAGGTTACCTACCCATGGGCTAACAGTATAAACTATATAAACTAACTATATAAACTAAACCTCTTTGCAACCTTAATACCTGAAACTGTGAGTGTCCCAAGGCATTCAGCTTGCTTGCCTGCTTCTCAATATCAGAGGAGTCTGCAAATTTTAGGTACTGCAAATTATCATTACAGCTGGAATCCTAAATGTGCCCTGCTCCCTTTCGAGGTAGCTTATACACAGGCCCAGGCACAGCAGCAAAATCAGGGATAAATGAAGGCACAAAGCCAAAAAGGAGAGAAGAGAAGACAAGAGATTAGGCAAAGATGGGAAATTGCTGATAAAGTAGAAGAAGGAAAAAAGGATAATATGATGTTACCCATAGGATCTAAAGTTATGTATATGAGATTGAGGACTAAGGACCACGTATTATGGCCTCTTATGGAAAGGATCATTTGTGACATTTGGAGGATGGATGGTGGCTAACAGGTTGAGGTTGGATCCTGACCACTCTGGCCAGGCAGGCGGTGGGCAGGGGGGCGGTCTCTGCCTGCGTCCCAGATGGAGCTGCCCTAGACACAGAATGGACCTGCGCAGCTGGCCCTTCAGGGGCAGAGTTGTCCCATCCAGGACTAGGGAGTCCCCCACACCAACCCGCCCCCTGTCCCCCCAAAACAGTACTTCTGTCTTGCCAGGATTCAACCTCAATCTGTTAGCCGCTCCTTCAGGTCTACTGGGCTGAGCCCATTGAGGGCTTTCAAGGTCAGCACCAACACTTTGAATTGTGCTTGGAAATGTACTGGGAGCCAATGCAGGTCTCTCAGGACTGGTGTTTTATGGTCTCAGTAAGACTTTAATTTACAGAAAGGTTCAACCTCACTGGCATCCTCTTCAAATTGACCCACAGAGGAAGGTTTCCTTTTGGGAAGAATGAAATCCTTGTTTACAGAAAGGTTCAGCCTGCCTTGCCAGCATCCTCTTAATACACTTTGAATTGGGGTCGGAAACGTACGGGGAGCCAATGCAGGTCTCTCAAGACTGGTGTTATATGGTCTCAGCAGTCCCAGTCCCCAGTCTGGCTGCCGCATTCTGAATTAGTTGCAGTTTTTGGGTTACCTTCCAAGGCAGACCCATGTAGAGTGCATGGCAGTAGTCCAAGCGGGAGATAACCAGAGCATGCGCCACTCTGGGCAGGTAGCCTGCGTCCCAGATGGAGCTGCCCTGGACACAGAATGGACCTGTGCCTCCTTGGGTCCAAGATCACCCCCAGGCTGCGCAGCTGGTCCTTCAGGGGCACAGTTGCCCCATTCATGACCAGGGAGTCCCCCACACCAGCCCGCCCCCTGTCCCCCAATAACAGTACTTCTGTCTTGTCAGGATTCAACCTCAATCTGTTAGCCGCCATCCATCCTCCAACCGTCTCGGACACTCACACAGGACCTTCACCGCCTTCACTGGTTCTGATTTAAAAGAGAGGTAGAGCTGGGTACCATCCGCAAACTGATGAACCCCCAGCCCAGCCCAACCCCCCTGATGATCTCTCCCAGAAGCTTCATATAGATCTTTAAAAGCATGGGGGAAGAGGTACCCCACAAGTGAGAGCCCGGGGTCCCCCCCCCACTTTCTGGACACGGTCCAGGAGGAAGCAGCCGAACCACTGTATTACAGGGCCCCCAGCTCCCAGTTTAGGTATGATTTCCCTTGCTAAGTAGTTCTTAAGGCTATTGAAATATACAGTAATTTTCTAAGCTCTGTTGATCCTTATAATTTCAGTGAGTAAAGATTTCTGAGCAAATTTCCCTTTTCTATTTCACTGTTGTAAAAAAGTGCTGTAATGAGGAAGGAGTGGAACCACTGCAGAACAGGGCCCCCGGATTAATCGCCTTCCATTCATAGCTGCTTCTTATTCTTATTACTTACTGATTCATCACCTCCAGCGCCTATGTCAGGCATAGGCAAACTCCAGCTGTTTGGGGACTACCACTCTCATCACAGGACCAGTGGTCAGGGATGATGGGAGTTGTAGTCCCAAAACAGCTGGAGGGCCAAGTTTGGCCATGCCTGTCTTAAGGAGATATACTAGATAGCAGCTCAAACAGCTGTACAGGGCTCTTTAGGTTAGTACCAACACCTTGAATTTGGCCGGGAAGCAGATTGGCAGCCTGTGCAAACCCTGAAGACAAAGGGTTGGATGCTGGTGGCACTTGGACCCTAAAACAACCTAGTCGCGAGTTCTGCACCAGTTGCAGCCTCCAAGCCCACCTCAAGGGTCTTCTTCTTTGGCGATCCCTCATAGCTGGGTCAGATTGGCTTCCATTAACACGGATTTTAGCAGTGAGCCCATAAGTGACAGTGGAGGCCAATTCCGGATCCACACGTCCTTCCACAGTGGGGTTTCTGGACGGGAGTTGATCCCGGTGAAGGTTCTTCCTCTTCACCCGTTTCTCCCTCGCGTCCCAAGTTTGAGTGTCTTCCAAGCCCAGGACGCCTTTGGTCAAGGCTTTTCTCCAACTGGAGCTATCGCAGGCCAGTGTTTCCCAGTTGTCGGTGTTTATATAGTGGTACCTCAGGTTAAGTACTTAATTTGTTCCGGAGGTACATTCTTAACCTGAAACTGTTCTTAACCTGAAGCACCACTTTAGCTAATGGGGCTGCCTGCTGCCGCCATGCCACTGGAGCATAATTTCTCATCCTGAAGCAAAGTTCTTAAGCCGAGGTACTATTTCTGGGCTAGTGGAGTCTGTAACCTGAAGTGTATGTAACCCAAGGTACCACTGTACTACATTTGTGAAATTTGCCTTGAGATCTTTCAACCTCTTTGGTGGACCACCAGCATTAAGCTTTCCATTTTTAAGTTTGGAATAGAGTTGTTGCTTTGGAAGGCCACATGACTGGTCCAAAGTTGATGTTGAAGGGTTGTTGCTTCGACACTGACAGTCTTTGCTTCTTCCAGCACACTGATATTAGTTCGCCTGTCTTCCCAAGTGATGTGTAAAAATATTCGGAGACCTTGTTGATGGAAACTTTTGAGGAGTTGGAGATGGCGTTGATAAGTGGTCCATGTTTCACAAGCATATAGTAAAGTTGGTAGTACCATAACTTTGTAAAGAAGCATTTTGGTTTCCTTCAAATATGCCGGATTAATAAATAACCGAGTATAGAATGCACTTCTGTATTGAAGAGAAATATATCAGGTACTGTAATGTCTGAATGTAAGATTATGGAGAGTAGTGATTAATGGATATTCATGAGTTTATACAGTAATGCACTACATATATATATATATATATATATATATATATATATAACTTTCTTAAATCAAATGAAGAGGTTATAATACCTTAATAATAGTTGTCTGGTATATAATGTTATGTACAGTCAGCTCTTAGGTATTATGTAAAATATACAGGTATTAGGATATATTAGGATATTCATGGGGTAAATATATAATGCAAAATTAAACATATATGTATCTGGTCAGACCTCACCTGGAGTACTGTGTCCAGTTCTGGGCACCACAGTTCAAGAAGGACACTGACAAACTGGAACGTGTCCAGAGGAGGGCAACCAAAATGGTCAAAGGCCTGGAAACGATGCCTTATGAGGAACGGCTAAGGGAGCTGGGCATGTGAGGAGGTTAAGGGGTGATATGATAGCCATGTTCAAATATATAAAAGGATGTCACATAGAGGAGGGAGAAAGGTTGTTTTCTGCTGCTCCAGAGAAGCGGACACGGAGCAATGGCTCCAAACTACAAGAAAGAAGTTTCCACCTAAACATTAGGAAGAACTTCCTGACAGTAAGAGCTGTTCAACAGTGGAATTTGCTGCCAAGGAGTGTGGTGGAGTCTCCTTCCTTGGAGGTCTTTAAGCAGAGGCTTGACAACCATATGACAGGAGTGCTCTGACGGTGTTTCCTGCTTGGCAGGGGGTTGGACTCGATGGCCCTTGTGGTCTCTTCCAACTCTATGATTCTATGATTCTATGTCTTATACATTGGATAATGTATGTATAATATTTAATGGGGTAAATCAGTTAATGTACTATATACATAATAGTATTTAGATCATCTGCTGGTGACAGTTTGCCCCTAAAACAACCTAGGCACCGGTTCTGCTCCAGCTGCAGCCTCCAAGCCCACCTCAAGGAGCGCACTGCAGTAATCCAGCTTTGAGGTTCCCAATGCATGGCGAGTAACTGTGGCCAAGCTACACGGCTCTGCAGGAAAAAATAACAATCACCTTCCACCAAGAAGGTTGGCAGGAGAGGAATGGAGCGGAAGGGGCAGAGTTCTCTCCCACCGTGGCCAAGCCAAGAGATGCAGGTGCAGAAGGGATGGGGAGGCCGCCCACCCTCTTTCTGGCCTGCGTCAAATTATTTCGCCGCCTATGTCTTCCAAGTGAATTGTTAAACAGGAAAAAATAAAAAAATGGTTCAGCAGCACCTTAATAGACCAACTCAGTTTGTTCTTGGTCGAAGCTTTTGTGTGCAGGCGCCCTTCCTTAGGTACAGTGAAACAGAAGTCCCCAGACCTGATATGTAGTGGGAGGGTGGGGTGGGGTATTTCTCAGAAGGGTAGTAGGAGATGGGTGATTTTATGGTTCCCAAAAGGAAACCTTCCTCTGCTTGTCCATATTGAGAGGATGCCAGCAAAGCTGAACCTTTTCCTAAAAAAGGATTACAGACCTGTGCCTCCATGATTGACATCTTCTTAATACTTGTAGTCAATAATAATAGCAACACTTGGCTGTTGTGCGCAGGCAGACTTCTTCAGATACACTGAAGCGGATGTACCCAGACCCCGATATATAGAGGGAGGGGAGACCCCAGACCCCGATATATAGAGGGAGGGGAGACCCCAGACCCTGATATATAGTGGGAGGGGAGTCCCCGGACCCTGATATATAGAGGTAGGGGAGTCCGAGACCCTGATATATAGTGGGAGGGGAGTCCCCAGACCCTGATATATAGAGGGAGGGGAGACCCCAGACCCTGATATATAGAGGGAGGGGAGTCCCCGGACCCTGATATATAGAGGGAGGGGAGTCCCCGGACCCCGATATATAGAGAGAGGGGAGACCCCAGACCCCGATATATAGAGGGAGGGGAGTCCCGAGACCCTGATATATAGTGGGAGGGGAGTCCCCGGACCCTGATATATAGAGGGAGGGGAGACCCCAGACCCTGATATATAGAGGGAGGGGAGTCCCCGGACCCTGATATATAGAGGGAGGGGAGTCCCCAGACCCTGATATATAGAGGGAGGGGAGACCCCAGACCCCGATATATTGAGGGAGGGGAGACCCCAGACCCGGATATATAGAGGGAGGGGAGTCCCGAGACCCTGATATATAGTGGGAGGGGAGTCCCCGGACCCTGATATATAGAGGGAGGGGAGACCCCAGACCCTGATATATAGAGGGAGGGGAGTCCCCGGACCCTGATATATAGAGGGAGGGGAGTCCCCGGACCCCGATATATAGAGGGAGGGGAGACACCAGACACCGATATATAGAGGGAGGGGAGTCCCCGGACCCCGATATATAGTGGGAGGGGAGTCCCGAGACCCCGATATATAGAGGGCATGGAGTCCCGAGACCCCGATATATAGTGGGAGGGGAGTCCCCAGACCCTGATATATAGAGGGAGGGGAGACCCCGGACCCCGATATATAGAGGGAGGGGAGGCCCCGGACCCCGATATATAGAGGGAGGGGAGTCCCAGACCCTGATATATAGAGGGAGGGGAGTCCCCGGACCCTGATATGCAGAGGGAGGGGAGTCCCGGACACCGATATATAGAGGGAGGGGAGTCCCCGGACCCCGATATATAGTGGGAGGGGAGTCCCCAGACCCTGATACATAGAGGGAGGGGAGTCCCGAGTCCCTGATATATAGGGAGGGGAGTCCCCGGACCCTGATATATAGAGGGAAGGGAGTCCCCGGACCCTGATATATAGAGGGAGGGGAGTCCCCGGACCCTGATATATAGAGGGAGGGGAGACCCCAGACCCTGATATATAGAGGGAGGGGAGTCCCCGGACCCTGATATATAGAGGGAGGGGAGTCCCCGGAACCTGATATATAGTGGGGGTGGGTGGGTGGGGTTTTCTCCAAATGGTTGTAGGACTCAGTGGGTATGGTCAACCTGCTAGCGACTATGAATGACTGAAAAAGCAAGGGATGGTATGCAGATTACCCAAAATAGCTTTAGCGTGTGTAAAGAGGCAGGAATTCAATATCTCTATTCAGACCCCATAGAATCATAGAATCATAGAGTTGGAAGAGACCACAAGGGCCATCGAGTCCAACCCCCTGCCAAGCAGGAAACACCATCAGAGCACTCCTGACATATGGTTGTCAAGCCTCTGCTTAAAGACCTCCAAAGAAGGAGACTCCACCACACTCCTTAGCAGCAAATTCCACTGTCGAACAGTTTTCAGCTGAGTGATAAGTTGCAATTCAGCTACTTCTCTTTCAAGTCTATTTCCGAAATTATTTTTTTTAGAAGACAACTGCTTGGAGATCCTGAATTGAAACTGTTAAACAGAAAGCTGTGTTCACCTACAGCTGGCATCCCCAACCTGCAGCCCTACAACTTGGCCTACAACTCCCATGATCCCTAGCTAACAGGAATGATGGGAACTGTAGTCCAAAACATCTGAGGTTGGGAATGCCTGACCTACAGCCTATAAACCAATTCTGGGCTTCGGCCTTGGAACGTTTCCTCCAGAGTGCTTCATTGAACTCGCACAAGTTGCTCTCCATCAAGGTTGAAGCTCTGCTTTCCCAATCCGTGGCTTTGCACGGTGAGTATGTGTTGTGTTTTCCAAAGCTTTTCCTCAGCCTTAACGCTCCTGCCATAAATTGGAAGGGGGTGGGAGAACGGATGAATGGTGGCATTCTCATGTTTCCTTCTGTCACTCAACGCTGCTTAAAAGGGCCCCCGCATGGATGAACTATTATTAGTCACGATCACCAAACAGATAATTTCAGTGGCAATCAATAGCAAGCAAAGAAGGGCATCAGAACCTCACTTCGGGGTAATGTTTCATATGAAATTGGCATATAAATTCCTTAATGGGGAGGCAGCCCAACGAAAGGGGCAAGAGGATACAGAAATAATAAAACGCAGGGCTGGAGGCAGTAATGTTTCTGAGCACCAGAAGCTAGAAATTGCAGGAGGGGACAGGATTCTTGTTCTGAACTAGTTGTTGTTGTTGTTGATGATGATGATGATTTATGGTTTCTATCCCGACCATCTGGCTGGGTTTCCCCAGCCACTCTGGGCGGCTTCCAATGGAAGGTTAGAAATACATTAAAACATCTGTCATTCACCCTAAACCGGGCTGCCTTCAGATGTCTTCTAATTGTTCTTTATTCCTTTGACATCTGATGGGAGGGAGTTCCACAGGGCAGGCACCGCTACTGAGAAGGCCCTCTGCCTGGTTCCCTGTAACTTGGCTTCTAGCAGGGGGGAAACCGCCAGAAGGTTGACCCATTTAGGTCAACACCGACACTTTGAATTGGGCTCGGAAACTTCCTGGGAGCCAACGCAGGTCTTTCAAGACCGATGTTATGTGGTCTCGGTGGTCCCAGTAGCCAGTCTGGCTGCCGCATTCTGGATTAGTTGTAGTTTCCGGTCACCTTCCAAGGCAGCCCCACGTAGAGCGCATTGCAGTAGTCCAATTGGGAAATAGAAACTAGAGCAGTCACTACTATGGAAAAACAGTCAGCGGGCAGGAAGGGTCTCATCCTGCATCCCAGATGGAGCCGCCCTGGACACAGAATGGACCTGCGCCTCCTTAGGTCCAAAATGACCCCCAGGCTCCACACCTGGTCCTTCAAGGGCACAGTTGCCCCATTCAGGACCAGGGAGTCACCCCACACACACACCTACAACAGGACTTCTGTCTTGTCCGGATCCAACCTCAACCTGATAGTCATGACCCGTCCTCCAACCACATCCAGGCACTTGCACTTGACCTTCACCGCCATCCTGGTTCCGATTTGAATGAGAGTCAGAGGTGTCCCCCCAAAACAACAACTCTGGGGAACCCCACTACCCACCCACCCCAAAAAAGCTCAACAACTCTGGGCACTTTGTGTTAACACTTTGCGATAAATAAAGGGGTTTGGGGCTGCGGTTTGGGCACTCGGTCTCGAAAAGATTTGCCACCACTGGTCTAGGCATGCATAGGCCACCTTCGGCCCTCCAGATGTTTTGGCCTACAACTCCCATGATCCCTATCTAGAAGGACCAGTGGTCAGGGATGATGGGAACTGTTGTCCAAAACATCTGGAGGGCTGAAGGTTGCCTATGCCTGGTCTAGGGTGAAAGTTGTCGCTTTTTTTCAAACATGCTTTGCCGCGAAGCGGCCAAAACCTTCCCATTTTGTGTCCCTACAACTCCGACATTTCCAAATAAAGCTTTCTCCCTGTGGCTTCTTCTCTAATGACTAATACACTGGAAATCTCTTCCAAGGCCCCGTGCTTATACTTCATTCTCATTTGGAAAAGTGAGCCAAGTCTCCATTTGTCTCCGTTTTATTACACTTGCCAGGAACTGATATACAACACCAGGCTTCCTCAACTTAAGCCCCCCTGCTGTTTTGAAACTATAATTCCCAGCATCCCTGACCACTGGTCCTGCTAACTAGGAATGATGGGAGTTGCAGCCCAAAAACATCTGGAGGCCCAAGGCTGAGGAAGCCTGCACAACATTATCAAACCTATAGTTATGTAAATCCAACTAGCATGCCCAAAAGATTCTTCTGCAGAAGGAAACTAAATTGGTTTTCCTGCTTGATTCTTTGCATCCCTCAGGTTTAAATACAGAAATAGATTATAGTTTTTTTATGAGTCATCATTAATATCTTGACATACAATGGATAACCTTAAAAATCTATGTTGAATCTGGTGGTTTCAAAGGGGTCACTTTAAGACAGGCACCCCCAACCTTTGGCCCTCTTGATGTTTTGGACTACAATTCCCATCATCCCTGACCACTGGTCCTGTTAGCTAGGGATCATGGGAGTTGTAGGCCAAAACATCTGGAGGGCCGCAGGTTGGGGATGCCTGTTTTGCTGTAGATTGCAGCCACCTGTAACAAGAATTAACACTGTGTCTCTCTAGAAAAGTAAACATAGGATTATTATTTATTATTATTATTATTATTAATTATTTAAAGTATGCATGGCTGACGAAGCCTGACAAGGCGAAACAAGGTGTTATTCCGGGAATCCTTGTCTTAAGTTCTTTTGTGTGATACCTGCATACAGCAACTATATTTTGCAAAGGCATATGTTAAGATCTTTTGTATCTTTTGTCTTATACCTGCATACAATAACTATACTTTGCAAAGGTATATGTGGAACCTTACAAATAAAAAGTTCATTTTCTGCGAGTACCGCTTCTTAAAGTTGTTGCATCTGACACTTGTATTCGTAAAGACGTACTGTATGTGGAACTCAAAAAAAGCTTCTATTTGGACATTACGTATGTAAGAAGGGTCTATTTGTATTTCCTGTTCAGAATGGTGGTTTTTAATTGCTTCTACTTAATTTGATAATGTGAATAGAGGTATGTTTATATGATGTATAAAGAATTCGTATAGTTAAACACAGTCAGGAACTGATACACACCCATCAAAATTAGTTTTATTTCCCATTGGGCAGTGGCCGCAGACACATTGCAGGCTCAGGATTCTCTCCCAGCCGATGTGAAGCAATGTGGCCTTTTCTAAAGTGAGCCTCCATGGTTTTACTAGCGCTCTTTGCCTCAATTTTCCTTGGTGCCTTGTCTCCTTGCCTTAGTTCCCCGCCTGGTTTCTGATACACTTTCCAACATAGCCCCAAAGCAGTTGCTTTTGCAATACCATCAACTGCCCCAAACAGAGGGTCGTGATGAGGATCAAGCTGAAGGGTGCAAGGAATCTCCCACCTTTAAGCCTGAAAGGTGGGAGTGAGGGGGTTAAACTGGTAATGATGAAATGGGCACAAGATATAGGACATCATGTACAAATGGAGGGTTGGGAAAAGTTACGGAGAATGAATTTAATATTCACTGATTGCATACTAGGGTGCTTCATAATTTATTTATTTATTAAATGCCTGCTCCAAAGGTCTTCTCTTTCTACACTAGGGATTATATAGCTATATCTGAAATTTCATGCATCTCAGTTAATATCTTGACCCTGCTCCACTGAATTGACAATTCAGCCTTCACGACAATATAGGAAAACGGCTATTTTCATGAAGGAGGGTCCCTTGTGTAGTACCTTTGGAGAAGGCATTTTCAAAAAAATGTTTTTCATGAACCGCCCTATTGTACGCTGCTAAAAGATAATTATATGAAAATGTTGTATAGAGGGTGTATTACAGGGTTAAAAAATCACAGAGTTAAAAACTGGCAGTGATCTACCCCCGTTTGGGGGGTTCAGGTCAAAGCTGTTGAGCTTCTTTGGGGCGAGCTTGTGATCTATGACAGACGTCCAGTGATCTACCGGTAGATCACGATCTGCCTATTGGGCCTGCCTGTAATATAGGAAGAAATTATTTGATCCTAAACTTATCTCTTGAAGAAAGTGCATCTAAGGCCCAAAGCTTCAGCCGACTTAGCCTCCGAGACATAAATCTGGCACTGGCGGAGACCGTAATACAGGGGTGAGCAAGCTTTTTCGGCAGGGTCTGGTCCCTCAGACCTTGTGGGGGGCCGGACTAGATTTTTGGGGGGAAATATGAATGAATTCCTATGCCCCACAAATCACCCAGAGATGCATTTTAAATTAAAGGACACATGCCCCACAAATCACCCAGAGATGCATTTTAAATTAAAGGACACATTATACTTATGTCAAAACATGCCCATTCCTGGACCGTCTGCTGGCCGGATTGAGAAGCCAATTGGGCCGGATCTGGTCCCCGGGTCTTAGTCTGCCTATCCATGGCATAATAGAAGGGAGGGAAGAAGGAAAGCACAAGGCTTGGAGGAGGAGTCAAAGCTGCTGCTGAATTATGCCCCCAGCCAAACTCTCTTTGGCAAACACCTCTCAGCGAATGGTCAGGGATGTTCCGTCTCAGCAACAGGTGGGATTGGCCAAAGCTAAAGAGAATTTCAGACCCGAAGGTTCACAGAGAGGAGAAGCAGATGGCAAACATCTAAAAGGAACTGGAAAATATCTCTCTCTCTCTCTCTCTCTCTCTCTCTCTCTCTCTCTCCCTCCCTCCCTCCCTCCCTCTCTCCCTCCCTCCCTCCCTCTCCCTCTTCTGTGATGGGAAGAGCCCCTGGTTATCAAACCTTCAGAGGTACAGAAGGGGGACTGGGGGGAAGACTACGCAGCTTTCTCTCCTGATCCACCACAGCTCAGCTGTGAAGAGAGCAGAATCGCATTGAATGAGTTGCTCATGACTCCTCGACTTAACCTACCAATCATCTATCTATCTATCACCTATCTATTGATCATCTATCTATCTTATATCTATCTATCATCTAATCTATCATCTTATATTTTCTATCTACAGTGGTACCTGAAACTGTTCTTAACCTGAAGCACCACTTTAGCTAATGGGGCCTCCCGCTAGCACTGCGCAATTTCTGTTCTCATCCTGAAGCAAAGTTCTTAACCCAAGGTACTGTTTCTGAGTTAGCGGAGTCTGTAACCTGAAGCGTCTGGAACCTGAAGCATATGTAACCCGAGGTACCACTGTATCTATCTATCTATCTATCTATCTATCTATCTATCTATCCATCCATCCATCCATCTATCTATGCCAGTGCAGGATTTAAGTATGAGCTCAACAAGCTGTAGCTTAGGGCCCCACTCTCTCTCAGGACTGGTGTTATATGGTCTCTGCAGCCGCTCCCAGTCCCCAGTCTGGCTGCCGCATTCTGAATTAGTTGTAGTTTCTCGGTCACCTTCCAAGGCAGCCCCACATAGAGTCCATTGCAGTGGTCCAAGTGGGAGCATGCGCCACTCTGGCAAGACAGTCAGTGGGCAGGGAGGGTCTCATCCTGCATCCCAGATGGACCTGCCCTGGACACGGAATGGACCTGTACCTCCATGGATCCAAAATGACCCCCAGGCTGCACACCTGGTCCTTCAGGGATACAGTTGCCCCATTCAGGACCAAGGAGTCCCCCACACCCAGCAGCCCCCTGCCCCCCAAGAAGAGTACTTCTGTCTTGTCAGGATTTAACCTCAATCTGCTCTATCATATAAGGAAGGAAAGTGGGTACAAACAGCTCTGGGGGGGGGGGGGGAATTCCCACCCTCCACGCAGGTATCAAAGCAGAAGTTTGGAACAATGTCCGCCTGCTGCAGCATCATCCATCTCTGTCCAATATATCATTTTCACTGGTACCCCAAAGGGATAAACCAGCAGGAATATTTTGGGGGCAACTGGGATGGCAATGGTCACATCAGAAACCTCATCAGGAGGGCTTTAAACTGACTAATGTGGGGGAGGGAGACAGTGCTCCTGAAGGTAAAAGGTAAAGGTACCCCTGCCCGTACGGGCCAGTCTTGACAGACTCTGGGGTTGTGCGCCCATCTCACTTAAGAGGCCAGGGGCCAGCGCTGTCCGGAGACACTTCCGGGTCACGTGGCCAGCGTGACATAGCTGCTCTGGCGAGCCAGAGCCGCACACGGAAACGCCGTTTACCTTCCCGCTGGTAAGCAAGTATTTATCTACTTGCACCCAGAGGTGCTTTCGAACTGCTAGGTTGGCAGGCGCTGGGACCGAGCAGCGGGAGCGCACCCCGCCGCAGGGATTCGAACCACCGACCTTTCGATCGGCAAGTCCTAGGCACTGAGGCTTTAACCCACAGCGCCACCTGCGTCCCTGCTCCTGAAGGTAGGAGTCTATCAATTGATGAAGATGATCATCCAAATGTCACAGACCAAATGGAGCAAACAGCACGCAGACCTAGTGGTGGGAGGAAAAAATCCTTAAATAAGAGACACGGGGGAATGATTAATGGACTTCAATGTCTGTACACTAATGCACAAAGCATGGGAAATAAACAAGATGAGCTTGAGCTCTTGGTAGAGCAAACTAAATATGACATAATAGGCATCACTGAAACCTGGTGGGATAAGTCCCACGACTGGAATGTAATAATGGAGGGATACAATCTATTTCAGAGAAACAGACCAGACAAGAAAGGAGGAGGAGTGGCGTTATATGTCAGGGATGTGTATACCTGTGAAGAGATCCAAGATTTAGAACCTCAAAGCCAAAGTGAGAGCATTTGGGTCAAAATTAAGGGAGAGAAGAAAAACAGTGACCTCATTGTGGGAATTTACTATAGATCCCCAAGCCAAACGGAGGACATAGATGATGCCTTCCTGGAACAGATGGCCAAGCATGCAAAAGGAAGGGAGATAGTAGTAATGGGGGACTTCTATTACCCGGATATTTGCTGGATGTCAAACTCAGCCAAGAGCATAAGGTCAAACAGATTCCTCACTGGCCTTGCAGACAACTTTGTTGTCCAGAAAGTGGGAGAAGCAACAAGAGGAACAGCCATTTTAGATCTGGTCCTAACCAATGTTGATGACCTGGTTAGTGGGGTAGAAGTGGAAGGATCATTAGGCACGAGTGATCATGCTCTTCTGAAGTGTACTATACAGCGGAAAGGAGCAGCCAAGCATACTAGGACTCAATTTCTTGACTTTAAGAAAGCTGACTTCATAAAACTTAGGGAAGTGCTGGGTGAGATCCCATGGACAGTAATACTAAAAGGAAAGGGAGTTCATGATGGCTGGGAGTTTGTTAAGAGGGATATAGTAAAAGCACAACTTCAGCCAATACCAATGAGACAGAAACATGGAAGGTGCCTAAAGAAGCCAGTGGATTTGTAACTGGCTGACTGACGGAACCCAAAGGGTGCTCATCAATGGTTCCTCTTCATCCTGGAGAAGAGTGACTAGTGGGGTGCCACAGGGTTCTGTCTTGGGCCCGGTCTTATTCAACATCTTTATCAATGACTTGGATGATGGACTCAAGGGCATCCTGATCAAATTTGCAGATGACACCAAACTGGGAGGGGTGGCTAACACCCCAGAGGACAGGATCACACTTCAAAACGACCTTGACAGATTAGAGAACTGGGCCAAAACAAACAAGATGAATTTTAACAGGGAGAAATGTAAAGTATTGCACTTGGGCAAAAAAAAATGAGAGGCACAAATACAAGAGCAGTACATGTGAAAAGGATCTAGGAGTCTTGGTTGACCGCAAACTTGACATGAGCCAACAGTGTGACGCAGCAGCTAAGAAAGCCAATGCAATTCTGGGCTGCATCAATAGGAGTATAGCATCTAGATCAAGGGAAGTAATAGTGCCACTGTATTCTGCTCTGGTCAGACCTCACCTGGAGTACTGTGTCCAGTTCTGGGCACCACAGTTCAAGAAGGACACTGACAAACTGGAACGTGTCCAGAGGAGGGCAACCAACATGGTCAAAGGCCTGGAAACGATGCCTTATGAGGAACGGCTAAGGGAGCTGGGCATGTTTAGCCTGGAGAAGAGGAGGTTAAGGGGTGATATGATAGCCATGTTCAAATATATAAAAGGATGTCACATAGAGGGGGGAGAAAGGTTGTTTTCTGTTGCTCCAGAGAAGCGGACACGGAGCAATGGCTCCAAACTACAAGAAAGAAGATTCCACCTAAAGATTAGGAAGAACTTCCTGACAGTAAGAGCTGTTTGACAGTGGAATTTGCTGCCAAGGAGTGTGGTGGAGTCTCCTTCTTTGGAGGTCTTTAAGCAGAGGCTTGACAACCATATGTCAGGAGTGCTCTGATGGTGTTTCCTACTTGGCAGGGGGTTGGACTCGATGGCCCTTGTGGTCTCTTCCAACTCTAGGATTCTATGATTCTAAGATTCTATCGTGTCTGTCGTTCATTACAAAGGCAGACAAAGCTTTTTGAGAGCCCTAAACGTCAAGATCCTATGGGAAGGATTAAGCGAAAAGGTTACCCTGCAAATAGTCGGCATGGCAGCCGAAGCGAGCCAAATGGTGTTCTAAAATGAGTTGCCGGGCTGCGAGCCACTAAACAGCCCCACAAGAACATGCAAATATTTTGTTCCAACTTGAATAATCGCGTTAATCCCTTTGTCACGCAGCCAACCTTAGAGCTTAGTTTCCATGGTGTTTGGAAGACAACTTGGCACACACAGAAGGAGGCAGCAAGATGAAATGTTTAGCCTCCCATAGTTGCTGCTACTCAAAATAGAACATGAAGGACCAGGTGTGCAGCCTGGACACCATTTTGGACTCAGAGGTGTTCATGAAGGCGCAGGTCCATTCTGTGTCCAGGGAGCTCCATTTGTGACACAGGATGAGACCCTACCTGCCCAGAGTGGCGCATGCTCTGGTTATCTCCCGCTTGGACTACTGCAATGCACTCTACGTGGGGCTAGCTTTGAAGGTGACCCAGAAACTACAACTAATCCAGAATGCGGCAGCCAGACTGGGGACTGGGAGCGGCCGCCGAGACCACATAACACCAGTCTTGAGAGACCTGCATTGGCTCCCAGTACGTTTCCAGGCACAACTCAAAGTGTTGGTGCTGACCTTGAAAGCTCTAAACGGCCTGGTAGAGGAAACTTTCCTCTGGTTGTCACTATTAAGAGGATGCCAGCAAGGTTGAACCTTTCTGTAAAATAAAAGTTTTAAATCAAGTCTCACCAAGGCCATATAACATCAGTCCTGAAAGACCTGCATCGGCTCCCGGGACTTTTCTGGGCACAATTCAAAGTCTCAGTGCTTACCTTGAAAGCCTTTAACGGCCTCAGCCCAATAGACCTGAAGGAGCATCTCCACCCCGGACACCGGGGTCCCTCTTCTGAGGGCCTTCTGGCGGTTCCCTCCATGTGAGAAGCGAGGTTACAGGGATCCAGGCAGAGGGCCTTCTCAGTAGTGGCACCCGCCCTGTGGAACGCCCTCCCATCAGATGTCAAGGAAATAACTATCTCACTTTTAAAGGACATCTGAAGGCAGCCCTGTTTAGGGAAGCTGTTAATGACTGGTGTTTTAATGTATTTTTAACCTTCTGTTGGAAGCTGCCCAGAGTGGCTGGGAAAACCCAGCCAGATGGGCGGGGTAGAAATAATAAATTGTTATTACTACTATTATTACTATTACTATTATTATTATTATTAGACTGAGCTAGGGAGGCCATGTTCTGACCCCCACATCTCTGGGGCTGCAGACCAAACTGCATCATTTTCAATCTGGAGATTGATCAACAACAAATTGTGGATTCTTCTCCCTGTCATCCTCTTTGCAGTTATTTTAACTGCATGCCAGGAACTGTGTCTGCTTGGCTGGGACCCCGACATAAGCTTCTGTGATATAAATCACATTTTATTTTTATGCAGCTTGTCTGGCCGGCTTGCTACGCAGGCAGGTCAAAGGCTGGGCAGGGCGCCAGGGGCAGAGGTTTCCCAAAAGGTCTTCATTGCATTGCAGTGAACATGCAGCCCTTGCTCTGCGTGTGCCAACTGGGGGCCCTGGCACAGCCCTGCCCTTTTATGGACCTTGGTTGTCTCGTCTGGGACCCCTAAACGTATTTTTATTGCATTTCTCCATTGTTCAGGGCGAGGGGTTTTCTGTCCACAGCAGGAATCTTAAGAGCCATGGAGTTTTTTGGGGGGTGGCAGGTCAGGGCCGTCTTGACCCTGGGGCGCAAGGGGCGTGGGGCACCTGGGCGCCAAATTCTTGGCTGCCTAATCTCTTAACTATCTACCTGTTATGAAAGAATCAATCATTTTGATCAAGCTAGAAAAACAAAAGACATCTATATATAGTAGGGCGGTTCATAAAAAACCTTATTTTTTAAGACCTGCTCCCAAGGTTTTATCTTACTACACTAGGGATTATATAGCTATACAGTGGTGCCTCGCAAGACGAAATTAATCCGTTCCATGAGGCTCTTTGTATAGCGTTTTTTTCGTCTTGCGAAGCAAGCCCATTGACAGCTTAGTGGATTAGCGCTATTAGCGGTTTAGCGGCTTTTAGCGATCAGCTGTTAAGCGGCTTATCAGTGGATCAGCTGATAAGTGGCTTAGCGGCTTAGGGAAAGGGGGGGGGGTAAAAGGGGAAAAAATCCGCAGGAACTCGCAAGACATTTTTGTCTTGTGAAGCAAGCCCATAGGGAAATTCGTTTTGCGAAGCGCCTCCAAAACGGAAAACCCTTTCGTCTAGCGGGTTTTCCGTCTTGCGAGGCGTTCGTCTTGCGGGGCACCACTGTATCTGAAATTTAATGCATATTAGTTAATATCTTGACCCTGCTCCACTGAATTGACATTTCAGCCTTCACGACATAGGAAAATGGCCAAGTAAACAGCTATTTTCATGGAGGAAAACTGGACATTATTATTATTATTATTATTATTATTATTTTATTCTGTCTCTCTCTCTCTCTTGACTGCATCAGACAAATATGGCTACCTATCTGAATCTGATGTTTGTAGTTATTTTAACTGCACATCTGGAACCGTGGCTGCTTGGCTGGGACCATAGTACTCTTTCCTAAGCTTCTGTGATGATATAAATCCCATTTTATTTTTATGCAGCTCGTCTGGCTGGCTTACTACACAAGGCAGAGGTTTTCTGAAAGGTCTCCATTATGTTGCAGTGAACATGCAGCCCTCGCTCTGCGTGTGCCAACTGGGGGCCCTGGCACAGCCCTGCCCTTTTATGGACCTTGGTTGTCTCATCTGGGACCCCTAAACATACTTTTATTGCAGGGGATTTCCCTTTCTCCCTCTTTTAAAATTAACTTTTATTTGCTTCTCACATTACTACTTTGATCCATTCCAAAGAAAACACCTTTTAACATTTTTTGCCGTACGTTGTATATATATGTATCCAAACATCCTTCTGCAATTTCACCCTTAGTGTCCCTATGACCTTCCCTCCACCCATGCTTGGCCCCATTAGATTGATTTCTACAGTATATCCTTTATTTGTGTTCAAACAGTATACTGTATTTTTCCGTGCCTTCTGGTGGTTCCCTCATTGCGATAAGCAAAGCTACAGGGAACCAGGCAAAGGGCCTTCTCGGTAGTGGCGCCCGTCCTGTGGAACGCTCTCCCATCAGATGTCAAAGCGATAAACAACTACCTGACATTCAGAAGACATCTTAAGGCTGTTCAGGGAAGTTTTCAATGTGTGACATCTTAGTGTATTTTTGGTCTCTGTGGAAGCCGCCCAGAGTGGCTGGGGAAACCCAGCCAGATGGGCGGGGTACAAATAATAATAATAATAATAATAATAATAATAATAATAATTATTATTAGACTAGGTTTCCCCCCTAAAAAATAATGTCAAAAATTAGGGGGGCGTCTTGTACATGGATATCTCCCCCCCCCATTTTCTTAAATCTGAGTCCCCAAAAATAGGGGGCATCTTATACATGGGGGCATCTTATAGACAGAAAAATTTTGTACTTTAGATATTAGCCCATATAATCTTGTAGCTCTTTCTATTGTAACTATGATTCTATGATTCTATGTATTCCTTTATGCAACAGCAGCAGCCAGAATATTAGTGGCAAAAAACCGGAAAACAGACAAAATTCCAGAATTACTAGAATGGCAAGCTAAACTTTGTGAATTTGCAGAGATGGCAAAGTTAACAGCAACCATTAGAGGCTGTGCTAATAAATTTTTTTATAAAGAGTGAGGATGCGTAAAGGATTACATGAAAAGAGTTGGCTTCGGAGTCTAAAATTGATATGCGATAGTTTAAACGGCTCAAGGTTATAGGATGATATTAAACAAATATGGAACAACAAATATAAACAGCTGTTAACTCAACAACAAAAGCAGCAACAACAGTATGTAAAGAAGATCGTACATGGGTGAAGGGAAGCAACAAGTTTAGGGGGAAGGAGGTGAGCGCATTAATTGAAAAATTGTTAAAGATATATATGGGACCTAAGAGATAAAGGATAAGGAACCAAAAGGAGTCAGAAATTAAGGAATAGTAAAATAAGGGAATCTGAGAAGAATCAGTACAAATGAAAATATGAGACTCAAGGTTTTGTTATATACTGTTTTGTCTTGGATGTGAAGTCTTTTGTTGTAAAGATTGTACATAAAATGAATAAAGAAGTGTTACCCGGGGGGGGGGGGGGAGAGAAGAAAGGCTTCTGGTCTTTTTTCAAATGTCATTTTGAACACCCATTAAAATTCTTCGTAAATATTACCCCGTAACTTTTTGATTTAATCGCATTGGGGCGGGGAATTTTCCGTCTGCAGCAGGACTCTTAACAACCATGGAGGGGGTTTTTTTGGGGGTGGTGGCAGGTACTACTAGCTGAGACCCTCCACCCATTTCCTCCCGAGCCACAAAACTAATAGCATCCCCCAGAAATTGCCTTCGTTGGTGACATCCGTTTCCGCGTTTCCGCTTCCTTCACCATCATTTTTCTCGCACATGTGGGTGACCTCAGTGAAGCCTCTGGGCTCTGCGTTCTCCTTTGGGTGTTCTCAGTGACAGTGAGGAGAGAAGATGTCACAGTTAACAGGAGATGGAGGACCAGGGAGGCATCCGTGGTTGCTTAGCAACCACCTATCGGGTGCCACCAAGGCCTCCGAGAGGAGGCTGGTGGTGCAAATGGGTATTCCCTGGTCTCCCACTACTTTGGGTGAGGTGGACTTTCTTTCCTTCTCTTTTTATAGTAATATTGATTAAATTTCCATTTTAACAATCTAATAAATACCACATTAAAAACATTCCAAATGATAAAATCACCAAATGATCCAAATATTAAGCCAAATAGTAAGTCTTTGGTTGACTTCCCATGCTCTGAGGTTCGGGGGCGGGCGTGATGGTGATTTCACATTATCTTAATTAGTCCAGGTCATTCCAATAAAACATTCCGATCTTGATCCTTCGTTTATTTTTAACAGACTCTGAGTTCGTCCGGCAAGTGGGTTGGGCCAATGTCATATGTTTCTGTGTGGATATTTATTTTCTTTATTTCTCTCTTTATATTCTTTGTAGTCCAACAGTCTGTCCGTGGCGTTTCTCTTTCTCTTTCTTGTGCCTGTGATTTTCCACTGCGACGCGTCCCAAGGTGGAGGAAATCTGGCTTTCTGCCATTTGTACCAGGCATATGTCCAAACTTCTTTGTTTTATCTCCTTCCATGACAAATCAGCCTGCACTTTGGCTAGAAACCATCATTTCCGTCATCTATTCTTGTCAATCCGTTGAAGGTAATTGCAAAATTCACAAATCATTTCCATGCTGGTAATTTGATAGCTAGACTATAATCATAACAATGACGAAATACTCTTTCTTTCTTTCCCCTCCCACTTACACACATAAACAATCAGGCATGCAGTCCTTACAGGGAGGTTGGCCAAATAAGATAGCAAATACGAAGTATATCAAAAAGAAATAATGGAGGCACATGCCCCCCTTCCATTCCGACATAGGGTGAGGTGGACTTTCAGTACAGAATCAGGTAGATAGCTGTGTTGATCTGACGCATTCGAAATATATTAAAAAATAAAAACATTGTCCAGTAGCAGCTTAGAGACCAACTAAGTTTGTTCTTGGTATAAGCTTTTGTGTGCATGTTTCAGTGTATCTGAAGAAGTATGCTTGCACATGAAAGCTTAGACCCAGAACAAACTTAGTTGGTCTCTAAGGTGCTACTGGACAATTTTTTCAGTACATAAGTTAGGAAGCCAAGAATATAGGACTGCACTTGAGAGAGCCTGAGGATTCCAGATTTCCTTTCTGGTTAGTTAAAAGCATGGGTAGGCAACCTAAGGCCCGGGGGCCGGATCTGACCCAATCACCTTCTAAATCCGGCCCGCAGACGGTCCGGGAATCAGCGTGTTTTTACATGAGTAGAATGTGTCCTTTTATTTAAAATGCATCTCTGGCTTATTTGTGGGGCATAGGAATCCATTTATTTCCCCCCTCCCTTAAAATATAGTCTGTCCCCCACAAGGTGAAGTAAACAGCTATTTTTGTGGAGGAGGGTCGAGATATTAACTGATAAGCATGAAATTTCAGCTATAGCTATATAATCCCTAGTGTGGTAAGATAAGACCTTTGGAGTAGGCATTTTCAAAAAAAAGTTTTTTATGAACCGCCCTACCGTACAAGCGGTGGGTTGGCGCTTTAAATTGGCCATTGGCAGCCGCCCCGGCCGCCCAAAATAAAATCGAGATTAAAGTGACTCATCCGTTTACAATGGATTCATTCCTTGACACCGCGGACGTCAAGAGAAGATACAGAGAGGAACGTTTCGCCACAAGCCAGAGAGGGCTGAAGAAACCAGGGAGGGAGGGAGGGAGGGAGGGGGCAGCCACCCAAATATTTTGGCAGCAATGGAGGCAAGAGGAGAAAGAGAGAGAAAGAGAGAGAGAGAGAGAGAGAGAGAGAGAGAGAGAGAGAATGTGCAGTCGCTATGCATGAATATCCCAGAGCAGTGGGGAAAGCTATGGAGGCGAGATATTAGATTGACTGCCTGTTACACAATTAAGGAGAACCGAATGAAAATGATGCACAGGTTGGACATGACCCCAACCGGACTTGCTAAAACGTACAAATTAAAATCCAACTGAAGTTGGAGATTCAACAGAGCAGAAGGAACGATGTTTCCCATATGGTGGGGATGCGAAAAAATGGGGGGGGGGGGCGGTCTGGAATACAATTTATGAAGAACTAAAAAAGATGTTTGAAACATCCTTTGAGAAAAGGCCAGAAGCATTCCTAACAGGTATTGTTACAAAAGACATCCTGAATGATAAGAAAAGTGTGTTTCTAAATTCCACGGCCGCTGGCAGGTTGTTGATAGCTAAAAATTGGAAAGGGGACACTGTCCCCTCAATAGAGGATTGGTTAAACAAATTACCGCACCTAGTTTTTGGAGGAGGAAAACAAGAAAAAAAAAATTCTGAATCTCAGAATCCAGAACAGCAAGAAGGATAGCTGTGCAGCGAAAGCAGCAATCCCTCTTGCTGTTCTGGCTTCTGGGATAGCTGCACAGCCTGCATTCGCTCCATAAGATGCACACACATTTCCCCTTACTTTTTAGGAGGGAAAAAGTGAGTCTTATAGAGCAAAAAATACAGTATGTGAATTTAAAGAACCGGATAAAATGACAGCGGCCATTGGACTTCAGTCGAATCAAAAACTCAATATGGAACTGATTAGAACAAGCATGTCCAACAGGCAGATCGTGACCTGAACCCCAAAAAACGGGGCTTTTCCTGCTAAAAAAAGCTCAACAACTCTGACCTAGATCCCTGTCAGTTTTTCACTGTCAGTAGATCACAGTCTCTTGGGAGTTGGCCACCCCTGGCTTAGAAGAATATATGACAAAACATTGTTCCAATTTCTTGATATGTATGGACTGAGTTTGTAAAGGTTTGGGGAAGTTATTGTAAGACTGTAAGATCATTCTAGGGGTTCAAGTAACCACTATATATATAAAAAACACAATGACTAGTTTAAAATATACCAAGAAGGTCTAGCTGTGGTGGAGGGAAGCCATGATAACAGAACAAGATAGACACAGAATGGAAAATGGGAACTTTATCAATATCACATCTTACATTGTATATTCTGTATATCTTAGAGCATAGATTCCATGTTATAATAATCAAATGAAATAAAGACTTGCAATATGAATATGAATATATATATGGCGGTTCACAATTTTTTTTATCTTACCACACTAGGGATTATATAGCTATAGCTGAAATTTCATGCATATCAGTTAATATCTTGACCCTCCTCCATGAAAATAGCTGTTTACTTGGCCATTTTCCTATGTCGTGAAGGCTGAAATGTCAGTTCAGTGGAGCAGGGTCAAGATATTAACTGATTTGCATGAAATTTCAGATATAGCTATATAATCCCTAGTGTAGTAAGATAAGACCTTGGGAGCAGGCATTTTTTTATATATAAAAAAGTTTTTTATGAACCGCCCTAAATATATATATATCCCAGAGCAGCTGCTGGCCACTAATGGGAGAGACCGTCCAAAACCTCTGGAGGGCACCAAATTGGGAAAGGCTGCCCAAGAGTTAGAGCACACACAGGCACAGCCCAGGTGACTTAAAACACTCTGACTGCTGGTCCCTTGTAAATAGCTGCTTTCAATATGTCCCTTTTCCTGCCTGGGGTGGAGTAGTGTTGATGCCTTACTAAAAAAAGGTTGTGTCAAGGCCTACATCGACGTGGCACTGTTTGTGCAATTCACAATTTGTGCCGAGGGGGTTTTCAAACTAAACTGCCACAGCAGGGCCCCCCAATCTGGACTGACACCTTGGCACAGGCTGGCGTGTGTGTGTGTTCCTGCCCAGAAACCTACGTCCCCACTGTGGAAGGATGCGGGGATCCAGAATTGGCCTCCAAAATCATGGTTAAAACCATATTTATGGAAGACAATCTTACTTGGCTAAAAAAAAATAAGAGCTTCCAAAAAAACCTACAAACGCCTGTGTTTCCTTCTAACAGACACGAAACAAAAGGAAAAGGGAGGATGAGGGAGGAAGAAAAGAGCAAACTCTAGCACTAGATTTGGGTTACGAAGTTTTTGCAAAGGCCAGCAGGAGTGGACAAATTGGGAGTGGCATAATCCTGGCATAATTAGCAGCTGAATCCCATCATCTGATTCCTATGCATATTTACTCACTGCAGCCTAAGCCTTTAAGCTGACATCGGAACTTGGACACATTTAGGAATGTGAAAGGAGCTGTTCGTCTTTGTTACTGCTGCCGCCACTGTAACCCTAAACACATCTACAGTGGTACCTCTAGATACGAACGGGATCCGTTCCGGAGCCCCATTCGCATCTAGAGGTAAACGTATCTAGTGATGGCACGTCTGCGCAACAAGCACAAAATAATACCTCTGCAGTGCCACAAATCCAGCTCAATGCTGTAATGTTGGAAAATGTTGATCACTTCTCCTACCTAGGGAGTTATCTTTCCATAAGGGCCGACATTGATGCCGAAATCCACCACTGCCTGAGCTCTGCGAGTGCGGCTTTCTCCCGAATGAAGAGCAGAGTATTTGAGGACTGGGACATTTGCAGGGAAACCCAAATTTGCTATGGTACTACCAACCTGACTGTCTGCTTGTGAAACATGGACCACTTATCAACGCCGTCTCCAACTGGTCGAAAGATTCCATCAACAGGGTCTCCAAAAAGTTTGGGAAGACACAGGAGAACTAATGCCAGCGTACTGGAAGAAGCAAAGATCGCCAGTGTTGAAGCAATGATTCTTCAACATCAACTTTGGACTGGTAATGTTGTACGGATGCCTGATGATCGTCTTCCAAAGCAAGTACTCTATTCCAAACTTAAAAATGGAAAGCATAATGCTGGTGGTCCACAAAAGCGGTTGAAAGATCTCAAGGCAGATCTTTAAAAATGTAGTATAAACACTGACAACTGGGAAACACTGGCCTGCGAGAGCTCCAATGGGAGAACAGCCTTGACCAAAGGTGTCAGTGGGGTTTGAAGACACTCAAACTCTGGATGCAAGGGAGAAACACGCTAATAGGAAGGCGCACTTGCGGGATGAACTCCCGCCCGGAAACCAATGTCCCCACTGTGGAAGGACATGTGGATACAGAATTGGCCTCCACGGTCACTTACGGACTCATTGCTAAAACCGTGTTAATGGAAAACAATCTGACTCGGCTACAAGGGATCGCCAAAGAAAGAAGGAGGCCATGCCTAAGCCATTGTAAGGGTCCCTTCCAACTCTGCAATTCTGTGATCTCCACCACTTCCTTCTCTACAGGGAAAACATTTGGTTTTTGTGCTGTGCTCTCCATGTTACAAAACCACCATGCCCCACTGCGTCCCTCCAAGTGGGAAGGGAAATAAACAGGCCCTGCAACATCTGACTGAGCATCTGGCTGCTCAGTGGTTTAGACCACAGCACCACCCGCGTCCCTTCTCATGAGGGTAGTAGGACACAGTGGGTATGGTCAACCTGTGGACGACTATGAATGACTGCAATTAGTCCTACAAGAAAAAGCAAGGGAAAGTATGCAGATGACCAAAATTAGCTTTAGCATGTGTAATGAGACCAGAATCCAATATCTCTATTCAGACCAGACAGATAAGCCAGGAGGAAAACACTTCCATCTCCCGGGACATTCAACGCAGGATCTCCAAGCAGCTGTCTTACTGCAAAAGAATTTCGGAAATAGGCTTGAAAGAGAAGTGGCTGAATTGCAACTTATTACTAAACTGAAAACAATGGAGAGACCTGGTCTGAATAGAGATATTGGATTCCTGTCTCATTGCATATGCTAAAGCTATTAGCTCCAGAGAAGCGGACATGGAGCAATGGTTCCAAACTACAAGAAATGATGACCTGGTTAGTGGGGTAGAAGTGGAAGGATCATTAGGCGCGAGTGATCATGCTCTTCTGAAGTTTACTATACAGCGGAAAGGAGCAGCCAAGCATACTAGGACTCAATTTCTTGACTTTAAGAAAGCCGACTTCATAAAACTTAGGGAAGTGCTGGGAGAGATCCCATGGACAGTAATACTAAAAGGAAAGGGAGTTCATGATGGCTGGGAGTTTGTTAAGAGGGGGATAGTAAAAGCACAACTTCAGGCAATACCAATAAGACGGAAACATGGAAGGTGCCTAAAGAAGCCAGGGTGGCTATCTAAAGAACTTTTAACTGAGTTAAGATTAAAAAAGGATGTGTACAAAAAATGGAAAAGGGGGGAAACCACCAAAGAGGAATTCAAACAAATAGCCAGCACGTGTAGACACAAAGTCAGAAAAGCTAAAGCACAGAATGACTCAGGCTTGCTGGAGAGGTTAAAAGCAACAAAAAAGGTTTTTATGGGTATGTTCGTAGCAAAAGGAAGAACAAAGAAACCGTGGGGTCACTCAGAGGAGAAGATGGTGAAATGCAAACAGGGGACACAGAAAGGGCTGAACTCCTCAATGCCTTCTTTGCCTCAGGCTTCTCCGATAAAGAAAACAATGCCCAACCTGAAGAATTTGGAGCAAATGATTCAGCAGAGGAAACACAGCCCAGAATAACTAAGGAGATAGTACAAGAATACTTGGCTAGTTTAGATGTATTCAAGTCTCCAGGGCCAGATGAACTGCATCCAAGAGTATTAAAAGAACTGGCAGATGTGATCTCAGAACCACTGGCAGTCATCTTTGAGAATTCCTGGAGAACAGGCGAAGTCCCGGCAGACTGGAGGAGGGCAAATGTTGTCCCTATTTTCAAAAAGGGGGAAAGAGAGGACCCAAATAATTACCGCCCAGTCAGTCTGACATCAATACCAGGGAAGATTCTGGAGCAGATCATTAAGCAAACAGTTTGTGAGCACCTAGAAAGGAATACTGTGATCACCAATAGTCAGCATGGATTTCTGAAAAATAAGTCGTGTCAGACTAACCTGATCTCATTTTTTGACAGAATTACAAGCCTGGTAGATGAAGGGAACGCAGTGGATGTAGCCTACCTTGATTTCAGCAAGGCATTTGACAAAGTGCCCCATGATATTCTTGTAAAGAAGCTGGTAAAATGCGGTCTTGACTATGCTACCACTCAGTGGATTTGTAACTGGCTGACTGACGGAACCCAAAGGGTGCTCATCAATGGTTCCTCTTCATCCTGGAGAAGAGTGACTAGTGGGGTGCCACAGGGTTCTGTCTTGGGCCCGGTCTTATTCAACATCTTTATCAACGACTTGGATGATGGACTCAAGGGCATCCTGATCAAATTTGCAGATGACACCAAACTGGGAGGGGTGGCTAACACTCCAGAGGACAGGATCACACTTCAAAATGACCTTGACAGATTAGAGAACTGGGCCAAAACAAACAAGATGAATTTTAATAGGGAGAAATGTAAAGTATTGCACTTGGGCAAAAAAAATGAGAGGCACAAATACAAGATGGGTGACACCTGGCTTGAGAGCAGTACATGTGAAAAGGATCTAGGAGTCTTGGTTGACCACAAACTTGACATGAGCCAACAGTGTGACGCGGCAGCTAAAAAAGCCAATGCAATTCTGGGCTGCATCAATAGGAGTATTGCATCTAGATCAAGGGAAGTAATAGTGCCACTGTATCTGGTCAGACCTCACCTGGAGTACTGTGTCCAGTTCTGGGCACCACAGTTCAAGAAGGACACTGACAAACTGGAATGTGTCCAGAGGAGGGCAACCAAAATGGTCAAAGGCCTGGAAACGATGCCTTATGAAGAACGGCTAAGGGAGCTGGGCATGTTTAGCCTGGAGAAGAGGAGGTTAAGGGGTGATATGATAGCCATGTTCAAATATATAAAAGGATGTCACATAGAGGAGGGAGAAAGGTTGTTTTCTGCTGCTCCAGAGAAGCGGACACGGAGCAATGGTTCCAAACTACAAGAAAGAAGATTCCACCTAAACATTAGGAAGAACTTCCTGACAGTAAGAGCTGTTCGACAGTGGAATTTGCTGCCAAGGAGTGTGGTGGAGTCTCCTTCTTTGGAGGTCTTTAAGCAGAGGCTTGACAACCATATGTCAGGAGTGCTCTGATGGTGTTTCCTGCTTGGCAGGGGGTTGGACTCGATGGCCCTTGTGGTCTCTTCCAACTCTATGATTCTATGATTCTATTTTGGGTCATCTGCATACCATCCCTTGCTTTTTCCTGCAGGACTAATTGCAGTCATTCACAGTTTGCAACAGGTTGACCATGCCCACTGAGTCCTACTACCCTTTGGAGAAAACCCCCGTCCCACCCTCCCACTATATATCAGAGTCTGGGGACTTCTGTTTCCGTGTATCTGAAGAAGGGCACCTGCACATGAAAGCTTCTACTGAGAACAAACTTAGCTGGTCTCTAAGGTGCTACTGGTCAATTTTTTATATTTTTAATTTATTTTGACTGTCAGACCAACAAGGCTACCTACCTATATTTCGTTATGTGCAAATGGCTTTAGATACCTAGTAGTTCCATCAGTGACCATATAGCTAGCACACATTCAACACACACAGAAAGTGACAAAATGTTGTTGACAAATGACAGCTGGACAGATCAAGGGCCCCATGACTTTCAGTAGCTGAGGGCCTCATCAAACCTAAATCCGGCCCTGGCTCTGCCCGATTGTGAGATTGCCAATGGGTACAGAGAAAACGGGGCGATTCTGAGTCCTGAGAGAGGCAGCCCCTTCCATTGTACAGCTGAGGGAAAGAGCCAAGCATTTCAGATCACAGAAAGCGAAAGAAAAGTTGACATTAATTTGTTGGCAACTGACAATGCACAGGAACCCTGCCGGCAACAACATTGCACCCTTTGCCACCTTCTAGTTCTGTTAGGAATTTTTTTGGATAAAAAGAAGCACAAACTTTCCTTCCAGAATAAGTTGGGGAAGGGGGATTACCCAAGCTAGCAAGAAATGTACTAACAGTTAGAGACAGTCGCCTGCAGCAGCCAGAGGCTTGGACAGCCATCTTCTAACCCTCAGGCTGGAAGATGTCCTTGGAGAGGTGTTAGAGGAGAGAGTCAGACAGACTCACACTGAGACAGACTCACCTCTGACCTGCTGCCTGGATGATGCCCAGGAGGAGAGACTGGGGAGCGGCTGCTTTGCTCAGGAGGAAGGAAGGGGAACTAAGATCTGGAAGCAGCTGAGCCAGAGGGTTGGTGCTGGCTGGGTGGAGCATTGGAGCGTGAGGTGGGAGGGCGAGGAGGAGGAGGGGGGATGCAGGCGAGCCTGGACGGTCCTGAGGCACAGACCCGGATCCTGCTGCTCCATGGGATGGAGCCAAAGGGAAGCGACATGCATATAAAACATTTGGAGGTTTCATCTGAAGAAGGCAATGGAAGAGTATCCAGGGTTCTGATTCTGAGCCAGGGTGCCTGCCCGATGGTGAGATTGCCAACAACGGGCTCAGAAAGAAGTGGGTGATTTTGAGAATCTGAGAGACGGAGCCTCTTCCATTGCACAGCCAATGGAAAGAGCCAAGCATTTCAGATCACAGAAAGCAAAAGAAAAGTGGCACATTAATTCACAACCCACAGGAACCCTGCCGGAAACAACACTGCCCTCTTTGCCACCTTCTAGTACTGCTAGGAAATTTTTTGGATAAAAAGAAGCATAAACTTTCCCTCCGGAATACGTTGGGGAAGGGGGATTCCCCAAGTTAACAAGAAACTTACTAACAGAGGCGGTCGCCTGCAGCAGCCAGAGGCTTGGACAGCTGTCTTCTAACCCTCAGGCTGGAAGATGTCCTTGGAGAGGTGTTAGAGGAGAGAGACAGACAGTCTCACACTGAAGGATCCTCTGACCGGCTGCCTGGTTGATTCCCAGGAGGAGAGACTGGGGAGCGGCTGCTTTGCTCAGGAGGAAGGAAGGGGAACTAAGATCTGGAAGCAGCTGAGCCAGAGGGTTGGTGCTGGCTGGGTGGAGCCAGTGCCTGCTTTACATATAAGCTCAACAAGCTCAAGTTTAGGGCCCCCTCTCTTGCCCCCCCAAAAAAAATTAACGTGAAAAAACCTGGATGTACATTTCCAAAAGAGAAGATAAAAAACAAATAAAACCGACATACAGCAACCGTGTTTTGTGTTGTGTAGGCTCCTATGATGTAAGCCTGCTCCCCTGCTCCTCAAACTATCACTGCTTTGCTCATTTCTATATATAGGGTGCCGACATTCTGCATGGACTGGTTGTCTGGCAACATGTGCAAATGGCTTGAGATACCTATGAGTTCCATCAATTACCATATAGCATTTATTCAACACAAAAAAGTGGCAATTTGTTGTGGACAAAGGACAGCTGGACATATAAAGGGCCCAATTACCTTCAGGTAGCTTAGGGCCTCATCAAACCTAAATCCAGCCCTCAATCAATCAATCAATCAATCAATCAACTGTCTGTCTATCTATCTATCTATCTATCTATCTATCTATCTATCTATCTATCTACCTATCTATCTATCCCAGTGCCAGATTTATGTATAAGCTCAACAAGCTACAGCTTAGGACCCCACTCTCTTGGGGGCCCCAAAAAAATTTAAAGCGGGGAAAAAACTGGATGTACATTTCCAAAGGAGAAGATAAAAAACAAATAAAATAAAGCTGACATAGCAGCCCTGCCTGCTAGCCTGCTCCCCAAACTATCACTGCTTTGCTCCTTTCTATATATAGGGTGCCTACATTCTGAATGGATTGGTGCATGGCAACATGTGCAAATGGCTTGAGATATGTATTATTTGTTGTGGACAAAGGACAGCTGGACATATAAAGGGCCCCATTAACTTCAGTAACTTAGAGCCTCATCAACCCTAAATCCAGCCCTCTATCTATCACTTATTAATAATCTATCTATCCATCTATCTATGCCAGTGCTGGATTTATGTATGTCCCATTAAACTTTAATTAGTTTAATGCAAAGTAAATGTCCGGTGCGCTTCCATCGTCTCAAGTCCCATTACAGCAGAGCATTTCGCGCAGCAGTTTAAGAAGGGCAGGAGAGGCAGTATTTCTTTTCAAAGAGGAGTCTTGGAGCAAGCGGTTTTGGAACTCAAAGAAAGGTTTATTTACAAAAACAAAAAACCCGGAGACGAACCACACATATCAGCAAATACGCCCAAAAGGGGAGAAGGGAGGAGCAAACACACGGGAGACTATTTATACAAACTCATGTTCCTGGAAGCCTAATGACTTCCAGCTGCTCAGTGATTAGAGCGTTTCTGCTACCTTTTAACCCTTTGATAGCAACACCCCCTCTCGCTCGTAACACTGAGCTGTACCAACCTTAATTCAAATTTAAACCTGAACAGAAACATTTATGAAATTGCGGACTCAAAGCTTTCGTAAAACCGTCTGCGAGATTTTCTTTGCTTGGACAATACTTTAGTTCAATTAAACCTTGTTTTACACTTTGGCATACATTTTGATAACGGATATCCAAGTGTTTTGTGTGTGCCTTGAATTGACCTGATTTAGCTAGTTTAATACAAGGTTGATTATCTTCCCACACTCTGATAGGTAGGGAACATTCTCCAAACAATTCTTGTACCAGTTGCTTATAAAATTCCAGTTCTCTACATACATCTGATAATGCATTAAACTCAGATTCAGTTGAACTTAAAGCTATAAGTGACTGCTTTCTTGATCTCCAACCAATTAGTGCATTTCCAAATTTTATCGCCATTCCTGACACTGATTTTCTATCTGGTCCAGCATCTGCCCAACTACTGTCGGCCCAACATTCAAGTTGTGTGCTGCCCTCTGCTGATAGTTTTAAGCGAAACCTTTTGGTAGTTTGGAGATACCTTAAAACTCTTTTTACTCCTTGCCAAGCATGCATTGATGGTTTTTCAGCTTGTCTACACAGCATGTTGACAGCATATGTTATATCGGGCCGAGTCCACTGTGCAATGTGGAGTAGACTGCCTATCGCTGACTGGTAAACCCCGGGATTAGAGAACTCTGCCTGTTGCCCGGCTTGAGCATCCTTTATGTAACTTAACTCCATTGGGGTTTTAACACCAGCACAGTTGTCCATTTTAAACCTTTCCAGCAACTGCTGGATCTTAGCTTCTTGGCTGAGCCAATAGTTCCCATTTTCATCTTGCTGAATTTTAATTCCTAGATAAACAGATACATTGCCTAGTGATTTTATCTGAAACCTTTCTCCAAGCTTTGTGGCAAATTGTTGTGCAAGTTTATCGTCCTTTCCACTGTATAATAAATCGTCAACAAATATCAAGACTGCTTCTTGTTCACATCCCGAGCCTTTTAGATAAAGACACGCATCTGCTGCGCTCTTTCTGAACCCCATGCTCTCTAGAGCATCGTTTAAGCAGGAATTCCAATTACGGGCGGACTGTTTCAACCCATAAATGGATTTGTGTAGGCGCCAGACCTGGTTTGGCTTGTCTCCTTCAAAACCCGGTGGTGGTGTCATATAGACTTCCTCCTGTAAGTCTGCATTTAAATAAGCCACATTGACATCAAAATGAAACAGCTTATTTCCCTTCTTAGCTGAAGAGGCTAAAAGCATTCTTAGTGACTCCGATCTTGAAGTAGGGGCATAGATTTGAGAATAGTGAACACCTTTGCGCTGCGAAAACCCTTTTGCAACTAGTCGGGCTTTATATTGCAACTCTTCAGTAGTTGTGGGCTTTAAACGATATACCCATCGACAACCTACAGCTTGTTGCCCTTTCGGAAGCTCTGTACTTGTAAACACACCGAGAGATTTCATTGAAGCCATCTCTTTTTCCATTGCTTCCTGCCACTTTACGGCTTCTGAGCTTGGAAGCTGTTGTACTTCCATATAGCTATCTGGCTCACACTGTGCCATATTTACGTATACACTTGTCACCTTAAACCGCTCTGGTGGCTTGCCCTTTGTGGCACGGTTTGACCTGCGCAATTGTTCCTCTTGTGCCCCCTCTGACCGTTGGCTGTCAGAATCTGTCTCAGACTTTATATCTGGATGTGCCTCTAGGGATAAAGACCTCCGTTTAGATACCTCCCTTGGGCTTGGTGTTGCAGGTGACCTGCTTCGCTTTTGCTGTCTGCTAGGCCTACTGGGTGGCGATGTTGGAACACTCCTAGATTTTGGCTTTTCTACCTTAGGAGAAGAACCTTGTGCCTGGTCAGAATCTGCATCTGAACCATGTGCACCATCCCCTTCTGGCTCACTACTCTCTGGACTTTCACTCTCAGCATAAATGCCTAAATCATCTCTCAAAATGTCAGGGTTAGCATGTAAGTGAGTCCATCCGGACTGCTCACAAAATTCAGCGCTCCTACTGAGGACCACTCTTGTAGTATCCCCATTTGGGTCCACGAATCTCCAAGATTTGGCGTGTGGTTCGTACCCACAAAAGATGAGTTTCCTAGCCCTTGGACTTCCCTTTTTCCTTAACGCCTTTGGGATAAGTACATAGGCCTGACATCCAAACACCCTAAAGTAATTAATTTTGGGCTTCTTCCCATATAAAGCAAAATATGGGGTAGTGGCAATTACCGAATTATATACTCGGTTCAGAATATGAGTAGCCGCCTGCCAGGCTTCCGCCCAGTAACTTTGAGGTAGATTAGCATCAAACAACATAGAGTTTGCCAACTCTTGCAGAACCCTGTTTTTACGTTCGGCCACGCCTCCTTCTTGGGGGGAATAAGGTGTAGACAGACGATGCTTAATTCCCTTTTTCTTAAAGAAATTCTGCAACACAGACCCGGTAAATTCTGACCCTCTGTCTGTCTGAAAAGCAAGTACTTTAGTACCGAATTCAAGTTCTACTGCATGAACCCAATTTTTAACTGTTTCTGCAGTATCTGCTTTTGTTTTGAGAGGAAAAAAACCATGTAACCTTCGTTTTGTCATCCGAGAGACACAGTGCATACCTCGAACCTCCCATGCTAGCAACAGGCATTGGGCCACATAGGTCCATATGCACAAGTTGGAATACTTTGTCAGATTTCCTATCTGAACTGGGATAGCTGCATCTATGAACCTTCGCCCTTTTGCATGCAGTACAATCCAAATACTTAGTACATTTGTTCATTTTGCACCCTTCTGATAATTCAGGTTGCTTTTTAACATACTGAAAATTAATATGTCCCAGACGGCGGTGCCATAAATGGACACAAGAATTATGGGTAGGCGTGTTCACACAACCAGCATGAACCTGTTCAACTTCATCTGGACTTGTCTCAAAATAATATAACCCATTTCTGCATTCCACCTGCAAAAGAGATACGTTATTCTTTGAAATAGTGCAAACCCCATTTTCAAACACAGTTTTAAACCCAACTCTATCAAGTTCTGACACAGACAAAATACACCCCTTCAATCCCTTTAGCACGTAGGCATCAATTTCTGTTTGCAAACAATTCAAGAACACTGTGCCTACGGTCTCTAAGGAACGTTTAGTTGAGTCTGCCATTGTCACAACTTTAAGGGTTTGCAAATGTCTGCAATTCTGCAAACGGACACTAGATGGCGCCACCAGGTGGTGAGATGCACCACTGTCAATCAACCAGCGTAGATTGCTGCCTTGGCCACGCCCTTGCATCAACGCCATTGCTGAAGCCATGTGCTGTGTGCTGTGGGAGTAGCCACGACCTCCTCCTCTTCTTCGACGTCCCCTGGAACTCCTTGTCTGGTAACTAGGGATAACGGCCTTGGTGCTGTCTTGACCAGGTTCATGTGTGCAATTCCTGATTAGATGGGAGGGGGAACCACAGCGAAAACAGTGTCTAGCTGTAAAAGCATTTACTGTGTTCTCAAACTCAGCATCCCCACTCTTAGGCACAGCGTAACTCCCCTTTGAAGACAAACCTCTTTCTCTTTGCCTTTTATCCTGTTCATCTGCAAGCCGAGATGAAATGTATTCAAGGGTTAATTCAGTTGAAGGCATAGCCTCCAAAGTTAGAGCTAGAGTCTCATAGCTTTTATCAAGAGAAGACAACAATATGTATGACTGCTGCTCCATAGAGAAAGGAATGCCCAGCTGTCTTAGTTGATTAAAGGCAGACACCATTTTGGCAATATGTTCTTTCACACACGCTCCCGGTTGGAGACGTAAATCAAACAAACATCTTGTAGCATGGATCTTGGCCCCCGCAGTGTTTCTGGAATTTAACCGCTGCAGAACCGTCCAGACCTCATGCGTGTTCTTTAACTCAGAAACATAAGGCATTTGCTCTGGTCCCACTGCCAAAACTAGTAGACCTTGGGCTTTCCTGTCGCATTTCTGTGAAGCTGCTGCTGCTGCTTTGTCTTCTGCAGATGCGTCTGCAGCTGCCTGTAAAGGCGGTGCTTCAGTACAACTCCACAACTCTTTTGCTTGCAACCAAACCCTTACTCTAGCCTTCCAATCTTGCCAATTTTTCCCATTGAGTCGCGTAAACGGGACAGAAAAACTTTCCTGGGACTCTGCCATCCTCCCTGGGGCTTAGGAACGATACTCACACACCTGTAGACCGTCTCCCAGCTGCTGAGGTGGCTCCTTGAGGAATAAGACGTCTTCCAGCGAGTACAAACTGCTCAGTGCCTGTTTAAAACTTTTCTAGGCACATTGCAGGACTCAAGCTGCTTTGAAGGCTTTCGTTGTCGGCAACCACTTCTGACTTTGCTCCAGTCCTTGCATAAATCACTCTGAACTGCACTCCTTAGCTCCTTCTTGACGTACAAACAGCCATAACCTGTCCCATTAAACTTTAATTAGTTTAATGCAAAGTAAATGTCCGGTGCGCTTCCATCGTCTCAAGTCCCATTACAGCAGAGCATTTCGCGCAGCAGTTTAAGAAGGGCAGGAGAGGCAGTATTTCTTTTCAAAGAGGAGTCTTGGAGCAAGCGGTTTTGGAACTCAAAGAAAGGTTTATTTACAAAACAAAAAACCCGGCGACGAACCACACATATCAGCAAATACGCCCAAAAGGGGAGAAGGGAGGAGCAAACACACAGGAGACTATTTATACAAACTCATGTTCCTGGAAGCCTAATGACTTCCAGCTGCTCAGTGATTAGAGCGTTTCTGCTACCTTTTAACCCTTTGATAGCAACAATGTATAAGCTCAACGAGCTGTAGCTTAGGGCCCCACTAACTCTCTTGTGGGCCCCCAAAAAACCTAAAGGGGGGGGAACTGGATGTACATTTCCAAAGGAGAAGATAAAAAACAGCTGAGCAAGAGGGTTGGTGCTGGCTAGGTGGAGCACAGGCACAGGGGGTGGGAGGGCAAGGAGGGGGGTGCACACTTAATAATAATAATATTACAGTATTACATTCCAAAAAAAGAGAACATCTTCTAACATTTCTTCCTTGACATTCTGCAAATATATCTCCATATATCATTGTACATTCCCCACCCCGTAACTTCCCTCCCCCTAAATAGTGCTCGGAATAATTTAGTTAATTTAATATTCTTTTAATATTGAGTTAAAGCAAAATACTGTATTTTTCTGTCTATAAGATGCCCCATGTATAAGACACTATTTGGGGGGACTTGGGTTTAATAAAATGGGGGGGGGAGAGAGATGTATCCATGTATAAGACACTCCCAGATTTTGGACATTGTTTTTTAGGGGGGGAACCTAGTGTTTTAAATGGAAAAATATGGTACTTTACATTGTTGTTTAGTCGCCTTAGTCATGTCTGACTCTCCGTGACCCTATGAAACAGAGCACGCCTTAGAAACTCTCACTTTTCTTCTCAAAGCTTCTCCTTTTTTTTAAAAAAAAAAATTTTTTTTATTAAAATTTTTGTTAACACAATAGAGAAAAGGCAGAATAAACAGAAAAAAGACATAAAAAAGAACATACATAAAATTTAACATCTTATAATACCCATCTTTTCTTCATCTTTTGGACTTCCTCACATCTCTCGCTCCTGCGTTCCAAATTTATACTTTAGCTAGCAAATTATCACCTTGTTTCAATTCTTATTATACACATTTCCAATGTTTTATCCCTAATTTTGAATATTTTTATCTAGATCTTAAATATCTAGTTTTAACAGAATGTTTATTCAAAAATTTATTTTTCTCATAAAGTTCACTCATTCTCGTAATCTTATTGTGATGGGATAATGAGCTGCTTGTGCGTAAAAGCTTGATCCCTCAGAGATTACTCAGTGTAGTAAATCTGCCTTGAGCGGAGCCCTTTGGCATGGCTCCGTCAGTCGCTGGTAGAATCTGATAGTGGGCGTTTGCGGAAACGTTTCCAACATAAAAGCTGTTTAACGGAAACGCGTCTCCTGGATTCTCTGCGTGACAGTTTCCGGCGAGGGATGGGGGTCCCTAAAGGGGGTCCTGATACCTCCTCACTGTTCTCACTGGAAGTATCCCAGAGCCTCCCCTCCGACTCCCTTTCCCTTGGAGCTCCTGCTCCCCCCCTACTGGTTCCCTCTTCTGCTGCAGTGTCTCTGGAATTCTCCGGGAGCCTTTCCACCACCTGTTCTTCCGATGGCAGTTCCCTGACATCCACCTCCCCCCCAGGGCCCCCTTCACCCCCTCCCGCCTCTTCTCCTACTGGCGGTGAGGATGGAAAGCCCCGGAAGGAACTCTCCTCATCATCAGAGGATTCAAACACTTCTAGCCACGGCTTTCCGTCTCTTTCCCCGTCTTCCTCTCCTTCATCAGAATCTGTTTCCTCCTCCACCCCTGACTCCGGGAACCCTTCAAACTCCCCTTCCTCATCTGTAGTCCCGAAGTGTTCCCTCCTAAATCGTGCCACGGGTTGTGGTTTTCTTGGGAAACGCCGATGAAACGTTTCTATTAAAATCTCGTCATTGACTTCCTCTGCCGGTACCCATGTGTTTTCTGACTCTTCCTCCCCCTCCCATTCTACCAAGTATTCCACCTGATTTCCCTTCCACCTGGAATCAATGATTCCTGCCACATCCATGTTGCGTTCTCTCTCTTCTAAGACGGGTGTCTGGGTGACCTCCCTCTCATGTTCCCCCCACTCACGTCCCTCTCTGTACGGCGACAGTAATGACCTGTGAAATACTGGCTGCAATTTCATGTCACTGGGCAATCGGAGTTTGAATGCTACTGGGTTGACCTGTTGTATGACCTCAAAGGGTCCCAACTGTTTGGGTCTCAATTTCTTACACCCTCCCTTGAACGGCAGTCCTTGGGTGGATAGCCACACCCGGTTACCCACCCTTATGTTTTCACCTTCCCTCCTATTTCTGTCTGCTTGCTTCTTATATTCTTCTTTGGCTTTCTCTAAGTTGAGTTGGAGCTGACGGTGGATCGCTTCCATCTCTTCAACAAAATGTTCCGCCGCCGGTACACTCCACCTCTCCCCTCCTTCTCCTGGAAATGCCCGAGGATGACACCCATAATTTGCCAGAAAGGGACTCATCCCTGTGGACACGTTCTCCGCGTTGTTGTAGGCAAATTCTGCCAGAGGTAACTTGTCTACCCAATCATTTTCTCTGTCCTTTACATAACACCTCAGATATTGTTGCAACACCCCGTTTGCCCTTTCTGCCTGCCCATTTGTTTCTGGGTGTCTGGCTGTGGAAAAACTTACCTCCACGTGCAGCAAGCTCATTAGCTTCCTCCAGAACCTGGAAGTAAATTGTTTCCCTCTGTCGCTGACCTCCCTCAAGGGGGCGCCATGCAACCTGAAAATATGCTTTACAAACAACTTTGCGGTTTCTTCCGCTGTGACGGCATGTGAGCAGGCTATAAAATGGCACATCTTAGTTAATAGATCCACCACCACCATGACAGCTGTTTTTCCTCTGGATTTTGGCAGATCTGTCATAAAATCTATGGATACCATCTCCCATGGTCTTTCTGGTGTGGGTAAGGGTTCTAAGAGCCCCGCTGGCACCAGCCTCTCTCCTTTTGCTCTCTGGCACCTGTCGCATCCCCTGACATACTCCCGTACATCTTCCCTTACCTTGGGCCACCAAAACTCCCTGGTAACTAACCACATGGTTTTGTGCTGCCCGAAGTGCCCCGCCGTGGGGCTGTCGTGTAACTGTCTGAGCACTCGGCCTCTTAGTTCCCCATCTGGTATGTAGAGTGCTCCTTTGTAATACAATTTTCCGTTCTTTTCCTCAAAACCCCCTGTGTTCTCCCCTGTTCCCCTGAGTTCCCTGAGCTTTTCTTGGGCGTATTCATCGTTCTCGGTACCCTCCACCAGTTCTCTTTGCCCCACCAATGCCGCCCCACAAACCCAGTGGTCCTCGGGGATGATATGTCTTTCCTCCGCCACTCCCTCCCCCTCCAAGTACTCAGGTTTTCTGGAGAGAGCGTCCGCCCTGACGTTCTCTGGCCCTGGCACGTAGCGAATTTCAAAATTGAACTTGGAGAACTCTTGCGCCCATCTTACTTGTCTCTGGTTCAGTACTCGGGCCGTTCTCCAGTATTCTAGATTTTTGTGGTCTGTCCGCACTTGAACCTTGTGCTGCGCCCCAATCAACAGGTGTCGCCATTTCCGAAACACTTCATGGATGGCCAGTAATTCTCTGTCGTACACTGTATAGTTCCTCTCGGATTTGTTCAACTTCCCCGAGAAGAAGGCACACAGTCTCCATTCTGACGTATCTTTTCCCGGCTGTAGGAGCACGGCGCCCACCGCTCTGTCTGACGCGTCGGTCTCCACTCTCATTGGCTGCTGCAGATCCACATGTAAGAGTTGTTCTTCCGAAGCGAACGCCCTCTTTAACCTTTCAAACGCTTGCTGCGCTTCTTCCGTCCAGACAAATTTCTTCTTACTGCTGAGACTGTCCGTGATGGGCGTCATTAAGTGGGCAAAGTTCTTGATGAACTTCCGATAGAAGTTTCCGAAACCCAAGAACCTTTGCACGTCTTTCTTAGTTTTCGGTGGTTTCCATTCCAGTACCACTTGAACCTTGCTAGGATCCATGGCCAGCCCCTTGTCTGACAACCGGTACCCCAGGAATTCCACCTCTCTGGCGTGAAACTGACACTTCTCCAGTTTCACCCACAGCTGGTTTTCTTGCAGTTTGCTCAGTACCTCTCGTACATCTCGCACATGCTGCTCCTCATTTTCTGAGTACACTAGTACGTCATCTAAGAACGCTACGCAGTTCTTGTAAAGCAATGGTCCTAGGACGTGATTCATGAAGGATTGAAAAACGGCCGACCCCCCCCTGGAGGCCGAAGGGCATAACGAGGTATTCAAAGGCCCCCAAAGGGGTGAACATAGTGGTTTTCCACTCGTCTCCCTTTCTCATACGTATCAGGTTGTACGCCCCCCTTAGGTCCAACTTGGTAAAAATCTTCCCCTTCCTCACCCTGGTCAGAATGTCATCGATCCTGGGCATGGGGAAAGCCACTGGTTCGGACACAGCATTTAGGGCCCGGAAGTCTACGACCAATCTCGGTTTATCTGTATTTTTTTTGTCCACAAAAAACACTGGGCTACCCCCCACCGCTCGTGACTCTCTGATGAACCCTCACTTGAGGTTTTTGTCTATAAACTCCCTTAACTCCTGCATCTCTCTGTCTAACATTGCATACAGCTTGCCCACTGGCAACTGTGCTCCTGGGAGTAAGTTGATTTGACAGTCAAAGGGTCTGTGTGGGGGTAGTTTATCTGCTTCTCTTTCGCTGAAGACGTTAGCTAAATCGGCGTATTGTCGTGGTACCCTCCCTGGGTCTATTACTTCCATTCTTGCTAGAGTGGCTTGGGTGCCTACTTGGCTCTCCCTCTCCGTGCAATATGCCAGGCAGTGCGCTGACCCAAAGGAAACCACCCTCTGGTGCCATCCCACTAGCGGATCATGCAGCGCTAGCCAGCTCATTCCCAAAATAATGGGTGCTCCCCCCAAGGTGGCTATGTTAAACGCTATCCGTTCTGTGTGCCTTGCCACCCTCATTATCATGGGGACCGTCTGCTGGTTAACAGCTCCTCCCAACAACTCCCTCCCATCAATCGTGGTCACCTGCAGAGGGTTATTTAAGGGGATAGTCTGTATCTGGTGTTCGGCTGCAAACTCCTTACTCATAAAGTTGCAGGAGCTGCCTGAGTCCAATAGAGCCTTCACCTTTAGTGGGTGTCCGTTTGCCAGCTCTAGCAACACCTCTATTACAAGAGCTGGTCTTGGGGGTTCTGGCGTGGGCACATTCACTGTTCCTTGGCCTGGCTGCTGTGCCCCGATGGTGGCAGCCAGGCGTTGGCTTTTACTTGCTCCTTAGCTCCCTCTGCCTCCCCCCCAACAGCTCCCGCCATTCCTTGCCATTCCTTTCTTTGCGGACAAACTCTGGCAAAGTGACCTGGCTGTTAGCAGAGAAAACATTTCTTGGCGCCTTTTCCCTCCTTCTTCCGCCCTTCACTGGGGTTTGAAACTGCGCGCGCACACGCTGTTCCAATTTCCATCGGCTCTGCTGGAAGGGAAGGCTGCTCTGGAATCTCTGGAATGCGGAAATCCCTCCAACGCTCCCCTTTCCCTTCCCGCTTCTCCAGGGCTCTGGCCTCCTGGCGTGCTCCTATGGCCAGCGCGGATTTAGTCAGATGGTCCATAGACTCCGCCCTGGGCGCCCGGGAAAGTTCGTCTTTCACTGCCGAAGATAGTCCTTCGAACAGCATTTGTATCGGTTCCGCTGACAAATCCCAACCTAATTTATGGATCAACATGGTGAACTCAGTCCAGTACTCACGGACAGATCGGTTCCCTTGTTTACACGCCATTAACTGTCTGCGCGCCACTCCCTGCTCAATCTCGCTGGAGAACATCAGATCCATGGCACGAAAAAACTTCCTTGTGTCCTTTAGGACCTCATTATTGGCTGCCATTAGGGGCCTCACCCAGTGTTTCGCCCCGCCTTCGAGATGGCCAATCACAAATGCTACCCTCGATTCCTCATCAGGAAAATCATCAAACTGCAGATTGAGGGCATATTGCATCTCTGTCCTAAAGGCTTGATAGTTCCTGGGATCACCCCCAAACTTCTGCACCAGTCCTGGCACCTTCCTCGAGAGTTGGGTGGCTTTTCCCTTTTCTGCATCATGAGCCCTCCTCTCCTCAAGCCTAGCCGTTTGCAGAGCTAACTGGACCTCCAACATCCTGTACCTTTCTTCCAGGCTTGGACTGGCTGCAGCTGCTCCCCCATCTCCGGCTCCGGCTGGGTTGCTCATGATGCCTCTCCTTGCACAAGCTGCTTTCAGAGACTGTCAGATTGCTGTGATGGGATAATGAGCTGCTTGTGGGTAAAAGCTTGATCCCTCAGAGATTACTCAGTGTAGTAAATCTCTGCCTTGAGCGGAGCCCTTTGCCATGGCTCCGTCATTCGCTGGTAGAATCTGACAGTGGCCGTTTGCAGAAACGTTTCCAACATAAAAGCTGTTTAACGGAAACGCGTCTCCTGGATTCTCTGCGTGACAGTTTCCGGCGAGGGATGGGGGTCCCTAAAGGGGGTCCTGATACCTCCTCACTGTTCTCACTGGAAGTATCCCAGAGCCTCCCCTCCGACTCCCTTTCCCTTGGAGCTCCTGCTCCCCCCCTACTGGTTCCCTCTTCTGCTGCAGTGTCTCTGGTATTCTCCGGGAGCCTTTCCACCACCTGTTCTTCCGATGGCAGTTCCCTGACACTTATCAACTAACTTTATGGGCCCTGTTAATTTCAAATCTCTCATCCTTCTTAACACTCATACAGTTTACAATGTTTTTGTAGATAGTCCTTAAATTTCATAAAGCTTCTCCTTTTTTATGTCCATTGAGTTTTCTTGGCAAAATACTGGAGTGGTTTGCCAGTTCCTTCTCCAGGTGGATCACATTTAGTCTAAACTCTTGGCTATGACCTGTCCATCTTGGGTGGCCCTGACAGCATGGCTCACAGCTTCTTGGGGTTATTCAAGCCCCTTCGCCACAAGGCAGTGATCCATGAAGGGGCTACTTTACTTTTTGTTGTTGCTGTTTAGTCGTTTAGTCGTGTCCACCTCTTTGTGACCCCCTGGACCAGAGCACGCCAGGTACTTCTGTCTTCCACTGCCTCCCGCAGTTTGGTCAGACTCATGTTCGTAGCTTCGAGAACACTGTCCAACCATCTCGTCCTCCGTCGTCCCCTTCTCCTTGTGGCCTCCATCTTTCCCCACATCAGGGTCTTTTCCAGGGAGTCTTCTCTTCTCCTGAGGTGGCCAAAGTCTTGGAGCCTCAGCTTCAGGATCTGTCCTTCCAGTGAGCACTCAGGGCTGATTTCCTTCAGAATGGATAGGTTTGATCTTCTTGCAGTCCATGGGACTCTCAAGAGTCTCCTCCAGCACCATAATTCAAAAGCATCCAACATAGAAACCCATAAAATCTTCTCCAACTTTTATCCTGACTTTGCGAACATCAGCCTATCAGTCAGTTTCTTTGGGAACAATGTTTTGCCATAGACTCCTCTACACATTCCCATTATTTCCTGAGTTTTTGATTCGGTTGTCATCTGATTGCTGCTGTCGTTTGGGCCAATTTAATCAATTCACAAAATTTTACTTGCCAGTCCGCTACTGATGGGACTATATCTCCCTTCCAGATTTTGGCCACTAAAATCATAGTGGCAGAATATTTTTTTCTTATCGTTGGGGATTTCTTTTTTCACTATACCCAGAAGGAACGCTTCTGGACTTTTCTCAAATGTTATTTTGAACCTCTTTTTTAGTTCTTCATAGATATTACTCTAGAACTTTTGGATTTTATCACATCCCCCCATACACAATACCTTGTTCCTTCCGTTGTCTTACATCTCCAACATGCGTTTGATTTTAATTTACAGTTGTACCTCGGGTTACAGACGCTTCAGGTTACAGACTCTGCTAACCCAGAAATAGTTAAGAACTTAACTCGGTTAAGAAATTTGCTTCAGGATGAGAACAGAAATCGCACAGTGGTGGCAGCGGGAGGCCCCATTAGCTAAAGTAGTGTTTCAGGTTAAGAACAGTTTAAGGTTAAGAGTGGACCTCCAGAACTAATTAAGTTCTTAACCCGAGGTACCACTGTATATGTTTTAGCTCATCTGGCAGGGGTCACGTACCACCTGTACCACATCTTCATTAGATTTTCCTTGATTGTGTAACAGGCAGTAAAATTGACATCTTGTCTCCACAGCCTTTCCCACTGATCCATCCTGATTGCAGACTCAAAATCCTGGCTCCACTTAATCATAACCTCCGTATTTACCTCTTTGTCTTTCAATTCCCATTGTGGGGAGGGGGGCACACTTGCCTGGACGATCCTGAGGCATCCTGCACCAAAGGTGTTTCAGTGAGATGGAGCGAAAGGGAAGCAACATGCATATAAAACCTTTGGAGGTTTCATCTGAAGAAGGCAATGGAAGAGTATTCAGGGTTCTGAATCTGAGCCAGGGCTCAGCCAAAATTATCATTTCTTCCCTGAAACCCATCCTGGGAAAAATCTGCTCAAAGGAAGGCAAATGAATAAATGAGCGAACCGTGTTTCGGTGAATGGCTCAGTGCTGGAACTTGTGAAGTCCTGAAAACTGGGATTTGTCCTCTTTTCCTTTCTTTTCTTTAAATAATTTTTATTGCATTTTACATTGTTATCTTTTCCACAAATATATCTTAACAAATAATAACAGATTAACCCCCCCTCAACTTCCCCTTTTGGTTTTTTACATGAAAAAATGGTCCTGCTGAGGGACTTCCGGGTTGGCGCCCCCGGCAATGGCGGAGCTCCTCCGATCGGGAGGAACTTGCTCCATGGAAAGTTGGGTCTGAACCGCCACGGCGAAGGCAGAGACCCATTGAAATCACATGCGGAAGAAGCTTGTGAACCTGGGATTCGGCTGGCACCTTTTGCACCTCCCCTACTCGTGGGGAAACCCTGTTTTGGGGATCCGGAGCGACGTGGGGTGAGCGGCGCGGTGCTTTGAATCGACCGCTTCTTTCACAGAGTGAAGCCGCATTGCTGCTGCCAAAGAGCACTGACTTTTTCTTGTGGACAATTGGATTTTAAACAACAACTCGTGAGTAAAACGGAAAATTGGATCTTTAAATATCTTAATTTGGCATCGAACGGGGAAGGTTCAAAACAGGAAGTCCGCCTTCCCCTTTTGTAAATAGACTGAAGCAAAGAGCTTACAAGTTAAGGTCTTGGAAAGCCTTATGTAAAGGATTAAACTTCCATCGATTGAAATTATTAGAACCCCCTTGGAAGCAGGAGAAGAGGGGGGAAATTTTGGACTGTGTATCCTGCAGGAGAGAGTGATTAAAATTAAATTACCACTGCTCTGAACCTGGGAACGGGCTCCCAGTGATTGATGTTTCGGGAGAGTTCATTGACAGCGAAGAGAACGGATGTTGACAGTCAGTTAAATAAGAGAAATATATTGTTTCCATTGTCCGCTTCTGAGTTTAAAAGGGAGGAAAAGTATCTGAAAATTGAAACTATCTTTACTTTTTGATCTGTGTTGGAAAAGATTGATACAAGTGGAGACTGTTCTCCTCTAGAGGGAGCTTTTGAAACTGTTACAAGAGTGGAGCTGGGAAATCTCCAGCTGCTTGATAAGAACTGTGAGAACTAGAGATTGACCTTGGATATTCAAGAATGTTGATAGGAGAAGCCTTATGGACTGCATTTTCTAAGATAAGCCACTTGTTGGAACAGCTTCATAAAAAAATGGATGCTATGACTACTAAAATTGACATTTTGGAACCAAAAGTGAGCACCAATACAGAAATTATTCAGGATTTGGCACAGGAATCTATTTCAACAGGACAAATTGCTGAAAAGGAGAAGGAGAAAGTTGCTGTTGTCGAACCTAAAGTAATACAAGGGGGAGCCTTAGCCTTACAGAGGCAAATTGAGGACTACAAGTTGAGGCCCTTTATGATTGAGACTAGAAAAAGTCAGATTTTGAAGATCAGAGCCTGGCCTTGACTAGAAAAGGAAAGTTGGAAAGATCCCTCTATGCAGGGATTAACTGACTTTTGGAATATGGACTTGGGTCAGGAGGAGATTGGAGTTCTGGGGGCCTTTGGATTTGGAGGAATTTTGAAACATGCCCGGAAATACTTTATGGATCCTAGTTTTAATTATGGAAATCTGGCTGACTTGTCGAGAAGGAATAAAAGTATCGTTGGATTGGAGTTTCCCCAAGATATGCTCTTCAGCATCAAAGAATATGAAGAAAACTGGCAGAAGGGACGTGGAAAAGAGTTAAGAGCCTCGGACATAAGATCTCCAGGTTGATGGACTTTATGGAGTTGACGGAAGTGGCTGGTAGAGTCCGAGACTGGGGAGAGGAGATGGTGGAAGAAGATTGGAAATTTAAAGTCTATATATAGAAATATTGTAAAATTAATGAGTGATAGAAAAATGTTGGAAGGAAATTTTATGGCTTTAGCTGAAATTCTATAAGGAGTTAAGCTTAAATAAGTATACTAATTTTAATGGAAATAAGATTAAAAATATGTTAAGACATTTATATGATAGAAAATAGAGAAAGATGGAAAGGAATTGCTGAAACAATTAATGGAAGTGGAATACAAAGAGGGAGGTGAGAGGAGGTCAATGATACAAGGGAATGAAAGATAGAATATGGAAAAGGTATGATGTTTTTAAATTGTTTTTGTTTTGTTTGGTTTAGTTTATTGTGTTAGTTTAATGTGTTAAGGTTGTGTTTTGTATTGTTTATGTATTGTATTGTTTTTTCTCTTTTTTTCTTTTTTTTCTTTTGTTTTTTTTCTTTTTTTCTTTTTTTCTTTTGTCTTCTTTCTTCCTTTTCTTTTTTGTAAGCTTTAAAAGTAATAAATATTATTTTAAAAAAGAAAAGAAAAAATGGTCCTGCTTACAATACTATACTTCAGTACTATATTCTTAAATGAAATGTTGTTCTATCCTGACATTCTATCATTTCAATGTTTCTGTTGTTAATTGTCAGTGTCTACTCAAACCCTGTGAGCGAGTCCATTTCTTTACATTGATTCTGTATATACAACATAAATGGTTTCCAATCTTGTCTCAAAGTCTTTCAGTTCATTCGCCATTTCAGCAAATTCCACCAGTTTTTTATCACTTTTCCATCTTTGGGTGAATAAAACCCTCACCGCAGTTGTAGCTGACGTGTCCTCTGATCATGTGCAGAGTGCAACCTTCCGCCACCCCACCCCCCGCAATATCTTGTTCCGTTCATTGAAATGCCTTCGCTGCATTTTGGCTAGTTGCAATATCCAGTTCAAAATGCTGGCAATTCTTTTCGATGGCTAGTTTGTTTTTTTAAAAAAACCTTTCTAAACCACCCTTCCTAACATAAAAAGATATACAGCTGGCTGTGACACAAGGGGGGTCTTCTCTGTGAGATTGCCAATGGGCACAGAAAGAACGGCACTAATCTGAGGATCCGAGAGAGGTGGCCAATTCCATCACAGAGCCAAGGAACACATCGCACACTGAGAGCCAGTGTGGTGTAGTGGTTAAGAGCAGTGGACTCGTAATGTGGTGAACCGGGTTTGCGTCTCCGCTCCTCCGCATGCAGCTGCTGGGTGACCTTGGGCCAGTCACAGCCTCACTCACCTCAAAGGGAAAGGAGATTGTTAGCCGCTTGGAGACTCCTTCGGGTAGTGATCAAGTAGGATATCAAATCCAAACTCTTCTTCTTCTTCTTCTTCTTCTTCTTCTTCGAGGGCAAGAGCCAAGCATTTAAGATCATAGAAAGTAAAAGAAAAAGTGGCACATTAATTCGCAACGCACAGGAACCCTGTTGGCAACAACATTGCCTCTCTTTGCCACCTTCTGTTAGGAATTTGTTTTTGATAAAAAGAAGCATAAACCAACTCTCCCACAGGAACATGGGGTGGGAGGGCGAGGAGGAGGGGAGGGATGCATACTTTTTATTTATTTATTTTTATTTCTTCTTACAGTATTACATTTTTTAAAAAGAGAACATCTTCTAACATTTCTTCCTTTACATTCTGTAAATATATTTCCAATTCCCAATAGACTGCGATCTACTGACAGTGTGAAAAAAACCTAGCAGTGATCTACCCATTGTCGTTGGACGGACCAAAGTTGTTGAGTTGTGGAATCAACAAACATCGGTAACATTAAAATCACAGATCACGCCCCAGTAGAAGTCATCGTTAAAATAGGAGAAGGAACACAAACCACCCCATCATGGTCCTTCAGTCCCATCCTAACTACAAACAAACAAATTAGAGAGAGTCTCACAAAAACCCTCCAAAACTACTTCAAGGAAAACGATGTAGACAATATAACAACCCCCCTCCTATGGGACACAATGAAAGCGGTCACCAGAGGAGCTTGCATAAAAGAGAAAACATTCCTTAAAAAACAAACCTCCTCAAAAATTAGCAAAATAGAACAAGACATCACAGCCCTCTCAACACGCTACAAACAAACAGGATCTAAAAAAACTCCTCAAACTTATAGAACAAAAAAGGAGAGAACTAGACTCCCTAGAAATTAACAAAACAATGATCAGCATTCTATATTCTAAACAACGTTTCTATGAATATGGAGGGAAAAACTCCAGATTACTAGCAAATAGATGTAGGAAAAAAGCACTCAAAACAAGAATACACTGCATCACCAAAAAAGACGGCAACATAACATCCTCCCCTGAAGAAATAACCTCAGAATTTGCAGAATTCTACTCCAACCTATAGACCTCCCATAACCCACCAGAGAAGGAAATCAGAACATTTCTAGCAGGACTGACCATGCCTACCCTAACTGATGAGGAACAGGAATTCATGGACAGCCCTATCACCCCAGAGGAAATAGATGTGGTCCTCAAAAACCTGAAACCACACAAAGCCCCAGGCCCAGACGGCTTCACAGCAGAATTCTATAGGAAATTCAAAGCACCCTTGATGCCCTACATGACCCGCCTATTCAACGACATCATAAAAGGGGGCCCCATCCCCAAAACCTGGACCCACTCCAAAATAGTCTCCATCCCAAAACCACTAAAAGACAGCCTCAAAGTAGAATCATACCGCCCAATCTCATTAATAAACCAAGACTACAAGATATTCACATCAATCTTGGCCAACCGCCTAAAAATCTTCCTACACAAGTTAATAGCCCCAGACCAGACTGGCTTTGTCCCTGGCCGCAATATAACAGACCCCATCAGGAAACTACTGAACCTGATCGAACACAGCAAGGCAACGAAACTCCCATTGACAATTATGTCCCTAGACATCCCCAAAGCCTTTGATTGCTTAGAGTGGAAATACATATTAGCAGTATTAACTAACATGAAATTTGGCCCCAACTTCCTACAAATCCTCAAACAAATATACTCCCAAGCCTCAGCAAAATGCAGAATTAACAATATGGATTCTAATACTATAGCTATCCAAAGAGGCACGAAACAAGGATGCCCACTGTCTCCCTTCTTATTTATCCTGGCTCTGGAACCCTTAGCAATCCGCATCCGAGCAGCCACAGACATCAAGGGAGTGGAAATAAAAGGCAGAACCTATAAATTAGGGCTCTTTGCAGATGACCTAATGGTGACAACACCAGACCCCATAAGCACAGCAACCTCCCTAATCAGAGAACTCAACAAATTTGCAATGGTGTCGGGCCTACAGGTAAATTTTACAAAGTCAGAAGCTATGTGCTTCAACACCCCTCCTCACACCCAAAAAGAGCTCACGAAGGTCACCAAAATAAAACTCTGCCACACCAAGTTCAGATACCTAGGGGTACAAATAACCAGAAACCTCAACAAATTGTACCTCCACAACTACAAGCCCCTGTGGCGGCAAATTAACAAAGACCCAAAGAGATGGAATAACACGAATTTCACTCTCTCAGACAAAATAGCCATGATCAAAATGATCACACTCCCAAAACTAACCTACCTATTCCAAACCCTCCCAATCTGGATCCCCTCAACCCAACTCCGCAGTTGGCAGAGAAAACTACACTCTTTCATCTTCTCACATAAAAAACCAAGAATAAGCCCCAAATACCTGCACCTCCCCACCTCAGAAGGAGGATGGGGAATCCCCAACATAGAAGCATATTACATTGCCAACCAAATACGTCATATAATTCCATACATACTAGAAGATGAGACAAAACAATGGGTACACCTAGAGAGGGACACAATTGAAAATACCTGCACCACAACATACCCACTCCTCCCAAACAAACTAAAGAAAATTCCCACAACACTTAACAGGTACACACAGACCATGCTCAAAGCATGGAAAACACAAATAGGCAAACTATCCCCAACCCCATCCCCACTAATCCCCCTGGCATACCACCCATTATTCCACCATGCAGCACAAAACCTCCAGATAAAAGCCTGGCGAACCAAAGGCTTATATCGCCTAATAGACTTTTATAAAAATAACAAACCCTTGTCAACACAAGAAATACAAGACAAACTAGAAGACACCCAAATGCCCTGGTTAACACAACACCAACTACATGCCCTCTTAAACAACCCAACAGTAAAATCAGCAGCAACTAGGCCCCTGACAACCTTTGAAAACCTCCTCCTAACAACAAAGGGAAATGGTAAAGGGACGGTATCCGCAATATACAAAATACTACTCCAAAATCCCGCAAATCCCCTAGACGCAATCAAAAAACAATGGGAGAATGACATAGGCTATGAGATTAACCCCACTCAATGGACCAGAATGTGGTCTAAACCCCCCTTTAAATCCATATCAACGAAAAGAAAAGAACTCACACTGAAACTCACCTACAGGTGGTACCTAACACCAAGGAAACTAGCGCTAATACACCCAGGAACCTCACCAAAATGCTGGAGAGGGTGCACCTCCATAGGCACATACCTCCACATGTGGTGGGAGTGTCCCAAAATCCAACTATTCTAGACAACAGCCATGCAAGAAATATGTAAAATAACAAAGCAAGTATTAGACTTCACCCCAGAATTGGCCCTACTAAACATCTTCCAAGACAACAATGCCCATTTACTCCACAAAGAACTCATAACCCACCTACTTTCAGCAGCCAGAAACACCATAACCAGACACTGGAGAGACCTGTTAGGAGTAAGCATGGACCAATGGTACCAAATAGTATGGGAAACAGCCCTACTAGAAAAATTAACTAACAAACTGAAACTGACACGGGGACAAACAGAAGAAGACACCTTCACCCCGGTATGGCTCCCCTTTATCACATACACAGCCCAACAGGACAATGACAATAATCCACCAACAGCATACAAATCAATATGGCTAATTTGATCCAAAACACCCACCCACCTCACTCACACACGAAAACAAAGATCACCACAGCCAATCACAAACAAACAATCACATCCTAGGCCAACCCCAACCTCTCTCACCACCAAAGGAACACAAGTGAACAACACAAGCACGCTGACACCAAACTACATACATTAAGCATAATAGAAACACCGCTACCCCACCCCACCCCCATCCATCTCCCCTCCTTCCACCCTCCTTTCTTCTTTTTTTTTCTTTTCTTTTTTCTTCTCCCCCTAATGCCTCAACAAATGAAATGGATTTGTAAAAATGTTACACGGGAAAAAAAAAATACAAGGCATTACACTTACACTGTAAAACAAGAAAACCCTTAATAAAATATATTTAAAAAAAAACAAAGTTGTTGAGTTGAGCTGGGGGGGGGGACACAGAATTGTTGAGCTGTTTTTGGGAAGCCCGAGTTGTTTGATCTTTTATTGGGAAGCCAGAGTTGTTTGATCTTTTTTCGGAAAAGCAAAGTTGTGGAGCTTTTTTAAAGGAATCTAGAGTTGTTCAGCTGTTTTTGGGAAGCCAGAGTTGTTGGTCTTTTCTTGGGAAGGCAAAGTTGTTGAGCATTTTTGGGAGGTGGGAGGGGATCACTGAGGGGCCGGAAATCTATCAGGATCTACCAGGAACACCCCATGATCTGCCAGTAGGTCGCAATCTACTTGTTGGACATGCCTGGTATATTTGATGTGTGTGTGTGTGTGTGTGTGTGTGTGTGTATGCAATATTAAAATAACAACAACAACAATAATAAAAAGAACTTTCTTGGGCTCCATGATCACTGCAGATGGTGACAGCAGACATGAAATTAAAAGACGCCTGCTTCTTGGGAGAAAAGTGACGGCAAAGCTAGACAGCATCTTAAAAAGCAGAGAGTTCCTCCTCAGGAACTGTCCTAGAAACAATACTCTTCACCCTAAAGCTGTCCTGTTAATGCACGGTCTGCTCCAGGTCCCTAGCAACGCAAGCAAAAACAAGGAAAGGTCACGATTCTGGAATTAAGTTTGGCAAAATCCAGCAGAAGAAGGTGTGGTGGCCCTTCATATAAAGTCAGCCAACACCCCGTGAAAACTAATCTGGATCCCATATACGGCTCATGATTCCAGCCCTGGGTGGCTTTCTAGTTTTTTTCCATTGCTGTAATTCAAAATTGTCTCCCCGCCGTGTATGTACACAGTTTAGATAGCTGCACAAAGGAGAAATGACTGAAGCGTTTAGGAATTTTTAGTGTCGAGAGGGAGACTGAGTGTGGGGTGGGGGAAGGACAGAGGGACAAAAGCTCCTTAAGAAGGCAAGGAGCAAGGAAAGCAATGCTACTATACGGTGCAACGTTGGTTTTCAAACGCTGCAAACCCGGAGGGAAGTGTTCCGGTTGGTGGACTTTTCCCAGAAGCCGAACGTTCTCCGTTTTGAGCACGCTCAGGCCTGTCTCAACCTGGGGGTGCAAGGGGGTGTAGGGAACCAGGGCGCCGGATTCTGGGGGGTGCCCAATGTATACCTATTGTATACAGTGGTACCTCTACTTACATGCCCCTCTTGTCACATATCCTTTGAGATACGCGCGCAGCAAGCCTGGAAAGATTGCAGAAACCTTGGGATCCGGCCAGATCTCCGGAATGGATCCCGCCTGCAACTGTACCAGCCCCTCTCTATTGGCAGCAGTGAAAAGCACAGGAGTGAAAGTCCCTGCCCCCACCCTCTGCCACTCTGTTACTCCATGGCAGCAAATATTCCTGATGAGTAAGGAAACTAAAAGCTTTGAGTTTGCCCCACCCCCCCAAAAAATTGGGGGTGGCTAAACTAAATGACAAAACTAGGCAGCATTTTAAAAATCCGAGACATCACCTTGCCAACAAAGGTCCGTATAGTAAAAGCTCTGGTTTTCCCAGTAGCGTTGTATGGAAGTGAGAGCTGAACCATAAAGAAGGCTGATCGCCAAAGAATGGATGCTTTTGAATTATGGTGCTGGAGGAGACTCTTGAGAGTCCCATGGACTGCAAGAAGATCAAACCTCTCCATTCTGAAGGAAATTAGCCCTGAGTGCTCACTGGAAGGACAGATCCTGAAGCTGAGGCTCCAAGACTTTGGCCACCTCATGAGAAGAGAAGACTCCCTGGAAAAGACCCTGATGTTGGGAAAAATGGAGGGCACAAGGAGAAGGGGGTGACAGTGTTCTCGAAGCTACAAACATGAGTTTGACCAAACTGCGGGAGGCAGTGGAAGACAGGAGTGCCTGGCGTGCTCAAGACGGCCCTGGTTCTGCTTCTGATTTGAGTGCCACACTTCCGCTTTGAGTGTTACGCTGAGGTCTGTTTTGTGGTCACCAAAAGAGGTTGAAAGATCTCAAAGCAAATCTTAAAAAAATGTGGTAGGAACATCGGCAACTGGGAAGCACTGGCCTGCAAGCGCTCCAATGGGAGAACAGCCTTGACCAAAGGTGTCGTGGGCTTTGAAGACACTCAAACTCGGGACGCAAGGGAGAAACGGGCGAAGAGGAAGGAAGCCTCGCTGGGATCAACTCCCGCCCAGAAACCAATGTCCCCACTGTGGAAGGATGTGTGAATCCAGAATTGGCCTCCACAGTCACTTACAGACTCACTGTTAAAATCCATATTTATGGAAGAAAATCTTACTCGGCTACAAGGGATCGCCGGAGAAGGAGGAGGAGGAGGAGGACGACAACAACAACAACAACAACAACAACAACAACAACAACAACAACTTGTCCTATTGCAGGCAGGAAAACAAAGTGACTCTGATTTTTTATTCTGGAAAAGTACAGCTTTGCTACCAGAAAGAGAACTGGCTTTTTCATGCTTGCTGGAAGAAAAAAAAAAGCAATTTTCCTGCTTACAAATGTGCAAAGCAGGATTTAAAACAAACTGGTGAAGTAGTTAAAAGTCCAACGCTGATTGCAAAGCAATAGGTTACAGCCAGATTGTTCTGCAAAAGTGCAACCCCGCCCAGTGGTTCTGGTAGTGGTGTTGATAAAGTTTCAAACAAAGGATTCCAGTTTCCACTGGTTGTATGAAGCATATCCTACTGCATTGTGGGCAATGTGAGGAAGGGATCAACGGATCAAACCCTTCCTGGCAAATTTGCCGGGAAAATCCGAAGTCCCCCATATTAAATATCTTTCAGAAGACAGGTTAAATGATATTACACTGGTCATGGCAAAGTTTCTCTCGGAGGTTATAAGAAACAAATATCATTATGCCCTAGATCAGGCATGGCCAAACTTGGCCCCCTCCAGATGTTTTAAGACTGCAGTTCCCATCATCCCGACCACTGGTCCTGTTAGCTAGGGATGATGGGAGTTGTAGTCCCGAAACAGCTGGAGGGCCAAGTTTGCCTATGCCTGGTGCACACCATCACCTCATTTTATGTTTAATACACATGTGTAATAAGGAGTGGCCATTTGTGCCGATTCAGGTTTGATTCTCACCCATTTCTGTCAACTAAGCTTGGATTCCCACCGTGTGCTGTTACATCAGGCATCTTCAACCTGCAGCCCTCCAGATGTTTTGGCCTACAACTCCCATGATCCCTAACTCACAGGACCAGTGGTCAGGGATGATGGGAATTGGTCCAAAATATCTGGAGGGCCAAAGGTTGGGGATGCCTGTGTTACATTGTGTTAGTGTGCATGCCGTTTGCACCATGTAGCGGTTCTAGCTTTGAGCTGTATCTTTGTGATCCACAATTAGCTGTACAGTGGTACCTCTGGTTGCAAACGGGATCTGTTCTGGAGGTCTGGCTGCATCCTGAGTAATTTTCAACTGGAGGACCGCTTCTGCGCATGTGTGCGCGGCAACAACCAGAAAAATACTTCCAGATTTGCTGCGTTTGCATCCCAAAAATTACGTATCCAGAGTAAGCAGAGGTACGACTGTATTCCTTCCCCAATGGGGGGGGGGCGGCAACTTGCAAAATCCTCAGTTTCATAAAGCAACAGGTTACCATAACTTTCCTGTTAGAAGTACACTGAAGGATTTCTAGGGATACACATTATGACATTTATTTTGGCTCTTTGGGCCACCACCACCACCACCCCTTTCAAGCTTAAAGGTGTGAGATTAACTCATAACGACCCTCTGTTTGGGGCAGTTGATGGTATTGCAAAAGCAACTGCTTTGGGGCTATGTTGGAAAGTGTATCAGAAACCAGGCGGGGAACTAAGGCAAGGAGACAAGGCACCAAGGAAAATTGAGGCAAAGAGCGCTAGTAAAACCATGGAGGCTCACTTTAGAAAAGGCCACATTGCTTCACATCGGCTGGGAGAGAATCCTGAGCCTGCAATGTGTCTGCTGCCGCTGCCCAATGGGAAATAAAACTAATTTCATTTGGTATACAGTGGTACCTCTGGTTAAGTACTTAATTCGTTCCGGAGGTCCGTTCTTAACCTGAAACTGTTCTTAACCTGAAGCACCACTTTAGCTAATGGGGCCTCCCGCTACTGCCGCACTGCCAGAGCACGATTTCTGTTCTCATCCTGAAGCAAAGTTCTTAACCCGAGGTACTATTTCTGGGTTAGCAGAGTCTGTAACCTGAAGCGTCTGTAACCTGAGGTACAACTGTATATCAATTCTTGGCAAACGTAATAAAACGGAGACAAATGGAGACTAGGCTTGCTTTTCCAAACAGGAACGAAGTATAAGCACGGGGCCTCGGAAGAGGTTTCCAGTGTATTAGTCACTGCAGAAGAAGCTGCGGGGAGAAAGAGCTTTATTTGGAAATGTTGGGAATGGAGGGACACAAAATGGGAGGGTTTTGGCCCCTTCACTGCAAAGCATGTTTGGAAGAAGGCGACAACTTTCACCCTAAACGCTTCCTTAGCAGGCTCCTCCTCAACACCAGACATGGAATCATCTACTTCCTTCAGAGTGTTGTAAGAACTGAAGGTCTCCAAGATATAAATTCAATGTTCAATAATGTACAAGGCAAACATGTACATAAAGATGTAAACCACGTGTCTGAAACAGCACAAGAAGACCATCCTGAAACCATTTGGACCCAATTGACCTCACATGTTCCTCTGGAGGGAGGGAAGCAATGGGGTCACTGGCAGGTCACTGGCTCCCCCCAAAGAAGCTAAACACCTTTGACTCGCCTAAAAAAGCTCAACATTTTTGCCCTGCACTCCCCCAAAACAGGACTTTTCTCCTCCCTAAGAAAAGCTCAACAACTTTGACCTGAATCCCCCCAAAGTGAGTAGATCACTGCCAGTTTTTAACTCCAGATTGCAGTCTCTTGGGAGTTGGCCACCCCTGCGAATAATTAATCAAATATTAAAACCTTCCCAAATCAGGGCTGTCTTCAGATGTCTTCTAAAGGTCAGAGAGTTGCTTATTTCTTTGAGATCTGATGGGAGGGCGTTCCACAGGGTGGGCGCCACCACCGAGAAGGCCCTCTGCCTGCTTCCCTGTAACTTCGCTTCTTGCAGGGAGGGAACCAGAAGGCCCTGGGGAGAGGGACCCTGGCGTCCGCGGTGGAGGCACTCCTTCGGGTCTACTGGGATGTGGCCATTGAGGGCTTTCAAGGTCAGCACTGACTCTTTGAATTGTGCCTGGAAACGTCCCGGGAGCGAAAGCAGGTCTTTCAGGACCGGGGTTATGTAGTCTCTGCAGTCCCAGTCCCCAGCCTGGCTGCCGCATTCTGGATTAGTTGTTGTTTCCAGGGCATCTTCAAAGGCAGCCCCACATAGAGCGCATAGCAATAGTCCAAGCGAGAGGTAACCAGAGCATGTGCCTCTCTGGGCAGGTAGGGTCTCATCCTGCGTCCCACAAGGAGCTGCCCTGGACACAGAATGGACCTGCACCTCCATGGGTCCAAAATGACCCCCAGGCTGCGCAGCTGGTCCTTCAGGGGCACAGTTGCCCCATTGAGGACCAGGGAGTGCTCCCCACCTGCCCACCCACAACAGGACTTCTGTCTTGCAGGATTCAACCTCAACCCGTTAGCAGCCACCCGTCCTCCAACTGCCTCCAGACACAGGACCTTCACTGCCTTTACCGGTTCCGATCTGAAAAAAGAGGGTACCATCCACATACTGATTAATGCCCATCCCCAAACCCACTGGTGATCTCTCCCAGCGACTGCGAGAACAAGCCAAGACGGCGAGCAAAGCTGGAAGGTTTTGAACTTTTAGGTTTGCTATCTTTTGCTTTCTGCATTCGCAGGGCCAAAAACCTTCACACATCACCTTCAAAGTGAAGGAACTCACACACTCCAGACCAAGTTGGGAGACTGTAACCTAATATGGCAGCTTCTGACAGTGGCAGCTCCCTGTTTTGCAAAACGGTTTGGCACCACCGAGGATGGGAAAGCAGAAACTGGGTTGGAATTTATGGTGGAAACCTCGGCAGAAAAACCAAAATAGGGGGGGGGGGTGTAATTCTGTTTACAAAGGCCTCTGTCTAAATATTTGTCACAGAATTAAAAATTCTGCTCTTTATACTCCGTGACTCTTTGGCTTCTGTTAGTGTGAGCTGTGGGTTCTTCCTAAGCCATAGGATAAGAGCAGCACACACCCCACATTTCCTAAAACAGGCATGTCCAACAGGCAGATCATGATCTACTGGTAGATCTCCTACCCTTCAGTGATCTACTCCCCCCCCCCACAAAAAAAAGCTCAATAACTTTGCCTTTCCTAAAAAAAACTCAAGAACTTTGGCTTTCCAAAGAAAAGCCCAGCAACTTTGGCTTCCTAGCAAAAAAGTGGGCCATCAGATTAAGTTCCACTATCGGACTGGGGATTCAAGACCCTCCACTGTGTTTTATATAATCAAATTTTGATTGTGTTTTGTGTATATCGCAACGCTCATTCAGTTTCATTCATTCATATATTCAGTTCCAATCATTCAGTTCCATTCACTCATTTGCTCCCTAAAAAAAAGCTCAACCACCTTGGCTTCCCCAAAAAACTGTTTTTTCACAGTGAGTAGATCACAGTCTATTGGGAGTTGGATGTCCCTATCCTAAAATAACGGGACCAAGTTCATTTCCAAAGGATTGATATTTGCCGTTCTGCTCAAACTCTGCTGTACGGGCTCTCGTGCTTAATTTACTAGTGTTATTAGAAAATAAAGCACCAAAGAGGGGACGATTGTTATGAGCTGAATAAACTGCAATAAATTGCCAGTCCTCAGTACCTTCCCTCACTTCCTTCGTTGTAGCCTTGTGCGTTACACTGACATTTGCTGCCATTTTATTGTATTGTAGTTTATTGTACCACTGGTCCCATGAGCTAGGGATGATGGAAGTTGTAGTCCCAAAAGAGCTGGAGGGCCAAGTTGGGCAATGCCTGATCTAGAGCAGTGGTGGCCAAACTTGGCCCTCCAGCAGTTTGTGGACTACAGTTCCCATCATCCCTGACCACTGGTCCTGTGAGCTAGGGATGATGGGAGTTGTAGTCCCAAAAATAGTTGGAGGGCCAAGTTGGGCCATGCCTGCAAGGGTCTGACTTTACTCTTCCTTCGTCTTACAAGACAGGCGGATGACTTTTTTATTCACATTGCAATCTGCTTTCCCATACATATATATACCACATTTTTCTGTCTATAAGACGCCCCCATGTATAAGACACCCCTTATTTGGGGGGACTCTGATTTAAGAAAATGGGGGGAGATGGCCCCCGTGTATAAGACGCCTCCAATTTTGGACATTTTTTTTAGGGGGGAAACCTAGTCTTATACACGGAAAAATACGTACTCAAAGTGGCTCAAAACATGGCAAGAATCAAAACCCTCTGCAGGCATGGCCCAACTTGGCCCTTCAGTGAATAAATTTATTATTACAGTCACAGACCAGTTCTGGCTCACTTACAATCTCAGGAAAATCATAAAAACACAAGAGGGATACATTGAATGGCAATTGGGTCTAACAGGGACAATACGGATATAGCAGTAGTTAAAAACATGTAAGTTAAATCTTAACTTGGAAGAAGCGGACAATTTGGATCCCTTCCAGTTGTGATCCAAGCCTCACCATGGGACTGAAACTGCCTTGGTCGCGCCTGTCGAGGGGACAGGGGGCAGGTGGGTGTGGGGGACTCCCTGGTCCTGAATGGGGTAACTGTGCCCCTGAAGGACCAGGTGCACAGCCTGGGAGTCATTCTGGACTCGCAGCTGTCCAAGGAGGCGCAGGTCCATTCTGTGTCCAGGGCAGCTCCATCTGGTACACAGGATGAGACCCTCCCTGCCCGCAGACTGTCTCACCAGAGTGGTGCATGCTCGTTATCTCTCGCTTGGACTACTGCAATGCGCTCTATGTGGGGCTGCCTTTGAAGGGGACTTGGAAACTACAATTAATCCAGAATGCGGCAGCTAGACTGGGGACTGGGAGTGGCTGCCGAGACCACATAACACCGGTCTTGAAAGACCTACATTGGCTCCCAGTACGTTTCCAAGCACAATTCAAAGTGTTGGTGCCTAGCCTGAAAGCCCTAAATGGCCCCATCCTGTATACCTGAAGGAGCATCTCCAACTCCATCGTTCAGCTCAGACACTGAGGTCCAGCTCCTAGGGCCTTCTGGCGGTTCCCTCTGTGAGAAGTGAGGTTACAGGGAACCAGGCACAGGGCCTTCTCGGTGGTGGAGCCCCCACTGTGGAACACCCTCCCATCAGATGTCAAAGAAAGAACCAACTCTCTGGCTTTTAGAAGACATCTGAAGGCAGCCCTGTTTAGAGAAGCTTTTAATGTTTGACACACTATTGTATTTTAATATTTTCCTGGAAGCCGCCCATGGTGGCTGGGGAAAGCTAGCCAGATGGGTGGGGTCGAAATAATAATAATAATAATAATAATAATAATAATAATAATATTTCACTAAAATATAACCTAAAATTGTCATTTAAGAGCTTAATCATTTTGGTAGCACAGCTTGTTCCCTAGGTTTTATGGCAGTCGCACGGAATTTGGCCACCCTGAGCGTGATCTCTGGATCCTTGTCCTCTACCAGGAGTTTTAGATATTGAAGTTCGGACCCATTTGGATATTTTTGTATAGCAGGGGTGATAAATGCCGAGCGTGACAAGACATGAGAGACAGTTTCTACCTCCATCAAGCCGCAGGGGCAGACTCCTTCTGTGTATTATGGATTACCCGCGAATCTGCCCTGCAGCATGTTGAAGCTGGCGAGGCCCTCCAGCTGTTTTGGGACTACAACTCCCATCATCCCTAGCTCACAGCGGTCGGGGTGATGGGCATTGTAGTTTACAAACGGCAACACCAGCAATTCGTTCCGATAACGGTTTAGGGTGGAATGGTGGCAGCCCTGAGGGAAGCGGGTCCTCAATGCCCATCGTCCCTGATCACTGGTCCCGTGAGCAGCAAGCGACGAGGGGCGGGCCCGAGCGACCCCTCCTCTCTGCGCACGCGTAGGAGAAGCTCCCACCACCACCACCCCTCCCCCTGCCTCCCAAGGACGTCGAGAAGAAGCGCCGCCTCTCGCGCCTCTGTCGCCCTTTTCCCGCTTTCCACTTCACGTTCCCGGCAGCCCTAGCGCCTGGTGACGCGAGAGGGGCGGGGAAATGGGCGGGCCCGTCCGCTGAGGCGAGGGAGAGAGGCGAAGAGGCGGTGCTTCCTCGGCGGCGGCGGCGGCTGGTGACCGAAAGAACCCGGAGGCGGAGGCGGGTCCGAGGGGTGAGTGAGGGCAGGGAGCGAGGGTCCGTCGTCGCCCAGGAGGGTCCTCAGGGATCTCATTCCCGGCGAGGGGCCTGTTTGGGGACTACAACTCCCATCATCTCGCACCGCTGGCTACTTGTAGCTGGGGATGATGGGAGTTGTAGTCCCTAAACAGCTGCGAGGCGACCAGAGCCCGAAACAAAAGCGGGCCTCTTCGGGCTTGAGGGGAAGGGGCTGCGCTGCGCTCCTCTGCGGCTCCGGTGGGGGGCGGCTCGCCTCAGCCTGAGCGTTCGCGCGCCCCAAGGGGCGATCGGGGGTCTCTGGCCTGGGTGGGGGCTTCCTGGGGGAAATGGCTCTCGAAAAAGTAGATGACCATCGCTGAGGGCGAGGAGGGCCTGGCTGTTTCGAGGGGGGGTCGTCGTCGTGCCTTTGGCAGAGTTGCGGCAGAGATGACCACCGTAGCTGTTTGGGGACTACAGTGCCCATCATCCCTGGCCACTGGTGCTAGGGATAATGGGATTTGGAATCCAAAAAAACAGCTGGAGGGCCAAGTTGGGCCATGCCTGGGCCAGAAAGGGATGAAGTCCGTTGCGAGAGAGAACAGCAGCGGTGTCGTCCTTGTTCTACCGTCCTGGACTACAATTTCCATCATCCCTGACCACTGGTCCTGTTGGCTAGGGATGATGGGAGTTGTAGTCCCCAAAAGAGTTGTAGGGCCAAATTTAAGGCATGGCCCAACTCGGCCCTCCAGCTGTTTGGGGACTGCAACTCCCATTATCCTTGGCCACTGGCTAAGTTTGGCCATGCCTGCTGGCAGTGCAAGGGGTCTGGTAGCTCTGTTAAAAAGAATGCCAGGGTTGGCTGCGGCAGCCCCTCACCTAGAGGGGGCTTCAGCAGCAGCAGGGGCCATATCCTCAGAGAGAGCACGTATGGATCCAAAGGTTGGACTCCGCTTGTGTCCCCCCCCCCCCGCTCATTTTTTGTCTGCTGTCCCGGCCAATCGGGACAAGATACCCCTGCCGCTGTAAACACTAATGTGACTTGGCAGCGTTTTGTCAAGGGTGCAAGCTAGATTGGAGAGGGCCGGAATCATGTCTCCTCATCTACAATATTCCGTTCGGTTTGTCTCCCATTCATTTCTTTGGATTTCTCTTCGCTGCTTGGTGTGCCTGAAACACATCTGGAGGAACGTGCTTCGTTAAGCTCCTTGTCCAGGCTTCCTCAACCTCGGCCCACCAGATGTTTTGAGACTACAATTCCCATCCCACTAATTCTTGTTTTGATTGCATTCAAATTGACGCTGTCGTCTGGGCTAGTTCAAGTTTTGCCAGTTTTGAATTGTGTGAGTAGATCGCAGTCTCTCGGGAGTTGGCCACCCCTGCTTTTTCCGATAACAATGACGTGATTCGCAAATGTGGCAGGCTTGCAATTTTCAGGATTAATTGGCATGGGTGTTGAGAATAGCTGCTGTGGGATCTCATAGATGCATAAAAGCTTTTGGCCTACAATTCCCATGACCCCTAGCTAACGGGACCAGTGGTCAGGGATGGTGGGAATTGTAGTCCCAAAACAGCTGAAGGGTGCAGTTTGGCCACCACTGCTCTAGCTCAGGCATGGCCCAAGTTGGCCCTCCAGCTGTTTGGGCTGGGCGTCCATCAATATGTGGATGATACCCAGCTCTACCTCTCTTTTAAATCAGAACTAGTGAAGGTCCTGTGTGAGTGCCTGGAGGCGGTTGGAGAAGTACTGTTCTTGGGGGACAGGGGTCAGGTCGGTGTGGGGGACTCCCTGGTCCTTCAGGGGCAACTGTGCCCCTGAAGGACCAGTTGCGTAGCCTGGGGGTCATTTTGGACCCATGGAGGTGCAGGTCCGTTCTGTGTCCAGGGCAGCTTCATCTGGTATGCGGGATGAGACCCTCCCTGCCCAGAGCAGAACATCCTCTGGTTATCTCCCGCTTGGACTATTGCCATGCGCTCTACGTGGGGCTGCCTTTGAAGTTGACCCGGAAACTACAACTAATCCAGAATGCGGCAGCCAGACTGGAGACTGGGACTGCAGAGACTGCATAACCCTGAAAGACCTGCATAGGCTCCCGGGACATTTCCGGGCACAATTCAAAGTGACTGTGTGGACCTTGAAAGCCCGAGGGTCTTAAATCGGGCACTGGCATAGATAGATAGATAGATAGATAGATAGATAGATAGATAGATAGCTGAGACCCTACCTGCCAGAGTGGCGGTTCCCTTGCTGCGAGAAGTGAGGTTACAGGGAACCAGGCAGAGGGCCTTCTCGGTGGTGGCGCCCGCCCTGTGGAACGCCCTCCCATCAGATGTCAAAGAAATAAACAACTACCTGACTTTTAAAAGGCATCCGAAGGCAGCCCTGTTTTAGGAAGTTTCTTAATGTTTGATGCTGTCTTGTGTTTTTATAGGTTTGCCTATAGGTTTGCCATAATGCTTTCGGATTCCTAAATTGCTGTGACGAGACGTGTGGGGAGACAAAGCCGTCGGGCGAGCAGAAGGCGCAGTGGCGAGGACGACTCGGGGCCAATGCAGCAGCAAAAAAGGCAGCCAGAGTTAGTGGAAGGAAACCTTCCTGTCTTCCTATTCCCCACGGAGCTTATATTTTATGCAGACGACCAGTCGACCCATAAACAGGTGTTGACTCTCTATAACCCCTATGAATTTGCCTTAAAATTCAAAGGTGCGTCTCAGGTACAATTCTATTTAAGGGTTTGCTTGGGGAGGAGGGATTGTCTCAACTTCCTTTTATTTGCTTTCTGACCTGCCTTTTGCCTGAAGGTCCGTGGGTGGGTTACAAGAACTTGGGAGTCCGGATAAGGCATGGCCCAACTTGGCCTTCCAGCTGTTTTGGGACAACAACTCCCATCACCCCTAGCTAACAGGACCAGCGGTCAGGGATGGTGGGAATTAGAATCCCAAAACAGCTGGAGGGCTGGAGTTCGGTCGTTCCCAAAGTCTCTCAGCCCCACTTACCTCACAGAGTGTTTGTTGTGGGGGAGGAAGGGAAAGGAGAATGTTAGCCGCTTTGAGACTCCTTAAAGGGAGTGAAAGGCGGGATATCAAACCCAAACTCTTCTTCTTCTTCTTCTTCTTCTTCTTCTTCTTCTTCTTCTGTGCCAGTTTTCCTTGCGATTGGCTGACATCGGATGACGGCCCCTTTTCTTTTCTTTCAGTTCTTTGCACAACCCCAAATAAATATGTTGTGGTCGATGCAGCGGGCGCGGTGAAGCCTCAGTGCTGTGTTGACATGTGAGTAAAAAGCTGGTTTTTGGTTTGTTGCTTTGTAATGAATAGCAACCACTAAGCTGCCTTCCAGAGGCCATTCGTTAATTTATTAGATGTATAGTCCACCCTCATCAAGACATCTCAGGGTGGGGAAATAAAATAAAATAAATGGTCCAGTGGCACCTTAGGGACCAACTCAGTTTGTTCTGGGTCTAAGCTTTACGTCGGCATGTGCCCTTCTTCAGATACACAGAAACCGAAGTCTAGTATGAAAGAGGCCTCCCAGCGTTCTCACAGGCCCATATAAGAGCAACGCAAACAGTTGGGCCTGACGAGCGTTTACTGTTCCCAACCCTAATCCTGCGGAAAGCCATCTAATTGGATTTGAATTTGATCCTGACTTGTTTTCAGGAGGTAATTTCGTTATTGCTTGATTTTATTCCAGTGTTACATATTTAGTGTTAGCCTCCCTGAGCCCAGGTTCGGACGGGGAGGGCGGGATACAAATAAAAGTTTATTATTTATTATTATTAACCAGACCCTGATACATAGTGGGAGGGTGGGGTGGGGTTTTTCCCCAAAGGGTAGTAGGACTCAATGGGTATGGTCAACCTGTGGGCGACTGTGAACGACTGCAATTAGTCTGACAGGACCTCACCCTGTGCTCCGGGGACCAGTGTGGCTGGCATAGCACTGGGTGGACGTGGTCAGCAGGGGACCGATCCACTGTCCCTCGGACCTTGTGGGGGGCCGGACTAGATGGGGGGGATGAATGAATTCCTATTCCCCACAAACAACCCAGAGATGCATTTTAAATAAAAGGGCATATTCTACTCATGTAAAAACATGCTGATTCCTGGACAGTCCGTGGGCCAGATTGAGAAGGCGATTGGGCCGGATCCAGCCCCTGGGCCTTAGTTTGCCTACCCATGGTATAAAGGAATACAATATTGATCTAGGAAAGAAAGTTTTTATAAAACATCGCAGAAATAAAATGATACAACACGCTTATGAGAAAGGGAAAAAACATGGAGAGGATGGGTAGTCATAGGTTTGTGAAGAAACCCCATAATTGAAACTGTATGTATCTTTTGTGATCACCGATAGCTTTACAGTGGTACCTTAGTTTACGACAGGCATAGGCAACCCTGGCACTCCAGCTGCTATAGGACTACAATTCCCATCATCCCTGACCACTCATCCTGTGAGTTAGGCATCATGGGAGTTGTTGTCCCAAAACAGCTGGAGGGCCTAGGTTGCCTATGCCTGGTTTATGACCATCATCCGTTCTGGAGGTCCCTTCGTAAACTGAAACAGATCGTAACCCAAGGCACGCTTTTGCCAGTGGGGCCTCCAAAAACGGGTCACTGTCCAAAAAAATGTGTTCGCCAACCAAAAAAATTGTTTGTAATAAAAAACCACGGGTTTTAACCCGAAAAAGGTTCGCAAACCGGGACGTGCACGTCTGGGTTTGAATCGATCGTCATTCAAAACTGTCGTAAGCTAGGTTGTTCACAAGCCAAGGTACTAATAGAAATGATTATGACGACTTGTTGTGCGTATATAAATAATGAGCTGTTTATAAATATTAGAAGTAAGTCTATTTAGTATGGAGATGACAGGCTTCCTCAACCTTGGCCCTCCATATGTTTTTTGGCCTACAACTTCCATGATCCCTAGCTAGCAGGGATGATGGGAATTGTAGTCTCAAAACATCTGGAGGGCCGAGGTTGAGGAAGCCTGAGATAAGGTAAATAGGGTGATTTAGAAATGCGGAGATAAAAGTGATTGCATATGGTAGTCAGGGAGGAGAACGGGAGAAAGTCAAAGCTCAATTTGAGCAAAGATATATGTGATGAAGAAATTTTATTTGGTTGTTTGTTATAAAGCAGGCATCCCCAATCTTTGGCCCTCCAGATGTTTTGGACTGCAACTCCCATCATCCCTGGCCACTGGTCCTGTTAGCTGGGGATCATGTGAGCTGTAGGCCAAAACATCTGGGGAGCTGCAGGTTGGGGATGCCTGTTATAAAATAAAAAAGAAAATTTAAGAAACATTATATTAAAACAAAAAAAGAGCGATAACGCATTAAAAAAGGAAATGTGGCCCTTTACATCCTCCTCCCATTACAGCGTGATCCGTCACAGAGATGTCCGACCTTGCCACTATGGCGTGATCGACAAGTTTCGGCTCCAAGTCTCTGAGCAGAGCCAGAGGAAAGCGCTGGGGAGGAAAGAGGTCATCGCCACTCTGCTTCCAGCAGCGAAAGACCCGAAGGAAGAGGAGGAGAAGAGGATCACGGCGCATCTGGCAGAGAGCGTCTTTTTCGAGCAGGCTTTGTGCCAGCCAGGTAGTTGGATGGTTGGAACACCATTGCTTTTTGGAGCTATAGACCTGCCTCTTTCTCTATTTTTTATTTTTTATATTATTATTATTATTATTATTATTATTATTATTATTACTACTACTACTACTACAGTGGTACCTTGGGTTACATACGCTTCAGGTTACAGACTCCGCCAACCCAGAAATAGTACCTTGGATTAAGAACTTTGCTTCAGGAGAAGAGAAACCGTGCAGCGGCAGCAGGAGGCTCCATTAGCGGTACCTCAGGTTAAGAACAGTTTCAGGTTAAGAATGAACCTCCAGAACGAATTAAGTTCTTAACCAGAGGTACCACTGTATTATATACCAGGGGTCAGCAAACTTTCAGCAGGGGGCCAGAGATGCATTTTAAATAAAAGGGCACATTCTACTCATGTAAAAACACGCTGGTTCCCAGACCGCCAGAAGGCAATTGGGCCAGATCCGGCCCCTGGGCTGTAGTTTGCCTACCCATGGCAGGGGCTGGCAAGTTTTTTTCATGGCGGGCTGGTCCACTGTCCCTCAGACCTTGTGGGGGACTGAACTAGATTTTTTGAGGGTGGGGGGAGAACGAATTCCTATGCCCCACAAATAATACAGAGATGCATTTTAAATAAAAGGACACATTCTATTCATGTCAAAACATGCCGATTCCTAGTCCCAGTCCACCGGATTGAGAAGGCCATTGGGCTGGGGGACTTCCGGGTTAGCGCCATCGGCAATGGCGGCGTTGCTCTGACTGAGAGGAACCCGCTCCGTGGAATTCGGGTCGTGCCGCCGCGGCAAAGGCGGAGACCCTTTAGAAATCCCAGGCGGATGAAGCCTGGGAACGTGGGATTCGGCTGACACCAGGAGCGTGTCAGTTCCGAAGTGACGTGGGGTGAGCGGCACAGTGTTTTGAATCGCCCGCTATTTTTACGGAGTGAAGCCGCATAGCCGTTGCCGGAGAGCGCTGACTTTTTCTTGTGGACAATTGGATTTCAAACAACAACCCGTGAGTAGAACGGAAATTGGATTTTTAAAGTATTTTTAAATTGGCACCGATCGGGGAAGGTCCAAACAGGAAGTCCGCCTCCCCTTTCTGTAAATTAACTGAAGCAAAGAACCTGTTAACTAAGGTCGTGGAGAGTTTCATGTAAAGGATTTAAATTCTACTGATTGAAATTACCATCAATATTTTTTTGGAAGCAGGGGAGCCTGCAGGAGAAGGTTAAAATTTGGGATTTGAAGTACCACTTCCCTAAACCCGGGAGTGGTCTGTGAGAGCCCGCTGACGGTGACAAATTTGACAGCTGTCAAGTTAGCTGTCATGATACAAAAGAAGGACTTTGTTTCTGCTGTCTGTCTTTGTTACAAGCTTATGTTTAAAACGAAGGAAGGACTGTTACAATTTAACGTATGGGACCTTTGGGTCTGTGCTAGAAGGAGTGAAAAGGATCTTGAATCCCTCTAGAGGGAGCTTTGGGATATTGTCGTAAGGAGCAGCTGGGAAATTGCCTGACCTTGGACTGTTTAAGGATGGCGGTTGGGAAGAAAATTGAGTGTGAACTGAACAGGACATTTTATCTCCTGGGAAAATTGCAAGACCAGATAAATGTTATGACTACTAATGTTGTAATTTTGGGAACAAAAGTGGGTATTAGTAAAGAACCCGATAAGAACTCGGGACAGGAACCTCTTTCAACTGAACAAATTGGAAAATTTGAGAAGGAGAATCATGTTGTGAAAGTGAAGAAAGGGGGAGCCGTAACCCTACAGATGCAAATGGTGGACTACAATTTGAGGCCTTACACGATGGCAACAAGGCGAAGCAAATTTTTGGAGATGGAAGCCTGGCCTGGTCTGGAAAATGAAAGATGGAGAGATCACCTTATGTGGAGATCAGATGACCTTTGGATTACAAATCTGAGCCAGGTGGAGGTTGGAGTTTCGGGGGTCTTTGGATTTGAAAGGAGCGTGAAACAAGATTTGGAATATCCTAAAAGGTAAAGGTAAAGGTACCCCTGCCCATACGGGCCAGTCTTGACAGACTCTGGGGTTGTGCGCCCATCTCACTTAAGAGGCCAGGGGCCAGCGCTGTCCGGAGACACTTCCGGGTCACGTGGCCAGCGTGACATCGCTGCTCTGGCCAGAGCCAGAGCCAGAGCCGCACACGGAAACGCCGTTTACCTTCCCGCTGGTAAGCGGTCCCTATTTATCTACTTGCACCCGGAGGTGCTTTCGAACTGCTAGGTTGGCAGGCGCTGGGACCGAGCAGCGGGAGCGCACCCCGCCGCAGGGATTCGAACCGCCGACCTTTCGATCGGCAAGTCCTAGGCGCTGAAGCTTTAACCCACAGCGCCACCTGCGTCCCTTGGAATATCCTATAGGCCTTATTTTTAACCTTGGAAGTTTGGCAGGAAGGAATATGATTACCGTTGGGTTGGAGCTTCCCCGAGATCTGGTTTTCAACACCAAAGACTATCAAAAAGACCGGCAGAGGGGACATGAAAGAGACTTAAGAGCCTCGGATTTAAGATCTCCGGGTTGATGGTTTTCTGAGATTGATGGATTTTTGCTGGGGGCCGAAACCGGGGAGAGGACCTGGTGGAAGAAAGTTGGGAATTTAAAGTGTATATAATATAATTTGTTTCTTGTGTTTTTTTAATGAGAAATGGGAAAATCGTGGAATGGAATCTTTTTTGACCTTAGGGGAAACGTCTTAAGAATAAGTACAGATATACAGGTTTGGATGAGAGTTAAGATTGGATAAAGTAAAAGTGGATGGTTATTTGGTGAAAGAAAGAATGGAAAATTATAGTATAATAAGATATAAGGATAAAAATAAGATGAAGGATTTGTTGAAATATTTATATGAATTAGAATATAGAGAGGGGAATTATAGTATGCTAAGATAAATTATTGGGATTAAAACAAAGTTGGAAGGATTTGCTGGAATATCTAATTGAATTAGAATACAAAAATGGGAGGCGTGAGGAAGTCAAGGAAATAAGTGAATGTAAGTGAGTTAAAGGTTTGACTTGTGTTTTTTTTTCTTCTTATATTTTTTCGGTTTTTTGATGTCTTTTTTGTATGTGTATTGTTTCTTCTTTTTTCATTTTTGATCTCTTTTTAATCCTTTTTATTCTTTTTTCTGTAACCTTTAATAAAAATTTATTTTTTAAAAAAAGAGAAGGCCATTGGGCTGCATCTGGCCCCCGGGCCTTAGGTTGCCTACCCTTGTTATATGCATTTGTGAATGTTTACTCAAACCCTGCCAATGAGTTCAACTCTCCTTGTTGTCTCTTCATATATATCATAAATGGTTCCCATTCTCTTTTAAAGTCCTTGTTGTCCCTCTCATGTAATTTATCTCTTCATTTTGCTAATTCTGCATATTCCATGACTTTCTCTTGCCGTTGTTCTTTCTTGGCTCTCTTCCGTCTTCTGAGCTGGGGCTAATAGAATCCTTGCTGCTGTTGTTTCACGCATAAATAATTTCCAGTTGTCCTTTCTTATTTCTTATTTATTTAAGCATATTTACAAGCAGACAATATGGAGGCATTTCCCCACATCTGCCATATTAAGCAGCTGGTCCCTTACCTCCCTTGTCCTGACCTCGCCACAGTGACCCATGCAACGGTCACCTCCAGGCTTGATTATTGTAACTCGCTCTATGCAGGGTCGCCCTCAAAGCTCACCCAGAAACCCCAGCGGGCAGAGAACGCCTCGGCGAGGTTCCTCGCAGTGTCCCTGCTGCGGGACCATGTCCACCCAGCGCTGTGCCAGCCGCACTGGCTCCCAGTGGAGCACAGGGTCAGGTTTCAGGGGCTGGTTTTCACCTTTAAACTAGGCTTCCTACACCTCAGCCCTCCAGATGTTTTTGGCTGAGGAAGCCTGCACTTAACCCCAAAAACCAAAAAGAATAAAGGGAAAGGGTCAGAAAGAAAGAAAGGACTACACCCATTTGACTTTTTAATGTTTTATTTGAGAATATTTACAAACAAACAAACAGGTACACACACTTCACCCCCCAAAACCAAAGACAGTAAAGGGAAAAGGTGAGAAAGAAAAGATGGAAGAGCACACCCATTTGACTCCCCTCCACCAGCACTTGTCACCTTGAGAGTCCTTTTAAGTTCTCATTCCCATTACGTATTATTTATCACTGCAATTACTTCTTTGATAGTATGATTACGGTGTAACATCAAGTCACCTTACAAGCTTAACCTTCCTCTGCTTGTCAATATGAAGAGGATGCCAGCAAGGCTGAACCTTTCTGTAAGGAAAAAAAGGATTTTATGATTCAAAAAAAAGGAAACCTTCCTCTGCTTGTCAATATGAAGAGGATGAACTTTTCTGTAATGTGTGTGTGTGTGTGTGTGTGTTTTAAATCAAGTCTTACCTCCTGGCTTCTCCCTGCCCTGCCTAGGTGAGGAAGGGAGCTGGCTGAGCACCATTTTCAGCAATCCCTCTCTGGAGCCAGCCCTTTCGCACCGCTCATCTTTCCCCCGCCGCCCTGCCTACCCATGAGAAGCGGCGGCAGCCCCTGGGAGGGTAAGCGTGGGGGATGGGGAGGAGGACTACTTGCCCACCTCGCCTCTTCTTCCAGCTCCCACGCTCCCTGGTGCTGGTTCTCCGGCCCGCCCCAAAGTCTGAGGGACAGTAGACAAGCCTGCAGCAAAAAATTTTTTGCTGGCCCCTGCACCTAATGGGAAGCTCAAAAGCTGAACCTGACCATCCCTCGCCCCGCTGGTGGTTTTTGGCAATTGGTATTCAGAGGAACACTGTTTTCCCCCATTGGAGGTCGAACCTAGCCCATGGGTAGGCAAAGTAAGGTCCGGGAGCTGGATCCAGCCCAATCGCTTTCGCATTCCAGTCGGCGGACCATCCGGGAATCGTGTTTTGACATGAGTAGAATGTGTCCTTTTATTGAAAATGCATCTCTGGGTGATTTGTAGGGCATAGAAATTCGTTCATTCCCCCCCCCCCAACTAGTCCAGCCCCCCACAAGGTCTGAGGGACAGTGGACCGGCCCCCTGCTGAAAAAGGTTGCCAATCTCTGAAGTCCTAGCCGTTCTGGCTGGGTGGATTTGACGGGAAGCCCAATGTCAATAAAAGCAAGAATGTTTGGTGAAATGAAATGTTTAGGAATGAAGTGGATCTCATTTGAACTAGCAGTGATCTAACCCGGTTCAGGTCTAAGTTGTTGAGCTTTTTTTAGGGAAGCCAAAGATCTTGAGCTTCTTTGGGGGGAGCCAGTGATGATGATGATGATGATGATTAATTTATACCCCAGTCTATCAAGTGTTAAAAACAATACAGCATTAAATATTAAAAACTTCCCTAAACAGGGCTGCCTTCAGATGCTTTCAGATTTACCTGTTGGACATGCCTATGTTATACCATTCAAAAAACTGTGGGCAAAAAGTATAAATTTTACAGCATGTTATTTAATAAGAAAAAATTACCTGAAAATGCACCATAGGTGGTATTTAGCACTGGAGAGATTGGCTAAAATGAACAGATCGCTTAGTAATAAATGTTGGGAGATGCACAAAGCAGATTGGAACCTTCTACCATATGTGGTAGACATGTTCAGAGATCAGAAAGTTCTGGGACATGATCCATGAATAAATAAAAAAGTTACTAAGAACTTCACAAAGTAAAAGACCAGAAACATATCTTTTGGGAATATTGAACAGTGATATTCCAAAAGAAAAAACTCATTTTTTTCTGTATGCAACATCAGCGGCAAGAATTCTAGTGGCTAAGTACTGGAAGGGTAACCAGGTACTGACCAAAGAGGAGTGGCTATATAAATTATGTGAATATTTGGAACTGGCCAAATGGACGGATATAATATTATATTATATTATAATATAATAAGACTAAAGCCAATGAATACAGTCCAGGAGGAATGGAATTGCTTGAGTGACTACTTAGAAAGACAAGGTTCAAATGTAAAAATTTGACTGTGTCTAGAATGACCTGGTGAATGGAAAAGGGGAAATATACATATATACACATTTATATATTCAGATCAAAATAATACTGAAATACAGATAAAATATGAAAGGTGAAAGGAAGTGCTGTGAGAGTGATGGAAGTCTATTATTATTTTGTAAATCAGTGTTTATTGTAATGAAATATGATACTTTATTCTTTTCTGTCTACTTTTCTTTGCATTTTTTCTTTTTCTTTATTTTTTTCTGTTTTATTGGATATTATTCTTTATGTATGGTTTTGTTTTGATGTATTTACTTTGCAATATAATAAAGATTTTTTAAAAATGTTTTTTATTTACTAAATTCAATAAGGGGGGGGGAGAGAAAGGAAAGGAAAGAAATTGCCCCTTTCCATAGTGTCAAATGCCTTTTCCTTTTTCCAGAAAACAGAATTGCCTCATCGGGGCCGAGTTTGCTCACCGTGTTCCTCGGAATCGTGTGCATTGCGGCTCTCATGCTTCCCACGCTGGGAGAAGGGGGTTCCCTTGTGCCTCTCTACCTCCACTTAAGTGTGAATCAAAAGTTAGTAGCGGCTTACGTATTAGGTATGCATCTTTTTGTCGTCATTTCGAAATAGGATTTGGGGCCGAGTGTAAAAATGAAAATGTGTAAAGAAACGTAAAAAACAACCCTATAATCGAGTCACTGCGTGAGGGCCATGTCAGCAAATTGCAACCAGGGTGGATCAATGTTTTTTAAAAGCAAGTTTTTTAAAATAGGATTTTTTTATTTAAATCGGATTTTGGAAATAAAATGCTTTTGGAAGAATCTTTCTATAAGAGATTTTTGTTTAGGTTACATTATAGTCCAAAGCAGGCTTCCTCAACCTCGGCCCTCCAAATGTTTTGAGACTACAATTCTTTTTCTCTTTCCAATCAAGTACAGCAGAAAAGCTGTCCAAATTGAAACAGTCAACTTATTAAACCTCACCATCATTTCATCCTTATCTGTCAATGTATTTCTTATAGTAGAACCAAATCAGTCATTTTTGATAGAACTGTAAAAACTACTCTGAAAATTTATGATTCCAAAAAGGAAACCTTCCCCTGCTTGTCAATATTAGGAGGATGTCAGCAAGGCCGAACCTTTCTGTAAGGGGGAAAAAAAAGATTTAAATCAAGTCTTACTGACTAGTGATTTAACTGATTGCAACTGAAAGTAAATTTGAGCTCTCTGACATTTCGGCATTTGTAGAGAGATGAGTTGTGTATGTAAGATAAGTTGTGTATGTAAACCACGTTTCACAAATATTCACAAACGTGCTCCCAGTGAACAAGCTTTCATGCGCGTGCGCCCCACCTAACAAAACTCTTGGTGTGGGTTATTTCTCAAGTTAAGCCGAAATAACTGGCTTTTTTCTTCTGATTCTTGCAGGTCTCATCACTATGGTCATCCTGAGAACATGAGCGATAACACAATTGGATGTCCATCTTTTTTCTCCTATTTTTTTACTGCCTTTTAAATCCGCATCCTGAACATGGGCCTCTGACCTCCATTTGGGTGCAAAAATCATCTGGCGATTTGCATCGCTCTCTTTTTTTTTTTTTGAAAGCAAAGTTTTAACTCCGTTTTCACCGGAAAGACTCACGCGCTCGGAGGTGCTTTTTGACTGATGAAATGGTTGAAGGAAAAGGAATCGAAAGAAGCTTTTCTACCTACGTCTACCGTGCAAAAATCTCATTTGTGCTTTCTTTTTAAATTGCATGTTTTTAAATTCATGTCAACTTCAGTGTTTGACCGCCATAGGAGCCAGCAGTTCTATCTGCAGTGTTCATTTGCCTGTAAGTATTGCAAATTTAAATACAGATAAAAACGCCTGGATGGCGGAATTGAAAGCCGCTTGCCCGATGGTGGAAGCTGCCGTATTTTTGGAGACTCCGGTTTAGGAAAAGGGGGGGGGGGTGTTGCCCAGAGCATGGGTAGGCAAACTAAGGCTCTGCCCAGTCGCCTCAGGATCCAGCCTATGGACAGTCCGGGAATCAGCGTGTTTTGACATGAGTAGAATGTGTGCTTTTATTGAAAATGCACCTCTGGGTGATTTGTGGGGCATAGGAATTCATTCATTCCCCCCCCCAATAGTCCATCCCCCCACAAGGTCTGAGGGGCAGTGGACCAGCTCACGGCTGGAAAAAGTTGCTGACCCCTGACGCCCTTTTTAGAAAAGGAGAAAAGAGGACAAGCTTTTGCAACCATACAACTACACCAGATGAATTGTTGACTGCCAAATTGGCGACACAGATTTTTTTTATTTTTTAAAACTAATACATTATAGTGGCCGGATCCCGAGGTTTTTGCAACAGGAGGTGCCTGTTCTACGCATGCGTGCGGCGCAGTAGAGTGCTTCTGTGCATGCGGCAAAACGCGGTAAAATACTTCCAGGTTTGTCGCTTACGTATCCCGAAGTTTACGAAACCAGAGGGTTAGGTAAGCTGAGGTACTGCTGTATCTGCACTTCAGGGCAGGTCATGCATAGCAGGCGCAGGCGTGGCCCTCCAGCTCTTTTGGGACTACGATGCCCATCATTCCTAGTTAACAGGACCAGTGATCAGGGTTGATGAGAACTGTAACAGCTGGAGGGCCAAGTTTGGCCATGCCTGTAGTAGGGGATATCTCCTTCCGTTTCCCATGACAACTACATCTTGTAACTTGGTCTACCAATTGAGAAGAGGGTTTGCCAATGGAAACCTATTCATTGATTCTATCACTACTGTATTCTCAAGCGTGGGTGCCAGTGGGGAGAGTTACAAAGTGTGGGGAAACACGCCAAAAACATCCTTAAAAACAGCTCAGCAACTTTGGGGTAAAATTGTAAAAAGTAGCTCTAAAAATTAATAATCTTTTTTTAAAAAAAAATACTGATTTTTATCCACTCTGATCCATGGACATTATTGTGAAGCCTTTGGCAATGCTGGACACAGCTGCCCTTAGACTAGAATGTCACTTAAATTGGAAACCATCTTTAGAAAGATTTTCTCTCCAGAAACATTTTATTTTAAAAATCTGATTTAAATCCAAAAAAATCTGATTTTGGGGTTGTTTTTTTAAAAAAATCACTGATTTTTATCCACCCTGTCATGTGGTTATGCAGTGCTTTCAAATGCTCTGAGCTTACCTGGGATTGCCCACATAAGCCTCAAGTGTTCCCATTTTAAAGAACAAGGAACCAAGGCTAAGCAAGAATGCTCTATCCCAGGCATAGGCAAACTCTAGCCCTCCAGATGTTTGGGACTACAATTCCCCTCATCCCTGACCACTGGTCCTGTTAGCTAGGGATGATGGGAATTGTGGTCCCAAACATCTGGAGGGCTGGAGTTTGCCTATGCCTGATCTATCCAAAGGTATCGAGCCTTTCCTGAATTGAGGTTTGAAAACTTCACTGCTACGGTTCTGAAGTTCCAGTACTAGGTCAAACAGCAGCCAGTAAGTGCACGGATTGACAACTTGTATTTTAAAATTATTATTATTAATAATAAAATAAAATAATTATAAAATTGTTGTTATATAATATAAATTTTCTAAGCTGTAGATAACATCCTGTGTATTAGGTCTTGTATTGCTGGGACTATAGGAAACCCTCTTGATATGAGTCAGCCCTTCGTTTAGCTTGGTGTTGTCAACACTGACTGGCAGATGTTCTCATGGGCTTCACGTGTGTCTTTCCCCCTGGAGATGTCAGGGAAAGCTTAATAATTCTAAAATAAAATTATTATTATAAATTATATTAATAACATTAATATTAAATTAATAATATATTACTAATTTTATAATTATAATTATAAAATAAAATTATTTTTTTTAAAAAATGATGATTATAATAAAAGATCGAATTTGTGGATTTAAATCAGATTTCTTTATTATTTAGCAGCAGCTGGGAGGCCAGCCAAAACAGCACAGTTTATCTACACAAATACAATTTGCACGCGGATAAAATTGAAATATATATATAAAAAATCGGTCCAGTAGCCCCTTAAAGACCAACTAAGTTTGTTCTGGGTCAAAGTTTTTGTGTGCATGTGGATAAAATAGTCATTTTAAAAAATAAAGATACCCCTGGGTGACATTTTACAATATGCACATTTATTGGAGGCGAGGAAACTCTCTCTCTCCCAGGCAAAAACCGGAATACAGGTAACAAGAGGCCCAACTCCGATTCCAAACCAACGTTTTCCAAAGGAAAATTCCAGGAAGGGGAAAGCCAAATGTCCTTTTTTCACCCTTTTTCCGAGCCAGACAAGCACAATCACACTTCAAATTCCGCACTATTTCTTGGAAGGAAGGAAGGAAATCAAAGTTTTCCAAATCCGGAAGACAAGAAACATTTGGAACCGGAATCGCACAAATCCGGCGGACAAAGTTGCCTATCAATACAGACCAGCCAGTGCTCACAGGACATGGGGAAAGGGCTTCAATCATAAAAAAATACTCTAATAAATCACCAGACTTTTGTTATTATTTTACAGAATTATAAATAATAAATAGCGTGACACAGTAGATTACAAATGGGTTGCATCTTTTTTTCCCCTTTTTTGGAAATTAAGCCCAATTGGATCTTGTGAGGAATAAATCAGACTTCCTCAACCTCGGCCCTCCAGATGTTTTTGGCCTACAACTCCCATGATCCCTAGCTAGCAGGACCAGTGGTCAGGGAAGATGGGATTTGTAGTCTCAAAACATCTAGAGGGCTGAGGTTGAGGAAGCCTGGAATAGATCATTTCTTGCACCCCAAACCGAATGACATTTCCCATACTTAAGTGTACTTCTCAGTTTCCACCAGCATTCATCTCAAGAAACAGGCCCTCCAGATGTTTTGGCCTACAACACCCATCATCCCTAGCTAACGGGACCAGTGGTCAGGGTGATGGGAATTGTGGTCCCAAAATAGTGGATGGGGCCAAGTTGGGCCACCAACTTGGCCCTCCAGCTGTTTGGGGAATACAATACCCATCCTCCCTAGGTAACAGAACCAGTGGTCAATGATGATGGGAATTGTAGTCCCCAAACAGCTGGAAGGCCGAGTTTGACTAGGCCTAACCTAGAATAAACTCATTTATTTCAGCTCCATTCTTACCTTCGGAACAAGGGATTGTGACAGCGACCGGTTTCCCACCGATATTTTTGATGCGAATATAAATTGGATGCTTTTCCGGGAATTCGGAGGAAATGTGGGTGTCATTTCTTTGAAAGGAAAGTCCCGATCCAAGGATATGTTCGCAAAATAATTTGTAGTTAAAAGGAAAACCGAGCAGACGTTGGCAAAAGAATTAAAAGGGAAACCAGCAAGCCAGGCAGCGCCAGGGCCTGGTGGGTCCATTAAAAGGAGGATTAAAATCGCCTGGAGACGTTGCCGAGAAGGGTTGACGTGGGTGTTTCGCACTCGGCATTCCTAATCCGGATGCCCTTGGGGATTTTATGCCGCCGGTTTCTCCGTAGGCGGGTATAGCAAAAGGATGGCACAGGCGGACATCCAGGCAGGCGGCAGGGTGAGTCACTTGGGGGAAAGGTCTTCCATCAAGATGAATGGGGAAGCAGGTTCGGATCGCGCGGCAGGCAATTCCGCTGCGGCGCCAGAGGCGGCGCCTTTGGCCAGTGAGTCAGTGGAGGGGCTGGCGCCGCTGGAGCAACCGTCGAGGGCATCTGAGGGCAGGCTGCGGACACAAGGGGAAACCGCAAGCTTCAGTCAGGGCACATAAAATAAAAAATGGTCCAGTAGCATCTTAGAGCAGGCATAGGCAAACTCCTATGTTTGGGACTACAATTCCCATCATCCCTCACCAGTGCTCCTGTGAAGTGGGGATGATGTGGGTTGTAGTCCCAAAACAGCTGGAGGGCCAAGTTGGGCCATGCAGCGGTGACCCAACTTGGCCCTCCAGCTGGTTTGGGACAATTTCCATCATCCCTGACCACTGGTCCTGTGAGCTGGGGATTATGGGTGTTGTAGTCCCAAAACAGCTGGAGGGCCAAGTTACCGTATTTTTTGCTCCATAAGACACACCTAGTTTTTAGAGGAGGAAAACAAGAAAAAAAAAATTCTGAACTAAACAGTGGATGTATGAGTTTTGTGGTTCATGCAATGGCCACAGACGTGATTTGACGGTGAGTTTGGGGTAGCCCATTGCAAAAATCCTGAGGATTCATGTGGATCTGTGCTTTGTAACCACGTTGTTCCACCATTGTGGCCCCACAAAACAGTGGGTGCATGATTTTTTTGGTGCAGGCTGTAGCCATGGACATGTTACGTGATCTGATGGTGAATTTGAGGTGACCCAATGTAAAAATCCTGAGGATCCCCCCTTCCAGGCAGCCTCCTTTATCGTGTCCCTTATCTCGCTCCCCGATTGCTTGCCAATCAGCGGCTTTGTTTCAACACCCACTTCCCTCTTTCAAAAAAAGGAGCATGATCTGCTTTTTGACCCTGGGCAATTCAGCTCCAGGGACCACGTATTCGCTCCATAAGGCACACAGACATTTAGGAGGAAAAAAGTGTCTTATGGAGCAAAAAATACGGTATGTATCTGCACACTTCTTCAGGTCAGTACCCACCCGGGTGGATTGGGTACTATCATTTATTGCTATCAAGTCTGTTGAAATCACAATTCAAATCACTTGTCAGTAAGGCTTGATTTAAAATCCTTTTTATTTACAGAAAGGTTCAGTCATGCTGGCATTATCTTAATATGGACCATTGGAGGAAGGTTTCCTTTTTGGAATCATCAATTTACAGAGAAGCTTTTACAGTTTACGGGCTGGGGGAGTGTTTGTGGCAGGGTGGATTTGATACAAATCAAATAGATATAAATCCCTCATCAGTCAGACTTTATTTCAATCACTTATCAGTAAGGCTTGATTCAAATCATTTTTTTTAATAGAAAGGTTCAACCTTGCTGCCATCCTCTTAATACTGACAACCAGAGGAAGGTTTCCTTTCTGAAATCATAAATTTTCAGAATAGTTTTTACAGTTATATAAAAAATGAGTGATTTTTTAGCACACATGAAAAACTTTAACCACATCCTTATTTCCTGATGAATAGCCTTTGGACTAGAACAGGCATAGGCAAACTCGGCCCTCCAGTTGTTTTGGGACTACAACTCCCATCATCCCTAGCTAACAGGACTAGTGGTCAGGGATGATGGTAGTTGTAATTCCAAAACATCCTGAAGGCCAGAGTTTGCCCATGTGTGGACTAGAAAGCCACTTAAATAAAAAATCTTCAGAAAGATTTTTCCTCCAAAAGCATTTTGTTTTAAAAATCTGATTTAAATCAAAAAAATCTAATTGAAGAAAAAAAAATCTGATTTAATTTTTTCAAGAATACGATTTTTTTATTTAAAAAAATATCCTTGATTTTTAGCCACCCTGATAGATGGACATATGTCACTTAAACAGAAAACTATCTTTAGAAAGATTCCCACCCCCCAAAGCATTTTATTTTAAAATTCCAAATTAAATTTTAAAAATCTGATTTAAATTTTAAAAAAATCAAATTAAAGAAAAACTTTTTAATAAAAAAATTGGTTTTTATCCACCCTGGGTAGGAACTATTTTGGAATGCTAGAGCATCAAAAGATACAGCGAACCATTTCTGGGCACTGATGAGTAGTATATGTATCATTAAGATTAATTTTACCATGAGCTGAGGTCAGAAAGTAGTGTCGCGTCAGGAGAAAGCATGTTGGTGGTTCCTTGGAAAAGTCTCTTGGGCTGGCTTTCGGTTTCCATTTCACCTATTGAAATCAAGCAGATTTGTTTCAGATGGTTTATTACCCAAGAGGTGGAAGCTGCCAGAGTTACCAACGATTGAAGAGTGGCAGAATGAAGATGGTGGACTAAGCCAGAGGGAGGCCAAACTCAACCCTCCAGCTGCTTGGGGACTGCAACTCCCATCATCCCTGACCACAAGTCCTGAGAGCTAGGGATGATGGGAGTTGTAGTCCAGGCATAGGCAAACTCTGCCCTCCAGATGTTTTGGGACTACAATTCCCATAATCCCTGACCACTGGGCCTGTTAGCTAGGGACAATGGGAGTTGTAGTACCCAAAACAGCTGGAGGGCTGAGTTTGGCCATGCCTGGACTATGCAGAATTGAAGAGACTGGAGTAAATTTATTTGGTATATGAACAATTATTCTAAAAATGTACTGCAAAAAATCTGGCCAAAGAGATAAGAGTTGGCTACAAGGATATTAAGGTCAGAAAATGCTAATTTAAAGGGCGATACAAAGATCTGAAAAGAAAAAAACCAGCTGAAGGGATGGAGGGAAGTCACAAGCTTGGCAGAGAAAAGAGCAGGCCTAGGCCAACTTGGCCCTCCAGCTGTCTTGGGACTGACCACTGGTCCTGTGAGCTAGGGATGATGGGAGTTGCAGTCCCAAAACAGCTGGAGGGCCAAGCTGGGCCATGCCTGATCTAGAGCAGGAGAGATGTGCGGCTCGGGTGGGCCGCAGGCCCCACAACAAGGGCCACCCAGCAATTTGTCACCACCCCGTCAGTGGTGACACCCGGGGCGCCCTGCCTCCACTGCCCCCCTTCCTCCACCTCTGCACTTACCTTTCCTTTTGATGGGACCAAGAGCGCTGGGCCGGATGCAGTTGATTGGACTCTGGCTCCTCCTGCTAAAATCAAAGCCGGATTATGGTCTTTCCAGGAACAGGGGAACTTCCGAGGTGACAAGGTGAATGACTTTAAAGCTACTATATTGTGTTTTCAAGATTATAATCAGGGTGGATAAAAATCAATGATTTTTAATTATTTAAATCGGATTTTTAAAATAAAATGCTTTTGAAGGAAAAAATCTTTCTAAAGATAGTTTTCTATTTCGGTTACATTATAGCCGAAAGGCTATTCATCAAGGAAACAAGGATTTTTTTAAAGTGCTAAAACTCAGTCTAAGGCAGGCATGGCCAAATTTGGCCCTCCAGCTGTTTGGGAACTACAACTCCCATCATCCCTAGCTCACAGGACCAGTGGTCAGGGATGATGGGAATTGTAGTCCCAAGGCAGCTGGAGGGCCAAGTTGAGCCACCACTGTTCTAGATCAGGCGTGGCCCAACTTTGCCCTCGCTGGTCTAAGGTGTGTTTAAAAAAAATTAATTAACCACATCAGTTAACAAACATGGATACATGTGCTATAATGTTATTCCTTTAGTGAAATAAACGGTTTATATTGTTATGAAGGAAATGATTATTTTTCTTCTTCCAATAAAGTACTGCAGAAAAGTTGTCCAAATAGAAAGAGTTAACTTATTAAACCTCACTATAATTTAATAATTGTTTCTAATGGTGTAACTAAATCAGTCATTTTTGATATAACTGTAAAAACTCCTCTGAAGATTTATGATTCCAAAAAGGAAACCTTCCTCTGTTTGTCAATATGAAGAGGATGCCAGCAAGGTTAACCCTTTCTGTAAAAAAAGGGATTTTATTATTCCCAAAAGGAAACCTTCCTCTGCTTGTCCATATTTAGAGGTTGCCTTTCTGTAAAAAAAGAAAGAAAGAAAAAAAGATTTAAATCAAGCCTTCCTGACTAGTGGTTCAAATCAAGGAATTTAAATCGTGAGTTAAATCGGTTTGATTTAAATCAAATCCACCCTGATTATAATGCTGTATAGGAAACCCTCCCCCCCAATCCTTACAAAGAGTAGCCTTTCACAAGATTTCATCCCGAAAAGAAAACACCATAATATTTTTAACCCCCGGAGGAATTTCACTGAAGATGGACTCTGCCCAAGCGGGTTATCAAATGAACCTCTGTTAAATGAGTCTGCTCTTTAATAAGCAAATCTACACGGTGCATATTTTCTGGGCAACACTAATAACATCAATATAAAGTTGAAAATAAATGCTATCATCTGCAGAAAATAAAACACAAATAATGACAAGTTATGTAACATCCGAAATGCCAATTTATATCTGCATAGATGAGGAATGCAACACACAACGTGTTTAAATGATAACTGAGAAATTTCCACAAGAAAGAAATTTATTTAAAAAATAAGTAACCAGCCTGTGACTTTATAGTTTCAAATTGCGTTGTGCTGCCAGATTTGATATATAGATATATTGGTCCATCACCAAAGAGTAGTCAACGTAATGAGTTGACATTTTAAACAGTGCTGAAGCAACCTGCATAAAAGGTAAAGGTACCCCTGCCCTTACGGGCCAGTCTTGACCGACTCTAGGGTTGTGCGCTCATCTCACTTAAGAGGCCGGGAGCCAGCGCTGTCCGCAGACACTTCCAGGTCACGTGGCCAGCGTGACAAGCTGCATCTGGCAAGCCAGCACAGCACACGGAAACGCCGTTTATCTTCCCGCTATAAAGCGGTACCTATTTATCTACTTGCATTTAAGGGTGCTTTCGAACTGCTAGGTTGGCAGGCGCTGGGACCGAGCAACGGGAGCGCACCCCGCTGCGGGGATTCGAACCGCCGACCTGATGATCGGCAAGTCCTAGGCGCTGAGGTTTTACCCACAGCGTCACCCGCGTCCCCTGCATATTAAATAACAAATAAACAATAAATAAGGAATACGTACCAAGTAATCTTTTTAGGATATTCATACATGTAAATATAATACTTGAAGATCAGAGCTCACTAACCAGTGTAGCTAGCTGATGCTGATAAAACTGATGTATAGAACTGATAATTATTTATTTGACACACCTGTCAATAACCTCAAGAACAGTGTAAGAAAATTGAAAGGTACAGTACATTATTTGGAAATTGTAAATTTCGGGTGACATTCTACTATTAATAATAATTAGCCATGTGCTGCGGCTGAATTTGAGTAGACAAGTAAGGCAACACACAACATGTTTAAATTGTACAACTGATAATCTGGTTTTCGTGTTGGTTTTATGCAAGTGGTTTTTAATGTGAAGCGCCCCGAGAGATATGGGGCGGTGTAGAAATACAAGAAATAATAAATAATAATAACAAACACGACACCAGACACTGTCCACCAGCATACATCTAGATTCAGGTGGGTAGCTGCATTGGTGGGACGCAGTCAAAATAAATAAATGGTTCAGCAGTGCCTTAAGAGACCAACTCTGTTTGTTCTGGGTCAAAGCTTTCGTGGGCAGGCCCCCTTCTTCTGATACACGGAAGCAGAAGTCCCCTGACACTTATATATAGAGGGAGGGAGGGAGGGAGGGAGGGGGTATTTCTCAGAAGGGTAGTAGGAGATGGGTGATTTTACGGTTCCCAAAGTGGAAACCTTCCTCTGCTTGTCCACATTGAGAGGATGCCAGCAAGGTCGAACCTTTCTATAAATAAAGGATTTTATTATTTCAACAAGGAAACCTTCTTCTGCTTGTCCATATTGAGGGGATGACTTCTTCAGATATATTGAAGCGGAAGTCCCCAGGCCCTTATATATAGTGGGAGGGGAGCCCCCAGACCCTGATATATAGAGGGAGGGTGGGGCGGAGTTTTCTCCAAAGGGTAGTAGGACTCAGTGGGTATGGTCAACCTGTTGGCGACTGTGAATGACTGTAATTAGTCCTGCGGGAAAAAGCAAGGGATGGTATACAGATGACCAAAAATAGCTTTAGCTTATGCAATGAGACAGGAATCCAGTATCTATATTCATATGAGGTCTCTCCATAGTTTTCAGTTTAGTAATAAGTTGCAATTCAGCCACTTCTCTTTCAAGTCTATTTCTGAAATTCTTTTGCAGTAAGACAGCTGCTTTCCCTGTAATAAACTGACAACTTTTCTAAATGACTATAACATACTATCTGAAGCTCAGGCAGCTTTCTGCAAGAACCACTCAACATCAGATCACTGTCTAATGCTGTCCCTCCTAGCCGAGAAGTACACCAGACCTCGACAGGGGAAACACTTTGTGGCCTTTATGGACCTGAAATCTGCCTTTTGACTCCATCCCCAGATTCCAACTATGGGCCAAGTTACATCTAGCACTGAAGGATAAACGTCTCCTATATCTCACTAAAGCCCTGCACTGTGGAAGCAATTTGCAGGTTAGGTGTGGGTTGCAGGGCCAGCTCTCAGACTGTATTGAGATGGCCAGGGGAGTGAGACAGGGATGCATTTTGGCCCCTACTTTGTTCAGTTCGTTTCTGAATGACTTAGAGGCAAGCTTAATGGCCACGTTCCAAAAATAGGGACGAGAAAGACCCCTCTCTTGTTGTATGCGGATGACGCGTGTCAGGGAGAGGCAAACGGGAAAAGATGAAAGGACAGAAACCAGCAGTTATAGAGAGCCTAAAGAGATTATCAGCAGCATGTCGTCTGACAGTCAGTCTGACGTAGAGGGGAAGTGGATGAGCCTGGGACAAGTCATGCTGTACATAGAGGAAATAAGGGGAGGAGTTTTCGCAGACTTGCATGCTGGGTGAATAAAAAGGAGGAAGTAACTTTAGAGGGAGCAACTGCGCACAAGGGGAAGGAGGTTAATGGATACACTGGAGATGTACGTTTGAACTTTGTCAAATAAATCAATTGTTTGGAACTGGCTGGGAGCCCGGAGTCTTATCTATGGCCAGCTGGACAGCACTAAGCCTCTGACAATGCGGCCATCCTCTCCCGAACCAGACCTGGCCTGAACTATCAACTAAGGAAATTCTGAGACTACTGCTCTGGTAATGGGTTATCCATCAGTTATGAAAAATCTAAAGTCCTGGTGTTTGAGAAGAGATTCTCCCTGAGTAAATGGGTACTGGACGGTCACAAACTAGAGCAGAGCAAATTCTTCCGGTACCTAGGGCTTCTGTTCCATTATTCCAAGTCCTGGAAATATCATTGGCAGACCGCCTTTAAAAAGGCGGAGGTAAGCAAACTGGCTATACTTCAATTCTTTTATACAAGGGGAGGCCATTATGTTCCATCAGCCATTAAGGTATTTAATGCAAAATCTGTCTCTCAACTCCTCTACGCCTCAAACGCCTGGTTCAATGGCTCATTCTCCAGGTTCAATGGCTTCCAGGCAAAGTTTCTCCGGTCCAAATTGTGTTCCAAATGCAATACTATTCTTAAAAACAGGTGAATGTCCTCTATCAACTAAAGCATGGTGGGCTGGCCTGAGATACTAGCTCAAGATCTGTGTCTTTGGCCTACGGAAGGGCTTCCATACCTTCCATACCTAAACAACGAGGAGTTTGCCAGCTCATAGGTGAAAATGATGGTTAGATACTTGGCTTGGTATGCCACCTTCTCTCCTGTACCATCTGGGCTATGATACTGCCTTTGAATCTCTTGAGGCAAAGCCTCTGGGACATATCACATAGTGATCTCCGATCTCAATCTCATGTTATCTGTGGCCCATTAGAAGTAGGAATTCACTATGGGTTCGAGTTTCAGACACCTGCATGTCTTAGAAATTTGTCTGTTACCAACATACCGGCGTCTTTTCACCCAAGCCAGATTAAATGTATTCCCATCAGAAGTGTTAAGCGCCAAACTGAGAGGTGGTGGTGTTGTTGTTTAGTCGTGTCCGCCTCTTCGTGACCCCATGGACCAGAGCACACCAGGCACTTCTGTCTTCCACTGCCTCCCGCAGTTTGGTCAAACTCATGCTGGTAGCTTCGAGAACACTATCCAACCATCTCGTCCTCTGTCGTCCCCTTCTCCTTGTGCCCTCCATCTTTCCCAACATCAGGGGCTTTCCAGGGAGTCTTCTCTTCTCATGAGGTGGCCAAAGTATTGGAGCGTCAGCTTCAGGATCTGTCCTTCCAGTGAGCACTCAGGGCTGATTTCCTTCAGAATGGATAGGTTTGATCTTCTTGCAGTCCATGGGACTCTCAACACTCTCCTCCAGCACCATAATTCAAAAGCATCCATTCTTTGGCAATCAGCCTTCTTTATGGTTCAGCTCTCACTTCCATACAACGCTACTTGGAAAACCATAGCTTTTACTATACGGACCTTTGTTGGCAAGGTGGTGTGTCTACTTTTTAAGATGCTGTCTAGGTTTGTCATTGCTTTTCTCCCAAGAATCAGGCGTCTTTTAATTTCGTGGCTGCTGTCACCATCTGCAGTGATCATGGAGCCCAAGAAAGTAAAATCTCTCACTGCCTCCAGACTGAGAGGTATCCCTTATCAAAATAGGATCTGTGTGCGCTCTCAGGACGTCGACTGCATGAGGCATATTTTATTGCATTGCGGACAATATGATCAAGCTAGGGAACTATAGATTAAACCACTTTTGGCAAATCGGCTGGGTCAATCTGAAGCCTACTATATCAAATATCTTCTGGACGACAAGTCCAATGATATCACAGTGGCCGTGGCAAAGTTTCTTTCAGTAGTCATACAAATCAAAGATCAACATACTCATGACTAAACAAATAACGCTTCGGTCTCCCTTCTCTGGGGGGTTGTCTGTATTAATCTATTTTATTTTGAATCCATTTTATGGGTCGGTGGACCACATAACATAATAAAGATTATTATTATTATAGAAACAGTTAACTTATTAAACCTCACAATAATTTCATAATTATCTGTCAATCAATGTATTTTTAATAGTAGAACCAAATCAGTCATTTTGGATAGAACTGTAAAAACTGGGAATTTATTATTTTCCAAAAATGAAAACTTAAAATAAATTGTCATAATTTGTTTATGAAACAAATTTCATAATTAACTGCCAATCAATGTATTCCTAAGATTAGGACCAAATCAGCAATTTTTGATAAAACTGTAAAAACTACTCTGAAAATTTATTATTTTCCAAAAAGGAAAACTTTAAACAAATCCTGATTTCCAGATGAATAGCTTTTGGACTCGAATGTCACTTAAACAGAAAACTATCTTTAGAAAGATTTTTCCTCCAAAAGCATTTTTTAAAAAAAATCTGATTTAAATAAAAAAAATCTGATTTAAATAAAAAAAGAATCCCGATTTTTTAAAAAAATATATTTTTAAAAAATCAATGGTTTTTATGCACCCTGATATATTCCATTCACAGGCATAGTTCATGTACAGTATAAATTAACAGTACAGAAGTCAAACTGATTATTAAGAAACACTTCCACAGATACAGTGACTTACTTTGAAAATCTCCTTGTGGGGCTGGGAATTGGGCTTGGAGGCAGTCCATTACTACTCACAAACATTTGCAGGGAGGGAGAAAAGCATTGCTAGGAAAGACAAGCACAGCATTGAAAAGCACCTGAAACGATGTTTTAAAGAAGTCTTATCAACATATAAACACCAGTGAAATTAGCTAAAAATGTATAAAACAATGAATCGTCATTGGAAACGTAAAGAAAAGGAAGCTACCTTTTAACTGTATGTGGTTTAAAAAAAATGTTGAAACATATTTATTTTAAAAAAACAAAACAAAACCCAGAGGCCTTCTTACTAGGAATTGTGGGTAATGAAATACATAAGCAATATAAAAGACTGTTTTTATCTGCAAAAACTGCAGCAAGAATATTATTAGCCCAGAGATGGAAGCACATGAGATGCCAATGAAAGAAGAGGGACTGATGAAATTAATGGACTATGGTGAGCTGGCAAAACTTGCAGGGAAAACTCGGAACCAGCAAGACCAGACTTTCCTGAAAGATTGGAATAAACTTACAGAATACTTGAAAGACAATTGTAAAAAACTAACTTCACTAGTAGGGTTGCAAGAAGTTTTACAAGGTGGACTTTATCCATTATTTCAAAGTATAATTTAAAAATGGTTGATTTACGATTAGGATTTCTTAGTACAGTCATACCTCAGGTTAAAGACGCTTCAGGTTAAATCTTTTCAGGCTGTGTTCCGCGGCAACCCGGAAGTAACGGAACAGGTTACTTCTGGGTTTCGCCGCTCACACATATGCTCAGAATGACGTCACACGCATGCGCTAATGTGGCAAATCGCAACCCGCACACTTACAGATGCAGGTTGCGTTCTGCTCATGATGCAAAGGGGGCTCTGGAACGGATCCCGTTCGCATCCAGAGGTACCACTGTATTTTTTTGTCTATAAGACTAGGGTTTCCCCCTGAAAAATAATGTCCAAAACTGAGGGGCATCTTATACACGCGGGCCATCTCCCCCCCCCCTTTCATAAATCAGGGTTCCTAAAAATCTCATAGACAGAAAAATACGGTAATTTAAAAATGGTTGATTTATGATTAAGATTTAATAGTACCATATTTTTCTGCCTATGACACCCCCATGAATAGGACACCCCCTATTTTTGAGGACTCTGATTTAAGAAAATGGCGGCGAGACGTATACGTGTATAAGACGCCCCAAATTTTCGACATTTTTTTTTAGGGGAAAAACCTAGTCTTATACACGGAAAAACACGGTAATAATTACAATTCCAAAATGCAGTATTAGATAATAAGTGGGGAAACAATGAGTCAAGGAGGAGGGAAGTCTCAGGCTGTTGTAGCCAAATGCTTTCTATATTATATATAAATTGCATGTTATGTTTAGAACGTTTGTAAAAAAATAATAAAAATTATGATATTAAAAAAAGTTTTATAAACATATTGCAAACATTGGATGCTTTTTTCTCACTTAAAAAGTGCTGTCATCAGAAACCACTGTGATACTCTAGCAGGTTCTCAAAATTGGTGCTCAGGATTTCACTATTCCACCCCTGCTAGTGAAGGAAGCTGAAATGACGCTACATGGTACTCCTTCCGGCACAAATTACTTTGACATTAAATCCGGCTCCAAACCACTGGAAATCTTAATTCAGCTGCCCATGTAGCTTCTGAGCATTCAGCATTCAGTTGCATGCTTTGGATCAAAGGTTTTGTGGTGTTAGTGAGCAGGGAATCTACGGTTTTTACCAAGGCAAGCTTTAATGCGACGGTGTTTTGGTTTTTAACTTGACTACATGGGAAAGTAAAGGATATTTATCTCTCCATTTCTGGACAGAAGCAACAAGAAGGCTTGGTGCCCACAGCCCTCTCTGAAGATTATTAATGAGCTTATCGGTCCAAAAGATTTCAGGCCCCGCTATAAAGTGGTACCTCTGGTTAAGAACTTAATTCGTTCTGGAGGTCCGTTCTTAACCTGAATCACCACTTTAGCTAATGGGACCTCTCGCTGGCACCGCGCGATTTCTGTTCTCATCCTGAAGCAAAGTTCTTAACCTGAGGTACTATTTCTGGGTTAGTGGAGTCTGTAACCCGAAGTGTTTGTAACCCAAGGTACCACTGTATATCATTTAGTTCCTGTAGTCTTCCCACACTGCCGCTTCCCTTGCAACTCCCAAACTGAGGAAGCTCTCTGGCGTACCTTTCCAATCCCCCTCGTAGGCGAAGGTGCCGGAGAGACGGGAATGAAGTCTATCCTCTTTGGAGACGAGGATTTTTCCGATTTGTCCAAGTCATTGTCACTCTGAGAACACAAAAGGGTCATGTTGACAGCCTCACGGGACACAGTGGCACTAGAGGCAGCGCCGATGAAAAAGAGAACGGCCAATCACTCCATCCCCCACTCTGAGCTCACTGGTTAAATCAGGGAGTGGAATTAAAATATTAAACATCTGTAAAAGGATTACCAGGCTCAAGCTTTCTTCCCATGATTGGCTTATCTGCATTGCTGTTTGGACTTCCCTAAAACACAAAAAGGCTCATCAGTGGCGACAAGAGAACACAGTATCTGCTTTTTTAAAAAACAGCAGTTCAGTTGCGCCTACCTTTCATGCGCCGCTTCTCTGTTCATCAAATCCACTCCTTCCTCCTGGAGTACAAGAATTCACAGCTTAGTTCTCAATGACTTCCTGCTCCACAAAATTATCATTTCCTATATCAACCACATATCCTATATCAGGCACCGGCCAACTCAGCCCTCAAGCTGTTTTGGGACTACAACCCCCATCATCCCTAGCTAACAGGACCAGTGGTCAGGGAGGATGGGCGTTGTAGTCCCAAAACATCTGAAGGGCCGAGTTGGCCTAGGCCTGTCCTGTATCAGCAGAATCTAATATATCCTATATCAAGGGTAGGCAAACTAAGGCCCGCTGGCCAAATCCGGCTCATTGGCCTTCTCAATCCAGCCCGGAGACGGTTCTGGAATCAGCATATTTTGACATGAGTAGAATGTGTCCATTTATTTAAAATGTATCTCTGGGTTATTTGTGGGGCATAGGAATTCGTTCATTTTTATTTCTTCAAAATATAGTCCGGTGTGAGTGACAGTGGACCAGCCCCGTGCTGAAAAAGTTTGCTGACCCCTGATGTACAGGGACTGTTTGAAACTAGTAGACTCCATGCCAAACTGTGTTCAAATGCTGCTTAAAAAGAGCAGAGGTCATCTCTGTCACTAATGTACATATGTGTGGGTTTTGTACGTGTAATGGTATATGTAATGGTGTCTATTCCACCTGTCTGTTCATAAAGTCCAAACCATCCACATGAAAGGTTGTTACAGTTCCATAAAATCCTTTCACAGAGTCTAAGACAAGGATTTCCAAAATATTGGCCTTGTTTCACCATCCTGGGCTTCATCAGTAGTTAAAGCTCTAAGTAATGCAAATATATACAATATCATTACACGAATGGACCTTATGCATGAACTGACTATAGAATGATCTGATCCACTGGGTCTTCTGCTTTGTTCGTTTGTTGAATTTTATGAGTTACTTCTGTTGAAATTTACAATTTGATTCTATGAATAGTATACCTTATTTATCTAAGAACACAGCCGGTTACATCTCATGTGCTTATTGAGTTTCCAAAGTTAAAGTCATGCTCAAGGCTTACAACATACTATAAAAAATTTGTAACTACAAAGAAAAGTAGTCACATACAATAAAGAAAACATCCAATAGTACACAACCAAATAGAACAATTTCCATGTAAAATGTAAGATTCCAAATAAAGATACAGTACAAAATATTAACAGCAACAACACCCCCAACAAAAGCTCCAGTCCAAGATTATATAGAGACCATTATACTGGGTTCTAAACAAGAGGATGATGATGATGATGATGATGATATAGCTCAGCTTCTAGAATGCAAGTAGGAGGATTCCAATTAGCAATGGCCAAAGGTTAAATCAGGCACATCCAAACTCAGCCCTCCAGCTGTTTGGGGACTACAACTCCCACCATCCCTAGCTAGCAGGACCAGCGGTCAGGGATGATGGGAATTGTAGTCCCAAAACATCCGGAGGGCAGAGTTTGCCTATGCCTGGGTTAAATGCACACTGTGGGACCCCAGACCTGCAAACAAGAACTTGCCATTAAGTTGCATTTAACTGCCGTATTTTTCCGTCTATAAGACGCCCCCAAGTATAAGACGCCCCCCAAATTCTGAACATTATCTTTTCAGGGGAAACCCTAGTCTTATACACGGAAAAATCTGCGCTTCTGAAAATTAGGGAGAGGTGGAATAGGGTCATGGAGACCCCAATTCTAACAACCATATGTGGAAGCTAGAAAAATTTAGCTAAGAAACCCAGAGTTTTTTTCCTTTTAGGAAGGCAAAAAAATAGAGCTTGGTTTTGGGAGTGGAGCACACAAGACAACTGTTTTCTTCAAAGAACCGAGATATTATTGAGAGGCCAATTCCAAAGAACTTTTATATATGTTTGTACTTTAATGACAGTGCCGAAAAAAGTGAAATGTTGCTTACCCTTCTGATCTGATGGAGTCGGCTGCTGGGGATACGAATTGTAGAGGAAGAGATCAGCTGCAGGAGAGAAGGAAGAAGGCACAGACCTTTCAGATGTTACCTTTCTTTGGTTGGGCTGAAAACCGACACTCAATCAAGAACCTGGCACGCCACTTTGTAAAGACGGAAAGATGAGCCGTTAATAAAAATTGCCCACAGAACTTGTATAGTAATAACACCAGGGTGGATAAAAATCAACTATATTTTTTAAAAAAAACAACAAAAAACAGATTTTTAAATTGGATTTTTTTTAAATTTACCGTATTTTTCCGTGTCTTTTGGGGGGGTTTTACACCAAAAATAGGTTTAAAATTGGGGCTCATGTTATACATGGGTAGTGCTGAGGGGTGTTTTCTTAATTTGGAGTCCCCCATGGGGGCATCTTATACACAGAAAATTTCGGTAAATCGGATTTTGAAAATAAAACGCTTTTGGAGGAAAAGTCTTTCTAAAGATAGTTTTCGATTTAAGTGACATTCTAGTCCAAAGGCTGTTCAGGAAAGAAGGATTCGTTTAAAGCAGAGGTTGTCAAACTAAGGCTGGATATGGCCCACTGGGCTCATTAATCCGGCCCACGAACCTTGCAGGACCCTACCGCCCACTTGGTCAGTCCCCGCGCTAAACAGGCGCGGTGCAGAGGCCTCACCACGCGGAAACTGACTTCCGTGATGCCCCTTGAGCAGGAGGAAGCGGCAGCGGCGTGGAGGCTGCCTCCGCCACCAGGCCAGCGGCATGGCCTCTGTACTCTGCCAAGACAGGGGATGCCGACGCTGCCGAAGATGGGGCAGCGCCAGTGGCTGTGGCATGAGTGGCATAAGGGGGGGGCATTCCGGAGGGGGGGTGCTTTTGGGAGGCGGTGGGTCCGGCCCCCAACAAGGTCTGAGGGAGAGTGGACTGGCCCCCTTCTGAAAAAGTTTGCTGACCCCTGATTTAAAGTTTTTCATGTGTGCTAAAACTCAAAGTTTTTTAATATTAAAAAAATTAATTTAACCACAAGCATGGTTTACAAGCATGGGTCCATATGCTATCATGTTCTTGTTTTAGTGAAATATGAAGGAAATGATTATTTTACTCCTTCTAATCAAGTACAGCAGAAATGTTGTCCGAATATAAACAGTTAACTTATTAAAACTCACCATAATTTCATAATTATCTTTCAATGTATTTCTAATAGTTTAACCACGTCAGTTAACAAACATGGATCCATGTACTATGTTATTGTTTTAGTAAAATAAATGGTTTAAATTGTTATGAAGGAAATGATTATTTTTCTCCTTCCAATCAAGTACAGCAGAAAAGTTGTCCAAACAGAAACAATGATCTGTTTATTTCTGATAGTAGAACCAATCAGTCATTTCTGATGTGACTGCAAAAATGACTGAAAATTTAAGATTCCAAAAATGAAACCTTCCTCTGGTTCTCAATATGAAGAGGATGCCAGCAAGATTAAACCTTTCTGTAAAAAAATGATTTAAATCAAGTCTTACTTACTAGTGGTTTAAATCGTGATTTAAATCAAATCCACCCTGAAGAACACTAATATTTCCACAGCTGTAACCTCCCAAGGACTATGGATTATGGTAGATATGCATTCCACCCATTTTAATGTAGGAGAAATATACTACCACTCAGCCTCTACTCCAAGGCAGGTGGCCCTGAAAACTCCTTATTTTTATAGCATTGAAAGAATATTCATTCTTCTTAAAAGGAAAGAGGAATGACAGTTTCTCTCATGCAGACGCAGTCAAACTCCATCATATAAATCTGTTGTAAAGGAAGGTAATATTACTCTGAATATTTTAACAATAGAACCTGAAAACACCTTCATTGGTGGCTAAGAAGAGTTGAAGCATTATTTATATGTGAAATTTCAGGTGCAAAACTTATTTTTCTCATCTTTGCTGTTCATCTGGTGGAGATGATTGACACTTTAGCCTACCATGCAGAGACTGATACTAAAGCTAATTCAATCTCGGGGCAAAATTAGCTGAATTAATCCCTGCCATTGAAAATGTTATCAGTTCATTCACTGAGAAGCACTAGAGGAATCCTCAGTAGCAGGCAGTGCATGTGACGCAAGGGTACCGTTGCTCTTCTGGCTTCTCAAGACAGTAGATCACTGTCACTTACTAAGAGGAAGAGAGGAAGGGTGACACATGGGGAGCTTGATGTACTTTAGCCCATGGAGGCAGTTGAGCATTGGATTCACTCCACCACCATGCGCCATGCCAGGTTTTCCATGTCTCACCCCTCCCTCCTCACTTAGCCAGCAACCTGCTGTGTTGAGAAGTGCAGAGACCAATGGTGCGCCACACATTTTCTCTGAAGGAAAGGCACTCTAGATTTCATCATAGCTTTTTCTTTACCTTTTAAAAATATATCTCAAGGAGAGATTTATTTGGAAGGTTTCTGAATGACTTTTCTGGTAGAGCCAATATGACAAAGACTCCAAAGCTCAGCACTGCCATCAATAGTGACACATTATGACTCCTGTCTGGGATTCTGGATGCTCTATAACATTTCTGGGGGTGCTTGCTGCAGCTTTGACTTTTCCCGTGAAGCTTATTTGAAATCTCTCTCTCAAACAGTTCTATTTTTCAAGTGACAAATGACCACAAACTGAAGGGACTAGGAATTAGGTTTTAAAGCAAATTGACAGGCTGGAATCATAATAAGTGACATAGCCCACAGAATATTCAGCTAGAAGTTCAAAAGCAGAACATTTTTGAAACAACAGCAACAAATTATCAAGAGAGACTTGAAACTGTCACAGCCTCCCACATAAGAAGCGGGGAACCTTATCTTAGCCCTGGGTTCACTCCTGAGCAAATTTCCTGGGGCTTCATGCCAGTGGTGGTCATGGACAACAAGTGTGAATCTTGTGAAGCTCAACAACTTGAATCCTAAAAGAAGCTCAACAGCTTTGGGGCATAAACGTAAGAAAAGCTCAGCACTCAGCAGCATCAAGCCTAAAAAAAGCTCTACAACTTTGGGATAAAATCCTTAAAATCCTAAAAGAAGCTCAACAGCTTTGGGGCAAAACCGTAAAAAAACTCAACAACTTCAATCCTGAGATATGTCATGAATAGCTACGCTCCAGAGCAGAGTTTCTCAGTGGGCTGGCAGGGCATATTTCTATTTGCAGTTTCTATTTGTGTGATTACGTCGGGCGCGATGGGAAGCCTGGCCTCGAGTTGGAGTTCTGCCCTGGTGGGAAACTGAGACGTGCAAACAGCAGCGATTGTAAAAAAACGATGTCTGGATCAGAAAAGAAGCCTGCGTACCCAAGACGTAAAGAGGAGAGTCAACCCAGAGGAATTTAATTAATTTCCACGTAATATAGTCAGGAAGCATGCCCCACAACACTGTGTTATATACAGACATATACAGCTCATTAAGAGACACCAGAGAGAACTTGCGCACACACACACATATATATGTTTGTGTGTGTGTGTGTGTGTGTGTATATATATATATATATATGCATGCTCCAGAGCACAATCTGGACACGAGAGCGTTAACACCTTGGTAGGAGAGTCATATCAGAGTAAGCATCCCCAAACTCGGCCCTCCAACTGTTTGGGGACTACAATTCCCAACATCCCTGACCACTGGTCCTGTTAGCTAGGGCTGATGGGCGTTGTAGTCCCAAAACATCTGGAGGGCCAAGTTTAAATGGTTTGGATTGGATAGTACAGCACACACGTCAACTGTGACATGGAAATCTGGTTTATTCTGGTTTATTATCTGGAGTTGGAACGCGGGTGGTGCTGTGGGTAAAACCTCAGCGCCTAGGACTTGCCGATCGTATGGTTGGCGGTTCGAATCCCCGCGGTGGGGTGAGCTCCCGTCGTTCGGTCCCAGCTCCTGCCTACCTAGCAGTTCAAAAGCACCCTTAAGTGCGAGTAGATAAATAGGTACCGCTTTCTAGCGGGAAGGTAAACGGCGTTTCCGTGTGCTGCGCTTGTGCAGGCTCGCCAGAGCAGCTTCGTTATGCTGGCCACGTGACCCGGAGGTGTCCTCGGACAGCGCTGGCCCCCGGCCTCTTAAGCGAGATGGGCACGCAACCCCAGAGTCGGTCACGACTGGCCCGTATGGGCAGGGGTACCTTTACCTTTATTATCTGGAGTTAACAGTAACATTAAAGCAGGCATAGGCAAACTCGGCCCTCCAGCAACCAAATCAGCTTTGATCAAAATGCAACAGGGCCTCCGCCGCCTGTCAGTCAGTCTCCCGCACAGCCTCCATCTTCCACAACCACTGGGGTTCGAAAGCTCTTTGGATCTCCCCAGTGCTTACCATGCTGTGCCGGTTCACGACCGTTGTGCTGTTCCGGCGGGTGCGCAAGACGTGCGGCTGGAAGACCTGGGAATTATCACTGAAAGAAGCGAAAGTGTCTATTACGTTATGCAGGTGACTATCCTTCCCTTCCCACACTTTTCTCTCCCATCTGAATGTAGACTATCAACTTTGGAAGAGGCTGCTTGGTTTGTTCGGAAATGTGCCACGTATATTGCTGGCTCTATATAAATACGTAGCTCCCATGCACAGCTGGCACAATATCACCTGTGGCACTCTGAATCCTGGCCACACTGCTGCCCTGCATCATCATCATTATCAACCTTTATTGCGGTCCAAAGACCCATTGAACAATTTCAGGACAAAATACAGTTATGACAGCCAACCACAAAAGAAAGAGAAACCGAAGCGGTCGTTTTGTTATGTCTCAAGCATGAAGCTCTTTGTTTCTTTTAACTTCCGAAAGAAACTTTGCCACAGCCAGTGCAATATCGTTGGACCTGTCCTCCAAAAGATATTTAATATGGGACGCTTCAGATTTTCCCAGCAGATTTGCCAGAAGGTGTTTGATCAGTTGGTCCCTTGCTTGCTTCTACTGCCCACATCGCAGTAAAATATGCTTCATGCAATCGATGTCCTGAGAACATAAACAAAGCCAGTTCTGAAAAGGGATGCCTCTCAGTCTACCATTCAGCACTTCCGATGGAAATACATTTAGTCTGGCTTGGTAAATAAACACTAATATGTTGGTACGGACAGGTTCCTAAGATATGAGGATATCTGAAAGTTGTACCTGTATTGGATTCCAGCTGCGACCGGGCTACAAATTACATTAGATCGGGATTGCAGGTCACTATGTGAAATGTCCCAAAATCTTTGCCTCAGGGATTCTAGGGCGGTATCATAGCTTTTCTGGATTTTCTGGCCATAGTTTTCAGCCATGGCCTGATAAACTCCTTGTTGGTTAAATGTAGAAGTAATCCCTCCCCCAGGCCAAGTACTGAGATCTTGTGCCTGTATCTCAGGGCAACCCACCATACTTTAGTGGAGAGTGGGCATTCACCTGTTTCCAAGAATTGAATTTGGGACAGTTTGGGACCTGTAATAGGGACTGAAGAAACTTTGTGTGGAACCCATCTAACTTAGGAAATGAACTACTGCCATGCGCTCTACGTGGGGCTGCCTTTGAAGGTGACTTGGAAACTGCAATTAATCCAGAATGCAGCAGCCAGACTGGGGACTGGGAGCGGCCGCCGAGACCATATAACACCGGTCTTGAAAGACCTACATTGGCTCCCAGTACGTTTCCGAGCACAATTCAAAGGGTTGGTGCCTACCTTGAAAGCCCTAAACAGCCCCACCCTGTACACCTGAAGGAGCGTCTCCACACCCACCATTCGGCCCGGACACTGAGGTCCAGCGCCAAGGGCCTTCTGGCGGTTCCCTCCCTGTGAGAAGCGAGGTTACAGGGAACCAGGCAAAGGGGCTTCTGGGTGGTGGCGTCTGCCTTGTGGAACGCCCTCCCAGCTGATATCAAGGCAATAAGCAACTATCTGACTTTTAAAAGATATCTGAAGGCAGCCCTGTTTAGGGAAGTTTCTTAATGTCCATGCGTCTTATGAAGCGAATGCTGTGCGGAGGCGGAACGGATGGGAGGCATGGCTCCTGTCTGTCCCTCCTCCGCAGCTCGCTTTTAAGCTGCAAAGCAGGAAAGGAGCCACTTACACAGGTGCAAAGCAAACACAGCGGGAGCCGTGTAATACGTCTGCCCCTGTGCTTGGCCACCCCATTGGGATGGGCACACGCGCACACATGCCACCCCCTTGGGATGACGATCGCATGGGCGACATCCCACGTCCCCGCAGGCGACGTGCCGCCACACAAGACCCTTCCTCCGCCACTGGTCTTGCTGGGACAATAGTACCTTCCTTTGCAGAAGTGTGAAATTTGAAGGGCAGCTGTGGTTTGGTCCTTGCGTTGTGTACGAAGGTGTGACTTTAAATGGGAAATCTTTCTAAAGATAGTTTTCTATTTATGTGACATTCTAGCCCAAAGGCTATTCATCAGGAAATAAGGATTTGTTTAAAGTTTCTCATGTGTGCTAAAACTCTGACTAAAAAAAATTGTTTAACCACGTCGGTTCACAAACATGGATCCATATGCTATCATGTTATTGTTATAGTGGAATACATGGTTTAAATGGTTATGAAGGAAATGATTTTTCTCATTCCAATCAAGTACAGTGTCCAAATAAAAATAATTTCATCATTATCTGTCTATGTATTTCTAATAATATAACCAAACCAAAATTTCTGATGTCACTGTAAAAACAACTCTGAAAATTTATTCTTCCAAAAATGCAATCTTCCTCTGGTTGTCAATATGAAGAGGATGCCAGCAAGGTTAAACCTTTCTGTAAAAAAATGGATTTAAATCAAACCTTACTGACTAGTGATTTAAATCAAATCCACGCTGCTTTTCCTCCAGGGGAACCCCCAGCTCACCTGGCGCAAGAACTGCTTTTAAGCCTTCCATTGCACATATATATACAGGCAAGGTGCCTATAAACAATATTCACGTTTCTGCTCTGGGACTGTAAGCGTGGTAGCTGGCCATCCTATACGTCTCATAATTCCCACGTCGACCCTAAGGTCGGCTTCGTTGGGCATGATGGATCTTGGTCTCTTCGAGTCTCGAGTACGCCCATTCATTTCAAGCAGGCATGGCACAACCTGGCCCTCCAGCTGTTTTGGGACTACAACTCCCATCACTCCTAGCTAACAGGACCAGTGGTCAGGGATGATGGGAACTGTAGTCCCAAAGCAGCTGGCGGGCCAAGTTGGGCCACCACTACTCTAGATCAGGCATGGCCCAACTTGGCCCCTCCAGCTGTTTGGGCACTACAACTCCCATTTTCCCTAGGGATGATGGACATTGTAGTCCCAAAGCAGCTGGAGGGCTAAGGGGCGGTGCTACCTCCGGGGGTGATGCCCCCTTTCGGCCCTTCCTGACCCCAATGCCCTTTTTAAAATAATAACCATTATTTTAAACAGTGGAAACAGTTGGTCCTAGCAAGTGTTAACCTTTCTTAATTCCAACCTGATAATTGCCACCTGCCCAGGTTATAACTTCTCTGAATTAATTTTAAGATCAATTTTTATTAACTGATCTGTTTTTATGCATACTGTGTTGTTTTTACTGTGTTAGCCGCCCCGAGCCTGGCCTCCGCCAGGGAGGACGAGATACAAATAAAAATTATTATTAATTTTTTTATTATTATTATTATTATTATTATTATTATTCCTCCTGTGACCAAGGGCCAGGCCCAAGAGGAGGAGGTGCCCCTGCCCTCCCCTCACCCAGCCATGGCCCATCCCTCCATCCCCGACCACCGGTCCCGCGCGCGACGGAGGGCCCGTGCCTCACCTGAGCCCGTGGATGAGCGGGGCGCTGTTGGAGCGCCTCAGGCCGCCCCCCTCGCTCCCGGCCGGCGGCAGCTCCAGGTCCAGCTCCATCTTCTCGGCCTGGGCCATGGAGGCGGCGGCGGGCCTGCTCACCGAGGGCGGCTCGGCTGCGGCTCCTCAGGCCCGGCCTCCCAGCTGCGGCGGAAGGAGCATGGCAGCGCCCGCGGAGGGCTTGCCCGGGGGAGGCGGCTCCTCCTGCCCGTCGTCGCCTCAGCTTCGCCTCCGGAGCGGCGTCGGAGCGCCTCCTCAGGCGGAGGCCGGCCAGCCGGTAGGCGTTGCGCGCGCGCGCGCACGCGTACTAGATCGCCCGGCTGATGGGCGAGAGGAAAGGAAAGGGCTGCTCCTGCGCATGCGTGCGTCCTTCACGCCGGAGCACAGCGTCAATAGGCCTCAGGCGGAGGCGGGCCAGCCGGGAGGCGGTGCGCGTGCGAGTGTGCGCGCGCTGGCTGCTGGGAGAGGAGGGAAACGGTGGGCCGGCCCTTCACGCATGCACCCCGCTGCTCCTGCGCATGCCGGCCTCTGCGCGTGCGTACGTCTGTCCGGAGCACCTCCCAAGGAGGAGGAGTAGAGGGCGGGGGGGAAAGGGAAAAAACCCGGGCGAGGGATGGCGAGCCTTTTGATTTCGTCGCGGCGGCTCTCCCTTGCCGCTCCGCCCACTGAGGGCGGGGCAAGCGCGGTAACGCAGGTTGGCTGCTTTACTTTCACGTCCCCCATGACAACGGGCCAATTCAGAAAGTGGCTTTTGCGGTGGAAGGGAGGGGCCGGTGGAGGAAGCGTCATGATTCCTTTTCAGGACTACGAGTTCGAGTCCCCGTTCGCTCTTTTGCCGGTGACTTTTATTTTTCGGGTATTATTATTATTATTATTAGTCGCTTGTCACCTGAAGGTCTCTAAGTGACTTGCAGCAAATAAAAATGTATTATCAGGGTGGATAAAAATCAATGCTTTTTTATTTTTTAAAAAATCGGATTTATTTATTTATTTTCATAAAAATCGGATTTTTTTTAATCGGATTTTTAAAATAAAATGCTTTGGGAGGTAAAAATCTTTCTAAGATATATATTCTTTTTTCTTTTTTTAATTTTATATGCTCAATTGAAATAAATAAAAGAAAGCTTCCTCAAAACAAAATAAAAGAAAAAAAAATTCCTTCCAGTAGCACCTTAAAGACCAACTAAGTTAGTTCTAGGTATGAGCTTTCGTGTGCATGCACACTTCTTCAGATACCTAGTGTGCATGAACACAAAAGTGTGCATACACACGAAAGCTCATACCTAGAACTAACTTAGTTGGTCTTTAAGGTGCTACCGGAAGGAATTTTTTTTCTTTTATTTTGTTTTGACTATGGCAGACCAACACGGCTACCTACCTGTAACAGAAAGCTTCCTTATAATCCATTAATACAAAATTATAAAGCAAATTGAAATATACTCAGAGTCACAAAGTGATTTCATGCTCTTTATTCAGCACATAGTGGTGAGGAGGAATGAATGAATGTACCCTCAAAGTATCTGCTTTATATACATTATTTACACAATGGGCTGCACATGATTGGCTAATTCTGGGATTCTACTGTAAGCCAATCAGGTTGTGGATTCACTTATATCTGGAGCATGATTGGGTGGTTCCTGCCAACCAATCATACTGTTGCATTGTTCTAGGACCAATCATACTGCTGCATTCTGAATCCTATTGTTCTAGGACCAATCAGACTGCTGCAGTTTGGATCCTATTCAACTCAGTACATAACACCCCTCCCCTCTAAGTTCCAGTCCTGCCCGGGAGGTCGCATTCATAGTCCTCAAGGTACGCTGGCGGCCTACGTGTGCGTTGCAGCCTGGGGTGTTCCCTGGTCCGGGGTTCAGGTTCTGGCTCGTGTTCCAAGGATGCTGGCTGTGATGGGCCTGTTTGGTCTGGCGCAATCGGCTCGCTCAGTCGTGGTTCTGGTTCCGGTATCCTTTCGGCCTCGCGGGTCCTCTCTGTATTTACTGATTCTGCCTCTCCTGCTGGCCCCTCCTGCTCTATGGGCCTCACTGCCCCTCTGCTCCCTTGGGACTCCTCTGACCTGTCCTCCTCCTGGTTTTCTCCCGGGAATTGTCGCCGTATCTGGTCGCAGTGGCGGCGCCAGCATTGCCCCCCATCTGTTAGCACCTCGTATAACACGGGGCCAATGACCCTGGTGACTGTGGCGGGTACCCATGCAGGGCCTGCCCCAAAATTCTTTGCGTACACTGGGTCCTGGGCCTCGAAGGTCCGGGGGTTCCTGCCTTCCCCCACCACTACCTCATCCTGAGCTCTATCGGGGTGAAGGCGGTCCAATCTGACTGCAAGGCGCCGACCCATTAGTAGTTCAGCGGGGCTCCGGCCAGTCGTTGAGCTGGGGGTGCTGTGCTGTGCTAGGAGGAATGTGGCAAGGCGGTACTCCCAATCCCCTTGCGTAATGTGGCGAACGGTGTCCTTGGTGGTCCGCACCATGCATTCTGCTTGGCCATTGGTGGCAGGGCGGAATGGCACCGAACGGATGTGACGGATGGCGTTCTGCGCTGTGAAGGTTTGGAATTCTCCTGACGTAAATGCAGTCCCGTTGTCTGAGACGAGAGTGTCAGGGAGCCCGTGGGTTGCAAACAGCCTGCGTAGTACCTGGATGGCTGCGGATGTAGAAGTGGATGGTACCAGTGCGACTTCCAGCCATTTGGTGTAGGAGTCCACCACTATGAAGAGAATGTTTTCCCCTGAAAGGGGACAGCGAAGTCCACATGCAGGCGTGACCATGGTGCTCGGGCGGACTCCCAGGACTGGATTGGGGCCCTTGGCAGGCCTGACAGTGTTTGACCCAGGCCTCTATCTCTCCGTCGATCCCCGGCCACCACACATAACTCCTGGCAAGGGCCTTCATTCTTACTACCCCATGGGTGTGTCTCGTGTAGGGCTGTGAGGACCCTTTTGTGGAGGGGCTGGGGAACAACAACCCTGCTTCCCCATAACAGGCACCCCTTGTGGGCCGACAGTTCATGTTTGCGGGTTGTGTAGCCAGCGAATTCTGGCCCAGGGCTGCTGCTGGGCCATCCCCTCCACACCCAGTCCAGGACCCGGGAGATGACCCTATCTTTCTTGGAATGGTGTGCAACTTCTTGTGCCTGAATGGGGCGGTCGGGAAGCAGCTCCAGGCTCATAACCTCTTGTGCAGGTGCTGGGTCGGGGCCTGTTTCCAGTAGTGGTAGCCTGCTGAGGGCGTCCACATGGCCAATTGCCTTCCCCGGGTGGTGAATCAGTGCATACTGGTAGCTGGCAAGGAAAACTGACCACCTGAGGATGCGAGGAGACAGCACTTGGGGGGTCTGCTTTTCGGGGGCAAACAAGCCAAGCAACGGCTTGTGGTCAGTCACCACGGTGAAGGGCCGCCCATACAAGAAATCATGGAATTTTTTTACTCTCTTCACGATTGCCAGACCCTCCTTGTCTATTTGCGAGTAGTTCCGCTCGGTTGCGTTGAGTGTCTGGGAAAAGTATGCTACTGTTACCTCTCTTCCATCCGGGAGTTGGTGTCCCAGGACAGCGCCAATGCCATAGGGCGAGGCGTCGCATGCTAGCACCACCGGCAGCCTCTCGTCGAAGTGTGCCAAGACCGAGTTTGAGAGAAGCAAGTCCTTGACTGCTTGGAATGCAGCCTCCTGGCGCTGGCCCCACACCCAAGGGGCCCGCTTGTCCAGGAGTCTGTGCAGGGGCTCCGCTAACGCCGCCTTATGGGGAAGGAAGGAATGGTAAAAGTTCAATAGTCCCAAGAAGGCCTGAAGTTCAGTCTTGCTCTTGGGCGCGGGGGCATCACAAATGGCTCGTACCTTGTCCCCAGTCGGGTGGACCCCTTCTGCGTCCACCATAAATCCCAGAAAGTCCACCTGAGGCACTCCTAGTAGACATTTTTCCCGCTTCACCTTGAGACCTGCCGTCTGGAAACGGTGCAGAACAGTGCGGAGGCGGTCCTCAAACTCCTCTGGTGTGGGCCCAGCAATCAACACATCATCGAAGAAGGGGGTGACACCAGGAATCCCTTTAAGGAGCGAGTCCATTAGATTCTGGAATATGCCTGGTGCCACACTGACACCGAATTGCAGCCGCTTTACCCTGAACGCTCCTCTGTGCGTCACAATCGTCTGGGCCTCTGCTGTGGCCTCATCTACTGGCAGCTGTTGATATGCTTGGGCCAAGTCCAGCTTGCCAAAAATTTTCAACCCAGCCAGGGTGGCAAGGACATGGCTGACCACTGGCACTGGTTATGCATGGGCCGTGAGGGCCTTGTTTATGGTACATTTGTAGTCTGCGCAGATGCGGACCGAACCATTGGGCTTGACAGGTGTGACGATCGGGGTTTCCCAGGGGGCATTAGGCACTGGCTCCAGCACTCCTTGCTCCACGAGCCGGTCCAATTCCTCGTCTATACGGGGTTTCAGGGCGAACGGGACCCGGCGGGCCTTGAGCCTGACCGGTCGTACTGCGGGGTCAAGCTGTAGAGCAATGGGGGGGCCCATATATTGTCCCAATTTCCCATCGAAAACCCCTGGAAATTCCTTGCATATGGCGTCCACGTCCACTTGTAAGGTAGTATGGTTCACCCCGGTGATAGCTAGCCTCAGTGGTCCAAACCATGCCAATCCCAGTAAGCTAATGTAGGGGCCCTTGACCACAAGCAAGTCCAGTTGCCGCGTCCGCCCTCGGTATTGCACCCTGAAGGTCCCCACCCCCATTGTGGGGACCTTACGTTTCTGGAAGTCCCGGAGGGTGAATGGGGCCGGCCTGAGTTTGGGACCCCCAGTAGGATACAGTTTCCTTAAGGTCCTTGCCAAGATTATGGATAGAGTTGAACCCGTGTCAAGCTCCATGCGGCATGGGGCCCCCTCTATCTGTACCTCTACATAAATTTTCTCTTCGTTGGGGTGGGGCAACTGGTATACCTGGAAGTCCGTGAGCTCCGTCGAGTTGCCTTGGTGCGTTGGGCCCCGGGACCTGGGGCTCTTGGATTGATCATCTGATGCCTGGCGTCGGGTGGGCCGAGCTCGACACACCCGGGCGATGTGTCCCAATTTTCTGCACTGCCTGCACTCTGCGTTGCGGAAACGGCAGGTCCTCCTCTCGTGACTTTCCCCGCAGCTTGCGCAGTTCCCTCCTTCTCGTCGAGGCAGCTGTGGTATGTGGGCTGCTTGAGTGCGCTGCTGTACTCGGTGCACCTCCTCCCTGTCAGATCCTGAGTCATCGGTGAGGTCTTTGTGGTGGACCCTCGGTTGGGATGGCAGGCTCGGCCGCGCCTCTTGCGCCGACCTCTTGGCAGCTTCCGTTGCCAGGGCCTCCTCCAGAGCGACCTGGAACGTTAGGTCCTTCTTAGCGTAGAGGCGTCGTTGCAGCTTCTCATCCTTCAGGCCACCAACGAGGCGGTCTCGAAGCATGTTCTCCACGTCTGAGAAGTTGCAGAACCGGGCGGCTTGGCGGAGAGAGGTCACAAATTCTGGAATTCTACTGTAAGCCAATCAGGTTGTGGATTCACTTATATCTGGAGCATGATTGGGTGGTTCCTGCCAACCAATCATACTGCTGCATTGTTCTAAGACCAATCAGACTGCTGCATTCTGAATCCTATTGTTCTAGGACCAATCAGACTGCTGCAATTTGGATCCTATTGTTCTAGGACCAATCAGACTGCTGCAGTTTGGATCCTATTCAACTCAGTACATAACACAAATCAATTAAAAGGGGGAAAATCTAATATAATAAATAAAGAATATCTTCTTACTTTACATATAACTTCCCATTCACTCCATATTTCACATATTCATTATTATCTGATTGCCAAAACTTGTCAGGTTGTTATCAAAGCCAAAAGTATACATAAATATTTAATTATCTGTGTTCTTGATTCTTACTACCACCTATTACAGATAATAAATCACAAGATGAAAGATGAAAAAATATTTTGTAATAATTCTGGTGGCACCTTATAGATCAATTAAATATAAGCTTTCAAGGTATGAGCTTTCATGTGCAATACTCACTTTGTCGCTGGGGATCATTTGTCAGATACTCTGAAGCAGAGGTTGCTATCATTATCATAGTTATTATAATATTTATATTATTATTATTTTAGTATTATTTTTATCTGTAATAACTATTACAGATATTATTCAAATGCTACAACAGCGTTTAGACTGCAACAATTATTTTTCATATATATTTTAACACGCGTTTTGTTTTATTTTATTTTTTCCCCGACAAATTGTCCAACAACTCTGCATATTTAACTGATTTTGGAATCCATCCTGTCCTAGAAGGAACATGGTCACCTTTCCAGCGTGGAAACATTCTTTTGCTGGATTCTGATTTTTGACGAGTTTGATTGATGGGCAATAATCAAGATACGTCTTTGATGTACCAATGCAATTGTGGACAATAAAGCATGGGAAAGGGGGGGAAGGAAAGAAGATATACAGTCAGAACATATGAATTTGCAGCAGAAGCTTTCTTGTTTGGTATTTTAGGACAAGATCTGCCGAAAGAAACTGTTAAGTTGTGGGTGAACATATCAGACGACACAGCGATTCTTCAAACAGCTCTTGTTTATTCAGAGGCCAGAACAGAACTGTGTGACGTTGCACAATTGTTTGCCATTCTTGCTAATTTGACAGCATCTAAGCAAGAAATTCAGCAAGGTGTTGAACGGTTGATGGAAGCATACCCAGAAGATATTGACCTGAAACTTTGGCACTTTCACCTGTATGTGAGACAAAGCCATAGGCTTACAGCAAAGCCCTCTCTGTTTCATTCAGACATTTATCAAATTATATACAAGGGAAAAAAATCAGATGGCCCTTTCTAATGTGGAAGCAATATTGCAGCTATTTTTTAGCCTTGTGGTTACTAACTGCTCAGGAGAGAGGAGTTTTTCAAAACTCAAAAGAATGAATTAAGGGCCACAATATAATTTGGAAAACTCAAGGGGTCTGGTGACTTCTATATAATTTGTAAACTATAGAAGGGTCTGGTGACTTCTGTTTCAGTGTATCTGAAGAAGTGTGCATGCACACGAAAGCTCATACCAAGAACTAACTTATTTGGTCTTTAAGGTGCTACTGGAAGGAATTTTTTTATTTTGTTTTGACTATGGCAGACCAACACGGCTACCTATCTGTAATTGTAAACTCAAGGTTGTTTTTTTAAAGAATAACATTACAGTGGTACCTCGGGTTACATATGCTTCAGGTTACAGACTCCGCTAACCCAGAAATTGTACCTCAGGTTAAGAACTTTGCTTCAGGATGAGAACAGAAATCGTGCTCCAGCGGCGCAGTGGCAGCAGGAGGCCCCATTAGCTAAAGTGGTACTTCAGGTTAAGAACAGTTTCAGGTTAAGAACAGACCTCCAGAACGAATTAAGTACGTAACCAGAGGTACCACTGTACAACATTAACATGAATGCTGATTCTGCAAAAGGTTTACAAAGTTCAGTTACCGCAAAACTTTCTCTGTATTATTTTTATGCTTTTTTTAAAAATCACCATAGTTTTTAACAATGACACCGTCTGTCCTTTAGAGGAGAAATTGAGAGTTGCAGAATTTTAAAGACCCATCACCGTCACCCTTGGTGTCACTCAATTTTGCTTGTGAGGGTGGGGAGCTGGGAGGGGCCTCCCAAGTGGAGGGGCCAAGGACTGCTCTTCCTCGAAATCCAGCCCTGCCCAAGGGAGCCAGCATTTGTCCACAGATGGTTTTCTGCGTCATGTGGCCAGCAGGACTAAACTGCGTCAGGCACAACGGGACACTGTGATGGAAACCAGAGCAGCGCACGGAAACGCCGTTTACCTTCCTGCCGGAGCGGTTCCTATTTATCTACTTGCACTTTGACGTGCTTTCGAACTGCTAGGTGGGCAGGAGCAGGGACCGAGCAATGGGAGCTCACCCCGTCTCGGGGATTTGAACCGCCGGCCTTCCGATCAGCAAGCCCAAGAGCAGGCTTCCTCAACCTTGTCCCTCCAGATATTTTGAGACTACAGTTCCCATCATTCCTGACCACTGGTCCTGCTAGCTATGGATCGTGGGAGTTGTAGGCCAAAACATCTGGAGGGCCGAGGTTGAGGAAGCCTGCCCAAGAGGCTCAGGGGTTGAGACAATGTCACCACCCGAATCCTCCTACTGTAGCTTACGCATGGGTAGGCAAACTGAAGCCCGAGAAACCTTAGAACTGGTTTCTCAAGGGCTTTGCTTGTTATGTACTGAAGTTTTTCCCCTGGCCACCAGGAGTATCGTGTATATAGTTTTCACTCAGGTCCACGTCAGTTAATTTAGGTGGGAAACCCTGGGCTGCTGTTGTTACAGTGTTGACAGCCGGCTGCCTATAAAAGCAGGCCGGCTGAGCTGTTTGCTGTTCAGTTCAGTTCCAGCTTACTATAAAGAATCACTTGGAGAAATCTCTGTGTCGTCTGCTATGTCCACCCACTACTTAATACTGCTGAATGTGTGAAAATGACCTAGTGTATGGGTAGGCAAGCTAAGGCCCTGGGGCCGGATGTGACCCCATCACCTTAATCTGGCCCGTGGACGGTTTTGACATGAGTAGAATGTGTGCTTCTATTGAAAATGCATCTCTGGGTGATTTGTGGGACATAGAAATTTGTTCATTTTTATTTTTATTTTTCAAAATCTGCCCCCCCATAAGGTCTGAGGGCCCCACAGTAAAGATGGCTGGTGGAGGAGCGGCCCCGCCAGCGGAAAACACTGGCGGAGGGCGTGGGGCGGGGGTCTCTTCCTCAGCTGCTGCCTCCTCCACTCAGATGGGTCAATGGTGTGCGTGCCATAGGTTTGCCGCCCACTGGTGGAGGAAGAGGAGTGCAGGGGTGCGCACCATCCTTGGCAACGCAATCCCGGTGGGGTGCCACACTCCCACAGGTGCCGCACCATACCCCTGGGACGTGCACCAGCCCCACCCTGCATGCTCTCCGCACCCCGGTGCTGGAGCGTGAAGCTCCGCTACTATCACCACGGGGCCAAATTGGGCCCCGTGGGCTGCTCCGAAGGAGGCCCCCACACCAGGGCAATCTAGATGGATTTTATTTGTATCTCTAAGATTCCACCTTGGGCCTCAGAGCTTCAAATTGGGCCCCACTGGCTAGCCCTGAGTCCCATAGTTGCTGGGCCCAAGTCGCCCTTGCCCTTGCCTGAAGTCTTGGGTTTGCAATTTGGGGAGAGGGGAGACTGCGGTGTTGGCGAGCAGGCAGACTGGCAAGGCCCCCTAGATTTAGAGGCCGTAGGCTTCAGCCTAATTAGCCTATACATCAATCTGGCCCTGGGAGCGTGCCTGGCCTGGCCTGGCCTGGCGGCGGACACCAAAGAGCAACTGGGCCAGCAGCAGTGGCGGCCGCAGCAGCAGCTCAGACATGGGCATTGCCTGATCCTTGCGGACAGATTGATAGGTATAAGGTAGATATTTAGATAGATAGATAGATAGATGATTGATAGATGGATAGATGATAGATAGATAGATGATAGATAGATGATAGATAGATATAGATGATTGATTGATTGATTGATAGATGGATAGACGATAGATGATAGATAGATAGATAGATAGATAGATAGATAGATAGAGATAGATAGATATAAGATAGATGATAGAGGATAGATATAGATAGATGATAGATGATTGATTGACAGATAGATTAGATAGATGGATGATAGATTAGATAAATAGACAGATGATTGATAGATCAGGCATGTCCGATGTCTGTTTCGGGGACCTAATCTAATAGGGAGGGAGATGTTGTCGCGCCACCCCTTGGTGTGTGGAGTGCCGCAGGGCGCAATCCTCTCCCCGATGCTTTTTAACATCTTTATGTGCCCCCTTGCCCAGACTGTTCGGAGCTTTGGGCTGGGCTGTCACCAATATGCTGATGACACTCAGCTCTATCTGCTGATGGATGGCCACACCGACTCCGCCACGAACACACTGACCAGATGCTTGGAAGCTGTGGCTGGATGGTTTCATGGGAGCCGATTGAAACTAAATCCTTCGAAGACAGAGGTCCTCTGGCTGGGTTGGGATGGCATAGGGATGAGGGACCAACTCCCTTCTCTTGTGGGGGCCCAATTAGTGCCATTGCCTTCCGTTAAGAGTTTGGGTGTAATCCTTGACGCCTCCCTTTCCATGGAGGCGCAGGTTACAGCAACAGCCAAGGCGGCATTTTTCCACCTTCGCCGCATCAAGCAGTTGGTCCCTTACCTTTCCTGCCCCGACCTGGCCACCGTGATCCATGCGACGGTCACCTCCAGGCTTGACTACTGTAATTCGCTCTACGCGGGGCTGCCCTTGAAGCTGTCTCAGAAACTCCAGTGTGTTATGTAGTGAAGTTTCACCCTGGGCCAGCAGGGGGATACTGTATATAGTTTTCACTCAGGTCCACGTCAGTTATTTTAGGCGGGAAACTCTGGGTTGTTGTTGCTACAATGTTGACAGCCGGCTGCCTATAAAAGCAGGCCGGCTGAGCTGTTTGCTGTTCAGTTCTGTCCAGCTTGCAAGTAAAGAGCTGCTCTGGAGAAATCGCTGTGTTGTCTGCTATGTTTGCCCACAACCTAACACAGTGGGTGCAGAATGCTGCAGCGAGGCTCCTCACGGGGTCTCTGCCATGGGGGCATATTCACCCAGTGCTTTTCCAGCTGCACTGGCTCCCGGTGGAGTACAGGGTCAGATTTAAGGTGCTGCTTTTGACCTTTAAAGCCCTTCACGGCCTAGGACCCTCATACCTACGGGACTGCCTCTCCCGGTATGCCCCACAGAGGACCTTAAGGTCCATAAATAGCAAGACCCTAGTGGTCCCGGGCCCTAAGGAAGTCAGATTAGCCTCAACCAGAGCCAGGGCCTTTTCAACACTGGCCCCGGCTGGTGGAACGCTCTTCCTCATGAGACCAGGGCCCTGCAGGATCTGATTTCTTCCCACAGGGCCTGTAAGACAGAGTTCTTCCATCTGGCCTTTGCTTAGAATCAGTTTTATTCCCTCTCCGTCTTTCTTTTTCCTTTCTCCTGCTGTGAAGAGGCTGCATCCTAATGTTTTAATGTTGTATTTTAATCTTGTTTTTAAGTTGTATTCAATCAACTTGTTTTTATTATTGGTTGTTAGCTGCCCTCAGCCTGTCCTTGGCTGGGGAGGGCGGGGTATAAATAAAATTTATTATTATTATTGTTATTATTATCTGGCCTGCTGGTCAGTTTAATCCAACCCCTGTGGCAGTTTTTTTTCCTGGGGTAAAATACTAAAAAAAACCCTCAACGACTTCAATCCTAAAAAAAGATTAACAACTTTGGTGGGCCCTCACGGCCTTTCACTTCATCAAATATGGCCCTCTTTGGAAAAAAGTTTGGATTAGATAGATGATAGATAGATAGATAGATAGATAGATAATAGATTTAAGATAGATAGACAGAGGCCTAGATTTAGGTTTGAAGAGGCCCTCAGCAACCAATTGTTGCTATTTCTTTGTGTTGAGTATATGCTATATGGTCACTGATGGACCTAATAGCCATTTGCACATAACAAAATAGGAGCCTACACAACACAAAACATGGTTGATGTATGTCGGTTTTATTTTATTTGTTTTTTTTATCTTATATTTTGGAAATGTACATCCAGTTTTTTCCCCTTTATTTATTTTTGGGGACCCCCAAGAGAGTGGGGCCCTAAGCTAGAGCTTGTTGAGCTTACATGTCAATCTGGTACTGCCCATGCACGATTACTCAAGGGCATTGGCACCTTCTAGGTCTGGGATCCCATGTCCTGCTCTTACCTGGAAACCCAACGTCCTACCCGAGTTGTGGGCCAAACTCGGCCCGCCAGCTGTTTTGGGACTACAGCTCCCATCATCCCTGACCACTGGTCCTGTTAGCTAGGGATGATGGGCGTTGTAGTCCCAAAAGAGCTGGAGGGTCGAGTTGGACCATGTTGGCCCTAATGCTGCCGTCTCCTCCGCCTTCGCCCATCAATCATCCCTCCCAGCTCCGCCCCCTGATGCCTGCCCGCAACGCATAAGCCAATCGCATCCCGAGAGAAGTGGCGAGGGTGGAGAGAGGGGAGCGAGGGCCGAGGCGGCCGCAGTCCCCGCCCCTCATGCATATGCAGACGACGGCCTCCTCGGCGGCCAATGGCGCTCCGGCGTTCGGGTCACGAGCCGCCCCCGAGCGGCGGCTCGGCCGGGAGGAGCCGAGAGCCTGTCAGTCCGTCCGCGCGGCTCGAGAGAGGCGGTCGTACGTTCAGCGGCGGCAGCAGCAGCAGCAGCAGCAGCAGCGCCCCGGCGCGGGCGAGTGGGCTGCGGCCTCCCTTCGTCGTCTTGCCCCCCGGCCGGGCCTCCCTCGGAGGACCATGCCGATCCTGCTCTTCCTCATCGACACGTCCGCCTCCATGAACCAGCGGGCCTACCTGGGCACCAGCTACCTGGACGTGGCCAAGGGCGCCGTCGAGCTCTTCATGAAGGTGCGCGCGCGCCCTCCCTCCGCCCCGCCGCCTGACGTGGCCGTCCGAGTCCGCGCGCGCGCGCGCGCGCACACACACACACACCCTCAGAGACCGCGCTCCCGAGCGCGAGCGCCCGCTCGCACGTTCGGAAGACGCGTGTCGAGAGTACCCCCCGCCCCGCTCCCTCTCAAACGCGCCTTTAACGCGCTCCTTTCTCCCGTTTTCTCCCCTTCAGCTGCGCGCCCGAGACCCGGCCAGCCGCGGCGACAGGTACATGCTGGTCACCTTCGACGAGGCGCCCTATTGCATCAAGGTAAGCCGCCCGCCTCCCCCCGCCGGGCGCGCCGCGGGCGAAGATGGCGGACATTTTGCTTTTGTATGGAGGCTGAGGGCGCTGATTAGATGGAGGAGGAGGAGGAGGGAGCGAGGGAGGAGGAAGAAGAGGAAGGCGGAGGAGAAGAAGAAGGCCCCGCCGACACCACGCGGCACCTCCCGCCCCGAGGAAGGCAGCGGGGAGGCGGAGCGCCTGGCGGGCGAGCCGTTTGGGGACTACAACTCCCAGCATCCTTAGCTCGCGGGACCGGTGGTCAGGGAGGGTGAGAGTTGTAGTCCCAAAGCACCTGGAGGGCCGAGTTTGCCTTTGCCTGGAAGGAGTGGGGGAGTTTGGGGACAGGTGAGTGGGCTTCCCTCCCACAAGCCCCCCTCTCTCCCAAGAGCAGGAAACCCAGCCAGATGGGTGGGGTGTAAATAAATTGTTGTTGATATAGTTCAGCTTCTGGAATGCAGGTAGGAGGATTCCAATTAGCAATGGCCAAAGGTTAAATCAGACATAGGCAAACTGGGCCCTCCAGCTGTTTCGGGACTACAACTCCCATCATCCCTAGCTAACAGGACCAGTAGTCAGGGAGGATGGGAATCGTAGTCCGAAAACAGCTGGAGGGCCAAGTTTGGCCATGCCTGCCCAAGAGGCCAAAAGATGGTCGTGGTGAGGAGTTGGGGGGTCCAGGAAGCAGCCTCCTTTTTGTGTGTGGGGGGGCTGTTTGAACTTAAGATAAAACAAATCACCGTTTGCAGGCACATCCAAAGATGAAGGTGCACCCTCCCCCCCCCCCGTGTGTGAATGCTTGTCTGTCGCCATTGTGTGTGTGTGTGTAAATACGTGTGTTGCATGCATGCTATGCATTTATATCATTCCGGCAGGCCTTTGGTTGGGGCCCAGTCTGACCCCTCTCCTACAAGATCCTATGTATAAGAGGCCTCTCTAACTCCTCTCACCAGCTCATACATATATGTAAGCCTGGTAAGTACCTAAGGTTCCCAAACCCTATAATCATAATTTGCCAGTTGCCTTCTGATCTTATTGGATTTTAATCCCATTTTAAGATGTATTTGTATTTTGATGTCAGCCACCCTGAGCCTGGTTATGGCTGGAGAGGGCAGAATATTAATTTATTTTTATTATTATTATTATTATCTGTAAAGCATCCCCACATTGCACCTACGTGCCTCCAGGCAGGCATGGCCAAACTTGGCCCTCCAGCTGTTTTGGGACTACAATTCCCATCATCTCTGACCACTGGTCCTGTGAGCTAGGGATGACGGGAGTTGTCCCAAAACAGCTGGAGGGGCCAAGTTGGGCCATGCTGAAATCTGCAGTGGTGTCCTCCTTCTACTGTCCTAGACTACAATTCCCATCATCCCTGAAAACTGGTCCTGTTAGCTAGGGATGATGGGCATTGTAATTCCAAAACAGCTGGAGGAGCAAGTTGGGCCATGCCTGAGCTAGGTGCTCCTTTGTCAAAAGAAGTTCAGCAGATGTTCATCCTGATGCAATGCCCCATTTCTTAGGATACCAGCTGAACTAGAGCAGGCATGACCCAACTTGGCCCTCCAGCTGTTTGGGAAATACAGTTCCCATAATCCCTGACCCACTGGTCCTGTGAGCTAGGGATGATGGGTGCTGTAGTCCCAAAACAGCTGGAAGGCCGAATTTAAATGTTCTGGATTAGATGGTAGAGCAGGCATGTCAACTGTGTCATAGAAATCTGGTTTATTCCAACAAGGAGTTAATAGTAGCTTTAAAGCAGGCTTCCTCAAGCTTGGCCCTCCAGATGTTTTTGGCCTACAACTCCCATGATCCCCATCTAGTAGGACCAGTGGTCAGGGATTATGAGAATTGTAGTTTCGGGTTAAAAAAAAGCACCCAATTTTTTTTGTTTCTGTTGTACTGTTCTAGCAATCACTAGAACAGGCCTCGGCAAACTCGGCCCTCCAGATGTTTTGGGACTACAACTTCCACCATCCCTGACTACTGGTCCTGCTAGCTAGGGATCATGGAAGTTGTAGGCCAAAAAAATCGGGAGGGCTGAGGGTGAGGAAACCTGTACCAGAACAAACTTAGTTGGTCTATACAGGGGTAGCCAGGGATCTAGGTCAGTTGTTGAGCTTTTTTTAGGGAGATGGCCCTTGGATCATCATTTGATTTGCTCAACCTCAACAGATTGGTGTCTGGAATAGACAACTATGAACAGGTAATGGATTTAATTTAATTTAATTTCCTCACTGCCTTGCCTGAAAAACCTTAGCATCTAATCTTTAGGATGTGAATATTTGCTGGCGCATTTAAAATAAAGCAAACGGGCCACTTGGGGAACTCACTGCTACTTGCTCCTGCAACTACCAGAGCCTGAGAAAATTGCCTATTTAGTACCTTGTATTGTGCACCGAGATATTTTCTGCCAGGGGTCAGAGCAGACCCTGGTGCTTTTCTTTATATCTCTACAGTATATCATTTGTATGGTGATGTCTGTGATCCTCTAATGTAGGGGTGGCCAGCTCCCAAGAGACTCCGATCTACTCACGGAGTTAAAAACTGGCAGTGATATACCCCCTATTTTGGGGTTCAGGTCATTGCTGAGCTTTTTGGGGAGGAAAGCCCCATTTTGGGGGGGTGCAGGGCAATAATGTTGAGCTTTTTTAAGGAGAGCCAAAGTTGTTGAGCTACTTTGGGGTGATCTACCAGATATTCAGTGATCTGCTTGTAGATCACGATCTACCTGTTGGACGTGGCTGGCATAACCACATCACTCATTTTTTTTATATAACGGCAAAAACTGCAGTGGTACCTCGGGTTACAGACGCTTCAGGTTACAGACGCTTCAGGTTACAGACTCCGCTCACGCATAAATAGTACCTCGGGTAAATCACTAGTCAGTAAGGCTGGATTGAAATCAATATTTTACAGAAAGGTTCAACCTTGCTGGCATCCTCTTCATATCAAGAACCAGAAGAAGGTTTCATTTTTGGAGTCATAAATTTTCAGAGTAGTTTTTACAGTTACATAAAAAATGACCGATTTGGTTCTACTATCAGAAAGACATAGACTGTTCATTATGGAATTATCGTTTCTATTTGGACAACTTTTCTGCTGTACAGTGGAACCTTGGGTTGCGAACATGATCCGTGTGGGAAGCACATTTGCAACCCCCAGTGCCGCATCCGTGCACGCGCAGGTCATGATTCGGCGCTTATGCGCAAAGTGCAATTTGGTGTTTCGGTGCAGTGCGCAACCCGAAAACGCGTAACCTGAAGCGTCTGTAACCCGAGGTATCCCTGTATTCGATTGGAAGAAGAATAATAATCATTTCCTTCATGACAGTTTAAACAATTTATTTAACTACAGAAATAACATTATAGCATATGTATCCATGTTTGTTTACTGATGTGGTTAAACTTTTTTATTTTTTTAAAAAACCCTTAGACTGAGTTTTAGCACACATGAAAAACTTTAAACAAATCCTTATTTCCTGAAGAATAGCCTTTAGATTAGAATGTCACTTAAATAGAAAACTATCTTTAGGAAGATTTTTTCCTCCAAAAGCATTTTATTTTAAAAATCCAATTTAGATCAAAAAAATCCATTAAAAATCATTGATTTTTATCCACCCTGGTTGTGCAGCTTAAGTCAATCACTTGGAGAACTGAGAAACCCTGCTGCTATATATGATAGCGAGCGAGAAGAAATCAAAGGGTTACTGTAGGTGAAATAACTTCAGATAACATTGTAACATAAGAACATAAGAGGGTACAATTTTAACTATTCTCACGAATGTGTGAGTTATTTCAGGCTCAAAGAGACCCTAAACCTGTACAAAAAAGCAATTATTATTTTTGTAAAAATTTTCATTTAATAGCAATTTATTTTATAACCACTAGCCCATTCTACAAAAAAAGGATGATACACGTGTTAGTTGTGGTTTGCGCCCTATGGCTTATCAAACCCACCGGGAATAAAATGAGAAAAATTCACATTGAATGGTTGGCGACCCTTTTCTCTGGCGCTTCTCGCCATTTTTATACCTTATTTGGAAAGAGACCACAATTAGCTTTATCGTAATCCCAAAATAAGCCCAGTAGGTTGAACAACAACAACAATTTATTATTTATACCCTGCCCATCTGGCTGAGTTTCCCCAGCCACTCAAAATATTAAAGAACATTAGTCCAATATTAAAATACAATAAGCGAAACAGGAGGTTTTTTTCTAATTGCATGAGCCTAAATTGCGTGAAAATTCTCCTTGGATCCTGGCTGTTTTCACACACTAACACCCCACCCTGTATAATTCTCTCTGTTATATTTCATCTGAACAACTGGAATAAATTTCAGGAGTGGAGCCCAAAGGTCCTATTGAAAAATGCAATTTTGAGCCCCCTAGCCCCCAAATGGCAACTAGGCATTCTGATTTTGCAACTGTAACCTTAACAACAACAACAATAATAATAATTTTTATTTCTATCCCACCCTCCCCAGCCATAACCGGGCTCAGAGTGGCTAACATCAAAATACAAATACATTATAACAGGCATAGGCAACCTCGGCCCTCCAGATGTTTTGGGCCTACAACTACCATGATCCCTAGCTAGCAGGACCAGTAGTCAGGGATGATGGGAATTGTACTCTCAAAACATCTGGAGAGCCGATGTTGCCTATGCCTGCATTAAAACATAAAATTCAGCAATCGACTGAAATACAGCTTAAAATTGGGTTAAAATCGAATAAGATCAGAAGGCAACCAGCAAATTATCACTATAGGGGTTGGGAACTGTAGTTACTCACCAGGTTCACCTATTTATATGAGCTGACGAGAGTAGTTTTAAGGAGGTATTTAGAGCCTAGCTTATATATCTGAGTTTCTAAGTGAAAATTTGTGTTTTGTTGGGCGAGGGGTGGATCCTTAAGTTGGAAATGCTTCTGGCTGGTGGTTTTGATCAAAACTTACCTGTGTTAGGAGCTCCAGGCCGTCTTTCATACTTACCTCGAATGTATTGAGCAAAAGAGTAATTCTATATATTTTAAAATATTTTTTATTTTTATTGAGTTTATTTACAACATCTGAAGGCAGTCCTGTTTAGGGAAGTTTTGAATGTGTGACATTTTAATGTATTTTTAATCTTTGTTGGAAGCCGCATAGATAGAAACCCAGTGAGATGGGCGGGGTACAAATAAATTATTATTATTATTATTATTATTATTATTATTATTATTAATACAGTGGTACCGCGGGTTAAAGGGATGCGGGTGGCGCTGTTGGTTAAACCACAGAGCCTAGTACTTGCCGATCAGAAGATCGGCAGTTCGAATCCTCGCGACGGGGTGAGCTCCCGTTGCTCGGTCCCAGCTCCTGCCAACCTAGCAGTTCGAAAGCACGTCAAAGTGCAAGTAGATAAATAGGTACCGCTCCGGCAGGAAGGTAAACGGTGTTTTCATGCGCTGCTCTGATTCGCCAGAAGTGGCTTAGTCATGCTGACCACATGACCCGGAAGCTGTTTGCGGACAAACGCCGGCTCCCTCGGCCAATAGAGCGAGATGAGTGCCGCAACCCCAGATTTGGTCACGACTGGACCTAATGGTCAGGGGTACCTTTTCCTTTTCCTTTACCTTTTACCTCGGGTTAAGTACTTAATTCGTTCTGGAGGTCTGTTCTTAACCTGAAACTGTTCTTAACCTGAAGCACCACGTTAGCTAATGGGGCCTCCCGCTGCTGCCGCGCTGCCAGAGCACGGTTTCTGTTCTCATCCTGAAGCAAAGATCTTAATCTGAAGCACTATTTCTGCGTTAGCAGAGTGTGTAACCTGAAGTGTATGTAACCCGAGGTACCACTGTATTATTAACATAAACACATAACAAAAAAAAGCAACAAAAACAAACAAACCCTCAAAAAAAAGAGAATAAAACGAAAGGGGAAAAAAGAACGAACAAAAGAATACTGATATACACCCACCCACACCCACACCGTATTTCCATTCTTCTTTCCTACTGTTTGACTTCCTTCATGCTTTGCACGGTTTTCTTTTTCACTTCTAGTAAATTCTCTTTCATACTTTGTTATAACCCCCTTTTTAACCATTTATAACCTATGTAGCACAAATCATCCTGCGGAGGTTAATTGAAACAAGTCCAAGTACAGTGGCACCTTGGGTTACAGATGATTCAGGTTATAGACTCTGCTATAGAATGGACCTCCAGAACGAATTAAGTTCTTAACCCGAGGTACCAGTGTATTGATTTGGGGACACTGCTTTTTGCCAAAATATGTAAAATGTATGTAAAATTAGATCTGTGTTGGAGGTGTAACAAAGTGGAGGGGACACTCATACATATGTGGTGGTTTTGCCAAAAAATCAAAAGTTTATGGGACACAGTGTATGAAGAACTAAAGAAAACGTTTACATTTTTTTTTGCAAAGAAAGCAGAAGCCTTTCTCTTAGGGATAATGGACACAGATATAGCCAAAGGAAACAAGAAAATCTTCCTTTATGCTGCAGGGACTGCGAGAACACTCATTTCCAAAAATTGGAAAAAAAGAAATTAACCCCCCCCCCCCCCGCAAAAAAAGAATAAATAAATTATTTGATTATATTGAACTGGCCAGACTTAACAGAGACAATTGGGGGTCAATCCAAGCAAAAAATGTCAAAGAATGGGGAAAATGCAGAGTAATTATATATGTCTTGGAGACTTTTTTTTTTAAAGTAGGGCTGTCACAAAGTGTCGAATAATGTTATTTTGCAGGCTGGATGGAAGGAGAACCATGCCACTTTTATGAATGAACTGAAAAATCTGCAAGCGTCAGGACTGACCACCCTTGGACAGGCCCTTCGATCCTCGTTTGATTTGCTCAACCTCAACAGATTGGTGTCTGGAATAGACAACTATGGACAGGTAATGGATTTAATTTAATTTAATTTCCTCACTGCCTTGCCTGAAAAACCTTAGCATCTAATCTTTAGGATGTGAATATTTGCTGGCGCATTTAAAATAAAGCAAACGGGCCACTTGGGGAACTCACTGCTACTTGCTCCTGCAACTACCAGAGCCTGAGAAAATTGCCTATTTAGTACCTTGTATTGTGCACCGAGATATTTTCTGCCAGGGGTCAGAGCAGACCCTGGTGCTTTTCTTTATATCCATACAGTATATCATTTGTATGGTGATGTCTGTGATCCTCTAATGTAGGGGTGGCCAGCTCCCAAGAGACTCCGATCTACTCACGGCAGTGATATACCCCCTATTTTGGGGTTCAGGTCATTGCTGAGCTTTTTGGGGAGGAGGAAAGCCCCATTTTGGGGGGTGCAGGGCACCCACTGCTACTTGCTCCTACAACTACCAGAGCCTGAGAAAATTGCCTATTTAGTACCTTGTATCGTGAGCCGAAATACTTTCTGCCAGGGGCCAGAGCAGATCTATGTAGATATATAGATCTCATTTGCATGTTGATGGCTGTGATCCTCTAATGCAGGGGTGGCCAACTCCCAAGGGATCTACTCAGAGTTAAAAACTTGTGGTGATCTAACCACTTTTCTGTTTCAGTGTATCTGAAGAAGTGTGCATGCACACAAAAGCTCATACCAATCACAAACTTAGCTGGTCTCATTAAGGTGCTACTGGAAGGATTTTTTTTTTATTTCATTTTGACTACGGCAGACCAACACGGCTACCCTTTTGGGGGGTTCAGGTGTCAAGATTGTTGAGGGTTTTTTTAGGAACAGGAAGGCCCATTTTTTAGGGGCTCAGAGTGAAAGTGTTTAGTTTTTTTTTTTTTTTTGAAGGAAAGCCCTGTTTTTGGGAAGGAGGAAAGCCCATTTTGGGCGGGGTTCAGGCTGTTGAGCTTTTTTTAAGGAAGGTCTGTTTTGGGGGGCTTTTTAGGGAGGAAATCCCCGTTTAAAAAAATGTTTTTGGGGAGGTTAAAGGCAGAAAAAAAGGTTAAATCACTTACAAAAAGGGCATGGCAGGAGTCAGTTTTAGCGACGCTAAGGAAAGGGAGCCAGAGATTGACCACGATCTACCAAAACCTCGCTAGGATCTAACAGTAGATCGCAATCGACGTTGTTGAACCTCCCTGTCTTTAATGGATCCTTTGTGTTTCAAACGTTAACACAGATATATTTTCCCTCCTCTCTGTAGGGAAGGAACCCATTCTTTTTAGAGCCCTCGATTTTAATTACTATCACGGATGGAAACAAGTTGACAAATATGGCAGGTGTGCAGGAGGAGGTAAGCTTTCAACTGGAATATGGCTGTACTGAATGTGTTCTCCTGCCAGGAGTTTAAAAAGCACTCCTGTCTGATATTCCCTGCATTGTTAGAGCTGCTTGATAACCATTACATGTGGAATTATTAGTTATGTTTCTATCCCGTTCTTCCTGTCTTGCTCAGAGGGAGATCAGGCTGGAAGAAGATGCAAACATGGGAAACTGTTTTAAATAATAATAATAATAATAATAATAATAATAATAATATTTTATTTATATCCCGCTCTCCCTGGCCGAAATTGGGCTCAGGGTGGCTATTATTATTATTTATTTTTAAAAGACATCTGAAGGCAGCCCTGTTTAGGGAAGTTTTTAATATTTAATGCTGTATTGTTTTTAGTACTCGATTGGGAGCCACCTGGAGTGGCTGGGGAAACTCAGCCAGATGGGCAGGGTATAAATAATAATTTATTATTATTACTATGACATCAAATATATAACTTTGGTATAAAATCAAACAATAATTCAATTACCTCCTCAGAACAAGTCAGGAACAAATTATAATCGTAATTAGATGGCTTTCTGCAGGATTAGGGTTGGGAACAGTAAATGGTTATACAGAGTCAGGCTGCTGGTCCTTCTAGCTCAGGATTCCCTGCACTGACTAGCTGTGGCTGTTCAGGGTTTCAAACGGGGCGTGCCCAGCCTTGCCTGAAGATGTTGTCCTTGTTGAGTTGATTAGTTGTGCCCGACTCTTCATGACCCCATGGACGAGAGCACGCCAAGCACTTCATGTCTTTTCGTTTTCTTCTAGTAAGCATGAAAAAGCCAGTTCTCTTTCTGGTAGCAATGCCGTACTTTTCCAGAATTAAAAATCAGAGTCAAGACACTTTGCTTTCCCACCTGCAATAGGGCAAGTGCTTCTCCGGCGATCCCTTGTAGCCGAGTAAGATTTTCTTCCATAAATATGGATTTTAACAGTGAGTCTGTAAGTGACTGTGGAGGCCAATTCTGGATTCACACATCCTTCCACAGTGGGGACATTGGTTTCTGGGCGGGAGTTGATCCCAGCGAGGCTTCCTTCCTCTTCGCCCGTTTCTCCCTTGCGTCCCGAGTTTGAGTGTCTTCAAAGCCCACGACACCTTTGGTCAAGGCTGTTCTCCCATTGGAGCGCTTGCAGGCCAGTGCTTCCCAGTTGCCGATGTTCCTACCACATTTTTTTAAGATTTGCTTTGAGATCTTTCAACCTCTTTTGGTGACCACAAAACAGACCTCAGCGTAACACTCAAAGCGGAAGTGTGGCACTCAAATCAGAAGCAGAACCAGGGCCGTCTTGAGCACATGCGCCGCCAGGGTGCAAAGATCCGCCCAGCGACCCCAAATTTTGTTGTGTTGTTGTTGTTTAGAAGGCGATTGGGGTGGATCCGGCCCCCGGGCCTTAGTTTGCCTATCCATGGACTAGATCAGGGGTAGGTAACCTAAGGCCTGGGGGCTGGATGTGGCCCAATTGCCTTCTCAGTCCGGCCCACGGACGGTCCGGGAATCAGCGTGTTTTGACATGAGCAGAATGTGTCCTTTTATTTAAAATGAATCTCTGGGTTATTTGTGGGGCATAGGAATTCGTTCTTTTTTCCCTTCAAAATATGGTCTAGCCCACCACATGGTCTGAGGGACGGTGGACTGGCCAATGGAAAAGGTTGCTGACCCCTGGATTAGATGTTCCTTGCGGTCCCTTCCAGCTCTGTGATTTGTGATTCTGTGGTTCCTTTTCAGAAGGAATCAAATGAGCTTACTGTTCTAGCGAAGTCTCTAGGTGTCTTGCCTTCCTTTTTAGCTTCATCTTCCTCTGAATTCTCCCCTTCCTGGAAGCGAGTTAACCAAAGAACCATTTCGCTGGGATCAGAGGCTGTTTGCCCTTGTGCTGCGCTTACCTGGAGCCTCTTCAGTGGAGCCCGAACAGCTAGGAAGTGTCCCGACAGATGAGTCTGCCATTACACAGATGTGTGAAGTCACAGGAGGTAGCCTTTTTGTGCCTTTTTCTTGGTTTGCCAACCTCAATCCATCTACTTTGAAATCATGAAGAGCATTAGTGCATTGACACGTAACATCTGGCTAAGCTTCTCATTCGTGTCTATATGTGCCTAGATGCCTGTGTCAAACCAAAACCACCAGAAGGCCTGTATTATACAAATCCAGTTGAAAAAACACACACGTAATAGGCCATATTGTAACAATTGCAAAGTTCTTTACTAGAAACTACTTACTTCGTGACATAATACATTAAAAGGTAGCTTTTCAGTTGATCACCAGGTCCAGTATGTACAAAATACAAATCCTGTTTTGTCAGTGCCATAGTACGTTCTGATCTAATTTCTCTATTTTCTCTTGTATTTTCCTGTCTGATGTATTCCTTAGACGAGTGATATGAAATACTCTTCTAAGTGTCTAATGAAGATGATAGGGTTGGCAGGCATACTGGACTTAGTGATCAACTGAAAAGCTACTTTAAGTAGTTTAGGTTTTCTGGTTGTTTTGGTTTTGCATTTTGTTGTGGCTGTTTATACTATAAAAAAAATGGGTACACTGATGTAGAAAAAGACAAGTTATTAAACATGTTTACCTTCTTTCAGAGTGAAGGTGACCAGGTGCTTAATGGTGACATGAACTTTGAGTCTGTATCTAAGCAAAAAGGACGTTTAGAGAGGCATGGAGCCTCACTTGCTGAGTATGTTAAGAATAATTTGATTCCTAGAGGGTTACACATCCCAAAGGCACCTACTCAATTCAAAGAGGATAACAGATTTGTGGAAAAATGGGTGTGAACAAATTCTCAACAAATGTTCCAGTGATTTAATGTTGTTAATAATAGAACAATTCGTAGCCAGTTTAGACCAGATTAATAAGGATATAGAGGAGGCGAAAGAATGTCGTGAAGCCAAGCTAAACAAACTTGATTATGACAAACTCATACAAACGACAGAAGAATACATGAACTTCTCTAATGAACTCACTAATTTGAAAAGGAAGAAATTAAGTAGAGATCATAATGACTATTCAACAGGTGGAGTTTATTTATGGCTTACCCCCACTGGACAGGTTGTAAAAAAAGTCAAAGAGACCTACTAATCAACAAACCTTGACCACTCCTGGAGATTATGATACACTGGTACTTCGGGTTAAGAACTTAATTCGTTCTGGAGGTCCGTTCTTAACCTGAAACTGTTCTTAACCTGAAGCACCACTTTAGCTAATGGGGCCTCCTGCTGCCGCTGTGCCGCCAGAGCACGATTTCTGTTCTCATCCTGAAGCAAAGTTCTTAACCCAAGGTACTATTTCTGGGTTAGCGGAGTCTGTAACCTGAAGCGTATGTAACCTGAGGTACCACTGTACTTCTAGTTTTTCTAGCTAGAGTGGAACAGATGAAGATAGGGAACCTAGACTCAGATCATTGTCTGCCTGTGCCAGCATCTCCCAGTGCCAGGTTCTTTTGTCTGCCAACCCTATCATTAGACACTTAGAAGATTATTTCATGTCACTCGTCTGAGGAATACATTAGGCAGAAAAATACATTTTACATTTATGTGTATATGCCTATGTCTGCAAAAAGGTCCTGAATGGGGTAACTGTGCCCCTGAAGGACCAGGTGCGCAGCCTGGGGGTCATTTTGGACCCATGGAGGCGCAGGTCCATTCTGTGTCCAAGGCAGCTCCATCTGGTACGCAGGATGAGACCCTGCCTGCCTGCAGGCTTTCTTGCCGGAGCGGTGCACGCTCCGGTTATCTCCCACTTGGACTACTGCAATGCATTCTAAGTGGTGACCCGTGAAGGTGACCCGGAAACTACAATTAATCCAGAATGCGACAGCTAGACTAGTGACTGGGAGCGGCTGCTGAGACCACATAACACTGGTCTTGAGAGCAGAGCGAGGACCACCTCCTGAGCTGGTCGGCTTTCCGTTGGCTGCAGGAAGCTCCTGCAGCCAATGGGAAACTGCTCGTGCCTCCTCCGCACCGGAAGCAGTGCCGTTAATAGCATTTGTGCATGCGCGCGCACACTCCAGCCCACCACAGCGTCTGTGGGACCATGAACTGACCCCTGATATAAAGCTTTTATTTCCTGCTAAACCTGGAAGTCACAGGTAGGCATTCAACCTAGCGCCAGGTTCAGCTTCCTTGGCGGTGTACCTCATGAGCTAGCAGAATGGCTTGCATGAGAGAAGGCTACAGGAAGTCACTGTTTCTCATGGCTGGTTGCGCAACAGATTGCTGTAGCCCCGATCCATCTTGTTGCCCATCCAGTCTCAAAGTAAACCCATTGGCATTGCTATTGTGCAGCTATTCTCACCCTTACGCTAGCACAACAGCCCTTGCACTGGCTGTTTGAAAACATGGAATCTGTGCCATAGTTTTGTTCTGAGGCAGGCATCCCCAACCTGCGGCCCTCCAGATGTTTGGGCCTGCAACTCCCATGATCCCTAGCTAACAGGACCCCAGTGGTCAGGGATGATGGGAATTGTAGTCCAAAACATCTGGCGGGCCAAAGGTTGGGGATGCCTGATCTGAGGTATGATAAGACCGAAACCCGTGTATGATCATATTCTGTTCAGTGGCGCTTCTTTACAAAGGGGATGAACAAGATTCAACAGCTTGTGTGCAAAGTTAAATATCCTCCGCTTTAATCAGGCCAGGCATTGGTGCCATAGGGAAGACAATGGCAGGGGGCGCTTGTACCTCCCATACAACAATACTGATGTCTTCTTTTTTTCCATAAGCTGGCATAATGGAAAGTACTTCATGGGTAGGCAAACTAAGGCCCAACCGCCTTCTAATTCTGGCCCGCGGACAGTCTGGGAATCAGTGTGTTTTGACACTAGTAGAATGTGTCCTTTTATTTAAAATGCATCTCTGAGCTATTTGTGGGGCATAGGAATTCGTTCATTTTTTATTTTATTTTTTAAAATATAGTCCAGCCCCCCACAAGGTCTGAGGGACAGTGGACTGGCCCCATGCTGAAAAAGTTTGCTGACCCCTGGTCTGTTTCAATAGTAGCCTTTTGCCATATTCACAAGTCATTTTGCCTTCAGAATCTCCTTATCTCTTCACTTTTCATTATAGGACGTTCCTATTGTGTTCGGACTCAGAGGATGCTGAACCAGTGTTTAGAATCTCTTGCTCAGAAAGTTCAGAGTGGTGTTGTCATAAACTTTGAGAAATCGGGACCCGATCCACCCTACATTGGGGAAGGTATGGTAAACGCTTTATGACCATTGTAAACTCTTAAGGTCTGCAAATGTGTAAACGTCTTTGGTAAAAAAAAAGGACGATATTGCAAAACCAGAGTAGATTCTGCAAAAAAGGTTCCTGCGTTGCAGGGGGTTGCAGGGAAAGCAAATGATCCTTGCTTTCCCTTCCAGCTCTGATTCTCTGTTTTCAGATCGCATTTGCTTCTGACATTTCTGTTGAACAATTATCTTCAGTTCTTTGAATACTTAAACTGGTTCATTTCTTGCTCCGGAAATGATTCTCCTGCTGCATGTTTTCATTCTTGGATGCAAAACTAATCTTTATCTTAAACACAAAACCACCACGCAAACTTTTTAATCTCCCCTCCCCCAAATTATCTTAGGCACAAAACCAGTCAATAGACCTACTTTTCCCAAAACAGTCTTAGATGTGCAACCACTACACAGACTTCTTTGTTTTTCCAACTCAAAATATCAGTTTTACAGCTAATCTGTTTGCGCGTGGCTTTGAGAAAACACATCTAAGTAGTGATTGGAAAAGTAATGCTCGAGACCTAATGTGCTCTACTAACTTACTATTGTTCTCCTTTCGGATTTTAGATGGACTTGTTGATGTCACCAGACCTATCAATTCTTTTGGTTCTCAGCCATGGCACAGCTGCCATAAGCTCATCTATGTGAGGCCTAATCCTAAAACGGGCGTTCCTGTTGGGCATTGGCCAATTCCAGAATCCTTTTGGCCCGATCAAAATTCACCAACACTGGTATGTCGTAGGGCTTTCAAGCTTCTTTGCAGATACGGTCAACGCAAGTGTCTTTTGGTGACCATTGGTAATGTGGTGGAAAGTAGCTGGACAGCTTAGTCGATAGAGCATGAGACTCATAATCTCAGGATCGTGGATTTGAGCCCCACCTTGGGCAAAAAAGGTTCCTGCGTTGCAGGGGGTTGCAGGGAAAGCAAATGATCCTTGCTTTCCCTTCTAGCTCTGATTCTCTGTTTTCAGATCGCATCCAATCTCAAGTAACACTGGGTAGCCCTAATACATGGGTCAGCAAACTAAGGTCCACGGGTTGGATCAGGCCCAATTGCCCACGGACAGTCCTGGAATCGCCGCTTGGATCGGCGTGATTGTTCGGGTTGCGCCATTTTTTTGCATTTTTTTTAAGGCGCCTTCCCCCACACTGCCTCCTCCCTCCCGGCTTCTCCCCATCCTGCAAAGGAAGGGAGCTGGGCTTTGATTGGTGCCAGCCAATCCGAAGCCTCGTCGCCCACGCGCCAAGGTGTGGCCCAGGCTCACCCTCTGCCCTCTGGCCGCGCTGTGGGCATCGTGACGGCCGCGTCACGGGGCTTTGGCTGGAGCTGGGTGCGTCTGTGGGCCCTGTGCCTGGCACCCTGCAAAGCTGGCCCGGAAAGCAGAGGCGGCGGCGGCTCCCAACCGCAAGCAGAGCGGCGGAGGAGGTAGGAAAGCAGGGGGAGGGGAGGGGCTGGGGGAGAGAGAGAAGCCCCCTTCTGCTGCACGTGCGCAGTCTGGCCCGCCACAAGGTCTGAGGGGCAATGAACCGTTCTCCTAAAAATGTTTGCTGACCCCTACCCTAATATCCCCCCTTGCAACCTCTTAATTCTCCCACTGTGGGGATCATGTAGGCCAGAGGTCAGCAAACTTTTTCAGCAGGGGGCTGGTCCACTGTCCCTCAGACCTTGTGGGGGGGCCAGACTATACTTTGAAAAAAATATATGAACGAATTCCTATGCCCTATAAATAACCCAGAGATGCATTTTAAATAAAAGCACACATTCTACTCATGTAAAAACACACTGATTCCTGGACCATCTGCGGGCCGGATTTAGAAGGCGATTGGGCCGGATCCGGCCCAATCACATTCTTAATCCGGCCCCTGGGTGGTCTGGGAATCAGTGTGTTTTGATACAAGTAGAATGTGCCCTTTTATTTAAAATGCGTCTCTGGGTTATTTGTGGGGCATAGGAATTCGTTCATCCCCCCCTCCCCCAAAAAATCTAGTCCGACCCCCCACAAGGTCTGAGGGACAGTGGACCGACCCCCTGCTGAAAAAGTTCGCCGACCCCTGTTACAGACCAACCTTCTGGAACATTGTGACTAATGTATTCTACATTTTGAACACTATTGAGCTAGCCATTCTTTGCGATGTTTTGTGGAGGATTATGAAAAAAGGAATAAATTAATGTTCTTGCCTAGCTGGCCAATTGGCTCTTGGGATGACGCCCTGTAAGCTCGGTAGTGGCGCCCTCCCTGTGGAACGCCCTCCCACCAGATGTCAAAGAGAAAAACAACTACCAGACTTTTAGAAGACATCTGAAGGAAGCCCTATTTAGGGAAGCTTTTAATGTTTGACGGACTATTGTATTTTAATGTTCTGTTGGAGACCGCCCAGAGTGGCTGGGGAAACATAGCCAGATGGGTAGGGTATAAATAATGAATTATTATTGTTGTTGTTATTTCCCTTTTCCTCCAAATGATTCTTATTCCCTTTCTTCCTCCCCCCCCCCCCACTTCCTAGCCTCCCCGCACAGCCCACCCAGTGGTGAGGTTCTCCTGCATGGATTGCGAGCCCATGGTGATCGACAAGCTTCCCTTTGACAAGTACGAGCTCGAACCATCACCTCTAACTCAGTACATCTTGGAGCGGAAGTCGCCTATAGTGTGCTGGCAGGTATTTGCGATATACCCATTGCAGGGTTCCCAAGCTAGTCCAGGATAAACTTTGCAGGTGAAAGTAGAGAGAATGCCCTATATTAGTCTCTCTCTCTTCCCCGGCCCCCCCATTAGTAGCCAGGTCGTCGCATGTTGAAGACCCTAGCTTGGGACCTCAGCATTTGCAATCCATCTTAGCAGAGCTGGAGAAGAACTTTCTCTTCCTGAGGACTGTTCCCAGTTGAAACATTGGTTTTCGACATCTGCCCATGCGCCATCACAGAATTTGCAGAATTGCTAATCCCTTACAGCCCTTTAGTGCTGCTACATGCCACGCTTTTTAGATAAAAGTTCAGAGAAGTTGCAACTTTTTTTAAAAAAAAAGAAAGGTAAAGGGACCCGGGACCGTTAAGTCCAGTCGTGGACGACGGGTTGCGGCTCTCATCTCACTTTACTGGCCAAGGGAGCCAGTGTTGTCCGCAGACAGTTTTTCCAGGTCATGTGGCCAGCATGACTAAGCCGCTTCTGGCGAAACCAGAGCAACACACGGTAACGCCGTTTACCTTCCTGCCGGAGCGGTACCTATTTATCTGCTTGCACTTTGACGTGCTTTTGAACTGCTAGGTTGGCAGGAGCAGGGACCGAGCAAAGGGAGCTCACCCCATCGCGGGGATTCGAAGCGCCGACCTTCCAATCGGAAAGGCCTAGGCTCAGTTGTTTAGACCACAGCGCCACCTGTGTCCCTTTCTGCAACGTTTTGAGAAGCTCATATTTATAATAACAATACAAGAATTATCAAAATGGATCACATTTTATTCAAGCCTAGCCTTATTTTCATTTAAGGAGCCCAACCAAAAGCATTCTTTTTCTCCCAGGCCATTGGCTAACAAAACCATCTCCCGTGCCGTGTACCTGTGCAGAACAGGCACCTCCGGTTGCGGAAACCTTGGGATCTGATCGGAGTCGATCCCATTGGCAACCCGGAGGTACAGTGGCACCTCGGGTTAAGTACTTAATTCGTTGCGGAGGTCCGTTCTTAACCTGAAACTGTTCTTAACCTGAAGCACCACTTTAGCTAATGGGGCCTCTTTAGCTAATGGGGCAAAGTTCTTAACCTGAAGCACTATTTCTGGGTTAGCAGGGTCTGTAACCTGAAGCATATGTAACCCGAGGTACCACTGTACCACTATATCTTGGTTTGATAAGGGGGAGGGGGAGAAGGAATCTTTGCTTTGCAGAAGCAATGCCTCCCCTTAAACCAGGTATGTCCAAAGTGCGTTCCAGGGGCCTCATCTGGAAGTCAGGGAGGGGGACGGGAGGAAGTCAAAGCTCAATTTGCGCCAAGATCTATGTGATGAAGAAATTTCATTTGGTTGTTCTAAAGCAGGCATGTCCAAGGTCCGTTTCGGGGGCCCAATCTGGCACGCTGGTCGGTTTAATCCGGTTTATTTCCTGGGGTAAAGTCCAAAAAAAACCCCTCAACAACTTCAATCCTAAAAGAAAGCTCAACTTTGGGGTAAAATCCTAAAAGAAGCTCAACAGCTTCAACCCCCCCCCCAAGTTCAAAAACTTCAGTTCTAAAGAAAGCTCAATTTTGGGGTAAATCCTAAAAAAAGCTCAAAAGCTTCAATCCCAAAAGAATCTCAACAACTTTGGTCGGCCCTCACGCATTTTCTCACCCCCAATACTCCCAATATATAACTTTTTTCTAGTTTCACTTTGCAAACTTAATCTATACATATCAACATATTACCCTTAGAGTTTTTTCATGTAAATTCAAAACTTTGCCATTCTGTCCTTAATTTCTGGCATGTCTGATACCTTATGGCTGCTGTTAAATTTACTAATTTTATAAATTCATTTAATTTACATCTCCAATCTTCCATTGTGGGGATATTTCCGTTCCAATTCTTTGCAAGTAATAATCTCGCTGTGGTTGGGCTTCAAACCCACAATGGCCTTCCTAGAAGTGTAGCTCTGCAGAGCTGGTTCTAGCCATGTATGTTTCTTCGGTCTATGAATTGGTGGTGCTGTTTTATTTCACCCCACATTTGAACCTGGAAAGATCTCCGGAGCCCCATAAGATCTAAAAAAAAAAATCCAAATGCAATGAAATTGTGGCTGCTTCTACAGCCTCCAACACCTGGGGTTGTTCTCGAATATAGTGTGTCTTCTCCTCTTCCTCCCAAACCCACCAGTTCTTAGCAAGAACCTGTGGCTGTTTGGTTTGACCTCCCAAGGGCTGGCAGTGGAGTGGTCTGTTATTATTAATAATTATTAATTTATTATTTATTCCCCAGCCACTCTGGGTGGCTTCCAACAGAACACTAAAAACAGAATAAAACTTCAAACATTCAAAACTTCTCTAAACAGGGCTGCCTTCAGATGTCTTCTAAAAGTCCGATAGTTGTTTATTCCTTTGACATCTGAGGGGAGGATGTTCCACAGGGTGGCCGCCACCACCAAGAAGGCCCTTGGCCTGGATCCCTGTAACCTTGCTTCTCGCAGGGAGGGAACTGCCAGAAGGCCCTTGGGAAAGGAACCCCGGCATCTGGGATGGAAACGCTTCTTCAGGTCTACTGGGCCAAGTCTGTTTAGGGCCTTTGAATTGTGATTGGAAACGTCCCGGGAGCCAGTGCAGGTCTTTCAAGACTGGTGTTATGTGGTCTCGGCGGTTGCTCCCAGTCCCCAGTCTGGCTCCCGCATTCAATTGCAGTTTCTGAGTCACCTTCAATGGGAGCCCCACGTAGAGCCCATTGCAGTAGTCCAAGCGGGAGATAACTAGAGCAAGCACCACTCTGGTGAGACAGTCTGCAGGCAGGTAGGGTCTCATCCTGCATACCAGATGGAGCTGGTAGACAGCTGTCCTGGACACAGAATTGACCTGCACCTCCATGGACAGAGGTGAGCCCAAAATGACCCCCAGGCTGCGCAGCTGGTCCTTCAGGGACACAGTTGCCCCATTCAGGACCAGGGAGTCCCCCCCCACAGCTGCTCACACACAACAGTACTTCTGTCTTGTCAGGATTCAACCTCAATCTGTTAGCCGCCATCCATCCTCCAACCGCCTCCAGACACTCACACAGGACCTTCACTGCCCTCACTGGTTCTGATTTAAAAGAGAGGTAGAGCTGGGTGTCATCCACATATGGATGAACCCCTAGCCCAAACCCCATGATGATCTCTCCCAGCGGCTTCATGTCAACGTTAAAAAGCCGGGGGGGTGGAGCCCTGAGGCACCCTGTTGTCTCCCACCCAGAACAACGCACCCTTTCACTCTCCGAGGGCCGAGAGAGGAGAGGCAGGGGCCGCAGTTGTGCTTCAGGCAGTGAAGATCTGATTTTAATAATAGCCCACCATCTGGACAAGTGGGGCCAATACCACTGAAAAGTGCAGTAGTTCCTTAATAGCTGTACCCCAACATCAAGGAATAATACAGTGGACCCCGAAGGTAACGCAACTTTCCTGTTGCGAATGCAGCAAACCCGGAAGTGTAGAAGCGCCCTATCTGGAGGACCCACTGTAAAAGGACCTATCTAAGCACTTTAAATTTTAGGTGATTAGAAGCTTTGATGCACTCTCTAGTCCAGGGGTGGTGAACCTTCAGCCTTCCAGACGTTCAGCAACATCCGAAGGGTTCCCCTACATATTGTTCTGTGGACTGGAATTGGGTTTGTAGTGAGACTGATGTCAATTAATGTGGAGCTGCCTCAGAGCCATCATAGGCTCGCCTGCTGATTCATAAATGTGTTACAACAACAATAGGAATATTACTGCTTGAGTATATTCAGCAATTCATTTATAACAGGCATGTCCAACTGGTAGATCGTGATCTACCGGTAGATCACTGGATGTCTGTGGTAGATCACTGGCTCCCTCCAAAGAAGCTCAACAACTGGTTCCCCTATAAAAGCTCAACATTTTTGCCCTTCAACCCCGAAAAACGGGGCTTTCCTCCTCCCTAAAAGAAGTTCAACAGCTTTGACCTGAACCCCAAAATAGGGGGTAGATCACCATTACTGCCAGTTTTTAACTCTATGAGTAGATTGCAGTCTCTCAGGAGTTGGCCACATAACATTCATAACATTTTCTTTCTTCCAATCATAATTACAGGGCAGATCACAGCATAGTATAGCAAATACATAAAACCCACCGATCAAACAAAGTGAATTTACAAGAAGTTCAGTCAGCTTTTGTGGGTTTTCCCCCGTCAGCTTGAATCAGAATGTCATGCAGACCAGCTGCTTTTCTCATGATCATATTAACTGGTGGTACTGTCCTGAGGTAACAGCTGTCCATAAAGGAATAAGAGTGATTTTATTATAGATAGTGTAATTATTGGACGCTTGGTTTGACTCTTGGTAGAAAGCTTTGTGCGTTGGTAGCTCTGTTCAGCCAGGAAACTTCCTTTTCTGTGTCTTGCAGGACCGTAAATGGGCAAAAAACAAGTAAACTGCCCAGGATTCCTCCCCTGAGCCTCTGAGAGAAGGGGGAAAACAATTGCGCTGTGACTATTGCAAAAAACACATGCCACGGCACGTCTGTGAAAACGCCAGGATGTTTTGAATTCCTCCGAAGGCCAGCAGTCCCTTGCATGTGCTAAACTTTTGCCTCTTCCTTTGTCGTTCTCCAGGTGTTTGTGAGCACCAGTGGCAAGTACAGTGAACTGGGCCACCCCTTTGGATACCTGAAAGCCAGCACCACTCTGACGTGCGTCAATCTCTTTGTCATGCCGTACAACTACCCTGTCCTTCTCCCTCTGCTAGGTGAGTGTGGTGCAGAGTGTCTTGGTGCAGCCGAGCAGGAAAGGGAGCCTGTCCGCCCGCGGTGTTTACTTGCCAGCCGTTTTCTTAGGTGGGACGGGAGGCCGGAGCTCCTCGAGGGTTGCAGGCGGCTCCATTGGAAGGAGAGGGATTTTTATACCCGCCCTCTCCCTTTTTCTCTCTGCAGCAGAGGAGGAGAGCCGCCTGCTTCGTGGGCATGTTTGACGCTGCTCACCTCCTCGACTCGTAGCTCCTTCCTTAATTGGAGTAAGGTTCAACCTCCATTCTTTTCCCTTCTTTCAGGACGTTGGTGCCTGCATAGTCTTTTGCAGCAGCGTTGTGTCGCCCGTTTTTCATTGGGCTTTGTGAGCTGGGGGCGCACATTTCCAAAGGGGGCACACGGGGAAGAAGGCATCCCAGAGAGGACTAGAATATGGTTACCAGATGTTCCTGGGACCACAAATATATGCCTCCAAGAAGCAAATGGGATTAGAACCTTTCAAGAAGTAGTCCAGGAAACAAGAACAACTCCGTATGGGGCTGTGTGTTCTTCCAGAGAGGCAAGAAATATGGTTACCAGGCGGCCCGGTTTCCCAGGGAAAGTCGCCGGATTTACAAACCTGTCCCTTGACAACATCCATCCCTGGATTTCATTTCATGTCCCCGGATTTATATTTTAAGCGTTGTAGATTTATTAGTAGGAAATGAACATTGCGTGATTGGTTCAATGGCAGAAGACACATCACACAGGGACTTAAGGTGAGGCAAAATGGCAGGTGCCACAGCAGTGAGCAGCTCCAGAAGCCACTGGAGCCAATTGCACTACCAGGCTACTGAGGCTGCCGCCGCCACTGCCAAGGAGCAAATGACACCCGGCGCATCAACTGGGGGAACCACTGACCTGCCCCCTGCGACCCAAATCAAGCCGGGGGTGAGAGCATCCAGCTGGCTGCCCAGTGGCGCTCCAGGGCCAGGAAAACCCCAGAGCCAACGCAGGGAGAAGGAGGAGAGGAGGAGGGAGAAAAAAGAGGCAAGCCCCGACCTTGACGCGCCACTGCCGGATATCGTCTGGGGACAGATTTGTAAATCCAGGGACTGTCCCCGGGAAACGGGATCATCTGGTAACCATAATATAGAAGTGCATGCGCCTTGAGCTATTTCTCGCCTCTCTGGAAGAACACACTCGCACACCCATACAGAGTTGTTCTTGTTTCCCGAACCATTTCTTGAAAGGTTCTAATCCCATTTGCTTCTTGGAGGCATATATTTATGGTGGCTGCATTTTAAAAACACAAGCTCTGCTGAACCTGCTCTTCCGTGCCCCCTTCCCCACAACTCTTTAATAGAAGGTTTTGGGGAAATGCTCAGGCAGGCTTCATGAATCGCCTGGGGCTTTCCAGAGGCTTTGAATTGCTTTGGTGCAGCTCATTGTGTCCTGAAGCGATCTCCTCTTGTTTCTCTGCCCCCAAAAAAGCACAACTGTGAGGTTCCTCCTGACTCCAATCCGTTAAAAAATTCTTTCCCCAACATTCATGTAGAAAGAATCGTACATCAGAGGACTCTATTTTTGTCTGCATCAGCCTTCCTTGTTCAATAGGTGCTATTTGTTGGATGTGTGGCCACTCTTCTGAGTGGTACCCCTTCTGTCAAATAACCCTTGGATTCTTCCAGGAATTAAGCTACAGTGGTGCCTTGCAAGACAAAAAGAATCCGTTCCGCGATTCTCTTCGTCTAGCGGTTTTTTTGTCTTGCGAAGCAAGCCCATTGACGGATTAGCGCTATTAGCGGTTTAGCGGCTTTTAGCAATCAGCTGTTAAGTGGCTTATCAGCGGATCAGCTGATAAGCGGCTTAGCGGCTTAGGAAAAGGGGGGGGAAACCCGCAGGAACTCGCAAGACATTTTCGTCTTGCGAAGCAAGCCCATGGGGAAATTCATTTTGCGAAGCGCCTCCAAAACGGAAAACCCTTTCGTCTAGTGGGTTTTCCGTCTTGCGAGGCGTTTGTCTTGTGGGGCACCACTGTACAAGGAATTTTGCCAGTCTCAATAATGGCACATGTAGGGTACCTTGTTTTGGGTCAAGCTTCTGCTGGGAATAGTTTCTCAGATACTTAGTATCATAACTTACCATACTTTTTTTTGTGGAAAATACTAGGTTATTTTTTACTCTAAAACAGGCTTCTCCAAAAATCCGTTCCGGGGGCCTAATCTGGCCCCTGTGGCAGTTTATTTCCTGGGGTAAAATACTAAAGAAACCTTAACTTCAATCCTAAAAGAAGCTCAACAACTTTGGTTGGCCCTCATGCATGTTCACATCATCAAATCTGGCCCTCTTTGAAAAAAGTTTGGGCACCCCAATCTAAGGCCTTTAAATTGTGAGTGTGGGGAGGGGGGTTATTGATTTTGGGGTAAAACCCTAAAGAAAGCTCAACAACTTCAAAAGGTCAACAACTTTGGTCGGCCTCCACAGCCCTTCACTTCATAAAATCTGGCCCTCTTTGAAAAAAGTTTGGAAACCACTGCCTAAAAGAATGTTAAAAAACTGGGGGTCATCATCTCCCCCCATTTCCATAAATTTGTGCCCCCCAAATAGGGGTCATATGATACATGGAAAAATATGGTAAATACACACTTAAAACATTTCACTTTCAACAGTACCACAGAATTAATAGTTCAAAGTGTGGGCTCTCCCCTTTGCATGGGATTGTAAGGGGAATATACGGAATGTGTTGGCATCTAAAACGAGGAGAATCTTAAGTTGTTTAGGACTTCAGAGGTCTTCAGACTGAGCACTGCTGGTTCCCTTCATTCAAAGCTGTGATTGTTACTCTGCTAAGATACAGCTTAATTTTTGGCTCTGTGGATCCCTTCCACTGCCTGTATCAAAACTGGATATATAAGGAGGAGAGAGGCTAGAGAGAGAAAAGCCCATGGAAGCATAAAAACTCTCCAGATTGTTGTTCTCAAGGGACGTTCCTGCGGAGCATGACTCTGCTCGGATACTATGACTGGAACATGGGGCATGCAGGTGACTGGTCTTCTTTCTCCTCCGTGCAGATGACTTTTTTAAGGTTCACAAGCTGAAGCCCAATCCAAAGTGGCGGCAATCTTTGGACAACTACTTAAAAACCATGCCTCCCTACTACTTGCTGGTACGTACCTCTTCCAAACTCAGTGGCCCTAAATAAATGAATTGGTGGCTGGCTGTCCTTGGCAGAGCGGTTTTTACGTGTCTTCTGCTGGAAACCAAACAGCCCACAGGCCAGGGTTCAAAAACCAAAAATACTTTGCAGCTTAGCACGACTTACTGGCCCCTCGTCCTTGGATGGCTATCCAGCGCAAGTCCAGCATTTATTCTTTCGGCTCTCCCTCCTCCCCTTGGGAATACTTCTTTGCTGCGACTGGCAGTGTGGAAAAGCTCCTAGTGAAGCCCTCCTCTGCCCCCGGATAAATCTCATTTAACAAAGGGCTGAGCTGGGGGGCGCGGTGGAAGCGGCAGAAACCTCCCTCATCGCTTGGGCAAGACGCCGCTGTGTGGACTTGCCATATCCCAGCAATCAGGGACTCTCGCCTCTGTATGGAATCAGCTGGTGGCGCTGTACTGCAAAGCACCACGCTCGCAGTGTAGCCCGATGCCCGCTGGCGAACCAGCTGAAACCCACCTCACTTCCCAAAGCGTCAATGCCAAGCTTCCTCAACCTTGGCCCTCCAGATGTTTTTTGTCCTACAACTCCCCTGATCCCTAGCTAGCAGGACCAGTGGTCAGGGATGATGGGAATTGTAGTCTCAAAGCATCTGGAGGGCCGAGGTCGCCTATGCCTGCCTTAGCTTGACGTAACACTGATCTGCGAGGAACTTTAAAAAAACAACGGAAAAACTTTTTTTAAAAAAGAAAAAAGAATATTTTTGACCCTCTTCTTACTCTTTTTTGTTTTGTTTTCCTTATAGCCGTTAAAGAAAGCCCTAAGGATGATGGGAGCTCCAAATCTGATATCAGATAATTTAGATTGTGGACTTAGTTACAGTGTTATCTCTTACCTTAAAAAACTCAGCCAACAGGTAGTATCGACAAAACCTTTGCAATCAGAAGTACATTGATGGTGATGACTATGATGATGATTTGTTTTATTTTTAGTGTGTTTTGCTCTGGTTGTATAAATGCATTGCTTAAGGAATGTCCCCCCCCCCCCCCCCGTTTTTTGAGATGGGTAAAGACTGGCCTGCGTTTCCGTTTTCATGTAAGTCAGGCTTCCTCAACCTTGGCCCTCCAGATGTTTTTGACCTCCCAACTCCCACGATCCTGAGCTAGCAGGACCAGTGATCAGGGATAATGGGAATTGTAGTCTTAAAACAGCAGGGGGGCCGAGGTTGAGGAAGGCTGATGTAAGTGGTGGTGGGGGGCTGCTGGAAGAAGTTACTGAAGAAGAGGAAGACAACAATTCAGCTTACTTGTTGTGTGTTCTTAGTTGTTTGCTGCTAATGAGCATTGCAGTCAACATTGCGGATGATTTGAAAGAGTGGCAGCTGTCCAGTCTTATGTGGCTGGTGGCCAAAGGCCTGTCTTCCTGAACCCAGTTTTCATAAGGGCTACCTAAATCTGTAACATCAAAGAAGTGCTATTCCAGGTGTCAGCAAACTTTTTCAACAGGGGGCCGGTTCCCTGTCCCCCAGAACTTGTGGGGGCCTGGACTAGATTTTTTTTGGGGGGGATGAATGAATTCCTATGCCCCACAAATAACCCAGAGGTGGATTTAAAACAAAAGGGCACGTTCTACTCATGTCAAAACACACTGATTCCTGGACTGTCCGCGGGCCGGATTGAGAAGGCGATTGGGCTGGATCCAGCCCCCGGGCCTTAGTTTGCCTACCCATAGGCTATTCCAGGCTTCCTCAACCTCAGTCCTCCAGCTGTTTGGGGCCTACAATGTCAGGCCTGGTCGTTGTCCTCTTCAGATCACCACACAAACGCTTCTTGTTCTTTTATTGCGTATTAACAAAACAATCTTATAAACGGTTCTTAAATATTATTCCTCAGAGTCACTTCTTTCAGATCCCTTCTGAGCTCTGCTTCTCCATGACCAGCCACTCTCAAAATAGCGAAGGCGCCCTTCCCTTTGTTTTCCCGCTCTTTTTTCTAACCTCCTGGCTAGAGCTGGCCTGTATCTCCCCTCCTCCGAATCTGAGCTAGAACTGAACCCTGGCCTTTCCTGGGAACAGCCGGTCCCTCCCTATTCTTCCTCTTGCTCCCTTCTATTAGATTCACTGCTCTCCTCCCCCCCCCCTTGGGGAATGCTTTCTCCCTCTGAGAAACTGAAAACTTCTAACTCTTCCCTGACATACAACTCCCATGATCCCTAGCTAGCAGGACCAGTGGTCAGGTGCGATGGGAATTGTAGTCTCAAAACATCTGGAGGGCTGAGGTTGAAGAAACCTGTGCTATTCTTTCCCTTGCTCAAATTCGCCCTTTCCCTGTGGTATTTAAGAAACGCGACCAGTGCTTCTTCCTGTTCTGGTTTTGCCTAACATTAAATAGAGTAACCAGTTGTTACCGATTTTTTCCATGTATAAGATGAGGTTTTTTTGACACAAAAATGGGGTTCAAAATTCAGGGTCGTCTTATACACGAGTAGTGCTAAGCAGGCGAATGGTTTTTTGGCGCGAGCTTGTAAGCGGCGATTGGCTGCTTGGTCATTTGTGGGGGGCAGATACTGAAAATGGCTCACCCGCCAGAACGCAGCGCACAACCACATGCGTCGCTCGCGATTTTCGGCATCCACTCCCCCCCCCCCCCCAAAACAATGAAGAAGCAAATCACCGCTGAAAATCTCAGGCTTCTGCTTTGTTCCGGTGGGTGGGCAATTTTGGCATTTGCTGCTTGATTGTTGGGGGAGGGGATGCCAGAAACTGCTCACCTGCTGGAATGTGGCACACAGCCACTTGCGTCGCAGCTGCCCGGTTGCTACTGTTAGCCCTCCCAATCCTGTTGCTGTAGCCAATAGACAGCTGCCCTTGCCGCCGCAAGCAGGAGCATGATTGGCAGCAAGCCGGATAGCTCATAGGTGGTTTCTGTGACGTGAGCGGTTGTGCACTGCCTTCTGGTAGGTGAGTGATTTTCGGCATTCCCCCCACATAGTCCTCGCCCCAAAGCTCAATCCCCCCTATTTTCTAAATTTTGAGGCCCCCAAAAGTCTTATACATGGGGGCGTCCTATAGATGGAAAAGTGTGGTAAATGCCGGCTAAAGCTTTCTCCTTCCTACAGACAAGGAGGATGGAAGGATTCAGCTCACACACAACAAGGGTGGATTTTGCTGATTTTGGAGAGCTTGGAAACATCATTTGAGTATCATGCCTGCAGTTCTAGAAAATCGGCCTTCCCCTCCAGGCGAAGCATCTTGAAATACTCACGCAAGGGCCTTATTGTCCAGTGAAAATCAAGTCCACTGGTGGCCTATTTGGCCCTCCAGCTGTTTGGGGACTACAATTCCCATCACCCCTGGCTTGTTTTGACATGAGTAGTATGTGTCCTTTTATTTAAAATGCACCTCTGGGTGATTTGTGCAGCCTGCCTGGTGTTTTGACATGAGTAGAATGTGTGCTTTTATTGAAAATAATCTCTGGGTTATTTGTGGGGCATAGGAATCCGTTCATCCCCCCCTCCAAAATCTAGTCTGCCCCCCCACAAGGTCCGAGGGACAGTGGACCGGCCCCCTGCTGAAAAAGCTTGCTGACCTCTGCAACTCTTTCAGCATGTAGACAGCAGGCTTGGGTTGCCTTTTGAGGCGGCCAGAATTTGCTTTACGCTAGAGTCGTCTGCACTGCTGTTTGCTTAACGTGCTGTGTGCTTTTGTCATAGACGAAAATCGAGTCAGAGCGGATCATAGGGTCGGTGGGCAAGAAAGCCCCGCAGGAGACTGGCATTAAAGTGAAGAACCACTCCAGCGGCCTCTCCCCGATCCAGAACCGGGATTTCAAACAGCTTCTTCGAGGGATCTCGGGGGAATCTCCGCTCAGGCTGTCCGAAACAAGCGCAAAGGAATTTGCCGGCTTCCACATAGGGCTCTTCAACAAGGTGGGTGTGCAGCGACATTCGCTCAAGCATATGAAACGGAGTCATCGTCAGGATTGGAAAGAAAAGAAAAAAAGGGGGGAATGGAGGGGAAGAAAAAATGGAAAGGATGGTGATTTTAACCAGTTGTGTCCAAGCTTTTTCCAAAGAGGGCCAGATTGGATGGAGTGAAGGGCCGTGGGGGCCGACCAAAGTTCTTGAGCATTGTTTAGGATTGAAGTAGTTTAGGTTTTTTTAAGATTGAAGTTGTTGAGCTTCTTGTAGGATTGAAGTTGTTGAGCTTTTTGAAGGGCTGGAGTTGTTGAGCTTCTTTGATGATTCAAGCTGTTGAGCTGCTTTTAGGATTTTACCCCAAAGTTGAGCTTTTTTTAGGATTCAAGTTCTTGAGGGGTTTTTTAGGGTTGGAGTTGTTGCGCTGCTTTTAGGATTGAAGTTGAGCTTTTTTTTTTGGATTTTATCTCAGGAAATAAACTGCCACAGGGGCCAGGTTAAACCAGCCAGCGGGCTGGATTGCCCCGCAATGGACTTTGGACATGCCTGTTTTTAACTTTATGTAGTGGGTCTGTAAGGAGGCGAAGGCTTTATGGGAAATGATTTATTATAAACTTTTTAAAATGTTGAAAATAAACATTTGTTGAAAAAACACACCAGAAGCCTTCTTATTAAGCATTGTAGGTAATGAAATTCATAAGCAAGATAAAAGCCTTTTTATCTGCAAGAACTGCAGCAAGGATATTATTAGCCCAGTGGTGGTAGGGTTGCAAGAAGTTTTGTAAGGTGGACTATCAATTACAGTGGTACCTTGGTTTACAACCACAATCCGTTTCGGAGGTCCGTTTGTAAACCAAAACAGGTTGTAACCCAAGGTGTGCTTTCGCCGATGGGGCCTCCCCCCAAAATTTGTTTGTAATCCAAAAAAAAAAAAAGGGTTGTCATCCAAAAAACGGTTGCAAACCGGGAACCGCATTTCCGGGTTTGACGTGTTTGTAATCTAAAACTTATGCAAACCAAGACACCACTTTTATAATTTAAAAATGGTTGATTGACAGTTAGGATTTAATAGTAATAATTATAATTCCAAAATGCAGTATTAGATAGTAAGTGGGGAAACCATGAGTCGAGGAGGAGGGAAGTCTCAGGCTGTTGCTGCCAAAGGTTTTCTATATTATATAGCAATTGAATGTTACTTTGAAAATATTTGCAAAAACTAATAAAAAATATTATATATATTAAAAAATAAACAATGTGGGTGTGACATGGTGCCAAGGGGAAACAAACTGCTTGCTTTGCAGCTTCCATCTTTGCAAATGATCTGTTTTGTTTTGACGACAAACAGGATCTGAAGCCACAGGCTTACAGGAACGCTTACGATATTCCTCGCCGCAGCCTTTTAGACCAGCTGACCCGCATGAGGACGAACCTGCTGAAAACACACAAGCTCATTCTTGGCCAAGACGAAGGTGGGTGCTGTGTTGGTGTGGCACTGAATTGAGGTTGAAGTTTGGTTCCTTTAGGTCAGGGGCTGTTAAACCACAGTCCGCAGGCCAGATCCAGCCCAATCGCCCTCTGGATCCGGCCCATGTATGGTTCTGCAATCACTGCTTGGATTGGCGTGATCACCATTCCCCCCCCCCATTTTGTTTTCGGGTGCTTTTTTTGCAATTCCCCCCGGGACTACATCTCCCAGCATGCTCCAAGGTTTTTTCCTTCATAACCAATGATCAGATCTCTTTGAAATTTTACACAGAGGTCAATAAGAGGATGAGGATTTCAGGAAAAAATACACCAGTACTCAAAAGATTTTATAAATGCCTTTTTATGGAGAAAAATAAAATAAAATGTACATGTGCTGAGGGTCTCGAGGTTTTTGAAATTTTGAAGTACTATAATTATTATTTTTTTTGAAATTTTGAAGTGCTATAAAATTTAAACCGTTTGAGGGGGGGGGGAATTTAAGGCGATTTCTTTCAACCATAAGGGAAGGGTGTGTACACCAAGTTTCATCCAAATCCCAAGATGGTGGGTGACATGACCGCATTGACATGATGTGGAATGAGCCTTTAGGGAAGTTTCAGTCTTCTGGAAATGAAGTGTGGTGTCCTTTCTGTTTCTGCTGCAGACTGCCTTCATAGTGTTCCTGTGGCTCAGATGGGGAACTACCAGGAATATCTCAAGATGATGCCCGCTCCTCTACGAGAAATTGACCCAGACCAGCCCAAAAGACTCCATACTTTTGGGAACCCTTTCAAGCAGGATAAGAAGGTAGGCCGATTTCACGGGGTCCCCTTCCCCCCGGCAATTTCTCATGGCCCGTGAGTGAGTGGAGTTGCCCCTTTCTTACAAAAGAAGAAGAAGAAGAACACTGCGGATTGTTCTTAACGGGTGATGATGTGTCTTCCAGGGCATGATGATTGATGAAGCAGACGAGTTTGTCGCTGGTCCTCAGAACAAAATCAAGCGCCCAGGAGAGCCCAACACGCCAGCTTCTCTGAAAAGGAGGCGCAGCATGTCCCCGCTGCTGAGGCGGCCCCAGTCTCCACCAGCAATAGCCAACCATGTCAGTGGGAAGGGCCCCCCTTCTGCTTCAGGGGCACCAGCCAACACCACCCTCAAAGCCATGCCAGCTTTCAATGGTAATTTGTGCTTAGCCTCCTAAAGGCTCCCTGAGCGATTGCCGTCTGCCTCTTCATGTGCTTTTGGCAATGTGTGTACTTCGGTGAAACATGCATTTTTTATAATTTTTTTATTTTGGTCTTGTGTGCACTGAGGTTTTGTCTTCTGGAATCATTTTTATAAGCAGAGGAATTGAACTGTTTGACGCTATTGTAATAAAACATACCCAGAAGCACTATAATAAATAAGCAAGCTAACTTACTGAAACAAAACTCCTCCCCCAAGCATGCTCCGGGCAGCTTCCAACAAAAGATTAAAAGTACATTAAAAGATCAGTCATTAACAACTTGCCCAAACAGGGCTGCCTTCAGATGTCTTCTAAATATCAGGTGGTTGTTTATTTCCTTGACATCTGACGGGAGGGTGCCATCACCAAGAAGGCCCTCTGCCTGGTTCCTTGTAACCTCGCTTCTTGCAGGAAGGGAACTGCTAGAAGGCCCTCAGCGCTGGACCTCAGTGTCCAGGCCAAATGATGAGGGTGGAGACGCTCCTTCAGGTCTACTGGGCCGAGACCGTTTAGGGCTTTCAAGGTCAGCACCAGCACTTTGAATTGGGCCCAGAAAGGTACTGGGAGCCAATGTAGGTCTTTCAAGACCGGTGTTACACGGTCTTGGCAGCCGCTCCCAGTCCCCAGTCTGGCTGCCACATTCTGGATTAATTGCAGTTTCCAAGTCACCTTCAAAGGGAGCCCCACGTAGAGTGCATGGCAGTAGTCCAAGCAGGAGATAACTAGAACATGCACCACTCTGGCAAGATAGTCTGTGGGCAGGGAGGGTCTCATCCTGTGTACTAGATGGAGCTGCCCTGGACACAGATTTGACCTGCACCTCCATGGACAGCTGTGAGTCCAAAATGACTCCCAGGCTGCGCACCTGGTCCTTCAGGGACACAGTTACCCCATTCAGGACCAGGAAGTCCTCCATACCAGCCTCTCCCCTGCCCCCGAAGAACAGGACTTCTGTCTTGTCAGGATTCAACCTCAATCCGTTAGCCACCATCCAACCTCCAACCGCCTCCAGGACCTTAACCATCTTCACTAGTTCCAATTTGAAAGAGAGGCAGAGCTGGTATCATCCGCATACTGATGAACACCCAGCCCATACCCCCTGATGATCTCTCCCAGAGGCTTCATGTAGATGTTAAAAAGCATAGGGGCAGAGGCACCCCACAAGTGAGGGCCCAGGGGTCTGAACACTCATCCCCCAACACCACTTTCTGGACAGGGCCCAGGAGAATGGAGCGGAACCACTGTATAACAGTGCTCCCAGCTCCCAGCCCCTCTAGACGGTCCAGAAGGATGTTATGATTGATGGTATCAAAAGCCGCTGAGAGATCCAGCAGAACTAGGAAACAGCTCTCACCTTTGTCCCTAGCCCACTGGAGATCCTCGACAGGCGCGACCAAGGCAGTTTCAGTCCCATGGTGAGGCCTGGATCCTGATTGGAAGGGATCCAAATGGTCTGCATCCTCCAGGCGTGCCTGGAGTTGTTCTGCAACCACCCACTCAATCCCCTTGCCCAAGAATGGAAGATTTGAGACTGGGCGATAGTTGGCCATATTGGCCGGGTCCAAATATGTTTTTTAAGAAGCTGTTTAATGACTGCCTCTTTTAGTGGCCCTCACAGAGGGAAGCATTTGCCACCCAGTGGATCCCATTGCCTAGCTCTTCCCAGCTTGTTTTTATGAGCCAGGATGGGCAAGGATCAAAGAGACAGGTGGTTGGTTTCACTCGTCCAAGCGAGTGGAACTGATTGGAATTGATTCATACAACTCGACTAGACAGGACTCTTAGCTCTCTCCCGCCCCATCCCTGATCCCACAGTGGAGTCTATCCCTTTCTGAATCTGAGCGACTTTATCTGCAAAAAACTTTCCAAAATCATTGTAGGAGATCTTGGGGTCTTTACAAGGCCCCGGTGGCAAAGGTGGTTCTGTGAAAATGTGAACCACCTGAGTCTCCTCCTGCTGTTTTCTGCAGATGCAATGGGGCGGTGAAGTAAGTCCTCTTCGCCGTCACCACTCAGTAGGCTCGACGTTGAATTCTAACCCGTGTCTGGTCTGATTCAGAATGAGTTTTCTGCCACCGGCGCTCTAGCCGTCTCAGCGATTGTTTCATCACACTCAGCTCTGTGGAGAACATCTGCCATGACCTGAAGCAGCTCAGGCAGGGAATCCTTGGTGCAGCGGGGAGGAAAGGCATTCTGCATTGCCCCTATTGCCTAGCTTCTGGAACACACAGAGAACTAGGTCTTCCCAATAGGGCGCCCAGTGCAAACCAGTGACTCCCTAAAAACCACTGCGACCCCACCCCTGCCCACATGACCCAGGTTGCTGTGTGTACAAGAAACCTGGTGCACAAGCAGCGGCAAGGACAGGTCTGTCTGCTTCATCAAACCAAGTGTCCATCACACATGGCCAGGTCAAGTCCTTCAGCCATGTTCAAGTTGTGGGTGGCAGCAGTCTTGTGAATCATTGACCTGGCATTGCACAGGTCGTGTGGGTCTCCCTTGCTGATTCCACTATCTATCCAGTCATGATGGGGTCTGGTCTTAGTGTAACTCCTCCCCCTGTCCGTGAGCACTGAGATTGGGCGTCCCAGAGACCCCCCCCCCCCCCCGTGGAACGTGCCCCAGCCATTCTGTCGGCTGGGCACACTCCCTGGCAACCCTGACCCTCTCCCCTTAAGAACCAAATACAAACTATATAAAAAAATAGAAACTAATTTTTTAAAGAGAAGGGTTGCCACTGATGAACCCACAAAAGGGGAGCCTGTTCCCACCTTGATGGAATCCCAGAGCTGAGCTTGTAAAGCAGTGGTGGCCCAACTTGGCCCTCCAGCTCTTTTGGGAATACAACTCCCATCATCCCTAGCTAACAGGACCAGTAGCTAAGGATGATGGGAGGAGGAATAGTAATAATAATAATAATAATATATAATAATAATTTATTATTTATACCCCGCCCATCTGGCTAGGTTTCCCCAGCCACTCTGGGTGGCTCCCAACAGAATATTAAAATACAATAACCTATTAAACATTAAAAGCTTCCCTAAACAGGGAACACTGCTCTAGATCAGGCGTGGCCCAACTTGGTCCTCCAGCTGTTTTAGGACTGCAACTCCCATCATCCCTCGCTCCCAGGACCAGTGGCCAGGGATGATGGGAATTGTCCCAAAAGAGCTGGAGGGCCAAATTTGGCCACCACTGTAAGGAAACAGGCCTGGTTTGCCTGGGAGCAAAGAGACCTGGGGTGGGTCCTTTAGATACCTTGATCTTAGGGCCATTAGGGCTCAAAAGGTTGGTTTTTGTTTTTTAAAGCACAGGTGCCATTCCTGTTGGTTGCCATCAAAATTAATTCATGCTACACCTTACCATTGCTGAAAGAGTTGTTTAAATGCAGCCTAGTTAGTTTTGTTTCTTGACTGATTAACTGTGTAGGTCCTATTTTTTGCTTTCTGCTGTGGTGCTCCCATTGCTAGACGTTGGATCTTGAGCCGCCTAGGAGGTGCCTTCTGCTGTGTGTTTAGCTACTACTAATACGAATAATTTATTATTTCTACCCCAGCCCATGCTGCTGGGTTTTCCCAGCCACTGTAGGCGGCCCTTTTTACCCGTTGTTGTCTTTTTAATTTTATATATTGTTTGTTATATGTTGCTATGGCCATTGGCTAATGCGAATAAAGTTTATCTATCTTTCTTTCTAGGCGGCTCCCAACCAAATATTAAAAACACAATCAGGGGTGGCCAACTCCCAAGAGACTGCCATCTACTCACGGAGTTGAAGACTGGCAGTGATCTACCACCTTTTGGGGGGTCCAAGTTGTTGAGCTATTTTTAGGGAGAAGGAGATCCCTAAGGGGTTCGGGGAGGCCCTTTTGGGGGCATTCAGGTGTCAAAGTTCCTGAGCTTTTCTTAAGGAACAGGAAGTCCCTTTTGGGGGGGTTCAGGTCGAAGCTGTTGACTTTTGGGGGGGAGCCGGTGATCTACCACAGACGTCCACTGATCTGCTGGTTGGGCGTGCCTGTGATAGGGCGTTGAGCATTAGGAAACTTCCCTAAGAGAGCTCTTTCTTCTGGCAGATGCAAATAGCAATATGGTCCCGGATGGCAACGGTGAGAAGAAAGCTGAACACTTCCAGTCCCTGGACAAGCAGGGAGACGGGCTGCCTGTGCCCATGATGGCCTTGATCCCCCCGCCCCCCGCAGCCCTGATGGATGACGACCTGCCCAGCGAGGTGGACTCCCTGTCCGGTGAGCTGAACTGCCTCGGGGAAGACGGACTGGACCTCAGGCCTGTCGCCAGCTCCCTGCTTCGCAGACCTGTCAGCTACAGTGTGTCTTCAGGGGACCCAAAACTCCTGTCAGGATCCGCACCCGGGACCACACCCCATGTGGTGAAAATCACACCCAGCATGTTCGAAGGGAGCAACGAAGTGATCAAAATCAAAGTGATGAAGGAGGTCCGGAAGCCCGGGAGAAGTGAGTGTTGGAGAGGGGGCTGGGTTGTCCGAAGGGAGGTCCTGCATTGCTCCCACCAACCCAGAAAGAGCGCCAGGGCAGCCAAAAGCTGTCTCTCGACTTTTCACAGTTGTGAAATGGGAGGCGGCTCTGATGAAGCTCGTGGTATTTCAGTCTCCGCCGCTATCATTTATTGCAGGGACACTTCAGTTCCCGGGAAGGCGGGGGGCGTTTGCTATGGTGCCAGTCTCGCTTGGCACCTTTTGGAATTTGTGAGGATCCCCCCTTTTTTTTTTTAGAGTTGGCAGAAATGTAATTGTAGAGTTCGTCTGTAAATGGCAGCAGCTGCCTATCATAGTGGAATTCACATTTAGAAACCTGTGGAACGTGAGCACGAGAGAAAGTGATTTGTCAGTTTGGTGTGGGGTGCTGTTACAAAGGGAAGAGGAGGAAATCAGTGCTAGCAGGAGAAAATGTCTTTTCTCCAATGAGGAGGGTCAAGTCGAGGCAGCAGACTGACTCATTTATCTCCAGGCTTGTCCCATGCGATCCTGCACAAACAGCTATGCCCCAGGAGAGAAGAGGAGTGGCCTTTAGGAGGACACTGAGGGTCTGAAAAGGGCAAAGATTCCACCATGGGAGAGATTGAGATAGCAGCCACTGCTTGGAAGCACAGGGCAGGGTTGAGGGCAGGATTCTGATGGTCTTAATAATGCTACCATGATCTCACGTTTTGTTTTGTTTTTTAATTGTAGATTTCGAAAAGATTTTCTCTCTCCTTGAAGAAGTTCAAGGCCCTGTTGAAATTCAAAAATATTTCATTGAATTTGCTATCAAGGAAGCAGCAAGGTTTGTATCCAGATGACATGTTCAAAGCTTGAGCAGATATGTGCATGTGTTCTGATAGTGGCCTGTTTGCATCTTGCCTGTTGTGCTGCATGATGTTCTTTGAAACCACCGCCTTTGATGGTGGGAGGAACCTCTTTTGCTTGTAGGTTGATGGGAGGACTTAACATTCCAAGCACAGGAGGGTGTGTGAGCCTAGGCCCTGCATATGTTCTGCAGAGTAATGTAGAGGCAGTTGTTTGTTTCAGAGGGGGAACTTGGAACAGAAGTGCAAAACCCACATTAAATTGCTCCCCTTCCCCCCCCCTCTTTCTCTTAGGTTTAAAAAACGGGTGTTAATTCAGCACTTAGAGAGAATACTAGAGGAAATAGAGTTCAACAGCCTGCACAACAGAGTTAATCATGTCAACAGTAGATAATAATGCCCCAGCAAGACGAGTGCATGGGCCAGGGAGAACAAGTTTGCTGTGTTGCAGAGGAGCGGAAGAGGACGTGGCAGCAGCTGCCCCTGGCAGTCAGGCAGCTTTTCTGTTGGAGTCTGAGAAGAAGGGTGGAGTTTTTATGCTTGCAAACCTCTCTCAATGGAAACTGAGCTGTGACCTTGATGGATTTGCTGCAGGGGATCTGGCGTCCTCCCTCCCCACCTCACATTGAAGGGCCTGATCTGCTCAATGGGCTGAAGAAAAACACAGTGCTGCCCTCTGCCGCAGGTGATGAGAATTTACTCATATGAACCTTTGTTCTAAGACACTTTTTAAAGAGCTGCTTTAGGCAGCAGGTCGAATCTGGTAAAACAAAAATGCATACGTTTTATCTGCGCTTGTGTTGGAGAGAGCCTATGTTCAAAAAGGAAAAAAAAGAGGAGAGAGAGAAATCCCTTCGTGATGGTAGTGCATGTTGCTGCTACAGACACGAAGGCAAAAGTTCCTGAGAACTGGCAGCCGACCCAGGCATGAGTTTTCAGGGTAACATTGAATTTGAGAGTAAAGCAGCTGCTGAAACTGGGTTGAGGAAAAGTGGTCAAGAGGCCTGTGACCGCTGCTCCTGGTAGCCGCTAAGCAACCTACCTCAGCCTCTCTTCTCTTTTGTCTGCAGACTTTATGAAAGCGCGTGCCTGAGGCTCCCCAGGTCCTGACCAGTTCTCTTTCATCTTGTGAGGAGGACGGAGACTCTTCACGTGGACTTGGCCTTGGAAGCGCTTAGAAGGAAACTTTGGGGTTTTTAAAAAACAAACAAACAAAAACAATCCCTGTCCCCCAAATATTATGTGTGTGTGTGTTTTACTTTTTAAATGTTGATATGAAAAGAGATTATTTTGGACAGTGTTGTTTACCAGATCCTTAATTTGATATATCAAACAGAGTGTGTGTATGTGTGTGTGTATGAGAGATGAATTTTTTTAGGACTTGTAAATAATAAAAATCATTTTATGGTTTCCTAAGAAATGCCTAATCTGAATGAGGTGCTGATGAGGAATCTCTGGTAATCCCAGTTGCCTGCAAGCACAAGAAACAAAAGAACAAAAGACCCCAAACACAGAAGACCCCTGCTGTTGTCTTCCCTCCTTCCTCCAAAAGACCACTTTGACTCTTGGAATGCACATTTCTTCTTTGCAGGAGGAGCTGGTTCACATGGTTTGCTTTGACTATAGTTGCCACCTGACTTTCCACATTATAACTTCCACACCTGACTTTTCCACTTCAGTCACTGGCAGATTGTCCCTTTGCATTCCATGGTGGTGCCAGGAATGGGGTGACTCCTTCTCCTTGCCTTGGATGCTAATGACTTTTTGTTTGGGCCCTTCAATGGGATACGAAGCTCCTTACATTAGGCCCAGTCTTCCCTGCTTTGAAGCAACAGAGCTTCAGTTTTGAATTTGAGCAGCTGCCACAGCACTAGTTTGGCTCACATTTTATCTAACCCTTGATGAGGGAAGCTTCTACTGTATGCCCCCATCAAGAAGACTTGCACCTCCCAGGTGGAAGCATCCCAGATCCGAAGAGCATCCTCTTTCCAGTTGGGAATAGGGGCTGCCTCTCCTACACAGAGTAGAAAAGGCTAACTACAAACCAGGAGCAGAAGGAGCTCTGACCTAGTTCTGGCAAGGGTGGCCCAAGCCCGTTTCCCTTCCAGCTGCCATTATAGCATGGGGGTGCAGACCATGACCTGGGTTTTGGGCCTGCACAACTTGCATTTCAGCAGGAATGGTGTCTGATAACTGACCTTTCTGCCATTCTTAACACTGTGTCGGTACTTGGATGCACTATGGCCTGACTCTAGTGCTGCCATAAACCCCCTACTGTCCCAACCTGTCAGCTCTCTGTTGGAAAGACTTAATGCAGAGAGTGTTTGAAGCCATGCTTTGAGTAATCTTTTAAGCTGCACTCCGTGGCACTGACTGACTTGCTGCTTTGTAATTGCTGGCTGAGCCAAAATTGGATAAAGGAAAAACCCAAAGGCAAAAGAATAAGCCACTGTGATGACAAAAGACTTGACATTACTCATCTGGTGTGCTGATTCCAGGACAGCTACACAGCAGTCTTCATAAGTCACTTCTCAGATTTGTTCTTCTGACAGAGCAAGGCCTTGGATTCTTGATGATTCCGCCCCCCCTCCGCCCTTTTGCAGTGGGAGAGCGCAGCCTTTTACAACTGATGACCCCCATCAGCTCCAGCCAGCACACAACCATATTGTGCATGGACTGATGGGAGTTGTAGTCTTAAACAGAGGCTGGAGAAGGGCAAGGAATGGTGAAGAGAAAAAGGGAAAGCAAATGAAGACCGGGGCCCCTGTTGTAGTGACTTGAGGCAACACTACTGAAGTACATTTTCATACTTGCTTGATTTATCTTCCAGAACCCTATGTGTGAACAAGCTGGTGTGTTTCTCTAGCAGAAGCCCATTCCCAATTTGGTCTAATCATGAGCAGAACCTTCTAAAGACTTGAGCTGCTTTCCCATTTCATGGCCATTGGCCATGTGTGCTTTTGGCTAAGGATAACCTTGGCTGACAGATTCTGGTTGTGGACATAATTTCTCTGAAGCTAGGTCCTTTTGGTGGCTCATCTTGTGTGAACACAATTTGCCAGTTCTGCAGGCTGGTATTGGCAAAACAAGGCAGGGCTCTCCCTGGAATCATGGTAGAAGACACATGCACAAAACACATACCCATGTGAGTGCTAAAAATAAAACCCTAATTGTGTAGTTTGTCTCATTTTCCTGCACTGAAGTAATCTTCAGCTGCTCTGCTTTGCCCTAAACATCTCTAGGGAGGGAAGGGGAGATTCAGCAGGCGGTAGACAATGGGAGTTGAGACAAGTAATTAAGATGTCACCTCTGTAGATGACCAGTTGCAGGGGTTCTTTTATTTTGAAATAGACTGTCTAATGCACATCTGCATTTTGATGTTGCCTCATGCACAGTTGCGTCTGCCTGCTCTGTTTAGCTTTAAAAATTCCTAACATCTTAAACTTTGGATAGGCATCCTATTAACCATGCTGGCATGTGAAAGCTGACAGCCTCCGTGCTAAACGCCTCAGACAAGTAGAAATTGGGACCTCACTTCTACTAAGTGTGATGGGAGCAAGGAGGTCCTGTGGCAAAACACAAATTTGGGTACTGCAGAGTACACCTCTGCTTAAGTAAATTGGCGACAAAATATTTCAAGATTTGCAGTACATACCCAACTAGCCGTGAGTCCAAATTTGAATTATTCATGTGTGCAGGTCTTATTTTTACAGCCGCCGCCACCATGCATTATCTTTGAGAAAATGTTTACATGAGGAATACTTGATTGCCCATTTTTTACCTGTAGACAAACTTGTTTAAAGCAACTTTGGAACAAATAAGAAGTCTGGTTTAGATTGAAAAACTGCAGCTTACACCTGTCTTCAAAAGGCTTCCATGAAAACTTTCTACTGAGGAACAGCATATGGCTGTCCCCGTGCTCCTGGACAAGAGTTCCCTCCTCCCTGACCACTGGCCAAGCTGGGTGGGGCGGATGGAAATTGCAGTCTCAAGAGAAAAGCAAGTACCACATCCCTGATTTATCAGATTGCTAGTTCTCAGTGTGGAGTATGGAGTAACTACTTGCATGCTGGCTGTTATTGCTCCTTGGCTAATGATGCTAACTAATGAGTTGGAACAGATTTTAAATTTAGTAAGCAGAGTTCATCAGAATTACTGGCTAGGCAGGCAATTTCAACTATGTTAAAATTTACTTGCTAGGGAAATTAGGTGTATTCTGCATGGCTGCTTGCCATAATACAGTGGTACCAATACAAGGGAGAGGCATGTCGCAGAGAAAGGGTTGGTGTTGCTATCAAAACACAACCACTACTTTTATCCCAAGAGACTGGAAAATGCATTTTGTGTATTGCTACCTGTGTGGGTGTAAACCAGGGGTCAGCAACCTTTTCCAGCCATAGGCCGGTCCACCATGTGGTCTCAGACCATGTGGTGGGCCAGACTATATTTTTTTTTTGGGGGGGGGGGAGTGAACAAATTCCCATGCCCCACAAATAACCCAGAGGGGCATTTTAAATAAAAGCACACATTCTACTCATGTAAAAACATGCTGATTCCCAAACCGTCCACGGGCCAGATTGAGAAGGCAATTGGGCCACATCTGGCCCCCAGGCCTTAGGTTGCCTACCCCTGGCGTAAGCAGACACGGCCACAGCTATCTAATTTAGCTGCTATTTATAAAATTCTAGTGGGTGTCTCTCAAATAGAGGAGCTGCTCCTATGCTGCTACTTCAGGCTAAAGCTGGAGCTCTGCCTGCCTCAATAATCTTATACTGAAAAAATCTTAGGTATTCATAAGAAGTTGCCAACTCAGATGCTGGGAAGTAATGCTAGCTTTTCAAAAAACAGGTAAGCTTTTCGTACAGAGAATTCAAGTCATGGGCTTCTAACAGTAGCACTAGGATTCAGTTGCTTGCATGCTTTCCTGGCAATGTCTTCCTCCTGAAATAAGGCCTGGGAAGTGTGTTCTATAGTAGCCCGTAGAAGGGACGCGGGTGGCGCTGTAGTCTAAACCACTGAGCCTCTTGGGCTTGCTAATTGGAAGGTTGGCGGTTCGAATCCCCATGACAGGATGAGCTCTCGTTGCTCTGTCCCAGCCTCTGCCAAACTAGCAGTTTGAAAGCACACCAGTGCAGGTAGATAAATAGGTATCACTGTGGCGGGAAGGTAAACGATGTTTCCATCATGGTGTTCCGTTGTGCCAGAAGCGGTTTAGTCCTGCTGGCCACAGGACCCAGAAAGCTGTCTGTGGACAAACACCAGCTCCCTTGGCCTGAAAGCGAGATGAGCGACGCAATCCCACAGTCACCTCTGACTGGACTTAACCATCCAGGAGTCTTTTACCTTTGCTGTGCCTGTGGGCTTAAAAAGATTGCCAACCACCACTGCTCTATGCAAACCAGAAGGCAAATTCAATACAGTACAGCAGCAAGTGCAGTAAAACACAAGCCTTTTCCGAATAAAAGGGAAAATAATGGGTGTATTTAAAACCACCCTTCAGCTTTATAAAAGTGGCATTTTTCTTAGTTCAATCTTTCAAGAAAGAATTCATACCCCATGTGCTTTTTAAGGATGTTGGTTCTTTATTAGGCAATGCAAGATCAAAAATGAAAGAACAAGTTTTGCACACGTGATAGTTAATGTCAGTGCTGGAGGTTCAAGCTGCTACTCCTTGCAAGTTTAAATGCCCAAAGGGCATTCAATAGGTTGCAAACTTAAAACACAAACATGGGGAGGACTCCGTTCATGCAGTGATGCCCTGCTGTGATGGAGCCTTTTTGGCAACCCAAAGCAGGTTCTTGCCAGGTTTGTAGGCACCTGGTACATAAGGTACATGGTACTAAGACAGGGGGAGGGGAGTTCAAACTGAAGGACACCTATGACACCGGCCATTCTCTTATGCACAGCCACTAGCCCACAAGCTCCACTGCACTGTGCAACCTTTTCCTAGCAAACATTCAGGACTGCGCTGCAAGATTGGATTGGGTACTTTTCTCACCCCACCTCAATTTTATGCAATGAGATCCACAGGGAGCCGGGTTACCACAAGGGACAAGATCCTTTTATGCAGCCCAGATCACCCATACAGGGTCAAGAAAAACTTGGCTCTTAACTCCCAACAGTAGCAGCTGTAATTCTGAAAATGTGCTGGGAGACCCTCACTGGCTTTAAAGGAAATATTAAAGTGAACCATCAAGTAGGTGAAGCATAAGACCTGCAGCCTCTCTTGTCAAGAAAAGGAGATCCCACCAGCTGCTGTTCTCTGTGCTTAGTTCTGAAGCACTGTTTCAGGTTTAACAGAGCAGGGGTCTTCACTCCAGGACAAGGGATGGTAGGGAACAGTAAGGCCATTACATAAGAACAGACTTTATGTTCAGTTTGCCACTGCGTGTACTTGGGGGGACTGTAACACTAAAATAACTTCCATGAACAAGCAGCAATCTGAGTTTAAACAAGGCCATGTCTTCTTTACATTCACAGCTCAACCATCCTGACCCCTGTGGTTAGGGTGCCTTTTGTGGAACCAGGAACCACCATGCAGAGAAAAGAGCAAACCATACTGGGTGGAATGCATTGTTTTATTCTATCACAAGTGCACCAGCAGTTGATGCCCATGCGTCTATACTGTGCTGCCACAAGTGGATGGGGCACCTTTCTTTCACAGCAGAAAAAGTAAAATGTAAAGATGCCATTGCAGCCAAGGAGAGACGGACAGCTTTCCTGCAGCCCACTCCAACCAGTTTAAATCTATGGCAAACAAACATGGGGACAAACTAAATTTAGTGAATTGACAGGAATCTATTCCCTCTGCTTAAACACCCCACATGCTCCAAGGCAGGTGACTCGGAGATGCCATGAGCAAAAGAGCAATGCAGCAAAGTGGAAAAACAAGACAAACGGGGTAAATTGTTTAAACAAAAGCAAAGCAGCTCTCCCACCTCTGGACAAATTTCGTCCTACGTTTTCAGTGAGAGTGCACACTTTAAATGGAGGGAGCTGGATTAAAATGCACCCTTCTGAGCAGAAAGTCAGGAAACAACTTGTCCACGTTACAAGAACAAACTGAACAGCCTTGTGGCATCTCAAGACAGACATCCTAAGCAGTCCCTGAGATCCTTGTACGTTATAAGCCACTCGCTCATGTAGCAGTCCCATCCTCACCCAGACTTGCAGCCCTTCCTCAGGTACAGCCCTCCTGCTTTGCAGCAGTAATCCTGTTGCGATCCACCTTGCTCCCAGCTTAGGCAACAGCCAGCACTTGCTACAATTAGCAGGAGCTTGGTGTAAAGTGGATGAGACTACAGATGGTGTAGTAAGGATGTAAGCATCCTTCCTGCCTAACCCCCAATGAGATCTCCAATGGCTCCCAAAAATTATCCATTTCCCTTCATAACCTGTGAGCATTTCAAGGTAGCTCAAGGACACTGAGCAATAAACGAAGGGAGCTTTTGTGTCCCTGGCAACAGTTTGGGTAAAGCTCCCACTTCAGAACCACCTGTCTGAATGTCTCTGATGCTGGTCATAACAGCGACCACATTACTTCAGCCAAAGTGCTGAAGACAGGAAAGAAACACAATCACCATTGTCTTCTGTGTTAAGGATGGGAGGGAAGGGATAGACACAAAGCAGTCCCCTTCCTCAGTATTCAACAGAACAGCAGCATAAGCCAATACCCCTTTCTTCTGTGTTCATCTGTGGCATTAAAACAATCACCTACTTTTTGGAAATAAAGAATTTGCTTTCACTAAATTCAAATCAACCATGATGGTGGGCTAATGGACAAAAAGTAAAGTGATGTTTCGCAGCATAATTCTAGCAACAATTTACACTGTTTTGCCAATTCAAAATTCAGTCATTGTCATTAACAGTGTTTGAAGAAGGTCCTTTTTAATAATTATATATATATATATATATATATATATATATTTATAAAGTCTGGATGATCAATATAAATACTGCTCCAGAAATGAAATAAAAGTGTTTTCACCCCCAACTCCAATGTTACAGCTCAGTGTCCTGTTCTATTTTTAGAATAATCTGTAAAAATCTTTAACGGCGAAGAGATTCAAATTTTCGCAACTTCAGCGATGCGCTAGACGACAAAGCATCCCTGCTGGAGGAAGAATGGACCGTGTCTGGGGACTGGAATAATACTCTGCCCCGGTGATTAAAAACATAGAAGGATGGATGGTTCCTTAATGTGTCAAATGTCCTGAAACAAAAAGCAGAACAAAAAGGAGAGAAGTGCAATTGGCAACAAATCATAACTGTTAATTCACAGTCCTATTCTGGTTAAAATGCCATAACCAAGGTTACCTTCAGATCTTCCTTGGACATATTAAAAAGTTCAAACTTGGCCTCCTGCCCCAATACTAGTAAGAATTTCTATTCCACCCTTCAAACAAATATGCAATGCTCAGGGTAGCTTATAAAAATTAAAATCATATGAAAAAACCAGCAACAGCAAAGACACAGTGCAATGGAGGCAAGCAGAGAGATAAGAATCAAACTCCAAGATAAAAATATGATCTGTTCTTAGCTAGAAGTAGCAGCAGCAGCAGCAGCAGCAGCATGGGTGACAAACCACAGGAACCACACTGGGGCATCAAGACAGAGAAGGATGCTGGGGCCAGGCCAAAGATGGCTACCAAAAATGTGGCAATAAGATGGAGTTAAGGCCAGAGCCTGGTAGGATAATGGGAGGCAGAAAAAGCAGCAGAAGTCCAGGATGTGCTAAACTGAAGAGCTTGTTCTACCATTTTCTCAATTATCTCCACCGCTTCCTGAGCAATCTCCCTTTGGCTCCCATCACCCCATGAAGAGTCATGCTGGATCAAGCAGCCATCTGTTCCTTCCTCCTGCTTCCCACAAGAGTCCAACAGGAATTGGGCATGAAGGTTACAGCCTTCCTATTTTTCTGCTGATATTCAGATGGTGGATACCTGCTAATCATGTAGGTTTCATAGTCAACATGGAAAAAACTTTCCTTTTTAACCAGGCATCTGGCTCTTAACTATCTGGTCTTTTAGAGTGGGTGGGGATACACACACCCACACCCACACACCCCTGGTTTTAATGTATGTAAGTTGCTTTGAGTTGCAGTAGCAAAGGAAAAGTAACTAATAAATCCAATAATAACAATTACTAATAGATATGCAGCATAGAACAGGTTTCTTTTAACTTTGCCATGTGTGAGAGGGAAGTACAGCAAGCTGTAGTTTCTCAATCTTACAGCATTGTGCAAATGATGAAATAACAACTGCTAAACATCTTCTAATTGATCAGGAGAGAGAAACCCTCCTCTTTAAACAGACCTGGAAGACTGCCTGATGTAAAGGGTGGGGGAAATAAAAAGCAAAGCACTGAGCAAAGTAATAATGCCAGCAGAAAGAAATGGGTAAAAACATACTTATTCTTCAGCTCTGAAGTAGCATCCATGTCTTTAAATTCCCCTGCAATATGTACTATGCCGTAACAGGTAACCGCAAAAGCCAGCAGTGTTTGAAGCACTATCTGTAACAGATTAAAAAGTAAACAGCACTTGAGTGACTTAAGTAAAATACTGCTAATAGAATTCCCCCTTGTGTTTGGTCTTAAATATCCAACCACTGTGCTTTTCAAGATGGGAAATCTCACGGCTTCAGAAATGTGCAATGCAGCAGGATTAATTTTGGACTTGAGACACCTCAAGTTATTTACATGGCTGAATAGGCATGAGCCTGGCAACTACTTCTCAACCTTATCTAGTCCTCTAGTGTGGAAAGGAGGAGGGGCAGAGGTGGGTGGGAATGGGTAGGATGCCTCACACTGATACGTAATAATTTTTGAAGGATGATTACATTAGGCTGGAAAGTGGATAGCAGATACCACACAACAGCTCCATGCAAACAAATACCTGCCAAATGCTAGAGGGAGAGGCTGTTTGTTCTGCAGAGTATGGGGAGTAAAGCAGAGGCTTTCAAAGAACTGACTGGAGAGAGTGGCAATTCCTAAAGGAATGCTGCTAAGGGAGAAGAGGAAGATGCCAAATTTCAGATGAATCTCAGTCACACTGCAATGCAGGCTGCAGATTAGGGGAAGAAGCATGGTGACACAAGAGTTCAGATTCAGTTTGTAGAAACAGGGCAAAGTAAAAAACAAAAGCCAGAATTAAGTTACACAGTACACTATCCATACAAGTCCACAAGCCAGTGAAAACGTTTAATTTGTTCCTGGATGTTTCATCCCCCCACCTTATTCCATTGCAACCATACTAGTTTAAATGGAAATGTGTCATCTTACGGATCACAGTCAAGTCAGCACTTGCATCACTGAAAGAAAAAGAACATTTAACTTACATCTATTGGCAAAGTTTCATCTTCCTTTTCTGTTAATCTCATGTAGGAGCGATCTGCAAAATGAAGACATGCTGGTAAATTAATCTGATTTCCTTTCTATGTTCACGGAGCAAAAAAGGGGTCACACAGCTGGGTTTTCTATCAACTCCACCACAGGTAAAAAGCCACCTCCACCTCAGTTTCTCTTTCTGATTATTAATCAGATCTTCAAATCTTGCCTTGGTGGATTAACTAATCTCCAAAGTGCACACAAGAGAAATGTGTCCAACAGCTATAACTGAGTAATGCAAGAGAATCACTGGTAGCTCTCTGCTGCCTTATTCCAAGTCAGTTCTTTAGTGCACTTGTCCACAAGGATTGGCAACAGTTCTGCAGGGCTTCAGTCAGGTCTTGCCCATACATACCTGGAGATGTCTGGGACTGAACCACAGACTTTCTGCATGCCATGACCCTTCTCCTCACGTATCTTACAGAAAGGCCTCAAGCTCATTTAGACAACCACTAATCACTATTTCAACTAAAGGCAACCAGTCTATGTTGCTTTAGTATGCATATTAAACTGTTCTCCCAAACTTGTCATAACAGGGAATCACTGCCGGCAACAGAAACAAATCACTCCACCATCTAGCTTATCCTGTTCAACTGACTGCCCTGATCCAGAAATATGGGAGTTTGTGCAAATTCACAATGCAATTTCACAATTAAGCTGAAAATGTTACAACTGGTACTATGTCAGCAGTCACTCATGTTTGTTGGGCAGGGTGTCAGTACACACATATAGAGTTGGGGTGACAAGCCGCTACCGTACTATTTTAACTGGTTACTTGAACAGTGTCCAAGTGCCCATATCAGAGAGAATCTGTCCCTACCCCACAGATTACAATCTATGTTAGAGCAAAAAGATACAAATGGTGAATTCACATTGGCTGCCTTCAATCCAAGTATTTTATGGACTAGGCCAAGGTCTGGCAGCATGCCACCAGTCCAGTCACCAAAACCCATTGTGTGACAGTTCCAGGAGAGGCCCATGAAATTACTAGCCCAGCTACTCATCCATTTTTGGTATTTCTATACTACGCTTCTTAATATTTATCCTAGAGTGGTATGCAATGCAATTTTTAAATAAAATAATATATAATGAAAAGTAGTCAACACAGCAGACTGCACATGTGAAATAGCAATTAAAGCAGCAAAACATGAAGTATCTTCTAAAATACAGCATACCCCAATACTACTTTAAATTATACTCTACAACTGGCCTGCCACATATGAGAAAACCCTCTCCTTCATTATTGCCCACAGTATATTTAATGGTGGTGGCTCTCAGAGGGGCCTCAGTAGGAGATCTTACTGAAGGCTGATGTGGGAGAAGGCAAACCTTAGGGACCAGAGTCTCAAGCAATTATGAGTTTCCAAGGTTAAAACCAACAACTTGAACAGAGTTTCGAAGCAAACCAGTAACCAATCTAGGTACAATGATACCTCAGGTTAAGAACTTAATTCATTCCGGAGGTCCGTTCTTAACATGAAACCGTTCTTAATCAGAGATACCACTTTAGCTAATGGGGCCTCCCGCTGGTGCCGCACGATTTCTGTTCTCATCCTGAAGCAAAGTTCTTAACCCGAGGTACTATTTCTGGGTGGGCGGAGTCTGTAACCTGAAGCGTCTGTAACCCGAGGTACCACTGTATTACAAAACTGGTTAGATATGTTCCCAACAAGCTGTTCCCATTAAAATCTTGACTGCTGTATCTGGGGGATTCATACTGACGCACATAACCCTGAAGGGATTTGCATGGTTACTGTTAGCTCATTTGGCGTACAGATTACAGATGTAGAGACCAGATCAAGCAACACATTGCATCGGGAGTTGCATGATTAATCCAGCACTTCTGCTCAGATGACCACCACCTGCTGAGCTTAAGACTCCCTTCATTCACACAACTGACAAAAACATACTGTCTCCACATCATACTTGATACAACATCTATTCCCTATTGCCTTAGTCAAGCACCTGCTACTCACCAGCCTAGTTTTCCCAACCTCTCTCCCACAGTGTACGCTGGTGTCACACCAATCCAACTGATCCCCTTGACTTCTAATGGCACTCCTATTCCACCCACTACACCCCATAGTCTTTCCACATCAAGTTCCATTTCCAGCCATTAAAAGTCTTTGTTCTATTCACTGCCAGGCTTAGAATTCTATGAGACGAACATAAAGGCAAAATTTCACCAGGTGCCATTCACCATCTTAGTGCTACAGAGATCAGAGAAACCTTTTGTGGACTGTTCTTTTTAAGGTCTTGGGATCCAACAACTACACAGCCTAAGATAAGGTCTGACATTTTCCCACCACAGTCGAGCATGGACAAAACCAGAAATCAGGATGGTACCGGGAATGTGTACAATGCTCAGTATCTGGGAATGTGAGGAGGCAACAATCCATCCCTCCCAGGTTCCAATGGCTGCCATACGTAATAATGGGTATTTCACTAGCGTCTCATAAAATTCTATCTCCTGATGTCTCACACACCTGAAAAAAGTTGTGGGCTCCAATCAGCGTAAGCTTCACCCACAGCAAGGCTACAGCCCTATGCACCCTTACTTGAGAGCAAGCCCTACTGAACGCAGTCAACCAGAGCAGGATTGTGCCTACAAACTGCTCCTGCATTTGCCCTGGATGTCCCACGGGATCCCCTTCCGACTCTACCACAATTCCCATGCTGCACAGCCACATTATTCTCCGTGGTGGTCAGGGCCGGATTTAGGCTTGATGAGGCCCTAAGCTATAAGCTCCTGAAGGTAATGGGGCCCTTGATATGTCCAGCTGTCCTTTGTCCACAACAAATGGTTGCTGTTTTTTGTGTTGAGTATATGCTATATGGTAATTTATGGACCTCATAGGTATCTAAAGCCATTTGCACATAACAAAATATGTATTTTATCAAAGTAATTGTTGAACTTATATTTTGGAAATGTACATCCAGGTTTTTCCCCCCTTAATTTTTTTGGCCCCCCCCAAAAAGAGTGGGGCCCTATGCTAGAGCTTGTTGAGCTTATACGTAAATCCGGCACTGCTTAATTCTACCCTCGCAGTTTACGACACGGACCTCCTCCCTTTCCTCTAAAGGCGGCAGGCGGAATTCCCTCCCTCCCAGTAGGTGAGGCGAGGAGACGCTGGCGGCCCCGGGCCAGCCAGGAACCCGAGCGGCCCTTGGGACCCCCCCTGCCAGGGCCGCCCCCCAGGGAGGCGGCACATTCCAGAAGACACGTCCTGCTCCCGCCCCGCCTGGGAACCCTCGGCGCCCCCCGCCCCTTCCCAGGAGGGGGGGCTGGGCCGGGCGGCGAGGGGGGCGCCGAAGCCCACCAGGACACCCCCTCCGCCAGGGTGCGCATGCGCGTAGGGCGAGGGGAAGGCGCGCTGCCGCCGCAGGCGGAGGCCGGAGCCACTCACGCTGCGCGGCGGAGAAGGCCGCGTGCGCCAGGGCGAAGAGTCCGACGCCGACCAGCCCTTTCCACAGAGAGGCGGCCGCCATCGTCTGCCTCGTTCCCTCACAGGCACTGCCGGGGCCGCGCACGCGCACGAAAGGCCAGCGGTAAGCTTCCGGCGAGAGCTGAGACGCGAACGCGATGCGACGCGAGGAGTCGGGCCTTCGCCGATCGGCGCGCGGGGATGACGTGATGCGCAGCGGAGGCTGGTGGGAGCCTCTCAAGCAAGCAAGCAAGCAAGCAAGCGCCTAAGAGAGGAAGGAGGAAGTGGGCGGGGCCGAGTTCAGGTGGGCCTGCCAATGGCTGCGCCACACGCCCTTCTTCGCCGCCTGACTCTCTTGGCTCGGTCGCACCCGAGTTTCTGAGGGGATGAGTTTGGCGCCTCTTTTCTTCGCCCTCAGCGCCTCTTCCTGTTCTCCTCTTGTCACCAAGCGCCTTTCCCATAACCGATAAATATCCATATACAAAGCAAGGGGAACTTTTAAATTGAAAAAGACAACAACATCAAGCAGGCCATGAGGAAACATAATAAAACAGTTATTACTAATCCGGGTCCTATTCCTGCCGAAGGAGCACAAGATGGCAGATACAGCAAGAGCAAACATTTAAACCAACTTAAAGCGGCCGTTAAAAATAATTCACAAGCATTTTAAAAACAGCCAAAACATTCACACCTGTTTTTTTAGATAACAAACCCCCACAACTTGAAGCTATTCACAACTAGGGATCTCAGAGTTGCCAGAAGCAGTATATCTTCCAGCCACCAAAGGCCTGAGCAATTAGAGGTGTTCCTAAATTTCTTCTGAGATTCAGTAATGAAGGAAGGTGTCCAACAAAGGGGGAGCCACCATTGATAAGGCCCTGCCCTTGCCCCCAGCACACCTGGTGGAGCCACCACCAAGAAGGCCTCACCTTCCGGCCATAGGGTGGCTCTGGAAGTCACTGGTTCAAATGTTGCTTTAAGTGAGACGCTTGCATATTGTTTGAATAATATATTTTAAAAATAATTTTAAAAGAAAAGGCCTTCTAGGTAGTTAATAGTATAGGATAGTAATAATATTGAAGCCTTGGCTGTCTAAAGTTAAGCAGAAATGTCAAAACAATAATAACATGCTCAGTAGCAAGATAGGTGGAAACATAAGCCCTTCCAATGATTTATTTGTATTATATTTAAAGCATTTTTATCCTGCTCTTGGGTTTAAAAAAGGCTACCAGAGTGACTTACAAATGTCACTGATGAGACAGTCTCTGCCCTCAGGTTTAATATCTGAAAGATGCTACCTTTTGTGTCGTGTCTTTTAGATTATAAAACGGAGGGGAAAGGCTGTCTTTGTAAGATATATTTGTAAGCCGCCAAGGCAACCTTTTGAGGAGGGTAAAAAGAAAAGGGAAACTTGGGCTCTGCAGAGTTTTTATTCGGAGCCAATAGAATGGAATAATTTTAAAATGGTAGCTGCTCTTTCCTGCAAAACTGACACAGTATTAATGACGTCCAGAAATTTTATCAAGCAAAGGTATAATGTATTTATCATTAGTCATTTAATATTATGGATGGTCTGGGAGCATCATTATAATTTAGCTTTTCATGATCAAGGTTAAAATTCCCATTGAACTCAATGGGCCCTTACATCTGAGTAGACATGCAGAGAATTGCACTGCAGCACTCTCATTATTTCTTTCCTTCTTACTTTATTAACTAATTTATTTCTTGTTTGCTTTATTAATCAATGATTAATATACTTTTTTTAAAAAGCTAGTAATGGGGTGTTAGACAATCTTCATTTAATCATTTTCAGATCATGGGTGTCAATACTTATCAATGTTTGCATTAGGCTTCCATCATAAGGTATATAATTTTTAATATTTTAATATTTTGAGATGTTTGTTGTACACTGCCCTGGGCTCCCTTGTGGGAAGGGCAGAATAATAATAATAATAATAATAATAATATGCACTTACCTGTGGGACTTCTTAGTGTATTGCAGCTGTGAGAAGGAATTTTCCATGCTAAGGATGAAGAACTGAAAACTGGCAGTATCATAATGCCTTATTATAAATGTATGCGAGGTTTTGTATTTTGAATGCATTCTGGTCACCACACCTAAAAAGGAGTTTCAGCACTGAAAAAGAGGCAGAAAAGCACAATTGAAATAATCAAGGGGTTTTGAATTTCTTGATTTCCGGAGAGGCAATACATGGGGAAACAGAGAGATGGTATAGGTTTATAAAGTAATGACATATGGGAAGATTAATTGTTCTCTGCTTCCCATGATATTTGAATTTGGATTGTCCAATTAAACTTTTATTCATATCACGCTGGAATACAAACTTCATGAATGGAGTCAGTTCAGTGCCTTGTTTTCACTTCTGAAATGTAATTCTTCTACTTTTTACCTGTGAATAACATTGGTCGTTAGTCATGGTAGCTAAATGGACTAAATGCTGAAGCAGAACAAGGTTGTAAAGCCCTCCCTTGGGAATACTCAAGATGAAGTGAGTATGAATGAATGTTCATTGGATCGGCCCTTGGATCACTAATAAACATGATACCAAAACTTCCATAAAGGCGCAGTAGTTACAGTTAAAATTAATATATTATATGTATGCAATTCCTTGTGATAAGCAGAGATTTGTTTATAAAACAAATAAACATGTAAGCAGGTAAATTTGATGACAGCAAGATATGCTTTATACTCTCATGTCTTCAAATCACTATGACAGCTGACAGAAATGGAATCCAAAAACTTCCCCCTGCATTTAGTGGCTTTTACTCTGAATGAAGCAACTCTCCAGGTTACATACTATCATGTGCTTATAGCAGGAAGCCCAGATTCTTTCAAATCCAAGTATTTAATTCTCTTTAATAATAGCTCGAAATAATGTTCTGTAATATCAGTATACAACTGACACTGAAAGATATAATGAACCAAAGCCTCACAGACATTAGGATGTTGCACTGGGATCCCATGAAATCTCCCCAACGGCACCATAGATTCCATTTGTTCGAAATGTAATTGAGTGAAAGCTTTCCAATAGTCAGTTGTCAAAGGGAATAACAAAGCATTTTTCATACTGATGCTGATGTTTTACATTTCCCAACCATTTCACTGTTCTTGAGGATGTGGGAATTCTGGTTTTTCTTTGGATTACATACTGTAGATTAAGTTAGTGTTAATATGTCTATGGCCATCTCTGTTGAAAATGGTAAATGCTTTATTTTCCTTGCTCTCTGGGGCAAGTGGCAAGGTATCAAAGTAACCATTTCTTTAGTCTGCACATTTAGATAATAAGACAGATATATTTGTGGGGTCCTTCAATACAGCTCTGACTTGATTGGGTAGATAAGATTGGGTAGAATCATAAAATCACAGAATTGAAAAGGACTCCAAGGGCATCTAATCTAATTCCCTGAAATGCAAGTTATTAAATTGCTAAATAAACTGCTTTTATTATTTCAGTTTCCATGCTGCTATTCCACTCACAACATAACAATAAAAAATACAAATCAATACATCATTAACAATAACAGTTTAAATGCTAATTTATTTCAAAACATAATATGGCAATCCAAATAAATAATTCATTTTGATAATATGAATGTTATATTTTAATTCATGATAAAATAAACTTTCAATTATGAAAACATATCAATTGATGTCTGTTGTTGTTGTTGTTTAGTTGTGTCCGACTCTTCGTGACCCCATGGACCATACAAATCAGAATTGGATATTTGCTTGTTAAAATTAGTTCCTGACCTTGATCCCAAAGGAGCCTTGGTCTGTGGGAACATAATGATAAACATTTCCAGTACCATCAGATATAAACAGTTAAATAACCAGCAGCCAGTATGTGGCAGTAGTAACAAATAAAGTGCATAACACTTTTTTCCACAGAGGCTAAAAACTGAAGTGCACACAGTTTGTATTAGCTGGGTCACATACTATAAACGTGCACTAATTAATCCTTGCACAAAGTCATTCTGTGTTGGCAACAGGTGGTTTCAGTCACCTCCTTCAGTCTGGCTTCTCAACAACCATCACAACACCCCTCCCTTTCCTCAATCTCACCTGGGGGGTGGGCATAACTAGGGCAGCCAAAAGGATACCCCCCATCCCCCACCCAAAGGGAACCCTTGTATTTCGCCCCACCACCTTCTTTTCACCCCTGACCAAAATACTGGCAAGGGGCCTCCCCCCCCGCGTGGTCTCCAACCGTGACTCTCAAATGGTGTGGCGGCAGGAGAGAATGGCATGTGTCAAAGAAGCATTTAAACATTTCAGTGCAGTATAGTATGCTATCGATTGATTGATTGTAGAATATGGATAAACGTATTTTCAAAACGAGAGCAAGACCATCAAGTGACAATGAGGACAATCCTAGCTGTTTTCCAATGTTTCCGTTATCAGTAAAAAAATTACCATACTTTTCCGTGTATAAGACTAGGATTTTTTTACTAAAAATGTTAAAAGGGGGATAGTCTTATACACGGGGGCAATCTCCCCCCATTTTCTTAATTTTGAGTCCCCCAAAATAGGGGGAATCTTATACACGGAAAAACACAGTACCGTAAGTATTTTTATTTTATTTTATTCTGAAAGTGTCGGTCCACGGAAAAAAGTTTGAGCACCTATTATTTTTTGGGAGAACTACAGACAGCTTTAACACCTTCACCTTCGTGAGTGATGTCAAAGTTACAGCGCCTGCTGTGTCTGTGTACAGACTGATACTGGACGACGGACATGTTTTGCTGCAGCTGGGGCAGAGGAAAGTGTCCGCTTTGGCTGCTGCAGGTGCACTATGGCAGTGCCTCTCTCTGTGCTCCTCCCAGCTGTCATTCCTCCTCTGGTCACTGCTGTGGATGCACCACCTGACCATCTGTCTCCAGGCACTGGCTGTCATCTGCAAAGGATTCCCACAAAGCAGAACCAGTGAAGATCCTGTGGTGAGCCAGTGTGGTGTAGTGGCTAAGAGCGGTAGTCTTGTAATCTGGAGAACCGGGTTCGAGTCTCCGCTCCTCCACATGCAGCTGCTGGGTGACCTTGGGCCAGTCACACTTCTCTGAAGTCTCTCAGCCTCACACACCTCACAGAGTGTTATGGGGGAGGAAGGGAAAGGAGAATGTTAGCCGCTTTGAGACTCCTTAAAGGGAGTGAAAGGCGGGATATCAAATCCAAACTCCTCCTCCTCCTCCTGTGTGAGTGTCTGGAGGTGGTTGGCTAACAGATTGAGGTTGAATCCTGACAAGACAGAAGTACTGTTGTGCGTGAGCAGCTGTGTGTGGGGGGGGGGACTCCCTGGTCCTGAATGGGGCAACTGTGTCCCTGAAGGACCAGCTGCGCAGCCTGGGGGTCATTTTGGGCTCACCTCTGTCCATGGAGGCGCAGGTCAATTCTGTGTCCAGGACAGCTCCATCTGGGACGCAGGCTGAGACCCTCCCTGCCCGCAAACTGTCTGGCCAGAGTGGTGCATGCTTTAGTTATCTGTCGCTTGGACTACTGCAACGTGCTCTACGTGGGGCTGCCTTTGAAGGTGACACGGAAACTGCAATTAATCCAGAATGCAGCAGCTAGACTGGGGACTGGGAGTGGCTGCCAGGACCACATAACACCGGTCTTGAAAGCCCTGTTTAGGGAAGTTTTGAATGACAGATGTTTTAATGTATTTTTAATCTTTGTTGGAAGCCGCCCAGAGTGGCTGGGAAACCCAGCCGGATGGATGGGGTATAAATAAATTATGATGATGATGTCATGTTTGTTGTAATAAGGAGGATGTTAGCCTCGCACTGTGTATCCAGGCTTCAGCTCCGGGACACAAGGAACTCAGAATGGCAACCGACAGCAGCTTCTCGCCGTTCAACCCAGCATCTGGAAACTGGGAAGCATACGCCTCCCATTTCACCTTCCTCCTAGAAGCCAAAGGGGTCACCGATGAAGAAGACGCCACGAAGAGGGCGATATTCTTCAGCATCTGCGGAGAGGAGACGTTTGAAATCGCCCGGGCTCTCCATGCACCTGAAGACGTCGCTACTGTTCCATACAAAACAATAATGGAACAGCTGAAGGGGCACTTTTCGCCGCAGCCCTCAGTGGTGGCTCGTCGAAATGCCTTCTACGCAAAGCGGCAAGCCCCTGGGGAAACCATAACTGGGTTAGTGACCTCTCTCCGCCAAGGCGCCCGGTTCTGCAACTTCTCAGAGCTGGAGAACATGCTTCGAGACCGCCTCGTCGGTGGCCTGAAGGATGAGAAGCTGCAACGAAGCCTCTACGCTAAGAAGGACCTAACGTTCCAGGTCGCTCTGGAGGAGGCCCTGGCAACGGAAGCTGCCAAGAGGTCGACACAAGAGGCACGGCCAAGCCTGCCATCCCAACCGAGGGTCCACCACAAAGACCTCACCGACGACTCAGGATCTGACAGGGAGGAGGTGCACCGAGTACAGCAGTGCACTCAAGCAGCCCACATACCACAGCTGCCTCGACGAGAAGGAGGGAACTGCGCAAGCTGCGGGGAAAGTCACGAGAGGAGGACCTGCCGTTTCCGCAACGCAGAGTGCAGGCAGTGCAGAAAATTGGGACACATCGCCCGGGTGTGTCGAGCTCGGCCCACCCGACGCCAGGCATCAGATGACCAATCCAAGAGCCCCAGGTCTCGGGGCCCAATGCACCACGGAAACTCGACGGAGCTCACGGACTTCCAGGTATACCAGTTGCCCCACCCCAACGTAGAGAAAATTTATGTAGAGGTACAGATAGAGGGGGCCCCATGCTGCATGGAGCTTGACACGGGTTCAACTCTATCCATAATCTTGGCAAGGACCTTAAGGAAACTGTGTCCTACTGGGGGTCCCAAACTCAGGCCGGCCCCATTCACCCTCCGGGACTTCCAGAAACGTAAGGTCCCCACAATGGGGGTGGGGACCTTCAGGGTGCAATACCGAGGGCGGACGCGGCAACTGGACTTGCTTGTGGTCAAGGGCCCCTACATTAGCTTACTGGGATTGGCATGGTTTGGACCACTGAGGCTAGCTATCACCGGGGTGAACCATACTACCTTACAAGTGGACGTGGACGCCATATGCAAGGAATTTCCAGGGGTTTTCGATGGGAAATTGGGACAGTATACGGGCCCCCCCATTGCTCTACAGCTTGACCCCGCAGTACGACCGGTCAGGCTCAAGGCCCGCCGGGTCCCGTTCGCCCTGAAACCCCGTATAGACGAGGAATTGGACCGGCTCGTGGAGCAAGGAGTGCTGGAGCCGGTGCCTAATGCCCCCTGGGAAACCCTAATCGTCACACCCGTCAAGCCCAATGGTTCGGTCCGAATCTGCGCAGACTACAAATGTACCATAAACAAGGCCCTCACGGCCCATGCATACCCAGTGCCAGTGGTCAGCCATGTCCTTGCCACCCTGGCTGGGTTGAAAATTTTTGGCAAGCTGGACTTGGCCCAAGCATATCAACAGCTGCCAGTAGATGAGGCCACAGCAGAGGCCCAGACGATTGTGACGCACAGAGGAGCGTTCAGGGTAAAGCGGCTGCAATTCGGTGTCAGTGTGGCACCAGGCATATTCCAGAATCTAATGGACTCGCTCCTTAAAGGGATTCCTGGCGTCACCCCCTTCTTCGATGATGTGTTGATTGCCGGGCCCACACCAGAGGAGTTTGAGGACCGCCTCCGCACCGTTCTGCACCGTTTCCAGACGGCAGGTCTCAAGGTGAAGCGGGAAAAATGTCTACTAGGAGTGCCTCAGGTGGACTTTCTGGGATTTATGGTGGACGCAGAAGGGGTCCACCCGACTGGGGACAAGGTACGGGCCATTTGTGATGCCCCAGCGCCCAAGAGCAAGACTGAACTTCAGGCCTTCTTGGGACTATTGAACTTTTACCATTCCTTCCTTCCCCATAAGGTGGCGTTAGCGGAGCCCCTGCACAGACTCCTGGACAAGCGGGCCCCTTGGGTGTGGGGCCAGCGCCAGGAGGCCGCATTCCAGGCAGTCAAGGACTTGCTTGTCTCAAACTCGGTCTTGGCACACTTCGACGAGAGGCTGCCGGTGGTGCTAGCATGCGACGCCTCGCCCTATGGAATTGGCGCTCTCCTGGGACACCAACTCCCGGATGGAAGAGAGGTACCGGTGGCATACTTTTCCCAGACACTCAACGCAACCGAGCGGAACTACTCACAAATAGACAAGGAGGGTCTGGCAATCGTGAAGAGAGTAAAAAAATTCCATGATTTCTTGTATGGGCGGCCCTTCACCGTGGTGACTGACCACAAGCCGTTGCTTGGCTTGTTTGCCCCCGAAAAGCAGACCCCCCAAGTGCTGTCTCCTCGCGTCCTCAGGTGGTCAATTTTCCTTGCCAGCTACCAGTATGCACTGATTCACCGCCCGGGGAAGGCGATGGGCCATGCGGACGCCCTCAGCAGGCTACCACTACCGGAAACAGGCCCCGACCCAGCACCTGCACAAGAGGTTATGAGCCTGGAGCTGCTTCCCGACCGCCCCATTCAGGCACAAGAAGTTGCACACCATTCCAAGAAAGATAGGGTCATCTCCCGGGTCCTGGACTGGGTGTGGAGGGGATGGCCCAGCAGCAGCCCTGGGCCAGAATTCGCTGGCTACACAACCCGCAAACATGAACTGTCGGCCCACAAGGGGTGCCTGTTATGGGGAAGCAGGGTCGTTGTTCCCCAGCACCTCTGCAAAAGGGTCCTCACAGCCCTACACGAGACACACCCAGGGGTAGTAAGAATGAAGGCCCTTGCCAGGAGTTATGTGTGGTGGCCGGGGATCGACGGAGAGATAGAGGCCTGGGTCAAACACTGTCAGGCCTGCCAAGGGCCCCAATCCAGTCCTGGGAGTCCGCCCGAGCACCATGGTCACGCCTGCATGTGGACTTCGCTGGCCCCTTTCAGGGGAAAACATTCTTCATAGTGGTGGACTCCTACACCAAATGGCTGGAAGTCGCACTGGTACCATCCACTTCTACATCCGCAGCCATCCAGGTACTACGCAGGCTGTTTGCAACCCACGGGCTCCCTGACACTCTCATCTCAGACAACGGGACTGCATTTACGTCAGGAGAATTCCAAACCTTCACAGCGCACCAATGGCCACCAATGGCCAAGCAGAACGCATGGTGCGGACCACCAAGGACACCGTTCGCCGCATGACTCAAGGGGATTGGGAGTACCGCCTTGCCGCATTCCTCCTAGCACAGCACAGCACCCCCAGCTCAACGACTGGTCGGAGCCCCACTGAACTACTAATGGGTCGGCGCCTTGCAATCAGATTGGACCGCCTTCACCCCGATAGAGCTCAGGATGAGGTAGTGGTGGGGGAAGGCAGGAACCCCCGGACCTTCGAGGCCCAGGACCCAGTGTACGCAAAGAATTTTGGGGCAGGCCCAGCATGGGTACCCGCCACAGTCACCAGGGTCACTGGCCCCGTGTCGTACGAGGTGCTAACAGATGGGGGGCAATGCTGGCGCCGCCACTGCGACCAGATACGGCGACGATTCCTGGGAGAAAACCAGGAGGAGGAAAGGTCAGAGGAGTCCCAAGGGAGCAGAGGGGCAGTGAGGCCCATAGAGCAGGAGGGGCCAGCAGGAGAGGCAGAATCAGTAAATACAGAGAGGACCCGCGAGGCCGAAAGGATACCGGAACCAGAACCACGACTGAGCGAGCCGGTTGCGCCAGACCAAACAGGCCCATCACAGCCAGCATCCTTGGAACACGAGCCAGAACCTGAACCCCGGACCAGGGAACACCACAGGCCACAACGCACACGTAGGCCGCCGCCGTACCTTGAGGACTATGAATGCGACCTCCCGGGCAGGACTGGAACTTAGAGGGGAGGGGTGTTATGTACTGAGTTGAATAGGATCCAAACTGCAGCAGTCTGATTGGTCCTAGAACAATAGGATTCAGAATGCAGCAGTCTGATTGGTCTTAGAACAATGCAGCAGTATGATTGGTTGGCAGGAACCACCCAATCATGCTCCAGATATAAGTGAATCCACAACCTGATTGGCTTACAGTAGAATTCCAGAATTAGCCAATCATGTGCAGCCCATTGTGTAAATAATGTATATAAAGCAGATACTTTGAGGGGACTTTCATTCATTCCTCCTCACCACTATGAGCTGAATAAAGAGCATGAAATCACTTTGTGACTCTGAGTATATTTCAGAGGAATAGAGCTTCCACACCTGGATCTGCTGGTCCTGTGGCTCCTGGGTGGGCCTGCCCTAGGCGCAATCACTGCTCTTCCAAGGGGACCCACTCCAGAACGGGGCCATCTTTACCCGGGGGTGCAAGGGGGGTGGGGCACTCAGGCACTGATTTCTTCGGGGTGCCAGATGCCTGCCGCTGAAGCCACCCAAGGTCTTAACTATCTACCTGTTATGAAATAATAAATAATTTGGATCAAACTAGAAAAACAAAATACATATATACCTAGGTATTACTGATGCCCCCTGGCCAGGGCAGGCCTCCTGGCGAGAAGTTGGGCTGCAGCACCCAAGCAGCCTGGCAGTGCCTGCTGGCCTATAGCAACGCCCTGCTCTCCATCCTCACCCTGTCCTGGGGGAAGCAGGTGCGTCCCTTGTGTTGTGACGTGGGGTTTGTGATTTCAGCTCTCTTGACATAATATGCTGGAGACAGTTCTCTAGTAACACTTCTTTATTACAGCAACAAGACTGGGGACTGATGGAGGGAAGAGCTACATTTATAGGGACAGGGAACTATCTAGAAAGGAGACATTTTGGAGGGAACAATATCAGGCAATCACAGTCCTGCCTTTTGGAGGCAACCAATAAGACAGAGGATCCAAATACAACAGCTTAAATGAACCAATAGTAGCTGTACCCTCTGGAACCAAAAGGCAGTTACTTTACCCTAATGCAAATACAGACAATAATAATACAGATATAAAATCCTTTGACTCAATACACAACACCTTGCTGGGGGAGGGGGAGCCGTTCCCCGCCACGCGCGGAGGGCGGGTCAGCTGCACGGGTTGTAGTCCCGCCTGCCCCGGGGACCAGGCTGGGAGCAGGAACGAGGCGGGGCTGCCCTTTCGCATGGAAGAGGCGAGGTTTCTGCAGCAGCCTCTTCCTTTTGGAAGGCGAAGCAGCGGGGCTGGATTAGAACAACGGCGGCGCTTGGCAGACGCAACTAAATTTGGGGGTGCCGGGCGGTTCTTTGCACCCCAGACGGCCCTGCATGATGTCACGTTTGTTGTAACAAGGAGGAATAGAGCTTCTTCCACACCGAGATCATCCTGCGGCCCCTGCTGCCGCCTCGCCTCGCCTCCTGGGCGGGCCTGCGCCCTGGGCGCGACCGCTGCGCTTCCCAGGGGGACCCACTCCGGAGCCCACCCTGCGCTCCGCCGCGCGCCCGGCGCTGCTCTCCCCACGGCGCCTGCTCCTCGCGCGCCCCTGCTGGCCGCGCCTGCTCGGCCTGGGATCGGCGCTTCTTCCTCCCTCTCAGTCCCGGCTGCGGGGAGGGAAGAAGCGGAGGGGGACCCGGAGGAGCCATGGCTGCCCTGGCCCAGCTGCCGCGGGGCGGCTGGAGAGCCGGGCCGGCGGGACACCTGGGGGACCCTGGCCGGCGGCAGCAGCGGCTGCTCCTGGGGCTGCTGCTGGTGGCGGCGGCGGGGCTGGGCGCCCGGGCAGAGCCGCTGCTGGCCTCCGGAGCGCGGCCCGTGGCGCTGGAGGAGGAGATTGTGTCCGAGAAGGCGGCCGAAGCCAGCCACCGCCAGGACAGCGCCAACCTGCTCATCTTCATCCTCCTGCTCACCCTCACCATCCTCACCATCTGGCTCTTCAAGCACCGCCGCGCGCGCTTCCTGCACGAGACGGGCCTGGCCATGATCTACGGTGGGTGCAGCGCGCCGCGCTGGGTGCAGGGAGGGAGGCTGGCAGAGACCCCCTGGCGGGCACCCGGGCCACTTTCCAAGGGGGCCCGTCGGCCATTTAGGAGCAGGGATGCAGGCGTGCCGGATGTAGGTATGAGCTAAATAAGCTATAAGTTAGGGCCCCCCTCTCTTGGGGGCCCCCCAAAAAATGAAAGGGAAAAAATCCTGGATGTACATTTCCAAAATATAAGATAAAAAAACCAAATAAAATAAAACCTACATACAGCAACAGTGTGTTGTGTTGTGTAGGCTCCTATTTGTTATGTGCAAATTTCTTCAGGTACCTATTAGGTCCATAAATTACCATATCATATATTCAACACAAAAAACAGTGGCAATTTGTTGTGGACAAAGGACAGCTGGACATAGAAAGGGCCCCATTAACTTCAGGAGCTGAGGGCTTCATCAAACCTCAATCCAGCCCTGGATGCAGCGCTGCTCCACTGTGGTGCCACGGTGCTGCACCCCCCCCCCCCTTTTGAGGCATCTTCCCTTGCTCCCACCGCCTGCCCACATCTGTGTGTGGAGCCCACGCCTAGGAGAGGGGCAGGGGGAATCGCTGGGGCCGTTATCAACGTGCCCGGCAGCGAGTCCACTGCCTACCTGTGCGCACACCTTTAGATTCAGGACCTGCGCGGTTTCCTTCATGCATATGATGAAGCGAGCTGCTGCCTCCGAAATAAAGGTCGTGTTTATTAGCCCTCCGGGTATCATGAAACCATTTGTTTTTCCATGTTCAGAGGCGCTTCATGAGCATAAGCAACAGGTAAGATGGTTGTATTGCTGCTCTTTCTGGAGCTTCCCACACAAGGTGAGGCTTGGTGACAGAACGCCTGGCCGAAAGGTGCCGGGGTTGAGACAACAGAGCTTCTTTTTCTGCCTTGCACTCCCTTTCACACAAAAATAAAAAGAAACGCCTCCCTTACTACTTAGTTGCCATTCTGCTCACAGTGCAGAATCCCTGAAACTGCCACACTCTTGCCCTGTGGGCAGTTTATGACCTTTGGACAGTGCTGCTGCAAGGTTAGGAAACAAATCCATTAGTTTGGGACTCCTGAGGACCCCACTATAGCTGTGAGATGGTGATTTGGTTTCCCCACTCTGACCACATTTTATAGCGGGATTAATAGTCACAAAGTGTTTTACAATCGGCTCCTGTTAGAGCTGACATGGGGGATCACAAAGTGTTGCTCCCTAGTTCTCATGCACAGGATCACAGCTCAGAACCGTAAGAAGAGCCTCCTGGATCAGAGCAAAGGCCCATCTAGCCCAGCATCCTGTTCTCAGTGACCAACCTGATGGCCGGAGGAGGCTCAAGCAGGACAGGACGGCAGCAGTGCCCTCCCCAATTGGGGTTCCCAGCAGTGGATTCTGCCTCCGAGAGCAAGGGAGCACCTACTGCTGATAGCCTTCTGCTCCATTAATTTGCCTAACCCTCTTCAGGATTAGTATGCCAGGTGTGTTATTATTCTCACCAGCCATCTTGGAGGTAGCTCTCTTTTAATCCTGTTTTTTACAGGCAGGGTGGGTTTGATTTAAATCAAATCAATTTAAATCACTAGTCAGTAAGACTTGATTTAAATCATTTATTTTTTTTTTACAGAAAGACTCATTCTTGCTGGTATATTCTTAATATTTACAACCAGACGAAGATTTCGTTTTTAGAACATTAAATTTTCAGAGTCATTTTGACAGTTCTATAAAAAATTACTGATTTAGTTATACTGTTAGAAATACATAGAAAGATAATTATGTAATTATGGTTACAGATAGGTAGCCGTGTTGGTCTGCCATAGTCAAAACAAAATAAAAAAATTCCTTCCAGTAGCACCTTAAAGACCAACTAAGTTAGTTCTTGGTATGAGCTTTCGTGTGCATGCACACTTCTTCAGATACACTGAAACAGAAGTCACCAGACCCTTCTATATAGTGAGAAGGTGGGGAGGGGTATTACTCAGAAGGGTGGTGGGATTGGGTGATTGGCAGATAGCTGTGATGAGCCTGTTGACGACTCTTAACGACTGCAATAGGTCTTACAGGAAAAAGCAAGGGGTGAGAAGGTGAAAAATGGCTTTGTCATGTATAATGAGATAAGAATCCAATGTCTTTGTTCAGACCAGGTCTCTCCATGGTTTTAAGTTTGGTGATAAGTTGCAATTCAGCAGCTTCTCTTTCCAGTCTATTTCTGAAATTCCTTTGTAATAGAACAGCTACTTTGAGATCTTGTATAGAATGTCCTGGGAGATTGAAGTGTTCTCCTACTGGTTTCTCTGTCTTGTGGTTCCTGATGTCGGATTTATGTCCGTTTATCCTTTGGCATAAGGTTTGGCCTGTTTGTCCAATATAGAGAGCTGAAGGACACTGTTGGCATTTGATGGCATACACAGTGTTAGACGATGAGCAATTAAATAGTCCCGAGATGGTATGTGTGATGTTGTTGGGGCCAGTAATGGTGTCGTCCGGGTGTATGTGGCAGCAAAGTTGGCATCTGGGTTTATTGCAGGCTCTGGTGCCAGTGTCCGTGTTAAGTCTGGTTGTAGTATTATTGTGGGTTAGGAGTTGTTTAAGATTGGGTGGCTGTCTGTAGGCAATGATTGGTCTTCCTCCCAGGGCTTTCTTTTTAATGTAATTATGGTGAGGTTTAATAAGTTAACAGTTTATATTTGGACAACTTTTCAGCTGTACTTGATTGGAAGGAGAAAAATAATCATTTCCTTAATGACAATTTAAACAATTTATTTAACTAAAACAATAACATTATAGCATATGTATCCATGTTTGTGAACTGATGTAGTTAAACATTTTTTTAAAAAACAACACACACCTTAGACTGAGTTTTAGCACACATGAAAAACTTAAAACAAATCCTTATTTCCTGATGAATAGCCTCTGGACTATAATGTAATGTAGATAGAATACTATCTTTAGGAAGATTTTTCCTCCAAAAATGTTTTATTTTAAAAATCCAAGTTAAATCAAAAGAATGCTATTTAAATAAAAAAAATCTGATTATATCAACAAAATCCTATTTTTTATTTCAAAAAATCATTGATTTCTCCCACCCTGCTTTATACAAATCTACGTTGTGTGTGCAGTTCTGGTGAAGGAGAAGGCAGAGCTGGAAAAGTTTCTGAGAAGGGCAACTGAAATCAGGGGGTGGCAGCCATTTTCCCTATGAGGAAAATGGACCTTTCTCACTTAGACATGATAAAGGACTATGCAATTCTGTGTGGGAAAAGTGGGTGATTTTTTTTCTTTCCCCTCTTCTATAGGGCTAGAATCCAAGTGGATCCAATTTTTTTGATTTTTATTTTTAAATCATTTATTTTTATCCACCTTGTTTACAGGTGAGAGTGAGAGATTTCGACCTTCTGAAGGCTATCTAGTGAGTTTGTGGCCAAACAGGATGTTAAATGATAGAATCATAGAATCATAGAGTTGGAAGAGACCACAAGGGCCATCGAGTTCAACCCCCTGCCAAGCAGGAAACACCATCAGAGCACTCCTGACATATGGTTGTCAAGCCTCTGCTTAAAGACCTCCAAAGAAGGAGACTCCACCACACTCCTTGGCAGCAAATTCCACTGTCAAACAGCTCTTACTGTCAGGAAGTTCTTCCTAATGTTTAGGTGGAATCTTCTTTCTTGTAGTTTGAAGCCATTGCTCCGTGTCCACTTCTCTGGAGCAGCAGAAAACAACCTTTCTCCCTCCTCTATGTGACATCCTTTTATATATTTGAACATGGCTATCATATCACCCCTTAACCTCCTCTTCTCCAGGCTAAACATGCCCAGCTCCCTTAGCCGTTCCTCATAAGGCATCGTTTCCAGGCCTTTGACCATTTTGGTTGCCCTCCTCTGGACACGTTCCAGTTTGTCAGTGTCCTTCTTGAACTGTGGTGCCCAGAACTGGACACAGTACTCCAGGTGAGGTCTGACCAGAGCAGAATACAGTGGCACTATTACTTCCCTTGATCTAGATGCAATACTCCTATTGATGCAGCCCAGAATTGCATTGGCTTTTTTAGCTGTCGCGTCACACTGTTGGCTCATGTCAAGTTTGTGGTCAACTAAGACTCCTAGATCCTTTTCACATGTACTGCTCTCAAGCCAGGTGTCACCCATCTTGTATTTGTGCCTCTCATTTTTTTTGCCCAAGTGCAATACTTTACATTTCTCCCTGTTAAAATTCATCTTGTTTGTTTTGGCCCAGTTCTCTAATCTGTCAAGGTCATTTTGAAGTGTGATCCTGTCCTCTGGGGTGTTAGCCACCCCTCCCAGTTTGGTGTCATCTGCAAATTTGATCAGGATGCCCTTGAGTCCATCATCCAAGTCGTTGATAAAGATGTTGAATAAGACTGGGCCCAAGACAGAACCCTGTGGCACCCCACTAGTCACTCTTCTCCAGGATGAAGAGGAACCATTGATGAGCACCCTTTGGGTTCGGTCAGTCAGCCAGTTACAAATCCACTGAGTGGTAGCATAGTCAAGACCGCATTTTACCAGCGTCTTTACAAGAATATCATGGGGCACCTTGTCAAATGCCTTGCTGAAATCAAGGTAGGCTACATCCACTGCGTTCCCTTCATTTACCAGGCTTGTAATTCTGTCAAAAAACGAGATCAGGTTAGTCTGACATGACTTATTTTTCAGAAATCCATGCTGACTATTGGTGATCACAGCATTCCTTTCTAGGTGCTCACAGACTGTTTGCTTAATGATCTGCTCCAGAATCTTCCCTGGTATTGATGTCAGACTGACTGGGCGGTAATTATTTGGGTCCTCTCTTTCCCCCTTTTTGAAAATAGGGACAACATTTGCCCTCCTCCAGTCTGCCGGGACTTCGCCTGTTCTCCAGGAATTCTCAAAGATGACTGCCAGTGGTTCTGAGATCACATCTGCCAGTTCTTTTAATACTCTTGGATGCAGTTCATCTGGCCCTGGAGACTTGAATACATCTAAACTAGCCAAGTATTCTTGTACTATCTCCTTAGTTATTCTGGGCTGTGTTTCCTCTGCTGAATCATTTGCTCCAAATTCTTCAGGTCGGGCATTGTTTTCTTTATCGGAGAAGACTGAGGCAAAGAAGGCATTGAGGAGTTCAGCCCTTTCTGTGTCCCCTGTTTGCATTTCACCATCTTCTCCTCTGAATGACCCCACGGTTTCTTTGTTCTTCCTTTTGCTACGAACATACCCATAAAAGCCTTTTTTGTTGCTTTTAACCTCTCTAGCAAGCCTGAGTTCATTCTGTGCTTTAGCTTTTCTGACTTTGTGTCTACACGTGCTGGCTATTTGTTTGAATTCCTCTTTGGTGGTTTCCCCCCTTTTCCATTTTTTGTACACATCCTTTTTTAATCTTAACTCAGTTAAAAGTTCTTTAGATAGCCACCCTGGCTTCTTTAGGCACCTTCCATGTTTCCGTCTCATTGGTATTGCCTGAAGTTGTGCTTTTACTATCTCCCTCTTAACAAACTCCCAGCCATCATGAACTCCCTTTCCTTTTAGTATTACTGTCCATGGGATCTCACCCAGCGCTTCCCTAAGTTTTATGAAGTCGGCTTTCTTAAAGTCAAGAAATTGAGTCCTAGTATGCTTGGCTGCTCCTTTCCGCTGTATAGTAAACTTCAGAAGAGCATGATCACTTGCGCCTAATGATCCTTCCACTTCTACCCCACTAACCAGGTCATCAACATTGGTTAGGACCAGATCTAAAATGGCTGTTCCTCTTGTTGCTTCTCCCACTTTCTGGACAATGAAGTTGTCTGCAAGGCCAGTGAGGAATCTGTTTGACCTTATGCTCTTGGATGAGTTTGACATCCAACAAATATCCGGGTAATTGAAGTCCCCCATTACTACTATCTCCCTTCCTTTTGCATGCTTGGCCATCTGTTCCAGGAAGGCATCATCTATGTCCTCCGTTTGGCTTGGGGATCTATAGTAAACTCCCACAATGAGGTCCCTGTTATTCTTCTCTCCCTTAATTTTGACCCAAATGCTCTCACTTTGGCTTTGAGGTTCTAAATCTTGGATCTCTTCACAGGTATACACATCCCTGACATATAACGCCACTCCTCCTCCTTTCTTGTCTGGTCTGTTTCTCTGAAATAGATTGTATCTCTCCATTATTACATTCCAATCATGGGACTTATCCCACCAGGTTTCAGTGATGCCTATTATGTCATATTTAGTTTGCTGTACCAAGAGCTCAAGCTCATCTTGTTTATTTCCCATGCTTTGCGCATTAGTGTACAGACATTGAAGTCCATTAATCATTCCCCCGTGTCTCTTATTTAAGGATTTTTTCCTCCCGCCACTAGGTCTGCATCCTGTTTGCTCCATTTGGTCTATGACATTTGGATGATCATCTTCATCAATTGATAGACTCCTACCTTCAGGAGCACTGTCTCCCTCCCCCACATTAGTCAGTTTAAAGCCCTCCTGATGAGGTTTCTGAGATTTTTGGCAAAAACATTTCTCCCAACCGTTGTGAATCCAAACCGTTCCTGTTTACACCATTTGCGAAGCCAGCTGTTCACTTCCACTATTTTTCCCTCTCTCCCTGGGCCACGTCGTTTAACTGGGAGGACAGATGACATGACAATTTGTGCATTTAATTGCTTCAATTTCCTGCCCAGAGCCTCATAGTCTCTTTTGATCTTCTGGAGGCTATTGCTTGCAGTGTCATTGGTTCCCACATGAACCAAGAGAAAGGGGTGTTTGTCAGTGGGTTTTATGATTCCTTGCAGTCGTTCAGTTACATCTTGGATCTTAGCCCCAGGGAGACAGCACACTTCCCGAGACATCTTGTCAGGCCCACAGATCACTGCTTCTGTTCCCCTCAGTAGGGAATCCCCTATCACCACTACACGCCTCCTCTTAGGTTTGGTCGGGGTTCTTCCGTGAGCTGTCCGTTCCAAGGTCGCCTGCACATTCCCTGAGGACTCACTTTGCTGCTTGTCTTCATATACCTGATCGACTGTAATGAGGGAGAGATCCTCAAATGGAGTCTGCTCTTCGTCTTCCATGCTAGGGGAGAGGACCTCAAAGCGATTGTGTATTTCTAAACAATCAGAGCGAACCCTGGGCCTCCTACTTCTTTGAGTCACGTTTCTCCATATATCTGGCTCTTGTGTTGGTGAACTAGCCTCCTTCTCAGGAGGCCCAAATCTTCTTCTCAGAAGATTTGAACTGAGAGTTCCCCAAATCCAGTATTGTACAGTCGTACCTCGGGTTACAGACGCTTCAGGTTACAGACTCTGCTAACCCAGAAATAGTACCTCGGGTTAAGAACTTTGCTTCAGGATGAGAACAGAAATTGTGCTCAGGCGGTGCAGAGGCAGCAGGAGGCCCCATTAGCTAAAGTGGTACCTCTGGTTAAGAACAGTTTCAGGTCAAGAACAGACCTCCAGAACGAATTAAGTACCACTGTATTCTAGATCCTGACTGGTAACAAGCTTTCTCTTTCGAACATAGGAATCCCTTAACTTTGGCAGGGCCAGTAATGCTTGTACACATATACCATTAATCTGTTCTTCCTTCCAGTGCTGCTTTAAACATTTTTTAGAGAGCTGCTGGGAAATTGACAGCACTTCCTTTGCTACCTCTCCAGTGCATGACTTGTGACACTTGGTTATTTTACTAGGGTAGTCACAAGAATGGTGATGGAAAATTTGAGACCTTAAACTCTTCGGAGAGAAAGCTGATTGCTCAACAGAAACAAACTAAAAACTGCAAGAAGTTTAAATTACTTTGTCTTAGATTCCCAAGTGATCAGGCTAGATATATCTGAGCTTGCTTATTACGAAGTTGCTAACTGAGCAAGGTTATATATAGAGAATGGTCTGCAAACATTTGGAATGGTTGTGTGCTACATATTTTTAAGAATTGGTGCCAATGCATACCTATGTTCCTATTTTAAAAGTTTGCAATAGATTATTGTACTTTCTTTGTAATTCCAGTGCTTACCATGGAGCCCAGTGACTTGAGCTTGGAAATGGGAGACCCCCCCCAAAGTCCGGCCAGCTGCAGAGGTTTTTGGGTAGTCCACAAAAGCAAGAATTTTGTGGCACTGTGAACAATAATGCCACTACAAATCTGGTAGTTTTCAGGGTGGCCTGAGACACACTGTCTTTATCACAGAGTAGTTATGAAGCTGAAAGAACAACACTTATAAATTGATTCTTAAGAACTGTAAAGCCATTTGTAATAGTGGGAAAAGATTTGGAGGGATCACTGTGGTAGTTGAGCATATAACCACATATATGCATATATATAAGGGTGGTTCTTGTGATATCTTTTGTTATTGATTAGAGTCCTGAGGTCCTTGTGTGAAGAGCCTGTTGGTGTCACCTTTAGATAGTCAGGATGGGTAGAGATTTACTGTCACACGCATGCACAGATGTGTCCTGCTCTGGAGGCCAGGACCTGAACCCATGGCTTCAAGTTACAAGAAAGGAGGTTCCAACTAAACATCAGGAAGAACTTTTTGACAGTAATAGCTGTTTGACAGCGGAACAGACTCCCTTAGGAGGTAGTGGGCTCTTCTTCCTTGGAGGTTTTTAAGCAGAGCTTGGGTGGCCACTTGTCATGTACGATCTAGCTGAGATTCCTGCATTGAGAGGGTTGGACTAGATGGCCCCTGGGGTCCCTTCCAACTCTCAAATTCCAAGATCTGTGACCTGTGACTTGTTTCAGACTTCCCCTGGGAGTGAGATTAAATCCTTTTTCAAATCTTAACTTGAACTTCAAATGCCAGTTGAATGAATGAACCTCAGTTTCTGTGTATATAAACACACAAAAAGTGAAATCGGATTTTTATTCCTGACCCCATATGAGGGCTGTAAAAGGATAAAGGTGAAATGAGTGACATTCTAAGATTGTTTTAGTATTACTTTCAGCACCTGCTGTGACTTCAGTTGGCTCCCAGAAGAAGTCCTCCGTGGTGGTATGGCTGCCACAAACTCCCCTCTGTGGGGCATGTAGACAATATCATCAGGACAACCTCAGTCACTTTCTCATGGGGTACATGTAGGTTCTGCCTTGTTTCCAAGATGTATCCAGGATCAGCATCCTAGGTTTCTCTTAGGTCCAGTTCTTGAGTCTCACCATGGACATATTTCTGTGGATAACTCTTTCTTACATAAACTTTAAATGGTTATGTTTGTAATATCTTCCTAAAGTCTGCCTATAATGCATGGCTAACCACCCATTGAGAACCACATTGACCCTTAGCCAGCTGTTTGGGAACACACACAAGGGGTGGGGGGTGGTTGCCCCCCCCTTTACCCAGAGGACCCAGAGGCACCCCTCCAGCTGATCCACATAGCTCATCTCCCCCTCTCTCATCAAATGATCAGTCTGAGATGAAGAAGGGGACGGTTGGCATTGCTGTCAGGGTGCTGAGCTGCATCTCTTTTTTTCAAACAAACAATTTTTACATCACCGCTGCCAAAATTGATTTGTTCTTAGACAACCAGAAAAATTTGCATAGATGGCCAAACCAGACCTCCAGACTAGGGACTAACCACCAGTAACTTATATCCTTTGTTGTGTATCTTTTATATTCGTTTTATATGTTTTTATATTTCTGTAAAACTGTCTTGCGTCGTTATTGAGAAAGATGGCTAAAGAGATTCAACAAATAATATCGTACTTAGATGATTGGTTGCTTTCCCCTCTTGTTGGTTACCAGATCTTTCTGAGAAGTGAAGCAAGTGCTGTTTCTCAAGTCCTGTTCCATTCTCTCTCATATAGGCAAGGACTTTACCCATGTGCTCAGGGTACAGAGTACAGTGGTACCTTGATTCTCAAACTTAATGCGTTCCGGAAGTCTGTTCCAAAACCAAAGCTTTCTAAAAGCAAGATGCACTTTCCCATAGAAAGTAATGCAAAACGGATTAATCTGTTCCAGACTTTTAAAAACAACCCTAAAACAGCAATTGAACATGAATTTTACTATCTAATGAGACCATGGATCCATAAAATGAAAGCAATAAATGATGCACTGCAGTCACACAGTCAGTCAATCAATCAATCAGTAGCTGAACTGGGTACCACACAGTAACAAAAACAAAAAAGAGCCATGAAAACGCAAATGAATAGCAAAAACAGACAGACCTCAGTGTAACACTCAAAACAGAAGTGTGGCACTCAAAACATATCATGTTTGGCTTCTGAAAAAAGTTCGCAAACCAGAACACTTCCTTCCGAGCTTGCGGTGTTTGGGTTCCAAGTTGTTTGAGTATCAAGGCATTTGAGAACCTAGGTACCACTGTAAAGCAAAGAGGTAGCTGACAGTGTCATGGAAATTTCCTTCCCTGAGCTTTTAAGAAGCCTCTGAGTTCCAAACCGTCAATTCAGATTGGGGGGGGGGGGGGCTTTTCCAGAAGATCAGCATTATCAAATGGAATTCTGCTTTGTAGGGAACATTAACACCTGAGAAGCAGTGAAGAGGCTGATCTCCTGGAAGGAGGTGCCAGACCTGCGCAATGAAAAGGTTGTAGGAAGAGCCACCTAGTTCAGTATTTTCTATGCCTGCTGGTGGGCAGCATGGGTTCAGGCAGGGATGTGGAGATGCTGGGGATTGAACCAAGGACCTTTTGCATGCAATGTGTATGCTTTTGCTTCTGAGCTTTGGCCCTTCCTTCCTTCTTCCTTCCTTCCTGGGAGGCAGGCAGGCTAACTGAGTGCAGCCTTCTTTTAGCAAGCTGGCCCAGCCCGGCCAATGCCTTAGGATGCTTCTTGTAGCACCAACCCCAGAAACGCTGCCCCTTCTCTGTCAGGGGACTAGCCACTTCCTTGCTCCCAGGCTACTCCGCTGTTGCTCAGCCTTCCTCTCTCCTCTCCCCTCTTGCTCCCTTTAGTCAATCTGTTATGCAAGATAGTTCCTAATAGCATCATGAGCATGTGTCATGTGAGCATGGAGGGTTTGTCCAAGTGTTTCTCTCACTATTTTTATGAGTCCTTATAGTAATTAAGTGCCTTGGAACTACAGACAGTCCAAGTTCCTTGTACTTGCACATTTTTTAAAATGTGTTTACTTTGTGCATACATCACAGTTTCACTTGTGCACTTTACAAATGTGGCAAACAAAGCGGTTCTTTGAGTGTTACATCCTGAGATCTTGTAGCCCCAAGCCTTAAAATCTCTTGGCTGTGGCTGCAGTTCTTCTCATTCAGCGCTCCCTTTCACTTTATTTATTTACAGTATTTATATACTGCCCACTAACAGGAATTCTCCCAGTAGCTTGCAGGTTAAAAAGGAAGGCGCTAAACTATAAAAATAGAACATGAAACACAAAATCTAAAACGGCCTTTGTGAGCCTAGCACCCTCCTAATCAAAACTTCTCCCATCAGTCCAAAACAATACTCACCAGCCCTGGCCAGCATGATCTTGCTTTCTGGGGCTGATGGCAGCAGTCGTCCAAGATATCTGAAGGGTGCCTGGCGGGTGCAGTTTGATCAAAACAAAATACAACCACAGCAGCAGAGTAAAACCGTTGGCAGAAGACAACCGTGCAGACACTGAAAGAGCACTGAATTTACTATTCACAGGTGTCCTGGTGGGTGTCGTCCTTCGCTATGGCATCCACATTCCCAGTGATATCAACAACGTGACTTTAAGCTGCCCAGTGCAGACCAGCCCTGCAACTCTGTTGGTAAACCTCAGTGGGAAGTTCTACGAGTATACCCTGAAAGGGGAAATCAGTTCCCACGAACCTAATAACGTTCAGGATAATGAGATGCTCAGAAAGGTAAGCTGGTTTTCTCCCTTCTCTTCTTTGCCCCTCCACCCTAGAAAGGGTTTCTCAGTTCCACCTCTGGCTTTCCAAACCAGTCTGGTTGGGCTGGGCTGACCAGGGCCAGTGGGCCCTGAAGCAACCAAGCAAGAAACCTGGTTTGGTAGGCTTTCTCATGTATCTCCTCCTCCTCCTCCTCCTCCTCCACCACCACCACCACCACCACCACCACCATCATCCCACTGGTCCTTCTGTGTTCTGTTATGGAAACCTGTTCATGTGCCCTGAATTCCTTTCCCATCCTTGTCTGCCCACCCTCATGCACTCCAAGGTAATTAGCTAATAGCACTATCTATTTCATCTTAAATTCCTTAGGTAGAGCCTCCAGAATGGAAGTTTCCTGTGTGTAGCCTTCTCCTTTTTTTCTCCCTGTACACACAAATCACATTTCTGTATTACCTAAAACTTTCCAGTTCTAGGTATGGTGAAGGGTGTTCCTGTTTAGAGTAATGGGAGCTTTTTCTTGTGAAATTATCCATTGTTCCCAGGTTGTAAAAGCCAAACATTTGGCTCCCTGAAGCAGTTGTGTTTGCTAACGTTTTTATTCTTGATTTAAAGTGAACTTAATTAAGCTTTATATACAGTCTTATGTAAAACTTTCCTTACCTGGATTTTTATTCATTCTTTTTTTTAAAAAAAACTTCTACAGGTGACATTCGATCCAGAAGTATTCTTCAACATCTTGCTCCCTCCAATTATATTTTATGCAGGATACAGCTTGAAAAGGGTATGTCCTTCCTCGTTTAAACCGATGCTTTAATATGTTGAAAGAAATTCTGGTGCTTTTACACCTTTGTCAGATGTGAATTCTGCTCTATCCTGTAGGCTCAGGTAATGATGCTGTCCATCTCAGCATTAATGTGTTAAAGATGAAGGGAACCCTGACCATTAGGTCCAGTCATGGCTGACTCTGGGGTTGCGGCGCTCATCTTGCTTTATTGGCTGAGGGAGGCGGCGTACAGCTTCCAGATCATGTGGCCAGCATGACTAAACCGCTTCAGGCGAACCAGAGCAGCGCACAGAAACGCCGTTTACCTTCCTGCCGGAGCGGTACCTATTTATCTACTTGCACTTTGAGGTGCTTTCGAACTGCTGGGTTGGCAGGAGCAGCGACTGAGCAACGGGAGGACACAAAGCTTCTTTTTAAAAAGCTGTAGAACTATTATAACTGTTTGCAGGCCTAGCCCACTTATTGAGCAAAACAACAAATTAGCACACCTCCTGCCCCCACCTGCTGCCTCTCCCCCTTGCCTTACTTTTAATGTCTGGGCCCCTCCCCCTCCTTGGCCCTTCCTCAGAGTAAGGTGTTGCAGGAGAACTGGCCCAAGAGGATGCAGCCTGTGCTGCCATCACTTTTCTGGAATGGCAGAAATGTTGCCACATGTCTGGAATTTGGAAGTCTATACAGTATTTTAGAAGTCTATATTTTTGCAATTTCACCCCAAAATAGCTCAAAAACTTATCAGTTATCTTTGAGATTTTGCTAAAAAGCTCAACCACTTTGTTCAAAACTAAAAAAGCTCAACAATCTTTGTGTCCAGATTTTGACTTTTTGAAATATGGCAACCCTATTTAACTTTCAAAATTATTTTAAACTTTTAAGTGATGCTTCAGAAGAATTTAAAAAGTGAAGGGGAGAAGGAGAAGAGCAGCAACACAACACCCTGTCTTCTTATGCCACCCATGCCAACTTGTGCAACCTGTCCTGTGACTGAAAACAGGCTTTTTTGCACATCCAGGTATTGTTTGTAATGAATGGGACCTGCAGCAAAATGGAACGTTCTTGTTCCAGTCAACCAGCCATGCTGTCCTCCACAACACACTCTTCATTCCCCCCTCACATCCCATTTTCAACTCCCCCCTCCCCGTGTACCACCTTTTTAGCATTTCATGGCCAATGAGTGCACACAGTTACTGAGTGGGTTTCTCCTTGTCTTTCTTCTCCTTATATTTTTAAACTTCTGGCAACCACAGGGTTCCTGTGAGTCTGCGCATGATTGATGCTGCTTTAGCTAGATGAGCCATGGTACTCATGTGGGATAATTTCTGCTGCAAGGAGTTTTTGTATTTGTATAGGCTTCCTATGCTGTTTAGAATGTGTTACGTTGTGGGCAGTGAACCTCCATCTGAATCACAACTCCTCCGCCCCAATCAGGGCCTTGCTGACTGGGGTTGATGGATGCTGAAATCCAGCAATGTTTGGGGGGGGGCAGGTTTTTTGTTGCTTATGTGGGTGATAATCATTCCAACTTGGTTGACATGGGAGTCCAGTGGAGCAATCTTGTGCATCTTTTGAACTCTGTTTTAAGCAATTGTTCAGACAGCTATTGAACTCAGAACAATATTTTGGAACCTTTGGAAGCTTCCAAATTCTGAATTCATTGCAAGGCTCTTTCGCCTCTCATATCTAGCCAACAACAATCTATGGAGAACCTGCTCTTAATGAAACATTTTAGAAAAAGCAGAGGTTGGGCATACTTTCACTCTGAAATCATAGAATCATAGAGTTGGAAGAGACCACAAGGGCCATCGAGTCCAACCCCCTGCCAAGCAGGAAACACCATCAGAGCACTCCTGACATATGGTTGTCAAGCCTCTGCTTAAAGACCTCCAAAGAAGGAGACTCCACCACACTCCTTGGCAGCAAATTCCACTGTCAAACAGCTCTTACTGTCAGCTCTTACTGTCAAATGCTTGGCTGAAAGTTCCAGTTTCCTTAGGAGTCCCCCCCCCCCCCGCCGCCCCCAAATCAGATGATAAACTGTGGTCATGTGAAACCTTTAAGATTATATAAATGAATCTCTGTTTGATCATTAGTTGTGGCTGATTGTTCTTTGTAGTAATACTTACATTATAGACATGTGCACACAGTTGGCATCTGCCTGTTTGGATTTATTGTGGCAGGAATTGGCCCGGGTGAGCCTTGTGCCCTCTCCCTTCTGCTGCTCTCTTCTGGCATTGGCCACGACAAAGAATTCAGAAGCTTTTGCATCTTCCTGGCCCCATAGCTGGAGATGCTGGGTCCTTCTGCATGTAAAGCGGGTGCTCTCCCACTGAGCTATGAACCTTTCTTCTGTCAGTGAAAATCACTGCAGTTGTCTTAGAACGGAAGGCTTGCTTTGCTGCTTGTGACCAGGACTCCAGCGTTCTGTTCCTGACGGTGGCCGGCAGGTGCCTCTGAGATGCTCTTGGGCAGAGCCCAGAGGCCGTGGTTTTCCCTTGTTTGCTCTCAGCTATGCAGAGGGTTTTGCCACTGGAGGTTCAGCTGTTATAAGCTATTAGCTTTCAATATACCCATCCTCCACCAAGCTTTCTAACCCTTGTTAAAAAACCATCTAAACTAATGGCCTCCAACACATCTTTGGTAATGAGTTGCATAAATTAGTTATGCATGGTGTGAATAAGTGTTTTATTTATTTCTCCCTCTGTTTCTGGACTTCATGCCAGTTTGATTGGGTGGCCTCAACTTCCAGTATTCTGAGAGAAGGAGGGGAAATTCCCCTAGTGGGTGCCTGTTTCACTTCCAACAGCAACATAAACAACCCACACCAGGCCAGTGCCTGCGTGTCGAGGAAAATGATTTCCATCTGAACATTATCAAAGGCTATCCTTTGTAATCCAAGGCTTCACATATGTCCCCTTCTACCCTGATTCTCAGTGTGGTAGTGACTGTCGTAGGAGTATAATTTACTTGAAGGAGCCACGGGGATTATGACTTTTCTAGACAGGATGGATTGTAAAATCACCTACTTCTGACCAAGCAGTGTGCAAGCCTATAAGCCTGTGGAGTCCACCCCCAGTCTTCTCTCCTCCCCAGTACTTGTTTATTCTTTGCCCTAAGCACTGTATTGGGGAAAGCCAGAAGCAACGGTAGTGCCTCTAAACTATAACCAAGTAGGTTGTAAAAATAAATATTACAGCCGGACTCTAAGAGCTGGGGACCCACTGCATCTCCCAAGCATGTGCCACCCTCTTTATTTTATTTCTCTGCTTGGGGGTGCATGGCCTGAGCTAATGGAGAGATTGCGCATTTTGGAACAAGTAATCAAGAATCCACTTGAACAAGTATTTGACCATCGGCTCTGAAGCAGTTTAATTTAATGGAAGACTCTCTTGCTTGCCTCTTAGCGGCATTTCTTTCGAAACCTGGGATCCATCTTGGCATACGCTTTCCTCGGAACGGCCATTTCCTGCTTTGTGATAGGGTGAGTGTTTGCTTTGTTCCTCTAGACTTCTTGAAAATGGAAGGAGAATGGATCATGATGGGTGTAGGAATTCTGAAGGGTGTGTATGGTCCCCTTTGAGCAGCTGTTTAGTATACACCAGATGTAGAAAGCATTCTTATTTCTCTATGGTTTTTTGTTATTAAGCTTAGGAATCTGAAGGTGCTAAATGTTCAGTTTAAAATCAGTGTTGTTATTGTACTTGAGGAGATTATCACATTAATATTCATTTATCCTGCCCTGGACCAGCATTTAACAAAATGCTGTGTTAGTGCATTTTGTAATGTTACAAGCTATGTGACTTTGCTACTCAGTTATCTATTTTTACATGGGCTGTGGTATTTTTTGTATTGTGACTTTACTGTTGTTTTCATTAATCATAGTCTAGTAATGAATTGCAATTGTTGGGAATAATTTTCTGTACAATTACAGATTGCTGATTTTGAGAGTTGATTTTATCATGTAATATCAGAAGCAAAATATTGAATATTACCTTACTTTATTTAAGTTTATTTTACTAGTCATATTTTTTGGTTACGACTTATTTGTATTGGACCGGATTGATGTAGGTTGTGTGGCCTTTATACTGCCTTGTCTATAGCAATGTTGGAAGGCAGTATACAAATTAAATGAGAAATGAGAAAATGTTACCTGTCCATGTTCCTGTTGAATCACCAGGTCCATCATGTATGGCTGTGTTTCTCTGATGAAGGTGATGGGACAGCTTGGAGGAGATTTCTACTTTACTGACTGCCTCTTGTTCGGTGCCATTGCCTCTGCTACTGACCCAGGTGTGTTGCAGACTTGGGCCAGATGTTCCACGGAAGATATTCCTTGGATCCCAGCTCACTTTTTGTTCTTGGGTTTTTCTGTCTGCTACAAGAGTGGAGATAGTTTTTGGTTTTTTTAAATGATTTTTATTGAATTTTGCATCTTTTTTAACATAATCACAACTAACAATATAAACACAAAATAAATTCTCGATTAGCCCTTCCCCCCAACTTCCCCCAACTTCCCTTCCTGGTTTCTTACACATTCATTTCTCCTGCTTATTATTTATTTTGTTCTTAATGTTTTAACCTCATTTTTATATTTTTGCTTTTTGTTTTGCTAATTGTAAGTGTTTAATCAAACACTGGCATGCTCTGGTCCATGGGGTCACGAAGAGTCGGACACGACTAAACGACTAAACAACAACAAACACTGCAAGTGAATTCATTTCCTTACATTGTTTCTGTAGATAAAAGGTTCCCAGTCTTTTTAAAAGTCTCTATTGTCCTTATCTTTTAATCTTTCAGTTAACTTCATCATTTCAGCATACACCATCTGTTTTTCTTGCCATTGTTCTTTCGCAGGTATTTCATCATTTTCCCATCTTTCAGCTAGCAAAATCCTAGTCGCTGTTGTAGCAGACATAAATAAATTAATCTTATTTTTTGGCAGATCTTTGCCTGAAATGCGTAATAAAAAAGCTTCTGGCCTCCCAACAAAATTTAACTTAAACATTTTTTTATTTCATTATAAATCATTTCCCAGTAATTTTAAATTATTTTACAATTCCACCACATATGAAAAAAACATACCTTCCTTTCCTTTATATTTCCAGCACTTATTGGAGCCTGTTCTATACATTTTTGCCATTTTCACAGGTGTGATATACCATCGATACATCATTTTCATATAATTCTCTTTTAACAATATACAGTACAGTCAGTAAATTTTAAATTGGCTTTCCATAATTTTTCCCAATCTTCCATTTGTATATTATGTCCTATATCTTGTGCCCATTTAATCACTACAGATTTGACCTCTTTATCTTTAGTCCCCCATTCTAACAATAAATTGTACATTTTCTTTAAGAGTATATTATTATCACCTACAATTTCTCTTTGAAATCTAGATATAGTGTATCCAAATCCTTTCTTATTACCTAAGAGTGGAGATAGTTTTTTAAAGTTGAGAATGGGCAGGCATAAGAACACAAGAAAAGCGCAGCTGGTCAGACACAAAGGCAGCCCATGTACTGCAGCGCCCTCTTTCTCGCAGTGGCTGGCCAGATGTTTCCTCTAGCAAGCCCACCAGGGCATCATGGCCGTAGTCCCCTCCTGCGTGTGTTTTCATGGCAACTGGCAGTTCCAGTTGTGTTCTGCTCCTAGAGGCAGTGCTTAGTATACCTGACATCCATAAATTTGTCTAATCTCCTTTTAAAGTTCCTGGCCACCAGCACATAATGTGGCAACAAATTCTATTGTCAAACCTTTTGAAAGGAGTATTTGCTTTTTGTCTTGCCTTGAATAGCCCACCATTCCACTTCATTGGATGACCTTGGATTCTAGCCCTATAGGAGAGGGGGAAGAAAAAATCACCCACTTTTCCCACACAGAATTGCATAGTCCTTTATCATGTCTAAGTGAGAAAGGTCCATTTTCCTCATAGGGAAAATGGCTGCCACCCCCTGATCATTTCAGTTGCCCTTCTCAGAAACTTTTCCAGCTCTGCCTTCTCCTTCACCAGAACCACACACAGTGTTCCGCAACGTAGATTTGTATAATGGTGTTACAATAACAGAGCTCCTATTTGCAGAACCTTTCCTGATGATCTGCATTGTCATGAGGAAGGGAATTTCTGTGGTCTCCCATGCTTTTCCTGTTACCAACGTTAAAAAGGGGGAACCAAGGAAACCAGAATTTTCTGTTTATTACGTAAACACAAGACTTTCATTTCCACCTCCATGACATTGAATGGAATGTCTGTGTACTTAGAGACTTGAGCTGGGCTAAGGGCAGGTGCTACACGTAAGCCAAGCAGTCCAAAGGATTCGGTTTTCTTCCCTGCCCCCTGCTTTTTTATATTGATTGATAACAAATGGGATTTGGAGGGCTTTTATTGGTAACAAAGAGCACTTGAGCTCTCTCAGATTGTATGAAAAGTTTTACCGTATTTTTCGCTCCATAGGGCGCACCAGACCATAAGGCGCACCTAGTTTTTAGAGGGGGAAATCAAGAAAAAAAATCTTATTCCCCGCTCCCCAGCCCCAAAGAACAAAGAAGCCAAGACATTGAGCGGGATCCATCCTGCTGGTTGTCTTGGCTTCCTCTTTAGCTGCGCACAACCTCTCCAGCCGGGAGAGGCTGCGCGGGGCTAAAGTAGCCATAGCCTCCAAAGCCTCTCCCTGCCGGAGGGGCTGCACGCGGCTATCTCTGAAGCCTTCAGAGTGCAGCACGAGTTCCCGCTGCGTTCTGGAGGCTTCAGGTTCCTTTTGCTGAAGCCAGGAGAGTCTTGCTCTACCGGCTTCAGCAAAAGGAACCTGAAGCCTCTGTAACGCAGCGGGAATTCGCGCTGCGCTCTGAAGGCCTTCAAGCGGCTATCCCTGAAGCCTGGAGAGCAAGAGGGGTCGGTGCGCACCAACGCCTCTCACTCTCCAGGCTTCAGCGAAAGCAACACAAAGCCTCCGGAGCGCGGAGGGAGCGCTCCCTCTGCGCTTTGGAGGCTTAGCGTTGCTATCATTGAAGCCAAGGAGCCTGCATTCGCTCCATAGGATGCACACACACTTCCCCTCAATTTTTGGAGGGGAAAAAGTGCATCATATAGAGCAAAAAATATGTGAGACTTGCCTCAGTCTTTGTGAGCTCTCTTTAGTGAAATTGAATCCCTTAAACATATTTGGGTGCACATATTGGCTTTGCTAGGTGATATAAACTAAGTTGAGATGCCTAAGTCTGTATTTTTCCATGTATAAGACACTACCATGTATAAGACGACCCCTGTTTTTTGAGCCCAAAATCAAGAAATAATTAATTGCAACAGTCTGTGTATAAGACAACCCCCAATTTTAAACTTTAAAATTTTTGGGAGAAATATAGTCTTATACGTACTTCATCACTAAAGAAAATGTACTTGAGCATGTGCTTAGGAAGAAGTGTTTCAGACAACTGGCTGTACAAGTAATGGGGAGAACTTTAGAAAATACATACATACATACATACATACATAAAGTAACTGTACTTCTGAAGTAATCCTAACATAACAAATATCTTAGCAGTGGATTTATAATGTGAGAAGTCAGTCATCTTTGAGGGAAGATCTGGCTTTTTTCATGAGAAAGAAAGACCATATAGAGAACAGCCAACCTAGTATATGAGTTAGGAACTGGCATGAGTTAGAAGCCCCCAGTTCAAATTACTGGAATGCCAGGAGGCAATATGGTGTGGCGGTGTCAAGGCTAGAACTGGAGAGATCTGGGTTCAAATTCCAACACAGCCATAAAATTCAGTGATTGACCTGGGAGCATTACTTCTCTGTTTGTCTGATCTATATCACCACCTTGTTGTGAGGGTAAAATGGGAGAAAAACTAGAACAATGTACTCCTGAGCTATTGGGATATAAATGTGATGAAATAAGCCTCCACATCTACAACATGGGCAAAACAATACTGGCATCTCTACATTGAAGGGTTGCTGTCAATATGTCTGAGATAATTCATACAGAGAGCTATGAGTAGTTTACTTAGATGAATGATTATGATAAACACAGGAAATGAAAAAGGCCCAGAAGAAACCCTTATGAATAAATTTAGAATGATTGTCTCAGGGTGCTGGTAACAATACAGAATTCTTGCAAGAGCCTGTTGGTCTGAATTTCATTTTTCAACTTTCCTTTATTGTTTTCTTGGACAGTGACTGTACTTGCCATTTTCCACGAGCTCCAGGTGGATGTTGAACTGTATGCCCTTCTGTTTGGCGAAAGTGTCCTCAATGATGCCGTTGCCATTGTCCTGTCTTCGTAAGTTCTCTGTCGTCTTTCTCAAGGTTTAAGTAAGCGACATTTCACATGAGGCACTACGGATGTCATCTGGGAAGCCTCCATGCCAGCAGTAGGTGCCTCTAGGAACACAGAGTGCTGGCAAGGAAGCTGTAATTGGGAGGAACTGTAAGCGGTGTAAAAAGGGAAGCTACCTCCAAACCAAGGCATTGCTTGTTTTCAAAGGAACAACCCATTGTTTGTGTCCATTATAAGGTGAGCCTTGCTGGATCAGACCAAAGTCCATCTAGTCCAGCAACCTGATCCCTATTGTGGTTGACCAGATAGCGCCAGGATGCCCACAGTCAGAGTGTGTGGTTAACATGCTGTGGCTCCCCAGTAAATGGCATTCAGAGGTGTGCTGCTTCTGGACACAGTTGGAGGCAGCAGTGCTTCTGAATGGCAGTTGCCAGAAACCACAGGAGGGAGAGGGCTCTTCTGCTCGAACCCAGCCTGCGCGCTTCCTACAGGCATATGGCTGGCCACTGTGAAACTAGATGGGCCTGATCCAGCAGGTGCTTCTTGTGTTCTTATGACCTCGGGGTTCTATATTCCTGTCAAAACTAGACACCCAAATTCCCCATTCTCACCTGCATCCCTTTGATTGGAAAGGCAGCCAAGCATTCTCATGCACCTGTGCTTAGGTTAATGACTTTCCTTACTCATAATATTTAAGATGCTGTTCTCTGCTGTGGACTGCTTCAGTTGCCCTGATGTTGAACGGGACTTTCCTGTTGCACACAGCTGCCCTGCAATGCATCTGATATCCAGCAAGGTATGCTAATAAGAAACCTTTGTGTATGTTTGCATCCAGCTCGATTGTAGCCTACCAACCAGCAGGGGACAACAGCCACACTTTTGATTTAACGGCAATGTTCAAGTCCATTGGGATTTTCCTGGGGATCTTCAGCGGATCATTTGCCATGGGAGCAGCTACTGGAGTCGTGACTGCTTTGATATCCTTTAAGTTAAATGAGTGTTACTTGGCTTTCTAACTGCTTCATGTCTGTCAGGGAACTGCCATCAGTGCCGGAGGGAGAGAGCAAAAGCCAGAGGGATTCCAGAGAGCGTCCCGGGATTGGGAGAGGCAGCCCATCTTCTGGGGAAGAGAATCAGCGTAGCACCAGTGGAGAAGGGGGGCAGATGGGGGAAGCGGCGAGGCGGTCCCATGACTCCTTGCCGGGGACTAGCGGGGAGAGTAGGAGTCCTCCGCTGCCTACGCCCTCCTTGCGCAGAAGGCTTTCGCGCAGAGAGAGTAGGAGGAGACTAGGCGTCAAAGAGCTTCTTTGCTGGAAGAAGTTTAAGAGCCAGTGTGGTGTGGTTCAGAGCGGTAGACTCCTAATCTGGGGAACCGGGTTCGCGTCTCCGCTCCTCCACCTGCAGCTGCTGGGTGACCTTGGGCCAGTCACACTTCTCTGAAGTCTCTCAGCCCCACTCACCTCACAGAGTGTTTGTTGTGGGGGAGGAAGGGAAAGGAGAATGTTAGCCGCTTTGAGACTCCTTAAAGGGAGTGAAAGGCGGGATATCAAATCCAAACTCTTCTTCTTCTTCTTCTTCTTCTTAAGAAATGCCCACTGACGGATTCTGCCAGCGATTGAGTCAGCCACGGGTGAGTGGCTGTCCGGACAGAAAAGGTTCACTTTGGCAACCCAGCCAGGTGTTTGCACCCAGCCGGGGAGATAAGCACCAGCTTACGCACGAGCAACCCCTAGAACCATTACAATGTCTCTGCAAATTCAAACCATTTTTCTTCAGCATAATACAAGGGTGTGTAACTTTGGGAGAGGCAGGAGTAGTTCTAAATGCTTGTTAACAGCTTGGCTGAAAGATGCAAAAAGAACAACTCCACAGATAACTAAATGCGGAGAATGGTATGTGAAACTCTGGGGTATTTTATGTGAACCACCCTGAGACCTTCGGGTATAGGGCGGTATAGATAATAATAATAATAATAATAATAATAATAATAATAATAATGCCTTAAATAAACTAGCCTGGGTCCTGCAGGTGAAACAGGCAGCACAAAATGGCATTCTGCTTAGAAAGGATTGGGCTTGCTTCCTCTAATCCTGGAATGGAAGATAAGATTATATACTAAGAGCTCTGTTTCCATTACAGTGGTACCTCAGGTTACATACGCTTCAGGTTACAGACTCCGCTAACCCAGAAATAGTACCTCGGGTTAAGAACTTTGCTTCAGGTTGAGAACAGAAATTGCACAGCAGCGGCAGCAGGAAGCCCCATTAGCTAAAGTGGTACCTCAGGTTAAGAACAGTTTCAGGTTAAGAACGGACCTCCAGAACAAATTAAGTACTTAATCTGAGGTACCACTGTATTATAGATATTGGTGGGGGAGGTAGTACATAAGCAAACACACGTTTGTATCCTTTTTTGTGTAACTTGAATTTTGGTGCCATTTTGAATCAAGATGGCAGACTGAAATGTGACTTTGCCTGCGTTTTGTCATAGATCCAGCCATCTTCTGTGATATTGTCACCAAACTTGACACAAGGCTTTCTGAGGTGGGGATGGGGGGTCTATGTTGAAGTTCAGGTGCCAGGCACCATTTTGGATCAAGATGGCAAACAAACTTGGTTTTGGTGTGACACTTCCCATTTTTTTGGCATAGGCTTGGCTGGCTCTTGAGATAAAACCCAGCGCCAAACCTCGTACAAGGGTTCCTGACAAGGCGATGGCAGACTTTGTCACCATTAGGATCCTGGACACCATTATGAATCAAGATGGCAGAGCAGAACATCACTTGGCACATTTCTTGACATATGTTTGGCTTCCTCTTAAGATATCATCACCAAACTCAGCACAAGGGTTCTTAAGGAGGTGGTGGTGGTCTTTGTCAATATTTGGACTCCAGGAGCCATTTTGAATGAAGCTGGTTTATTGAAATGGGACTTAGGTGTAACCACTTGATTTTTGGTGTGTTGGGTCCAAACTCAGAAATTACACTATCAGTTTGGGGGGGGGGGGGAAGGATTTTATTTTTTTGTTATTTCTAAAAGATACGGATACTTCCTGCTAGCAAAGAATAAATCAGCAGGGTAACAGTGCAAATAATCAACATGCATATATGACTGTCCTTTGGGGCCTGAATAATCAAATTGGGAGATTACTTGCTTCTTGCTCTATTTTCCCCTGCTGAATATTTTCATCCGCAGAGGAGCCCACCTGTGTCTTTTCCTTAACCCCTCTGTCACGTCACCAAATTCACCAAACTCCGTGAGTTCCAGCTGCTGGAAACAGGCTTGTTTTTCCTGATGTCTTGGAGCACCTTTCTGTTGGCTGAAGCTTGTGGCTTTACAGGTAAGCTATGGCCTGTCTGCTTGTCTGGGTGTGTTGGATTGCTTGATGGGATGGATAACAGTTACAGAGTCTTAGAATCGGAACTGTGTAGAGTTGGAAGGAACCCCTAAGGATCATCTAGTCCAACCCCCTGCAATGCAGAAATCTCAGCTAGATCATCCCTGACAGATGGCCATCCCTCTGCTTTAAAACATCCAAGGAAGGAGAGCCCACCACCTCCCAAGGGAGACTGTTCCACTGTTGAACAGATCGTACTGTCAGAAGTGTCTTCCAGATGTTTAGTCAGAATCTCCTTTCTTGTAACTTGAAGCCATTGGTTTGAGTCCTACCTTCTGGAACAGGAGAAAACAAGCTTGCTCCCTCTTCCATGGGACAGCCCTCAATATATTTGAAGATGCTCTCATATCTCTTCTGAGTCTCCTCCAGGCTAAACATACCCAACTCCTTCAACCATTCCTCATAAGGCTCAGTTTCCAGACCCTGGATCATCTTGGTTGCCCTCCTCTGCACATCTTCCGGCTTGTCAATATTCTTCTTAAATAGTCAGATAGATGATCCCCTTGTTGTCAGTGAGGCAACTGAGGAATTTGTTGGACCTTATATTCCCGGCAGAGTTTGAGTTCTATCAGATATTGAGGGAGCTGAAGTCTCCGATTACTATTATATATCTCCTTTTTCTAACATATTTGGTGTGGCACAGAAGCCTGCAGTGAAACAGGTGTATCCTCCCCCATCCCCTTAAACCAGCAATCAGACTCGAAGTAAGACAGCTTCTTGAGTTCCTGTGGTTCTGCGAACCCAGACCTGCCCAGTCATCTGTTTCTGTGCCATTTTTTATGGGAAAGAAGCTCTGTCCAACAGAACAGCCCATGTTTGCAGTACTGATTGAAACACATCTCAGTTCCATGTACTTTGTGACAGTTTTAATGTAATTCTCTGCCTCCAGGTGTTGTAGCTGTGCTGTTTTGTGGCATCACCCAGGCCCATTATACTTATAACAACTTGTCCACTGAGTCCCAGCACAGAACTAAACAGGTGAGTCCTCTGTCCCAGTGGTGACCAGGGGTCCCGCTGCCCCTTCATCATCCAATTTCATTCTCCTTAATATGTTTTAAATGTTCTCTCCTCCGCACCAGCCACTTTCATAACCCATCAAAACACCAGACATCCAGTAGTTTGGGGTGGGGCTTATGGTTGCCTTTTCAGGTTTTTTATTTTTGAAAACTTGAAATACTTGAAAACTTCTGTTCTGTTATAACATGCATCACTGCAATTCTTTTTAGTTTTTGGGTTGTGCTGACTGTGTATTGGGCATGGGATGGTTTACAGCATGGGTAGGCAAACAAAGGCCTGGGGGCCGGATCCAGCCCAATCGCCTTCTAAATCCAACCCCCGGACGGTCTGGAAATCAGTGTGTTTTGACATGAGTAGAATGTGTCCTTTTATTTAAAATGCACCTCTGGGTTATTTGTGGGGCATAGGAATTTGTTCATTTCTCCTCCCCACAAGGTCTGAGGGACAGTGGACCGGCCCCCCGCTGAAAAAGTTTGCTAACCCCTGGCTTACAGTAATCACAAACTATTGTGCCAGTAATCATAAACTCATCCTCTTTTTGCAATGTGTGCCCAAAGAAATTCACTGCCCAGACATTTCACTTATGGACATACTTGCTGTTTTCTATACTATCTTGACATGTGTCACAGCTATGATTGATATTCCTTCTCTCTCCCTTGTGTGTATATGTTTTGCTTTAGTTGTTTGAGCTCCTCAATTTCTTGGCTGAAAACTTCATCTTCTCCTACATGGGCCTTACGCTGTTCACCTTCCAGAATCATGTGTTTAATCCAACGTTTGTAGTGGGAGCTTTTGTATCCTTTTATTCCAAAAGAGTAGAAGTTGCCTTTTGTCACCTCCCCAATCAACAGATATGAAATGGAGAGAAACCTCAGATATAAATAACAACAACATACGTTGCATAGGATAACAGAATGGAAAAGAAAGGGGAAAGAGAGGTGGTGGGGACAGAGGCCCGCAGCCTGGGAGCATATCATTCCACCTTAAGCAAGAAATTATCAGTGTTTACGGCTGTTGAGTGTTGCAAATTTTTGCAGCAGTTGTTAGAGGTCATTTCATAGGTGTATGTCACAAACTCTAGCACTTTCAACCGAACCTTTAGATTCCAGAGGCAAAGCTTGTGAAGAAGGTTTGGAGGCAGTGGGAAAGAGACGAGCGAGGGGCACAGTTTGGCCTGCACTGGAGAAAGGGACAAAAGCGTCTGAGCTCCAGCCAAGCTGTACCCAGTGACCTTAAGTTGCTGGAGAACAGATTTTGGATGAACACGAGGAAAAACATGTTAATGGTCAGAGCAGATTGAAAACAGAGCCAGGGCCCTAGGGAGAGTGGGCAAGAGGAAGGAGAGGAAGGTACAGGGGAAGGAAGGAAGGAAGAAGGGAGGAAGGAAGGAAGGAAGGAAGGAAGGAAATATTTGAGAGGATAAAGCAGCAGAGAGGAAAAGGTGGGGAAAGAGTGTGGGTTGAGGAGAGAAGGGGAAAGGCTTCCATTGGTACCCTGTGCCCAAGGTCTCCCCTAGAAGCCTTGAACTGGCCCTGATTTTGAACAGCTGGAGCCTTGTTGGCTCAAGGATGGGGATAATCATATACAGGGATAGTCTCTGTGTAGGAATACATGTGTACAGTGTAATGCAGGGGTGTGTGACCTGTGGCACTCCAATCATGGCTGGGTGCTAACCCCCACCCTTCCCAGCCACTGACCATGCTGACTGGGGCTGACTGGCATCCAATAACATCTGGAGGGTCGCAGATGTTCCTACCCCTGCTGTAGAGGAACCTATTGGGCTTGTTTTGGTCCTCTTTGAGTCTGTGGTTAGGACAGGTGCTGTGTGTGCTTGGCATATGGTAAATGCATTCATAAGAAACCTCTCATCAATGCATAACATACTTCTGATTTCTGGTGCACACATGTCTGTCCTTTGTAGAGATGACCTCCATTTAGGGGGAATGTAAGATATGGTAGCCCAGGGGTGGCTCTCCCATTTTGCCACTTGAGGTGGGACAGGAATGCCCAGAATCAGCAGTGGGGGCCCCATAGACTTGCCTCTGGAGTGGGGGTGGGGCTTCTGCCACCTGAAACAGCAGCCTCACCCTTCCTAATGGCTGGGCTGACTGTGGTAGCCTTTAGATACCATGGCTAGAATCCAAAAAAACATGGTTAGCTCTGTGCACTAATAGGAATATTTAAGTCCAATCCTTTCCTCAGACGTAAGCTGTGTTTTGTTCACTGGAACCGTCTGCCTAGTGAGTATGAGTCTTAGATGCTCATTTCTCAAAAAGCCTTCCATGTACCCTTGTGCCAGACATGGGTGCTTTTAATACCCAGACTTTTAAAAGCAGCTTGAGCTGTAATAAGAGTGGTTTGCCTGTGGCACAGAGTGCTTGATGGAAGATCTGGGCATTGCGTCAAGAATTCAGGATGCTTAAAGCTTTCTGGGAAAAGCCATGGCTCAGTGGTGCAACACCTGCTCGGCATGCAGAAGGGTCCCCAGTTCAATTCCTTGCGTCCCCAAGTAGGGCTCGGAGAAATCCAGTGCCTGAATTCCTGGAGGGCAGCTGCTGGTAGGCAACATAACCTAGTGGCCTGATAAAAGGCAGTTTCCTATGTTCCCGTACTCAGAAGTGGTCCAATCAAAGTTAGGTGGTATGGCTGAGATCTCTGAACAGATTGCTTCTCAGCCGTCAGGTTTTTTTGCAGTTTTGAAATTGCTAGTTTGGGATTGCAGGAGGTACTCATGCTCTCTGAAGGCCACTGATTCTTCTTCTTGGCATGATTATTTGTTATTTGTCACTGTTGGAATAAAAACTCTTCTTTCTTGTGCAGTAGGAACATTGGTAACTAATTTTCGCAAACCTGTCAACAAGGGGGGGAAATCCTTAATATGTGCCCAAATCTAGCTGGCTGTATTCCTGGGGAGAGCTGCAAACATTTACCCTCTCTCTTTCCTGCTTAATTTGGGGAGAAGAAACAAGATCGGGACAAATTTCCAACATATGATGATGTTTGCTGGTGAGTAATCACCATCCCTTCATAGATTATTTTCATAAGTACAAAGTCTGCTTGTAGAAAGAGACAAATGATGGAACCTTTAGAGATGCCTTAGATTTTATCTTAGGGCAGTGATTGCCCTGCCTGATCAAAGGTCAGCCTCTGGTCCCCCAGGCCAGCCAGATGTCTCCAGGAAGATGCAAGCGGGAAATGTCTGCAAAGAAGACAATTACTGGCTGTCATCAGAACCAAGATTGGGAGAATGTGTGTGAAAATGTTTTGAATACATGCTTAGTATTAATAGCAACCATTTTTGCTTCTTGCAGAGATTCAGCCATTTTTGCTTATTTTGTTTATACTTGCTCTTTCTCTTCCCTGCCCAGGCTTGCTTTCAACCAAAAATAAAAATAATACAAAAACAGCAACATGTGAAAGCAAAGTACAATTGACAACAGAGTGGATGTGATTTAAATCAAATTGATTTACCGTATTTTTCGCTCTATATGACGCACTTTTTCCCCTCCAAAAATTAAGGGGAAATGTGGGTGCGTCCTATAGAGCGAATGCAGGCTGCGCAGCTAAGCCCTAAGCCAGAACAGGGAGATGGAGCGCTGCAGAGCGCTCCGTCTCGCTGTTCTAGCTTGGGGATGGCTGCGCGCAAAGCCTCTGCAGGGCAGTGGGGTGCCTTTGGAACACAGCGGGACCTCGCGCTGCGCTCCAAAGCAGCGCTTCCCCCCACCGCCAGCCCCAAAGAGCAGGTCAAAAGGAACCTGAAGCTTCCGGAGCCCAGCGGGAACTCCCCCCCCCCCCGTGCTCTAGAGGCTTCGGGTTGCCTTCACTGAAGCCTCTGGAGTGCAGTGGGAACTCCTGCTGCGCTCCGGAGGCTTTGGGTGAATGCACCTTGAACGCACCTTGTTTTAGAGGGGGAGAACAAGAAAAATTTTTTTCCCCTGTTCTCCCCTTCCTATGGTCTGGTGCGTCCTATAGAGCGAGAAATATGGTAAATCACGATTTAAATCACCAGTCAGTAAGACTTGATTTAAATCATTTTTTTTACAGAAAGACTCATTCTTGCTGGTATAATCTTAATAATGACAACCAGATGAAGGATATCTAGTTGGGGATTAATTTTATTATAACTGTTCTGTTTTTGTTTTTTGTTGTTTTATTGGTTGCTATATAGTTTGTGTTTTGTTTTTAAGGGGTGGGATCAGGGCTTCCTGCGAGTGGGGACCCAGCCAACACGATGGCTGGGGCAAGTTCCACAATGGGGGAGGCACTGGGACATTGATCTCGGTGATCATGGGCAGGAGGAGGAGGAGTTACGCTAAGACCAGACCATGTCATTACCGAGGAGGCAGGTTTAGTCCTTGTTTGAAGACTATCCCTGCCTCCGGGTCTGGCCTTGACCGGGGAAACCCACATGACCTGAAAGTGTTGCTGTGCAATGCCAGGTCAATGATTCATAAGACCACTACCATCCATGGCTTGATCGTGGATGGAAGACTTGACCTGGCATGCGTGACAGAGACTTGGTTGGATGAAGCAGATGGGCCTGTCCTTGCCGCTGCTTGTCCACCAGGTTTCTCTTATGCACAGCAATCTAGGCCTTGTGGGCGGGGAGGGGGGGTTGCAGTGATTTTTAGGAAGTCACTAGTTTGCACCAGGCGTCCTATTGGGAAGACCCAGTTTTCTGAGTGCATGTTCTGGAAGTTGGGCAATAGGGGCAGTACAGGATTCCTTTTGGTGTACCGACCTCCCCGCTGCACCAAGGATTCCCTGTCCGAGCTGCTTCAGGTTGTGGCGGATGTTCTCCTAGATACACCTAGTTTGGTTGTCCTGGGGGATTTTAACATCCATGCTGACACGGCCTTACAAGGGGCTGCTCAGGACTTCATGGAAAGCATGGCCTCCATGGGGCTGTCCCTGAATAAGTTTGGCCCAACTCACAGTCATGGACATGCCTTAGACATGGTGTTCACTTCTATGGATGTTGGTGATCTGACACTAACTAAAAGCGAAACAAAAGCAGTGCCATGGTCAGATCACTTCCTGGTGCAACTGGACTTTCCACAACCCTTCCTGTCTGCAGGGAGGTGGGACTGATTTGGATGGTCCGCCCCCGCCACTTAATGGATCCAAATGGTTTCCAGAGAGTGGTAGGGGATGTTTTGTCCCATGTTGATGGCCTTTTAGCTGATTCCCTGGTGGCCCGCTGGAATGTGCTGTTAAACAGGACTATTGACTCTCTGGCTCCGAAGCGCCCTCTCCGATTGCATGGAGCCCGACAGCCCCATGGTTTTCCATGGATCTGAGGGCAATGAAACAATCACTGAGACGGCTAGAGCGCCGCTGGCAGATAACTCATTCTGAATCTTACCGGACGCGGGTTAAAGCTCAATGTCGAGCCTACCAAGTGGCGATAGCGACGGCAAAGAAGACTTTCTTCACTGCCTCTATTGCATCTGTAGAAAATAGTAGCAGGAGACTCTTTCAGCTGGTCCACAATTTAACGGAACCACCTTTACCACCGGGGCCTTGTAAAGACCCCAAGATCTCCTGCAACGATTTTGCAAAGTTTTTTGCGGATAAAGTCACTCATATTCGGAAGGAGGTAGACACCACCGTGGGAGCAGGGCTGGGGCGGGAGAGTGCTAGAGCCCTGTCTGGTCAAGTTGCATGGAATCAGTTTCAATCTGGTACCTCTGAGGATGTAGACAGGCTGCTTGGATGCGTGAAACCAACCACCTGTCTCCTTGATCCTTGCCCATCCTGGCTAATAAAAGCAAGCCGGGAAGGGTTGGGCGATGGGCTCTGTGGGGTGGTGAATGCTTCCCTCTGTGAGGGAACATTCCCAGATCCGCTGAAAGAGGCACATTAAACCGCTTCTTTAAAAAAACATCTTTAGATGCGGCCAGTATGGCCAACTATTGCCCAGTCTCAAATCTTCCATTCTTGGGCAGGGTGATTGAGCAGGTGGTTGCTGAACAACTCCAGGCACGCCTGGAGGATGCGGACCATTTGGATCCCTTCCAATTGGGATTCAGGCCTCATCATGGGACTGAAACTGCCTTGGTCGCGCTGGTTGATGATATCAGGAGGGCTAGGAACAAAGGTGAGAGCTGTTTCCTAGTTCTGCTGGACCTCTGAGCGGCCTTTGATACAATCGACCATAACATCCTTCTGGACCGTCTAGAGGGGCTGGGAGCTCTCTTTTCTCCTGGGCCATGTTCAGAAAGTGGTGGTGGGGGATGAGTGTTCAGACCCCTGGGCCCTCACTTGTGGGGTGCCTCAGGGTTCCGTCCTCTCCCCCATGCTTTTTAACATCTATATGAAACTGCTGGGAGAGAACATCAGGGGGTTCGGACTAGGTGTCCATCAGTATGCAGATGATACCCAGCTCTACCTCTCTTTCAAATCAGAACCAGTGAAGGCGGTGAAGGTCCTGTGTGAGTGCCTGGAGGCAGTTGGAGGATGGATGGTGGCTAATGGATTGAGGTTGAATCCTGACAAGACAGAAGTACTGTTTTTAGGGAATGGGGTGGGCTGGTGTGGAGGACTCCCTGGTCATGAATGGGGCAACTGTGCCCCTGAAGGACGAACTGCGCAGCCTGGGAGTCATTTTGGACTCACAGCTGTCCATGGAGGCGCAGGTCAATTCTGTATGCAGGGCAGCTGTCTACCAGCTCCACCTGGTACGCAGACTGGGGACTTGGAGCGGCCACCGGGACCACATAACACTGGTTCTGAGAGATCTGCATTGGCTCCTGGTACGTTTCCGAGCACAATTCAAAGTGTTGGTGTTGACCTTTAAAGCCCTAAACGGCCTCAGCACAGTATACCTGAAGGAGCATCTCCACCCCCATCATTCTGCTCGGACGCTGAGATCCAACGCCGAGAGCCTTCTGGCGGTTCCCTCATTGCGATAAGCAAAGCTACAGGGAACCAGGCAGAGGGCCTTCTCGGTAGTGGCGCCCGCCCTGTGGAACGCCCTCCCACCAGATGTCAAAGAGATAAACAACTACCTGACATTCAGAAGACATCTTAAGGCAGCCCTGTTCAGGGAAGTTTTCAATATGTGACATCTTAGTGTATTTTTGGTCTTTGTGGAAGCTGCCCAGAGTGGCTGGGGAAACCCAGCCAGATGGACAGGGTACAAATAATAAATTATTATTATTATTATTATTATTATTATTATTGCTACATAATGAAGGCCTGCTGGAACAAATGAGCTTTTAATTGCTGATTGAATGCAGACCAAGTGAGAGAGAGCCAGATCTCCACAGGGAGGGCGTTTCATAGCAAAGGTGGTGGTACCACTGAGAAGGCCCTGCTGTGTATAGTAGCCCTACTGGGCTATGCTCAACGAGGGAACCTTTAGCAGGGCCTTTCTTGCAGATGTCAAAACCTGGCTTGGGTAGTACTGCAGAAGGCACTCCTTCAAACACTTGGGTCCTAAGCTGTTTGGAATTGGTTTGTTGGTACCTATACTTTGAACTGGGCCTGGTTGCTCTCCTGCAGTGATTTCAAATTAAGTGTAAAATGATCCCATCTCACTGCAAGAGAGCAGCATTATGCGCTAGCTGCAAATACTGGATCATCTTCAAGGGAAGCCAAACACTACAACAGTCTAACTCAGAGGTTGTTCCTAGAATGGCCATAGCTGGAGAAACAGCTGTAGCTCCGTATAGGTTGCATCCTTGTCACATGGGCCTGCAATAATAATATATAATAATTTATTATTTATACCCCATCCATCTGGCTGGGTTTCCCCAGCCACTCTGGGCGGCTCCCAATTGAATATTAAAAACACAATACAGCAAGAAACATGAAAAACTTCCCTAAAAATGGCTGCCTTCAGATGTCTTTTGAAAGTAGGATAGTTGCTTATCAACATCTGGTGGGAGGGCGTTCCACCACCACCGAGAAGGCCCCCTGCCTGCTTCCCTGTAACCTCGCTTCTTGCAGGAGAGGGACCCCGGCGTCTGGGGTGGAGGCGCTCCTTCAGGTCTACTGGGCCAAGGCCGTTGAGGGCTTTCAAGGTCAGCACCAATACTTTGATTTGTACTCAGACATGCAATAGCAGCTTGGAATCTAGGAAGTCCCCCCCCCCCCCGACTCCAGGCATCTCCCTTCTAGAAGATTGCCAGAACAAGCTGTCTTACCTAATTTTTGGACCTGAGAAGCACCAGCCCACAGATAATGCACCTTTTTCAAATTAATTTTTATTAAATTTTCAAATTGTACATTTCAAATTAGACATCTTTTATTATACCATACATTCACTGACTTCCTTCCCTCCCTCCCCTTCCAGGATTCATTTATCTTATCCAACATTCCTACATATTCTAATATATCTATCTATTTTTTAAAAAAATATTATTTATTAAAGTTTCAAAAAAGTTACAAGAATAAGGAAAAAAAAGATAAAGAAGCAAAAAATACAAAATACAGAAAAGTAAAAACAATTAAAAACAAATCAACCTTTCCATGTCTTGTCTTTCATTTGCTTGTTTCCCTGACCTCCTCACACCTCCCTTTTTTGTATTCTAGTTCAATTAGTGATTTCAGCAAATCCTTTCCATTTTTGCTTTTATCTTAATAATTTATCTTAATATATTATAACTTTACATTCTCACCTATTAACAATCCATTTTTACATACTCCTTTGTAACATTACTGCTAAAACCACATAACTTCATTCCAACATCCTTCTAACATTCCTTAATTTTACAATGTTTCTGTAGATAGTTTTTAAATTTCTTCCAATCTTCTTCTACCGACTCTTCTCCCAGGTCTCATAGAATCATAGAATCATAGAGTTGGAAGAGACCACAAAGGCCATCGAGTCCAACCCCCTGCCAAGCAGGAAACACCATCAGAGCACTCCTGACATATGGTTGTCAAGCCTATGCTTAAAGACCTCCAAAGAAGGAGATTCCACCATACTCCTTGGCAGCAAATTCCACTGTCAAACAGCTCTTACTGTCAGGAAGTTCTTCCTAATGTTTAGGTGGAATCTTCTTTCTTGTAGTTTGGAACCATTGCTCCGTGTCCGCTTCTCTGGAGCAGCAGAAAACAACCTTTCTCCCTCCTCTATGTGACATCCTTTTATATATTTGAACATGGCTATCATATCACCCCTTAACCTCCTCTTCTCCAGGCTAAACATGCCCAGCTCCCTTAGCCGTTCCTCATAAGGCATCGTTTCCAGGCCTTTGACCATTTTGGTTGCCCTCCTCTGGACACGTTCCAGTTTGTCAGTGTCCTTCTTGAACTGTGGTGCCCAGAACTGGACACAGTACTCCAGGTGAGGTCTGACCAGAGCAGAATACAGTGGCACTATTACTTCCCTTGATCTAGATGCTATACTCCTATTGATGCAGCCCAGAATTGCATTGGCTTATTTAGCTGCCGCATCACACTCTTGGCTCATGTCAAGTTTGTGGTCAACCAAGACTCCTAGATCCTTTTCACATGTACTGCTCTCAAGCCAGGTGTCACCCATCTTGTATTTGTGCCTCTCATTTTTTTTGCCCAAGTGCAATACTTTACATTTCTCCCTATTAAAATTCATCTTGTTTGTTTTGGCCCAGTTCTCTAATGTGTCAAGGTCATTTTGAAGTGTGATCCTGTCCTCTGGGGTGTTAGCCACCCCTCCCAGTTTGGGACCATCTGCAAATTTGATCAGGATGCCCTTGAGTCCATCATCCAAGTCGTTGATAAAGATGTTGAATAAGACCGGGCCCAAGACAGAACCCTGTGGCACCCCACTAGTCACTCTTCTCCAGGATGAAGAGGAACCATTGATGAGCACCCTTTGGGTTCGGTCAGTCAGCCAGTTACAAATCCACTGAGTGGTAGCATAGTCAAGTCCACATTTTACCAGCTTCTTTACAAGAATATCATGGGGCACCTTGTCAGATGCCTTGCTGAAATCAAGGTAGGCTACATCCACTGTATTCCCTTCATCTACCAGGCTTGTTATTCTGTCAAAAAACGAGATCAGGTTAGTCTGACATGACTTAATTTTCATAAATCCATGCTGACTATTGATGATCACAGTATTGCTTTCTAGGTGCTCACAGACTGTTTGCTCAATGATCTGCTCCAGAATCTTCCCTGGTATTGATGTCAGACTGACAGGGCGATAATTATTTGGGTCCTCTCTTTTCCCCTTTTTGAAAATAGGGACAACATTTGCCCTCCTCCAGTCTGCCGGGACTTCGCCTGTTCTCCAGGAATTCTCAAAGATGACTGCCAGTGGTTCTGAGATCACATCTGCCAGTTCTTTTAATACTCTTGGATGCAGTTCATCTGGCCCTGGAGACTTGAATACATCTAAACTAGCCAAGTATTCTTGTACTATCTCCTTAGTTATTCTGGGCTGTGTTTCCTCTGCTGAATCATTTGCTCCAAATTCTTCAGGTCGGGCATTGTTTTCTTTATCGGAGAAGACTGAGGCAAAGAAGGCATTGAGGAGTTCAGCCCTTTCTGTGTCCCCTGTTTGCATTTCACCATCTTCTCCTCTGAATGACCCCACGGTTTCTTTGTTCTTCCTTTTGCTACGAACATACCCATAAATCCTTTTTTGTTGCTTTTAACCTCTCTAGCAAGCCTGAGTTCATTCTGTGCTTTAGCTTTTCTGACTTTGTGTCTACACGTGCTGGCTATTTGTTTGAATTCTTCTTTGGTGGTTTCCCCCCTTTCCCATTTTTTGTACACATCCTTTTTTAATGTTAACTCAGTTAAAAGTTCTTTAGATAGCCACCCTGGCTTCTTTAGGCACCTCCCATGTTTCCGTCTCATTGGTATTGCCTGAAGTTGTGCTTTTACTATCTCCCTCTTAACAAACTCCCAGCCATCATGAGCTCCCTTTCCTTTTAGTATTACTGTCCATCGGATCTCACCCAGCACTTCCCTAAGTTTTATGAAGTTGGCTTTCTTAAAGTCAAGAAATTGAGTCCTAGTATGCTTGGCTGCTCCTTTCCGCTGTATAGTAAACTTCAGAAGAGCATGATCACTCGCGCCTAATGATCCTTCCACTTCTACCCCACTAACCAGGTCATCAACATTGGTTAGGACCAGATCTAAAATGGCTGTTCCTCTTGTTGCTTCTCCCACTTTCTGGACAACAAAGTTGTCTGCAAGGCCAGTGAGGAATCTGTTTGACCTTATGCTCTTGGCTGAGTTTGACATCCAGCAAATATCCGGGTAATTGAAGTCCCCCATTACTACTATCTCCCTTCCTTTTGCATGCTTGGCCATCTGTTCCAGGAAGGCATCATCTATGTCCTCCGTTTGGCTTGGGGATCTATAGTAAACTCCCACAATGAGGTCCCTGTTATTCTTCTCTCCCTTAATTTTGACCCAAATGCTCTCACTTTGGCTTTGAGGTTCTAAATCTTGGATCTCTTCACAGGTATACACATCCCTGACATATAACGCCACTCCTCCTCCTTTCTTGTCTGGTCTGTTTCTCTGAAATAGATTGTATCCCTCCATTATTACATTCCAATCGTGGGACTTATCCCACCAGGTTTCAGTGATGCCTATTATGTCATATTTAGTTTGCTGTACCAAGAGCTCAAGCTCATCTTGTTTATTACCCATGCTTTGCGCATTAGTGTACAGACATTGAAGTCCATTAATCATTCCCCCGTGTCTCTTAATTAAGGATTTTTTCCTCCCACCACTAGGTCTGTGTGCTGTTTGCTCCATTTGGTCTATGACATTTGGATGATCATCTTCATCAATTGATAGACTCCTACCTTCAGGAGCACTGTCTCCCTCCCCCACATTAGTCAGTTTAAAGCCCTCCTGATGAGGTTTCTGAGATTTTTCGCAAAAACATTCCTCTCAACCGTTGTGAGGTGCAGCCCATCGCTTGCCAGAAGTCCATCTTCAAGAAACTGCAGTCCGTGATCTAAGAATCCAAACCTTTGCAGAGGTTATGGCGAACAGATTGAAAAAGTGTTTAGTAAATTTAATTCACAAAGATCAAGCAGGAATCCTCCCAAACAGGTTTTTGAAAGATAATGTAAGACATACTATAAATATAATTGAATATTTGGGAACTAAAAATGAAGTGCCTGCGGCGTTGATATTCATAGACGCAGAGAAGGCATCTGATAATGTTTCTTCGTTGTTCTTACTAAAAAGTATGGAGAAAGTATTTCTTATTTACTTTTTTCTGTAATTCTTCTTTTCCTTTATTTCCTTTTACTTTCTGTACCCTGACTTTTCTATACATGTGTTAGTTTTTACTTTCTTTTATGGAATCAATTAATAAAAAGAATGATGAAAAAAAAAAAGAAAGCAGGGATAGAGGGTGAGTTTTTGAAAGGTATAGAGGCAGTATACTTGAACCAATCCGCCAAATTGATTATAAATAACAATTTTACAAATACCTTTAGAATCGAAAAAGGAACAAGACAGGGATGCCCTCTCTCCCCGCTTTTGTTTATTATGGTATTAGAGGTGATCGCGAATAAAATAAGAACAGTACCAGAGATTCAAGGGATTAAAGTAGGAATAAAGGAATATAAACTAAAAGCCTATGCGGATGATTTGATGTTATCCCTGGAAGAGCCGCAAAAAAGTATCAACAAAGCGCTGGAAATATTAGAAGAATATGGCAAACTATCTAGTTTTAAATTGAATAAATCAAAGACAAAAATGATCTGGGAAAGGACGAAAGAGAAAAATTAGAGATACAACATGGAATTAAGGTGACTAAAAAAATAAAATATCTGGGAATATGGCTTACACCAAAAAACATAAATCTAATTCAAGACAATTATTTGACAATGTGGAAAGAAATTAAAAAAGACTTAGACATTTGGAATAGAGTTAAACTTTCGTGGATAGGTAGGATGGAGGCAATAAAAATGAATGTACTCCCAAGAATGTTGTTCCTGTTTCAAAACATCCCAGTGATTAGAGGCCCCAAAATATTTTAAGGATTGGCAGAAAACCCTTTTGAAATTTATATGGCAAGGGAAAAGGCCAAGAATCAGATTCAAATTACTTACAGATCGAAAAGAAAGAGGGGGATTTTCAGTCCCGAATTTAAAATTATACTTCGAGGCCGCCTGCCTTTGTTGGGTTAAAGATTGGATAACTTTGGAAAATACCGACTTATTAGACTTAGAAGGATTCAACAATAGGTTCGGCTGGCACGCCTACTTATGGACAAATAAAGAAAAGGTACATAAAGGGTTTTCAAGCCATATTATTAGAGGACCACTATATGAAGTTTGGGAGAAAAACAAAAAAAATTAGAATGGAAAACACCGTGGTGGTTGTCACCAACAGATATCTTAATAATTTAAAAAGCAAATATGGAAGGGCAAAGATTGACTTACGAAGACCTACTGATAAGATCTGAAGGCGGCTGGATATTAAGACCATATGAAGATCTGAAAGGAAAACTAACAGGCTGGCTACAATATCATCAAATAAATGCAAGATGGATGGAAGACAAAAAAGTAGGAATAAACGAAAAGAAATCCAAATTTCAGATAGAAATAATTGAAAGCAAAACTAAGTTACTATCCAAAATGTATGACATACTATTAGAATGGGACACTAAAGACGAGGAAATTAAGGAGGTTATGATAAAATGGGCGATGGACCTGGGATATAATATAGAATATGAAAAATGGTCAAAACTATGGAACGATGGAATAAAATTTACGGCAAGTGTTGCAATTAGAGAAAATTTAGAAAAGATGATATATAGGTGGTACATAACGCCAGTAAAATTAGGAAAGATGTATAAAACAGGAAACAAGGCCTGCTGGAAGTGCAAAATAAAAGAGGGCAACTTCCTTCATATGTGGTGGACGTGTGAAGAAGTGAAGAAATTTTGGGATTTGATTTACAATGAGTTAAAAAAAATATTTAAATACACCTTCTCTAAAAGACCAGAGGCCTTTTTATTAGGAATTATTGGGGATGAAATTAGAAAAGAAGACAAAACCTTGTTTCAATATTCGACAGCAGCGGCCAGAATACTAATTGCACAAAATTGGAAAAGTACAAATATACCAACGGTGAGGGAGTGGCAATCTAAATTATTTGAATTTGTTGAATTGGCAAAAATGACACAAAAAATTAGAAACCAAAAAAATACAAAGTTTATTGGCGACTGGAATAAATTTATGGCATATATTGAAGGAAATCATAGAAACTTAACAACTATAGCAGGTCTGTTATAAAACTTACGATGTACAACCCAGTAATAATACCAGCTGCAGAAAATGGAGTTTTTAATTAAGAAACCCGAATCCAGCAGGGAAGGAAGTCAGCTTGTATGTCTGAAACGGTTTTTGTCATGTATATCTGGGTTTTTTTGTTTTGTTTTTTTTGGGTTTTTTTCCTGTTTTTTTGTGCCTTTCTAATTTTTCTGTCTTCTTTGTTTGGTTTTTGGCATCTTTATTTGTTTAATGTTTTTTGTTGGTTGTAAAGGAAACTTAATAAAAAAGAATTAAAAAAATTAAAAAAATAAAGCCCTCCTGATGAGGTTTCTGAGATTTTTGGCAAAAACATTCCTCCCAACCGTTGTGAGGTGCAGCCCATCGCTTGCCAGAAGTCCATCTTCAAGAAACTGCAGTCCGTGATCTAAGAATCCAAACCGTTCCTGTTTACACCATTTGCGAAGCCAGCTGTTCACTTCCACTATTTTCCCCTCTCTCCCTGGGCCACGTCGTTCAACTGGGAGGACAGATGAGATGACAATTTGTGCATTTAAATGCTTCAATTTCCTGCCCAGAGCCTCATAGTCTCTTTTGATCTTCTGGAGGCTATTGCTTGCAGTGTCATTGGTTCCCACATGAACCAAGAGGAAGGGGTATTTGTCAGTGGGTTTTATGATTCCTTGCAGTCGTTCAGTTACATCTTGGATCTTAGCCCCGGGGAGACAGCACACTTCCCGAGACATCTTGTCAGGCCCACAGATCACTGCTTCTGTTCCCCTCAGTAGGGAATCCCCTATCACCACTACACGCCTCCTCTTAGATTCTGCCAGTCATTTCCGCCAGCTCCATATAGTCCATCACTTTCATCTGCCATTCTTCCTGGGTGGGTGGATCTTGTGTCTTCCAATACTTTGCGATAAGTATTCTTGCTGCTGTTGTGGCATACATAAAAAAAGTTCTATCCTTCTTTGACACCAATTGGCCGACCATGCCCAGGAGAAAGGCCTCTGGTTTCTTCAAAAAGGTATATTTAAATACCTTTTTCATTTCATTATAAATCATCTCCCAGAAAGCCTTAATCCTTGGGCACGTCCACCAAAGGTGAAAGAATGTACCTTCAGTCTCTTTACATTTCCAACATTTATTATCAGGCAAATGATATATTTTTGCAAGCTTCACTGGTGTCATGTACCACCTGTATATCATTTTCATAATATTCTCTCTTAAGGCATTACATGCCGTAAACTTCATACCTGTGGTCCATAACTGTTCCCAGTCAGCCAGCATAATGTTGTGTCCCACATCTTGTGCCCATTTTATCATAGCAGATTTCACCATTTCATCCTGAGTGTTCCATTTCAACAGCAAGTTATACATTCTTGACAAAATCTTAATTTTGGGATCTAACAGTTCTGTTTCCAATTTTGAATTTTCCACCTGGAAGCCAATTTTCTTGTCCAAATTGTATGCCTCCGTATTCTATTCACAAACAGTGCATCTCACAATGCGGCAGTCTTATTGTCCATTGGCAGTCCGTTCCCAGTTTTGAGCAATAGATTTTTATTTCCTTCCCTCTCTGTTGCAGGCAAATATAGTCCAAACCTCTCCCCCCTCCTCTCCTGCAACAAAGGGGGGAATTCACTTATTTTGATGTTGGGATTTTAGTCCTTTCCGATCAACTTTCCAAGGCTTTGGCTTACAACTTCTTTGCTTTAGTCTATTTACAAAAAGCGGAAGGCGGACTTCCTGTTTATGCCTCCCCGCTTCGGTACCGAATTAGACCTTTTTTCCCTTCCTTTTTTCAATTTATCCTACTCACGGGTAGTTGCTTTTGTAGTCGAATTGTCACAGGAAAAAGTCAGCGCTCTCCGGTAACGGCTGTGCGGCTTCGCTCCGTGGAAGAAGCAGTTGACTCACAGCACCGCGCCACTCGCCCGCTTCGCTCCAGAGCCCGTAGTCGGGTTTCCTTGCAAATTGGGGGGCGCAAAGAGTGCCCACCGAGTCCCACGCTCACAGGCTTCACCCGCCTGTGATTTTTGAAGGGTCTCCGCTTCGCCGCAGCGGTACAGACCCGATTTCCGCAGAGCTGGTCCCTCAAAGTCAGAGGGAATCCGCCATTACCGATGGCGCTAACCCGGAAGTCCCCCTAATATATCTATCTAATTTAATTTTCCTATCTTACATCAGTTCAGAATATGTTATATTGTTGAGTTACTTTAATACTGCCAGCGTTTTTAACTGTGCACAATTATTTTCATTATACTCAACAAAAAAATACCACTCCTCTTTAAATACCTGTTCTTCTTGTTCTGTTATTCTACTTGTTAGACCTGCTAATTCTGCATATTCTGTCATCTTCAGTTGCCAATTCTCTTTCTTTTGTGTCAATCAAAATTTTGTGTTTAATTCGTGGCTCCCCCACCCCGACAAATTTAGAAATACCACTTTTCCATTCCTAGAGGCAACTTGGTTTGTCAATAATCGGGATCAGTTGAAATAAAAGCAGCATTTTGGGGAGCACATTCATTTTGATAGCTGAAATTCTCCCTAGTAGGAAAAGTTTAATCCTTCCCCAAATCTCTACTCTTTTTAAATCTCTTTCCATAGTTTAATGTAGTTATCTTGAAATAAGTCAAGATATTTTCAGGCCACTCTCCATTTCCACAGGCAAAGTATCTTATCTGGGTCAGCTTCAGTTTCATTAGCCATCCTCCATCCCTGCTTTCAGGCACCCAAACAGTAATTGTACAGCTGTTCCTGATGCAGATGAAATGGAGAGAGAGGATTTTGCCCTGTCCCCTATATTTATCTTTGTATTTATCTGCATTTGTCTTTGTACTTGTCGTGTTCTTGAAAGTGCAAAAATACGACACTTGATCTTAGCCAAAAGGCCGAGAATTGATGAAAGTGCAAAAATACGAGCTCCTGCCATTTGATTGGTTTCACTGCACTAAACATGAAGGTGGCATCATTCCAGTGGCAGAGGCTTAAAAGATGATCTAAGCATCTCTTAAGGATTGGCCTTAAGGCAGGGTGGAATATGATGCATGAATGAGAAGGTGTTAATTAACACGTTAAGAGTCCTAGCATGGACCAGGATCTAGGCCCTTGTGCAGCTTGCTCTGGACGTCTTTCTCTCGTGCCTCTGCAGAAGTACAGCGTAATCTCTTCACACACATGTTACTTGTGCAAATGCAACTACACACACTTTGCTCTTGCAGCAGCAGCCTTCCCAACTTAGGGGAGGAGGGCAGGCAGGCAGAGCGAGAAGAAACCCCACCTGTTTGCTGCCTCGCCAATAATAATAATAATAATAATAATAATAATAATAATAATAATTTATTTCTTCCCCAGGCACTCTGGGCGGCTTCCAACAAAATATTAAAATATAATAGTCCATCAAACTTTAAAAGCTTCCCTAAACAGGGCTTCCTTCAGATGTCTTCTAAATGTCAGATAGTTGTTTATTTCTTTGACATCTGACGGGAGGGCGTTCCACAGGGCGGGCGGCACCACCAAGAAAGCCCTCAGCCTGGATCCCTGTAACCTCACTTCTCACAGGGAGGGAACCGCCAGAAGGCCCTTGGGAGAGGAACCCCAGCATCTGGGATGGAGACGCTCCTTCAGGTCTACTGGGCCAAGGCTATTTAGGGCTTTCAAGGTCAGCACCAACACTTTGAATTGTGCCTGGAAACTTCCTGAGAGCCAATGTAGGTCTTTCAAGACCAGTGTTACGTGGTCTCAGCGGTCCCAGTCACCAGTCAGTCTGGCTGCCATATTCTGGATTAGTTGTAGTTTCTGGGTCACCTTCAAAGGGAGCCCCACATAGAGCGCATGGCAGTAGTCTAAGTGGGAGATAACCAGAGCATGCACCAGTCTGATCAGACAGGGAGGGTCTCCACCTGTGTACCAGCTGGAGATGGGAGACAGCTGCCCTGTGATCATACTGTAGATTCTGGTCCACAAAAGCTTATGCCATAATGACTATGTTCATCTTGAAGTCACAACAAGATTCTTTTTTGCTGAAAGTTGCAGCTTGGAACAGTAGCACTCCCCTCCTGCAACACCACGTGAAAGGGAAGAGAGTTTTCTGCGGGAAGTGGGTTGGGGTTTGCACTCGAAAGGTGAAAAGTAGAAAAGCTTTGTGTGTGTGTGTGTGTGTGTGTGTGTGTGTGTGTGCGCGCGCACACGCGCGCACACACACACACGCATACACTGCATTCAGACTCCGGGACAGAAATGGAATAGGCTCTTAGGAGCCCAGCCATAGGCCACACAAGGTTTGATGAGCCTTTCTTCCCAGGCCTCCGTGGAGCCATGGCTTTTGCGCTGGCCATTCGGGACACAGCCACCTATGCGCGGCAGATGATGTTCAGTACAACGCTTCTCATCGTCTTCTTTACCGTCTGGGTGTTTGGAGGTGGCACCACTCCTATGCTGTCGTGCCTTCATATCAGGTGAGTGTCGGTTCGAGTCCTGTGCTGTTGCCTTAAATAAGGAATCTTGCTGTGATCTGTACAATGTATCGTGTATGGTGGGGATGTGATAAAATCAAAAAGTTCTGGAGTAATATTTATGAAGAATTTAAAAATATGTTTAAAATAACATTTGAGAAAAGGCCAGAAGCGTTCCTTCTAGTGACAAAAGACATCCCCAATTATAAGAAAAAAATATTCCTATACGTGACGGCTGCCGCTAGGGTTTTACTGGCAAAAAACCTGAAGGGAGATATAGTCCCATCAGTAGCAGATTGGCAAATTAAATTTTGTGAATTTATTGAATTGGGCAAAATGATGGCAGCAATCAGATTACAATTTAATCAAAAACTGAGGAAAGAATGGGAATGTGTAGAGGAGTATAAGGCAAAACATTGTTCCAAGAGAAACTTACTGATATGCTTAGACTGATGATCGCAAAGTTAGGATAAAAGTTGGAAAAGATTATACGGGTTTTTATATAAAGTATATTGCTATACACAATATTAAAATAATATAAAATTAAATAAATAATGCTAAGCATGGGGGGAGGGAAGTCACAGGGATATAAAGGGGGGAAACGTACAGTGATGCAGTAGAACCTGGGGTTACGGCAGGAATCCATTCCAGAGGCCCCGCCACAACCTGAAAATGACGCACATCAAAGCTCCGCGTCTGCGCATGCACGATTTAGCGCTTCTGCGCATGCACGAGTGGCGAACCCAGAAGTACCCCGTTCCAGTACTTCCGGGTTTGCTGCAGATGTTTGTTGAAGCGGATGCAAGCGGAGGCAGACGCAGAACGAGGTTTGACTGTATATGTATGTAAGAAACAGAATGTAAGAAATGTTAAAAGATGTTCTTTTTGTTGAATGTAATACTGTAAGAAATAAATTAAAAAAGGGGAAAGGGGAAAAAAGGAAACCTGCTGTGCAGCTTGTCATCCAGCTGGTTCAGTTATCACAGGCTTGAGCAGGTAAATGCCCACTCTCCCCCGCTCACTTTCCCTGCCTCCCACCCATCACACCTCTACTGCCCTCAGATTTCTGTGGGTCCCTGAGGCCTCTAAGCACGAGTTCTTATGTTGCTTTTTAATTATTTCATTTACAGCTTTTTCCTTCCCTTTTTGGGGGGATACCTGGTGAGATCTCATGTGTGGAGAAACCCTTATCTTGTCTGTAGGTGGCCCCATTTTGCTGCCCAAGCGCTGGGTGCTCACGTTTCATTTTGGAAGAAATAATAAATGCCACAATTCATTAATAAGTGGCATAACAAATAGTTGCAGTTTATTAAAATGGTGCTGAGATTCCAGATGAAGAACTTTTTTCAGAGAACATAGAACGAGAAATCTAGAACAGATAAAATGGTTCTTACTGAATGGACCACATAATTATTAGCCTTTATTTTCAAATCCTATCAGAGACTTTTCATCTCAGTAAACATAGTTCAGGTGTGCATGTTTGTCCTTGAGAAGCAACTGTGCCTCTACAGCCTGTAATCATTTGTGGGGGTGAAAACCAGGAAGCCAGCGAAGGAAGAGAAACCCTTTGCTCCACATTTCCCCACTTCATAACAATGGAATCTGAGGGTCCGTCTTTCTGAAGTGAGAAAGAGTGTTAAGCAGGAACTGAATGATGGGGAAAGTGTGCTTGTGAAATGTCCCTCTTGGTCGCTGGGGGTCTCCTTGGTCACATGACTTAATGAGAAGGATAAAATCAGTGGCCAGATACAGTTGGATTAGCTTAGAAATCTAAGACTGCAGGGCTTGACATACATAGCCTAGCAGGGAGTAAGTCCTGTTGAACTTAGTGGGGCTTCATTTACTAAGTTATTCCATGCCTCCCTTCTGCAAAACGTTAGGGTGGTCCACAGCAACATGAAAACCTTTAAAAGGACTCTGGAGCAGGCAGGTGTAATTTGTTATGGACATTTCATAATTTAATTTAATTTTTTAAAACAGTAGTTTGATTTTTGTGTGAGGAAAAAAAGGTGGTTTCTTTCTTTCTTTCTTTCTTTCTTTCTTTCTTTCTTTCTTTCTTTCTTTCTTTCTTTCTACCATGCACCCTTCCTGCCAAGGGCAAGTGCTGTGGGCTTGTGTTTTTAGCTTTTAAGCCCACATCTGGGCAGTGAGAGGCCTTGTAGATGAAGCCCACAGGAGAACTTGAGTAATTGTTTCCTCTTCTCTGTAGGGTTGGTGTGGATGCAGATCAGGAGAACGTGGTAGGTGGCTGTGCTCTTTTTCTCTGCCTCTAACACAGGGGTATCCATGGTGGATATCCTCACATTTGTTGTGGTGGCATGTTGGTTAATTTCCTCACGTAAACAATTTTTTATTTATGTATGCAAAACGGTTTACCGTTCTGTTTCTGCAGCAGCCTTGCAGAGTAGTGACTGCCTTCAAGGCACCTCGAAGCTGAGTAGATACTTGAACTCTGTTGCAAGCGTATCTTCTGAAATAACACACCAGGGGAATAATTATGGGCAGAGGAAACCAGTCCCAAGCAGATGGGGAGGGTCTGTTGGTTTTCCCATGCAGATTACAAGCACCGGCATGCAAACCCAAGACTAGAGACTAGCTGTGCAGAATTTGAGCCAGAAGCTTCTGGGAAGGATTGGTGCCGTTTCGGGACCAAGGGCCAACATGAAGAAGAGGAAGAGCAAAGCCAACTCTCCTTGCTCTGTAGGCCCTGCCTTTCCTTGCCTGCCCCCAGTCACATGAAAGAGTATGTGAAAGCAGCTTTTGAAACTCCCACTGTTCCAGGCGCATTTTGTGACAGGGAATTTCATTAGCGTGAGCAGTTTCTGAGCTTTGCACCTGAGATTTCAGATTAAAACTGCAGAATGGAAGGAAAGGAGGACCTTTTTCTGCCTCCCCACTTCCAGCTACTCTCTGAAGAATAGAGAAGAGTCTGTCTTAATAATATCAGGGGGGTGGGCAGGGGAAGGACTGGACCATGTGAAAAATGAACATAAGATTTTAGGTGCAGTTCATTCATTTTCAGCTTTGTATTCTTGATATAAAAAAGCATGCCTAGACACTCAGTTGCAGCACCCATAACCTAGGTTCAAGGTGCCATTTAGCTCCTAGCTTTCATATCTCTGTTTCTAACACTGCATGATTGCACCATTTCAGTGCCTCGACTTGCTGGAACTGAGGACATGTTAAGCTGCCAGAAATTAGGACAGAATTCAGCATGGCCTTCCAGTGAAAGAGGGGATGGCAGGAAAAGGGAAGCTTCTGTTTGTGGTTCACATCACTGAAAATGCTTGCAAGCCTCGGGCACCATTGCTTTGCCAGGCTATCACAGGCAGAAGAGTTTCTTTTCCTTGCCAAATGCCTTGTTTGGAGTGTGATTCTTGTCAACCAAAGTACTGTAATTGTGCCTCATTGATTTGTTTCAGGGAGTGCCGGAAAACGAAAGGAGAAGTACCAGAGCAGAGAGCGCTTGGTTATTCCGGCTGTGGTACAACTTCGACCATAAGTATCCTTAAGAGAAACAAAAACCGGTTCTCCTTCTTTCTCCTCCTCCTTTGTACTAGGAGGCCAATATCTGCCTCTGTCCATGATGGGGGAAGAGAGCTTCTCCTCTCTGAGAAGTCTCTTCTGCTCAGCTGTGGATCCTCGTCTTTCATAAAGCCAATTGCCTGGCAGTCAAGAGTCAAGAGTGATAAATCTGCCATATTTTCAGTTACTTAAAGAGTCAGCCAGCTATTTTAGCCTCTAGAGGTATGGATGTTTTCCAAAGGTATAGTTTGTCACACAGGCTGCCCCCTAGAAATGTGGTTCCCAATTTGCTAGGTACTGCAGACCCGCAGTTTTTCAAAAGCCAAGCCATGGACCCCCTGCTTTTGAAAATCCTGGTATCTCTGTAGCAGTTTTTGTTATGTGAATGGAGCCAATGTACCTTCCAGCTTGTCCTAGTGCCAAACCATCCATGCCAGACTAGTCACATGACCTGCTCGAGAGAAACAACCTATTACTGAAGTGCCCCGACAGGAGCAGAGAGCCCCCCCCCCCCCCCCCCGCTTTCTTGGGACGTTGGAAAACCAGTTTTCAGAAAGTGAAACTGGATGAAACTTTTTACCACCACTTAGTGAACAATTAGGTAGGACTACTAAAGTCTTGATAAAATCACTTTGCTCTGATCCTGGGTAGCCAGTTAGCCAGTCGTTGCCCATCAGAACCACTTGCTTGTGTGTTGCTTTTGTGAATAAGTTGGCCTGGAAAGTAAGACCTTAGTGCCATCTGTGGGCATGAGCTGAACACGAAATAAGGGCAACTTTGGAACGCATTCCTACTTGAAACTCACCCGGCTCCCTCTCTGTGTCTTCCCTGTTGGAAAAACACAAGGCATTTTTACACAGGGCTTTTTATGTACAATACCACATTCAATTGCTGCCACTTATCATATATCATATTTTTGAGCCTCGCTGTTGTTAACCTCTTTTTTTTTTAACAGTCACTTGCATTATATTTTACTACTTTTTAAAAACAATCATTTTAAAATGATTTTACTGTATATTTTCATGATTATGTTGTATGCATCTCTTGGTGAATGCATGCAGTGGGATTTAATAGGTTTTCGTTAATATCCTTGGCTTCAGAGTGCCGTGAGACAATTGGGGGGTGGATGGCGGCTAACAGATTGAGGTTGAATCCTGACAAGACTAAGTCCTGTTGTGGGCGGGCAGGTGGGTGTGGTAGACTCCCTGCTCCTGAATCGGGCATCTGTGCCCCTGAAGAACTAGCTGCGCAGCCTGGAGGTCATTTTGGACCCATGGAGGCACATTCTGGTCCATTCTGTGTCCAGGGCAGCTCCATCTGGGACACAGGATGAGACCCTCCCTGCCCGCAGACTGTCTGGCCAGGATGGTGCATGCTCTGGTTATCCCTCGCTTGGACTACTGCAATGCACTCTATGTGGGGCTACCTTTGAAGGTGACCCAGAAACTACAACTAATCCAGAATGCGGCAGCCAGACTGGTGACTGGGAGTGGCCGCCAAGACCACATAACACCGGTCCTGAGAGATCTTCATTGGCTCCCAGTACGTTTCTGAGCACAATTCAGAGTGTTGGTGCTGACCTTTAAAGCCCTAAACAGGCTCGGTCCAGTATATCTGAAGGAGCGTCTCCACCCCCATCCTTCAGCCCGGACACTGAGGTCCAGCTCCGAGGGCCTTCTGGCTGTTCCTCGCTGCTAGAAGCCAAGTTATACAGGGAACCAGGCAGAGGGCCTTCTCGGTGGTGGTGCCTGCCCTGTGGAACTCCCTCCCACCAGATGTCCAAGAAATAAACAACTATCAGAAATTTAGAAGACATCTGAAGGAAGCCCTGTTTAGGGAAGCTTTCAATAACTGATGTTTTAATCTGTTTTTAATCTTTTGTTGGAAGCCACCCAGAGTGGCTGGGGAAACCCAGCCAGATGGGCAGGGTATAAATAATAAATTGTTTTTGTTGTTGTTGCTATATAAAAAACCCATGAAGTGCTCTCATTGAAGTGTTTTGTGCCTTAATAACGCCCCCCTTCAGTTACCTGAAGCCCCTCCTGACGCACAGCGGTCCTCCGCTAACAGCAACGCTCCCAAGCTGCTGTGGCCCCATTGCCAGGTGCCTGACCAGCCCTCAGGCTTATGAGGTACGTGCAGAACCTCCCAGAATGACCATGGAATACTTTCTGTGTATCTTGTGTTTCCGCAGCTGCTGAGGTTTGGCTGTGCAAAACAGTTACTGTATTCTTGGAGCAGCTTTTTCCACCAAGTGCTGTGATTGCTTTTCAGTTTCCAAATCAGACTGGCTTCTGTCTTTATCTATTTATCATATGCCACTTTCTTGCTCAAAATCGTGCTCAGAGCAGCTCCAAACAGCATCAGAAAAGTGCAATAAACATATATAGCAACATTTCAAGATAATCCACTTAATTTTTTGTCCCAAAAATAGGGGGTGTCTTATACATGGGGGGTGTTATACATGGAAAAATACGGTAAATGTTGCTTGGTCAGTCAAAGTCCATCCATACCTTCATCATGTTCCCAATAGACCACCCTTTATTGGCATTCCTAAGCATCGGATACTTCTGAACTTGGCAGTTTGATTTTGGTAATGGCCTTTGGGAGACCTGTTTGCCTCTATAAAATTGTTAAATACTATGGGAGTCAAAGAAGATAAATTCTGTGGTGTTTTATGAATGCAGATGGACTTAATTTTTAAGCAATATTCTTGTGGAGCAGGTATTTAGCCCCATTTTACAGGTATAAGTGAGGCAGGGGAGAAATGATGACTACTCCAGTGGGGTTAGGACCCAATTGTCCTGGATCTGAATCTCGTGGAACATGCCTAGGTTGTGAAACCTTCATATCCTGCTTGGGACATGGGTACCTTGTAGAAAATTGCAGTCATAAAATAAAAACTTTCCAATTTTATTATGCCAGTCAGACATCTTGGGCAGCAGGAATAGAAATTAATTCAGCATATTAGCTGCTTGGTAAAATAGCTCTTTTCTTTTACTCAGAATCAAGAGCAGCTGAAAGACGATGATTCAGACCTTATTTTGAATGACGGAGACATCAGTTTGACCTACGGGGATTCCACCGTGAACACAGATTCTTTGACATCTGGCGCATCTCGAAGGGCGGCGGGAAACGGTTCCGAGGACACCCTGGACCAGGAGCTTGGGTTTGGGGACCACGAACTTGTCATAAGGGGCACACGCCTCGTTCTCCCCATGGATGATTCAGAGCCACCCTCAAATGTAGTAGACAATGCCAGACATGGGCCGGCATGAGATCTGCTGGTAACAAGGTGATCAGTAAAACCCCCCCACATACAATCATGAAGAAAAATGTACTACCTACAACAAAAAAACTACTGCATGTCTCAGAATGTCTAAGCTGTATAAATATTACTTATTTATATGGTGTTAGGAGAATATAACTACCCATACGAGACAACTTGTGAAGAGCGACTCTTAATTTTCATAAGTTAAACTCATGGACTGTACTGTGTAGCAGTGGAACTGTTTTAGAACAAATATCCTTTATGAAGGGGGGGGGGCTTTTGCCAAGATCTTCCCTCCCAACTTGTGTCAAATAGTCTGCTTTTCTTTTGCAATTTCCCATCACTTACCTGAGAGTAGGAAGGAGGTAGTGGTGGTGGTGGCATCTTGGGTTGTGTTTTGCCACGTCCATCTCAGGTGGTGAGCAGGTGGTTTTGGCTGCCTTCCTTTAGTGGATGGCAGCTCTGGAGACCTGAAATTTCCTCTCTGTAGCACTGCTATAGGATTTGTTAGAACAGACCTTGATATTATGATGACCTGCATGCTAAACCTGCCACCAGCCGATAAGAAGCTGTGATGGTAATAGATGAAACGGTCAAGGAGCAAATGGTCAGTGGCTTGTTGACAGAAGCCGCTTGCATCTGTCTTCCAGTTGCAACAGGTGCTTCTCATAATAAGGCTCCAGGTGATTCATAAAAGCAAGTTCTTTAAGATTTGTGCTTGGATTGAAGGTGGGTGTTTGTTTTCTTTTTGTGTTTAAATTTCTCTCATGCCTTATTCCATAGGGCCAGGGGCAGGTTCTGAGTTATGAAGCAGTCAAAGTGGGCAAAGTTTGGTTTTTCACATAGAGAATTAAGTAGTGTTTCTAGATCAATTAACAGCCATACGAAGCCATTGCTGGCTCCCTTTCTAAACTTGCAATTGAGTGGCTGTGCCTTTCAGCTATGTCAAAATTTTCTTCTTGCTGCATAGTTGCCAAGAAAACCAGTTCCACACCATATCATGGAGTTCAGCTGTGTGAACAGGACATGCAGAGGTTTAAGACTTTTAGGTGTGGGTTTTCAAAAGTGGCAGTTTAGGTAGCACCGAAAGGGAGTTGTCTGCCCATCCATCCTGTATAGTTGCACTTTGGTTTGGTCACTTCTTCGCATGCTTATGTGACTATAAAAAAACTACAACCTTTGGTTTTTGTTCTTGTGTCTCTTTCATGTTAAACAAGAAATATATTTGTGAGCTGCCATAGATTATTTACATGTTTTTGTTTTGTTTTGTTTTGCCTAAGGAAGAGCACTGAACAACTCGCTGATATTGCACTTGGTGTATTCAGCCTCATCCTGCCATGATTTTTTTTTTTTATTAAGCCTTTTGATTTATTTTTTTTACTTGGTGCAGTGGGTGTTTTTGGGAAGCCAGGATTTCTGAATGCCATGTTTTCTTCAGAGAAAACAGTTGCCATATAAAACCTTTCAATGTACAGCTCTTATTTCTGCCCCTTTTCTCAAAGTGCTATAGGGCTGTACAAACTTAACACTTTGCTCTGCTAACACAAAAGTGTGATGACCCTGAAAAAAGAAGAGAATCCGGTTTTGATTTGTTTGAACATCATTCCATTTAACAACAGTACAAAGAAAAGAGAGAGCAAGAAGCTGGAGAGAAGCAAAGCCACCCTCTAAAGGCAGTAGATTCCCTAACTCGGTTGCAGCAGGGTGTTGGGAAAGGTGTGGGGAGTCAGACCCCTATGTGGTGGATGTGCCCCATAGCACAAGGTTTATGGAAGAAAGGGAGCTGCAGCAGGAGAGGGAGAAGCAGCCTGGACTATCTCCTCCAGGAGGGAGAGTGTGGCACATGTTCACACCTGCAAGAGAGCTTGGCTTCTTAGGGGTGCCAGCCGGACTTCTTGTATTTATAAGAATTGGGGGCCTTTGACTTTCATCAGTGGGTGATGGTTCCCATCTTTTCCAGCACTAAGCAGGAAGCACTTAAGTGCAAAAGTAGCAGGAGGTGGAGTTCTTACAATACAGCCAAGAAACCAAGATAACTTCTCTCTTTCTTTTCAAACTTTTTTTTTTATGTTCTCAGGTCTGAATGTCATGCCTTAAGTATGCTTCCATGCAGTTCCTTGTTATTTGTGTCCTTTCTTTTAAGATTGAACATTCTGGCTGCAGACAGCCATAGAGGTTGTTCATGCAAGCCCTATTGAAACGAAGGGAAATTTTTCAAGAACAACCCCCATTCATGTTTTTCTTCTTCTCCTCCAGCTTGCACAAGAGAAGTAGGACCTCCACTGCACCTAAAAAATTAATAAATGCTGGTTTCCATTGTTATCATAGGAATTCGTTGTTGAGTACTGATACATCCTCCCCCCCCCCCCCCCGCTATGCAGGAATTTATATGATGTCTGTATCTTAAAAGTTTGATGTTAAAACAGTAATAGGGAAAATGTTCATGAGTTGAGATTTTTACATCACCTGCACATTAATGATTTCCTTTGTTTAAGGCTTTTCCAAACAAGAGTCAATGACCTCTTTATCCCCCTCTTATTAAATATTGTGTAAACTGATATAACCAGTAATCATATTGACAAAAATATCCCCGTCTGATACTGTGGAATGTTGTGAAACAAACTTCCTTGACAAATCCGCTTCTAGTCCACAGGGTGTCACTGCACTCCTCACCTGAACAGGGAGAGTGCCTGTGCCCCTTGGTGCCCCCTTGGACCTTGTTCTGATGAATTTTTTTTGTAGTTAATACCAGAGGGAAATAATTCTTAGGCTCGCATTGGCCGCCTCCCTTTTCTGTTTTCCCATTGCAGAAAGTAGCCCATGTCACAGCGTTGCAATGCTGTGTCTGTGCCAGTCCCCTCTCAATACAGGAGAGCCGGAGAGGGGCTACCAGTAGCAGATTCAGTGAGATCTTGATGCAGCTGGATCCAGTAAAGTGAAACACTAAAATGTTTATCAGTGCCACGATAAATAATCCGTATTCAATAAGTAAACCCAGCCAGATAGGCAGGGTGTAAACAATACAATTGTTGTTGTTGTTGTTGATTAATATAGATGTTTAAATACAATAATAAATAATAAATAAAATGATAGATCCAGATATGAGAAGCAACAAATGATGCATAAGATCAAATGCAGATCATCCAGACAGACTAGATTTACTGTGACAAATCATATGGGGAAATGTTTTGGATCACTGAGGAAGTCCCACATGGTTGGAACACATTTTGGTCTTGGCACAATTGTTTGTCACAAGAGTTGGTTGATCAGGCATCAATTGGATATATCAGTATATTTATTAATCCCTTTATTTTATTTGAATACATTTTATCTCTCGTGGTATTAAAGCTTGCATACTTCTTTCTAACATTTCTGGAGTAGCAAGCTTTATTCTTTGGATCTTACCCAGTTCAGTGTTCTGTGTCTTGCTTTGGAGGTTAGGGCCCACGCACCCTCTTTCCAATATAGCGTCCCATCATTCTTTACTGTCTCGCTGGGAATAGAAGGATGAAGTGCATTCAATAGCCAAAGTCTTCCTCCCTTTTGCAGAAAAGGGTAGAAAAATGTTCCCTCTTTGTTGTCAATAGCAGTCATGGAAAGTTCCCATAACCCTGTAAGGTGGGATCAAAGTTGCAAGTTGTCATTTGTTGAAGTGGGCACTTGGGAAGAATATAGGTTCCCTGGCACAAGCGATGTATTCATGCTCAAAGTGGGGCATGAACATCAGGCACAGATATTATCCCTGCCATGCTCCAGAGGAGACATATGGGGCTCTTTCAGTCTCGCTTTCCAAAATGGTGGCAATTGAATGTACATAATTTATGGGTGAGAGGATCAGCTGCCAGCATTGCTTCTGTATCTTAGTTATGAATTAAGGATTTGTAGTCATCCACATAAATTTTGTGGGTTGCTGTGCTGGCCAGGATCCCCTGCCCTCGATTTCCCTTTGCCCAGACTGAGCATCTCTGCTAAAATGATATACCATTTTTAAAAAACAATCTCTCCTTATGTAGTAGTAAGCTCCCCATCTTTGTTTCATACATTTAGCTGCTTGGCATGTTTATGTCAACAGGCTGCTGTAAGTTCCAGATTTCTGATGCTTATTAGATGAATATTCTGTATTCGTCAGGGTGATTGTTTTGGTCCCAGATTTTATTGCATGTGAATAATAAAGAGAACCTTTTAACAGAACTGATTAAAGACATATACTGAAATTGCCCAAGGTTCACCCATGATTTGCCAGAAATAACTCCTAATATTTTGTATTGACTAATTTATTTGATGTTAATGTAGAAGATTATTTGTGCTTAATATCTCCAGGGGGTCTTTGCACTCTTCCCCCATCCTTAATGACCTCGAATACAGCTGTGGGAATTTATTACCTCCCAGGTCCAGGTATGGACCCTGATAGGCCATGTCTGGTGACACAGGAGCATAATCCTTGATAAAAGGATTAAGAAACCCCTTCCTTTGGAGCTGTCTTTTCTCTGAACAGAATGGACACATTTTTCTGCATCAGATGACACTGTATGTCAAGTTCTGGTTTATTCTACTTACTATTGGAATTGTCTGTTGGAATTTCATGGTACTATTAACTGCTATAGTTGTGGTGTTCTTGTAATTATATTCTGAAGCATAATTGCACCTTTTTTGGTTTATGATGACTAAATCTTTGATTGTTCCCTGCACTGTGAAAGGAAAAAAGAATCATGGGCCTATAAAAAATAAGTTTGTTTCTTTGGATTTTGTGTCTCTTTGTGTTCCTTGTAACAACTTATAATTCCACACTTATTTTGCATATTTGATGATTTTAAACCTTTGCTAGGGTTTTATCACGAAAGAGTACTTGTCCCAAACCTGGATCTTGCTATCTATGGAATTCTTCATTTTATTATACGTAGCATTTTATCTTTTAACGAAAATACAAAAAACAACAAGTATTCACCCTGACTGATCCAAGCACCTTGTCCACATCCTTGAGCCTTACAAACTCATCCAACACAGCAGGGCTAGACACCTTGAGATTCATCTGCTGTAACAGCAGTCAAGGTCCCAGTGGGTGCAAGCAATTTTATCCTCAAAGAGCTTTGCAGACAAGTCACAGTGCAGTACTGTGGGCCCCACCACCTCCTTTGGGCCAGGCTAAAAGGTTCTGCTCCATCTGGAAAAGCTCTTCTGGGTGGCCCAACTGGGATGCAGTGGAGGCAGCAAAGTAGGCCTTCTTGATGATAAGCCTGCATCAGTGCTCAACTGCATTCAGCTGGAGTGGGTAGGGAGGGCCAGCTCCCCCCCATCAATAAAAATAGCTAACTGAGGCTCTGCCCCCCAGTGGCAGAGGAAGGGGGCGCGCCCCGCCCTGGGTGTCATCACTGGGGTGTCTGTGACAAAATGAGTTTTTGTTTTTGTTTTTTAAAAGGGCTCACAAAACTTTTTAGGAGTGACACGGTGGCTTAGGCGCCTGCAGGTTCAGCACTGCCTGAAACAGCAGCGTGGGACTTGCATCTGCCTCTCTCTCAGCCGCCCTACAGCTGGGGGGGGGAGGCGGAGAGGCTCCAAGCTTTGGAGAGGCCTGCCCCGCCCTCACGGGCAGATCACCCCACCCCCAACTGCAGGACACTCCCCCGCACCAGGCACCCAAGCGGCTGGCTATACCACTGCTGGCCCCTCCCAAAAAAATCCTAGCTACGCTCATAATTGAAGCTGTCTCCCAGCTCATTTCCTTGCCCTAAGCTCTGCAGTATACCAGGGAGCCAGGCAGGCTCTCCAAGCAGGAGCAATCATGTCAATGGCTTGAGCCATTCAGATGTTCTAGATCAGGCTTCCTCAACCTCAGCCCCCCAGATGTTTTTGGCCTACAGCTCCCATGATCCCTAGCGAGCGGGATCAGTGGTCAAGGCTGATGGGAATTGTAGTCTCAACGTGCTGCAGCCCCTGGAGCAGAGAACAGGTAGGGGCGTGGCTGGTGCGCGTTCCAGGGGCGCAGCTGTGATGGCACCCTTTCCCCAAATGGTACCCGGTGCAGCGCATTCCCCTGCCCACCCTTCGTATGCCAGTACTAGAGGTTGGCCAGGGCTTCAGCCTCAGAAATCTCCCAGAACCGCCAGGAAACCCATTGGATCCATCAGCCTCTGAGGGTGAACTGTCCTAACAGGTCCGCTACCTCTGTAGAGTGGGAATGGTGCTAAAAGCCTAAATCTCTGGAGCTACTGCAGCAGCACAGAAAGGAAGAGGCACAGCTTGCCTATGTCAGGATTTTTTCTTTTTTTATTATTAATTTTTTGGAAAAAAATTTCTTTTACAAATTTATATAAACACATTCATATTCAATATAATACAAAATTCTTTTAGACTTCCCCCAGCTCCCTCCGCAATCCTCATAATTTTAAATTTAATTCGCATTTCCTTTATAGTTGTATTGCCAGTTTATGAATCTTTACAGCTCTTTTCCCTCTTACAATACCCTTTCTCCTCACAAAGCTTCTTTAAATCCAACTAGCGTTGTCTGTCCATCACAAATGTTTTCCAGATAAATCGTAAACTTTCTCCAGTCCTGAGTGAACTTGTGATCTTTTTGATATCTAATTTTTCCTGTCAGTTTATCTAATTCAGCAAAGTCTATCAATTTCCGTCTCCATTCTTCCAATGTTGGTAATTCTTCTTGTTTCCATTTTTGAGCCATTAAAATTCTTGCCGCAGTCACTGCATATTGAAAAAGTTTATAATCACTTCTGTGAATTTCTCTTCCTATTATTCCTAACAAAAAGGCTTCTGGTTTCTTCACAAACGTATATTTAAACATCTTTTTCAACTCATTATATATCATTTCCCAGAAGCCTTTTACTTTCTTACACTCCCACCACATATGGTAAAACGACCCTTCCCTTTCCTTACATTTCCAACATTTGTTACATGTCTTATACATTTTTGCTAGTTTAATGGGAGTGATGTACCATCTATATACCATTTTCATAATGTTTTCCTTTATCGTCATACATGCAGTGAATTTCATATTTTCCTTCCATACCTTCTCCCAATCTGCTAGCTGTATATTGTAACCAAAGTCCCTGGCCCAATGTATCATGACCGATTTAACTTCTTCGTCTTTTGTTTGCCATTCCAATAGCATTTTATACATTTTTGACAATACCTTATAGTCATTGTTTATTATCTCTTTCTGAAATCTAGACTCTCCTTCAATATATCTCCTCTCTTTACAATCCTTTTTAAACATTTCATTTGTTTGGAAATAGTGCAACCAATCATATACATATTTTTTAACTTGTTCATATGGCTTCAATTTCCATTTCCCCCCTTCTTTAATTACAATATCTCCATAAGTCATCCAGTCCTCTCTCATGTTTGTCTTTTTGACACTCATGACCTCCAGTGGGGATAACCAATGAGGTACATTTGGTTCCAAAATATTTTGGTACCTATCCCATATTTCTATTAGGGCACCTCTGAAAATATGATTGGCAAAACTTTTATGAGCTTTCTTCTTCCCCAACCATAAGTAGGCGTGCCAACCAAACCTGTTGTCAAACCCTTCCAAGTCCAATAGCTTATTATTTTTTAGTGTTATCCAGTCCTTTATCCAACAGAGACAAGATGCTTCATAATAGAGTTTCAGGTCTGGCAGGGCGAAGCCACCTCTTTCTTTCGCATCAGTTAATAACTTAAATTTTATTCGTGGCTTTTTGCCCTGCCAGATATATTTTGAAATCATTCTATGCCACTCTCTGAAGATCTTTGTCCCCTTGATTATTGGAATCATTTGAAATAAAAACAACATCTTTGGAAGCACGCTCATCTTAATTGAAGAAATTCTGCCCCAAAAAGATAATTTCATCCTACTCCACACTTCGAGGTCTCTCTTGATAGTGTTCCAAGTTGTCACATAATTGTTTTGAAACAAATCAATGTTTTTTTGGGTTAACCATATTCCTAAGTATTTTACCTTCTTCGCCACTTCCATCTCTGTTTCTCTTTGCACTTCTTCTATCAAACTTTGGTCCAAATTCTTCGCCATAAGTTTAGTTTTCCTCTTATTCAATACAAATCCGGCCACACTTCCAAATTGGTCAATTTCTTTTATAACTTCTTTTAGACTACTTGTCGGATCTTCCACCGTAATTACCAGATCATCGGCAAAGGCTTTAACTTTATATTGGTTTTGACCTACTGTTACCCCCTTTATTAATTCATTTTGCCTAATTGAACTAAGCAGGACCTCCAGAACCATAATGAATAACAGTGGTGAAAGAGGGCATCCCTGTCTTGTACCTTTCTTTATATTCACCTCCTCTGTAACTACATTATTTACGATCAATTTTTCTCTCTGTTCTGAATATATTGCCTTTATGCCATTGTAAAAATCTTCTCCCACTTCCATCATTTCCAAATTTTTCAACATAAATTCCCATGAAACATTATCAAACGCTTTCTCTGCATCCACAAACATCTGCATCCACAAGCCATTTTCCTGGTTTATTTGCGAATTCGAAATTCCTTTGTCTTAATCTTTTGATGTTCTATTCAACTTCTTTGTTTATAATCATAGCAAACTGTGTCTGCAGAACTTTAATATTTTGTTTTATTTTGGTATTATTTGGCTTTTTAATTAACTTTTGTTCATTGTCCATTATTTGTTTTAGGATTTCCTTCTTCCCTTTCTCTCTGTTCTTATTTTTAATCGCATTTTGTTGGATGAAAAATCCCCTCATTACCGCCTTGCTTGCATCCCACACTGTGCTAATCTTTGTGCCTTTATTCATATTCTCTACAAAGTATTCCGTCAGTTTTTTACGGGCTTCTTGAATGATTCTTTCATCTTCTAAAAGGTAATCTTTCAGTCTCCATCTGAATGTTCTTTCTTCATACACTTTTATCTCCATTTTTATCGGATTATGATCCGAGATTACTCTGGGTTGGATTTCTATTTGTTGGATTCTAGTGGTTAGTTCATTCGAGATCCAGATTTGATCTATTCTTGACATGGACTGATTCGGTTCCGAATAGAATGTGAACTCTTTTTCTAGTGGGTGTCTGAGTCTCCAAATGTCAATTAAATTGAGATTTTGCACCAATGCGAAAAAGGTCTTCGGTAGTTTTCCTTCTTTACTATCACTTTTTTCTCTTAATCTGTCCATTTCCGTTGATACAACTCCGTTCATATCTCCCATTATTATAATTTTTTGATCCATGTATTCAAACAGCCTTTCTTCCAATTTCTTGTAAAAATCAGTCTTGTTTCCACTAGGTGCGTAGATCCCGACAATTATTAATTTTTCGCCCTGCCACTTGATCTGTATTGCGATTATTCTTCCTTCTTCATCTTTGAAGATCTGTTGAGCTTCTATGTTTTTCCTTACATAAAGGACTATGCCTCTCTTCTTTTCTTTATCTGAAGATATAAATTCATTTCCCAATCTATTATTAATCAGAATTTTTTTATGTTTCCTTGCCACATGTGTTTCTTGAAGACAGATGATATCCAAATTTTTCCTTTTTAGATATTGTTCAATACTATTTCATTTCTTCTTATCATTCATTCCATTAATGTTCCAGTTCCATAATTTCAATGCCATATTTTCTGGTGGTTAATTAAAAAATATAAAATTTTATTCCAAATTATCTCTTTATAATTCCTCTCCTTTTTCTTCTTCCTCCTCTTCCTCTTCTTCTTCCTCTTCTTTCTCCTCCTCCTCTTCACCCGTCTCTCTATTTTTTTTGTACTTTCCTTTTAAATGTTTTCCTCCCATCGGGTCAATTCCTCCTACCGCACCTTCTTCCTCTTCCTCTTCTGCCGTCAATTCTTTGTAACGTCTCTGGAACTTACTTGTTTCTTCGGGACTTGTAAGTCTGTGTCTCTTGGCTTTGTATACAAAAGAAATCCTCTGAGGGAATTCCCATTTGAATTCAATCTTGTTTTTCTTCAGAATTTGGACCAATGGTTTATATGGGTCTCTCCGTTTCAGCAATCTCACCGGTATGTCTTTAAAAATAATTATATAGCTCCCATCAATATTCAGTCGCTTCTCTCTATTTTTTTGGAGTATTAAATTCCTCATATCTTTGTCTTTAAAGGTGATCAAGCAATCTCCTGTAACCTTCCTTGTCTTAGTTGTCCTTACTCTCATCCTAAATGCGTTTTGAACCCTCTTCTCTACATCTTCTTTTTGTAATTCCAACCACTGAGCAATTTCCGTTATTAATTTATCTTTGATATCTTCTCCTTGAACCTCTGGAACTGCTCTCAGCCTTAGGTTCACCTCCCGTTGCCTCAATTCGTTCATGGAGATTGCATCCCATAACTCCTCCTGTGTCTTACTCATTTCTGAGATTCCTGCTTTCATCTTCTCCTCTTCTTTTTTGACTTCTTTTATCTCCACTTTTGTCCTTTTTAATCCTTCCTCAACAGATTGTGTTCTTTTAATAACTTCTTTTATTTGGCCTTTCAATTCTTTTACTGTGTCATCAATTTTTTGGTCCATTTTGCCTATTTTGTTATCCACCTGCTCAATTCTAGTATCTACATGTTCTAATTTATCCTCCAAATTCTTTTCACTTTGTCTGATCTCTGCAAACATTTTTAAAATTTCAGCTTTGAAGTCTGCCTCAGGTTTTGAACCTCTTCTTTCTCCCGGTGTTCCTCCTTCCCCAGCTTTCTTCTGTGAGTGAGACATTTTTTCCTTCTCCTTCTTTCCTAGCCCGTTCCCTTTTCTGGTGAATCAGTCCCACTACTTCCCTAATTCAGTTGGATCCAAACCCCAATATATACTGTGTCCCTCCTCAAAACAATTCTTATATCAAACATATAAATGACACTTTTATCAAAATACAAATAATACTTTCATCCATTTATAATCTATCAAATCCAGTCCGAATCTCAATATAATCAAATATAGTCAGATTAAATCCCAACGGTTAGAATTGTCTGTAAACGTCTTCTTGCCACCGATTAGGCTAATCCATAGGTACAGGTATTTCTTGCCACCAATTAGGCTAATCCATAGGTACAGGTATTTGTTTTAGATGTGACCCAACTCTTAGAAATTGCTGAAGCCAAATGGAACCCAAGGAAAAATTCTTCAAATATTAATATCCAAGCCAATCTTCTGCCACCAATTAGGCTAATCCTTAAATCAATATAAATAAATATTTCTTCTGCCACCAATTAGGCTAATCCAAATTTGTGTGGATAAGAAGTTCTTTTAATCCAAAGCCAAGAGTTGCTTATTAAAGAAAAAGCAAGGACCCGAAAAAAACAAGTTGTTATGTGTCTTCTGACCACTAGGGGCAAAGTCCCCAAACTGTTTTAAATTGCTCAAATATTGCTCAAATATTTAAATATTTCAATAAAAAGAAACTGCCGAATTATGCCGAATTATGTTTAATCCTGAAACGATAGTCCAGATCAATTTGAAAACCTTCTTTCCTCGGCAAACATCAGACAATCTCGTGAAACTTTAACAATGGAGTCTGGAAATCCCCTTTTATTACGCAGTTTTTATTTCAGCACAACACCAAAGTCTAGTTACGCCAAATCAAATTCACAAGCCCCAAAAAGGACTTAAATAGCTCTGTCTTGTTCCTCTGTCCCCCCTTTTCCTTTAGATCTTCCTTGATAAATTGTATCTTCCCCAAAAAGGATTATTCTTATTCAGTTAAAGGGGAGAAGAAACAGCAGCTGCGAGCGGTAACTTACTTTCACTTTTAATCGCTTTGTTGTTTCCATGCGTCTAAGCTGATTGCGGATAAAAAGCTGGTCTCGTAACTTCCAATTTTTTTCATCCGGTTTCTTTTCTTAATTTAAAATTCTTCTTTATATCCAATTAAGTCCGAATTTCTTCCAAATCGAGAATTGAGAGCTCTCCTTGCAAGCCCAGGGCTTCGTTTCTTGGAGGTAGCTATGGCCTCCCTGCAACCCGCTCTCCCCCCCGTCGTTCTCTTCACTCCTTTTGGGAGCTACCTGACGGCCGGGAGGTTCGCGTTTCGGCTGCCAGCGGGAACCTGAGTGTCAGAACACCCTCCTGACACTACTTCGAGGGGTCACTGCGCCCTGTGACACCCCCAATCCTCCGAAAAACCCGGGATTCCCCAAGAGGGAAAATCCCCGCTTGCGCTCGGATCGCTGTCAACTGGAAGCCGTCGTCAGGATTTTTTTTTTCTTGGAAGTCAAATGCAAGCATGATGCATGCATTTTCCAGCCAGGCCTTTCTCTCTCTCAGTGCAGCAGGCACAGATCAGCTTCTTCCGAATTCTCGAATTCTCGAGAGGAGGTGCAGCCTGCAATGGAAGCGAAAAGACTGCTGTTGCTCAGACAAGAAGCAAGCAGTATGGCCTTAGCCAAATGGCAGTAACTAAACTCAGGAAGTGTGATGAAGACAGACCCCAAAGTCCCTGCTATTTGGCATCGCTGTTGAGTCATTTATACAGGGAGAAGAAAGGGGAACTAAGGAGTTCTTAAAAGAAGGTATCAACCCTCCAGGACTTGTGTGGAGACAGTCCCATGCATAAGGAGGGACAGAAATAAGGAGAGGGGTTGCAGGAGACCACCTGGCAGCTGGGTGGGATGTCACAGGTAAAGGTGCATTTGGAAATAAGAGCAGAAGCGAGAGGCAGCTCTTCAAAGCACCAGATGCAGTCTATGCCAGATGCAGAAGGCACCTGGGAGCCAGTACAGTGGTACCTCGGGTTACAAACACTTTGGGTACAGACTCCACCAACCCGGAAGTAGTACCTCGGGTTAAGTCAGAACCTTGCCTCAGGATGAGAACAGAAATCATGCACTGGCAGCAGCGGGAGGCCCCATTAACTAAAGGGGTGCCTCAGGTTAAGAACGGTTTCAGGTTAAGAACGGACCTCTGGAATGAATTAAGTACTTAACCCGAGGTACCACTGTATAGTCATTTGGTGGGAGGAATAAGAAGCTTCGGCTTTGGAAGACCGTGGCATGATCATAGCTTATTGGTAGGGAGTGTACATGTCTTGCAGGCAGAAGACTTGCCTCTGGGCATCTTCAGTGAAAAGGGTCTTGAGTAGCAAGGTGTCTGCCTTGGGCCTTGGGAAGCCACTGATACTGAACTACATGGACCAGTTTATTTGCCTTGGAGAAGGCAGCTGTGTATGTTTGTATGATTATAGCAGCATTTATAGGATCACAGATCTGAAAGAGAGCAGCCAGCAGGCCAAATATTTCAAGGGGCAACAGAGATTGGGTGGAAGCTGTAAAAGTGGAATAGGACTTCAGGGGGAGGAGCTCTATCAACTGAACATCTTTTTTTGGCAGGTTGCCAACAGAGATAATTACAGTGATAGATGATAGCCAGGCATGAATCTTGGCTATCAAATTCACTCTAGAGCAATGGTATAGCGTGAGGGGCAAGGGATGCTGTGGCCCTCAGTGCAGAATTCTGAGGGGGTGCCAAGGCTGTGTGTCTGCTGTGTTCTTCTCACAGTCAGTGAAGGGACAGCAACTCCTAGGCCTGCTGCAGCTGCAGCTCAGGTGCTTCTGGGACGCTGCCAAGCCCACCAAGGAGCACCAGGAGCACACCAAGCTGAGAGGGCAAACATGGTAACCAACAGGCAACCTCCATGAGGAGCAGCTGCTGAAGGGGTGCAGCACAGCCCCCCTCTTGCCTCCCATGCAATCCCTGCAAGGAGATTAGGGGGAACAATCTTTGCCTTGCTCCGGGTGCTGCCAATGCACACTAATGCTCTAGAGATAAGAGTGAAAGGCAATTAACCTCTAATGCTCTGAAAAAGACATTTTCTACATCAGGAGACAGAGAAGCTGTCAGCTCCGGGGAAACTAGAGGGGGTGATTGACTTAGGAGCGGAGGAATCAACATCTTTCCAAAAGATATGTTAAAACTCTGATGGGCATAAGGTGTGCAAAAGCCTCCCTTTCTTTAATTATCTCTGAGATGGTTATAATTTATGGCTGAGAAAGGTTTCTCTGTCAGCCAGTGGATATTTACATCTGGTGTGTGAGCTACTTTCTGGCTTTAAGAAGAGTTCATCATTAAAGGCTGAAGGCAGAACAGAAAGCACGCTCTAATTGTTTTAGACATTAATTTTTTAAATAATTACAGGAAGTTATGAGTGCTAAGAATTTTTATTTTCTTAATTTTTAATTTTCTTTTTTCTTGATGAAAATTCTTTTTTTCTTGAAATCAAAAATAATTTTGCCACTTCATATTTATTCCATGGGAAAGGAAGGTGTTTTCATTAGAGAAAACACTGTGAAGATCTTAAGGTGGAGATGGGAGATGTAAAAAGACTGAAATATTAGTAAGACCAAAAACATTCAGTATGGCAAATATATCACTGGACATTCCACCAACTGTTGGCATCCTTCAGCAAATGTTTGATGAGCAGAAAAGGTCATTAAAGCTAGGATTGATGAAATGGTTAATGAAAGAGGATCAGAGGATGAAATGGAAAGTGGAATCAAAGAGGACAAAGAGACTTCGGAGAAGAATATAGATAAAGGATTGCCAGAACAGGAAGGTGAAACGGAAAAGTCTTTCATACAGATTTTTAGAAGAATGAAAGAGTTAAATAGTGAAGCTGAGATGTTGGAGGAGTGCAATGAAGCCGTGGAGGGAGAGCGGAAGAGACATGATGAGCTAGCAGAGATAACTGAGTAAGGACTCTCTGTACAGCTTGGAGTGATTTTCCAGGAAAAAGCTATCAAACCTCTGGAGCTTTTCTTGGAAATATAATAAAAGAAGCATAAATTGAAGGATTCTTTTTTCAAAATCAAGGTGAAGAAACCATGGCAAATACAGCAGGAAATGGGAATGGAAAATATATAACTGGTTGTGAATTGATGAATACATAATCAGAAAAGAAATATGGATTATTATTTTAATATATGATCACAGCAGAGAGATTTGCGAGGAAAAGATGGAAAGCCTTATATGGTTTAATATGGAGGAATTATTTGTTGACATTATTGGTGATGAAGCTGATATGTTTGAATGGAGAAAAACAATTGCTGACATTTATTAATAACAAAAATTATATAACCCCTTTGGACTTTTTGTGTGAAAAGGAAAAGGAATTAATCTGAGACATTTGGGTTGGAAGACTGGGAAAATAGATCAGTTGGATGTCAAGACAGAGTGAATATTTTGAATGATTTCTTTCATGTAAGTAACAAATAGAAAATCAAAACTTTTATTTTTCTTCTTGTCTTCTATTTTTGTTTTCCTTTGGTGTTTTCTCTTTTTCTCTCTGTTCTTGCTTTTATTTAAATTAGTTTCTTTTAACTTATTGTATTAACTTATTGTATTATGAAAAATAATAAAATCTTATTTTTTTAAAAAAAAAAAGTGGCATAGGACTCCCTTAAACTGTTTTTTCCTGTAAATCTTACCAATGAAGTATTGGCAGAGGAGGCAATTGTCTCACCATATTGGGGAATTTTAAATTGTATATTGGGTGTATAAAATGACATAGTGGCAAGATTAGTAAGCCCTCGTAAGATTGTGTTTTATGTATTTTGCAATTTTGCATTTACTGTTAAGATACCTTGACTTTCTAAACCAGTATGATGTGGTGGTTAGCATATTGGATTATGAGTTACAGCACAATGTATACATATGTGCACTTGAGAATAAGCCCTAATGTGTTCCATGGGCCTTACTCCCAGGCAAGTGTGTGTAGGATCCAATACAGTCAGGTCGTGGAAGGGTCAGGTCATGCCCTGCCTTGTCCTTGGGTTTTCAAACTGTGGCCTGGCTTTCAGAACATTCCAGAAGAGCAGTGACTAGGTATGTGGAGAATGTTCCGCTGGAAATTGATGTCACAGTGACATGCATCTCATAGCAAGGAAGACATTTCGAGAGAGACTGATATACCAGTCACACGGCTGTGATAATTGCTCTCATATAAGAGCACAAGAAGAATCCTGCTGGATCAAACCTGACTCTCATTTCTCCAGCATCTGTTTTCACAGTGGTCCACAGAGGGGGAGGCTCACAAGGAGGACTTGAGCGCACCATCACTCTCCCCACCTGTAAGGAGAATCCATAGGTAAAGAGCCTCTGACGGAGGAGGGAGAATAAAGCCATCGTGGGTAGCAACCAGTAGTCTCATCCACCAAGAATTTATCTAATTATCTTTCAGGTTCATTGAAGCTGATGGACGTCTTTGCCTGTTGTGGGAGCAAATGCCATAGTTAACTATGTGCTGTGTGTAGAAGGACTGTCTTTTATCCATCCTGAATCTCCCAACATTTGCTTCATCAGATGTCCCTGAGTTCTAGCATTGTGAGAGAATAACAGCTTCACTCTGCCCACTTTCTCCAGGCTAGGCTTCATTATATAAAATTCTGCTCATATTTTCTCTACACCAAAACACCCCAAATGTTGTTGGGGACCCTGTTATGCAGTGGTTCCGCTCCTTTCTCCTGGGCTGTGTCCAGAAAGTGGTGTTGGGGGATGAGTGTGCTCACTTGTGGGGTGCCTCAGGGTTCCATCCTCCCCCCCATGCTTTTTAACGTTTACATGAAGCTGCTGGGAGAGATTATCAGGGGGGTTGGGTTGGGCGTTCATCAGTATGCGGATGATACCCAGCTCTATCTCTTCTTCAAATCTGAAACAGTGAAGGTCCTATATAAGTGCCTGGAAGCGGTTGGAGGATGGGTGGCAGCTAACAGATTGAGGTTGAATCCTGACAAGACAGAAGTACTGTTTTGGGGGGACAGGGTGCGGGCAGGTGTGGAGGACTCCCTGGTCCTGAATGGGGTAACTGTGCCCTTGAAGGACCAGGTGCAGAGCCTGGGAGTCATTTTGGACTCACAGGTGTTCATGGAGGAACAGGTTAATTCTGTGTCGAGGGCAACTGTCTACCAGCTCCATCTGGTATGCAGGCTGAGACCCTATGTGCCCGCAGACTGTCTTACCAGAGTGGTGCATGCTCTAGTTATCTCTCGCTTGGACTACTGCAATGCGCTCTACGTGGGGCTACCTTTGAAGGGGACACAGAAACTGCAATTAATCCAGAATGCGGCAGCCAGACTGGGGACTGGGAGTGGCTGCCGGGACCACATAACACCAGTCCTGAGAGATCTGCATTGGCTCCTAATACGTTTCCGAGCACAATTCAAAGTGTTGGTGCTGACCTTGAAAGTCCTCAATGGCCTTGGCCCAGTAGACCTGAAGGAGCATCTCCATCCCCATTGTCAAGAACAGACACTGAGGTCCAGCGCCGAGGGCCTTCTGGCAGGTCCCTCTCTGCGAGAAGAAAGGTTACAGGGAACCAGGCAGATGTCCTCCTTGGTAGTGGCGCCTGTCCTGTGGACCACCCTCCCTTCAGATGTCAAGGAGATAAAGAACTACATAAGTTTTAGAAGACATCTAAAGGCAGGCCTGTTTTGGGAAGTTTTTTATGTTTGATGTTTCATTATGTTTCGATATATGCTGTAAGCCACCCTGAGTAGCTAGGAAAACCCAGCCAGATGGGTGGGGTATAAATAAAATTATTATTATTATTATTATTAACACTTCTTCATGCAGAAGAAGAAAACAGAAGATTGAATCAAATGCTGTAAACTGCAGGTTCCCAACTGAATTCATTTTATCTCATTGTAGTTTATTGTGTGCGGTCTACAGAAGAAAGTTTTCTGGAGTTCATGTACCATTTGTGAACAGTGTTCGAAACTCCCACTGTTCTAGGTGCATTTTGCTACAGGGAATTTTATTAATGTGAGCAGTTTCTGAGCTTTGGGCATACTATTGAGCCTCAGATTTCAGATTAAAACTGTGGAGTGGAAGGAAAGGAGGACCTTTTTCTGCCTCCCCACTCCCAGCTACTCTCTGAAGAATAGAGAAATGACCCTCTTAAGAATGTTAGGGGGGTGGGCAGTGGAAGGACTAGGTAATGTGAAAAATGAACATAATACTTTAGCTGCAGTTCATTCATTTTCAGCTTTGTATTCTTGTTATTTAAAAAGCACGCCTAGACATTCCATTGTTGTGCCCATAACCTAAGCTTATGGTGCCATTTAGCTTCTAGCTTTCATAGGTAAGTTTCTAACACTGTTTGTTAGACCATCTGTGGGCCAATAAACCATGGCATATGCCCCCTACGTTTAATAGACAGTACCACACTTATAAAAGATAAAGAAGCTATTGCACTGTGCTGGAAAGAACATTACCAGCATCTCCTTAACAGCAACTCCCCTTTTGCTGCTGAGGTTCTCTCACAAATTCCACAAAAACAAGTTAGAGATGAGCTTGCAGTACAGTGGTACTTCTGGTTAAGTACTTAATTCATTCTGGAGGTCCATTCTTAACCTGAAACTGTTCTTATCCTGAAGCACCACTTTAGCTAATGGGGCCTCCTGCTGGTGCCGCACCGCCAGAGCACGATTTCTGTTCTCATCCTGAAGCAAAGTTCTAACCCAAGGTACTATTTCTGGGTTAGCGGAGTCTGTAACCTGAAGCATCTGTAACCCGAGGTACCACTGTATCTCCAAATCTGGGAGAGTTGTGTACAGTGGTAGCTCGAGTTACACATGCTTCAGGTTACATACACTTCAGGTTACAGACTCCACTAACCCAGAAATAGTACCTCGGGTTAAGAACCAAAATGCTTGTTTACAAAGCTATTGTACTCCCAACCTTACTATGTGCTTGTGAAACATGGACCACTTATCAACACCATCTCTAACTCCTCAAAAGATTCCATCAATGGTGTCTCCAAAAAAATTTACACATCACTTGGGAAAACAGGCGAACTAATGCCAGTGTACTGGAAGAAGCAAAGATCACCAGTGTTGAAGCAATGATTCTTCAACATCAACTTCATTGGACTGGTCATGTTTTGTGATTGTCTTCCAAAGCAACTACTCTATTCTGAATTTAAAAACAGAAAGCGTAATGTTGGTGGTCCACAAAGAGGTTTAAAGACTGTCTCAAAGCAAATCTAAAAAAATGTAGTATGACAACTGGGAAACACTGGCCTGAGAGTGCTCCAGTTGGAGAACAGCCTTTACCAAAGGTATCATGGGCTTTGAAGACACTCGAACTCAGGACACAAGGGAGAAACGTGCTAAGAGGAAGGCATGCTTGGCAAATCCACACCGTGATCAACTCCTGCCCAGAAACCAATGTCCCCACTGTGGAAGGACACTGTGAATCCACAGAATTGTCCTCCACAGTCACTTATGGACTCATAGTTAAAACCATGTTTATGGAAGACAATCTTACTCGGCTACGAGTAATCGCCAAAGAAGAAGAAGAAAGAAGAAGACTGTGAATTACAGTAATGGTGACATTTACTTCTATTTAGTTTATAGACTTAAAAGCAGGGTTTCATAACATCATTTATTTCACATTCATGAAATTTTATGAAAGAAATATACTACATAGCATTTTTTTAAACTTACAAATCTTAAGGATGCATTCAGATGGACTCATATCCTGCCTATGCCTCTGGGGCAGGTGGAATCATGGGCTGTGAAATTTCAAAAAGTTCCACAATCTGCTCCCAGCATGCAATACTCAATGGAATGAGGCCTGAGGTTTGTGGCGGAACATAACTGCCTTGTCCTGGATCTAAAGGTTCCAAAACAGGAATCTCATCCTCATCTGCCTTTATTCTTGCAAGCCCATGTCTTACCAAGTATAAAACATGATACATGTTATCCAGGGTTTGCGCAAAAGAATTTGGATCAGTCACAAACTTAAAGAAGTTTATGGGACTCTCACCACCTTGTCTATAAAAGACTTTCAATAGTCCCAAGATCCTTTCTGCTTCTTTTATCGTTGCTTCATCGTCACATGATTCTTCCATGTCTTCTGACTCTGCAGAGTCTGTCATGGCTTGTTGCGGAGATGAATGCCCCTTGACTTGTGCCCCAACAACGGGAGGGTCAGCACTGTGGGCAGCTTCTCCCCCCTCTGAAGGCTCCGGCCCAGTTTCTGCTACTGTTCTCTCTTCCTCCTCTTTACTGTGGAATAAAAGTAATTGCGATAAGGCACCACAGAGGGAAAGCAGCCATCACTAAAACATAAGAGAATGGAATTGTAGAGATGGAGGGGAGCCCCAGGGGTCATCTAGTCCAACACCCTACAATGCAGGAATAGGCAATAAGGCAACTGCAAAAGTAGAGGGCACACATACTAATTCTCTCAATTACAGTAGAACAGCATAAAATAAAACATATAAAACTCTTCGTTCTTTTTGTTTTTGCTTCCACCATACAGCAGAAAGAAAAAGCAGGCAGTTTGACTTACCGTAGGTTATAAAAAGTGGTAAATATTTCTAAATTATTCATATAGAAACAGAAATTTAGTTTGCACCCAGCTTAGACATCCTACTGGTCAGATTCTCAGGGTGGAAGCAAAAAAAAGAAAAGAAAAAGAAAAGAAAGAGAAAAAGAAAAAGAAAAGAAAAAAAGATAGAACAAAGAGTTTGGTAACTCCCTTCCTCCTAAATGGGATGCTGGTGACCAACTAAGCCTAATAGGACAGATTAAGCTATGGTTTTAACCCCTTCATGCATGAATTAAAAGTTAAGTGGGTTAGTTGCATAAGACTGATTTATCCCACAACAGAAAAAATAATAATCTGCCAGCAGAAGGACAAGAAGAAGAAGGGGAATAATGTTCTCTTAAGAGCATGAGCTTTTTGGAAAAACAAGTTCTGTTCTTTATCTTGAATGTTTATCAGCTAAGTAGACTAAATATTTATCACCAGGCTGTTATCAGTTTTTCCTCTTCAATATCACCTCCTTCTTCAGAACAAATAATTCAAGACATGTTAATATCTCTGAGTGGAAGTTGTGTCCACTAGATCATGTTAAGGGTTAAGCCATAGAGGGTGAACCACTTTCTATAAAAGACATACAATCCCACCTTGGAAATTCTCATGGTTAAAATATTTCCTTTTGAATATTAAAAAAGCGGTTGGAAAACGTTGAAAAAGTAATTATATGAGAAACCATTCTACTAAAAGCATTAATATTTTATTCACTTCACTCAACAAATCTCTGTAATGGAGGGGCTCACTGGGATAGCCAAATAGAGGATGAAAGCTGGCAGAATCTATGGTCAAAGAGACCATACAAATCTTCATTGGCTTTTGACAAGGAAACATCCTCTCCAGTTAGCCATGGTTGGTGCTTGACATCCAGGCCATGGTCCTTTACAAAACCAACTTGCTCTCCTCTATGTTGCAGGTGCTGTGCAGGTATATGCCCAAAAATATGTGGTGGGAGGACTGCCCCAAGGTAGCAACTTTTTGGAAAGGTATTTCACTGATCACAGCACAAAGTAGCCCTCTCTGCCCTTATTTGGCTCTGCCTGATGTGTTTACACAAGAAAGGATGAATTTAGGAAGTAAGGACTTATATAACATCTGTTAACTGAAGGCACACTGCCATCTTGGAAAACTTTGAACTACTGAAATCTGGATCAGTGGTACACTATACTTTGGCAAACAGTGCTGTTAGAAGAATTATGATGCAAACTGAAAGTTGCAAGAGGTCAAAGGAAACATGGCAATTTCTATGCTTTTTGATATAACTATTTTTTTCTGCTTATTTATTTATTTCATAAAATGTATACCACTTGTTTGTAGAAAAACCTCAAAGCAGTTTAAAATTATCACTATAAAATTTACAATCGTAATTTAAAACAGAGAAAGTTAATGAGGTTCAGGTAATGGGGTACATAACAAAGGAGCCCCCTCAGTTTTTTGGCATAGTTTCATAATTAAAGACTTATTTTCAGGCTGGCAATTACACCTTTGAACCCTGTAACAAAGAAAGTAAAAGAACAATAATATTAAAAAACGTCAGCAAATCTTTTAAAAAAGTGATCTTAACTTACTGGTTTTCAGCCATTATTTTGTATAATTGTCTATCTGGTCTTGTTTTCTTATTCTTTCTTCTATTATATGCTGAAGATTTGAAAAAGATCAAAACAAAACATTAGAAAAGGCATGTTTGTTTACGCAATCCTGAAATGTTTTTAGCTTATTCTTGATTTTAATTTTCTGAATGTTTGTATAGTACTGTAGTTTTTAACTGTGTTCACTCATAATTACCAAAGCAAAATAACTCTTGAGCCGTGTCATAGAGTGTGGTGGCTTCCCCCAATTGTATTTAATGCATTTTACTTGAACATTTCTCTACTGCCATTCTCTGCATCTGGCTCCAGAAGGACTTGCACGACTTCAACGGACACGTCCCATCAATAGGGGGCTGGACTAGATGAGGCTTGGGGTCCCTCCCGGCCCCGCAATTCTGTGATGAATATAGGCCTTCACTTTTATCCTGCCTGGACTAGCCTGAGTTTACCATAAGCAAAACAGGCTCATGCACTCTCTTTTCTCAAGGTCTTCGCATGTCACCATGGCCTCGACTTCTGCACCGTTGCCAGGGAGCCAACTGAACTGGTCCGCCAGAGCCAGACTTTTGGCCAACGTGCCGCCCGCTCCAGAGGCTTTGCAGAACAACTTCCACCATCCCCCCGGTTCCCAAAGATTGGGAGAACAAGCCCGAAACGGCGCCATGAGTGCTGGGCTGGGAAGGCTTCTTCTAAACCCAATTGAGGGAGGGAGCATTTGGGGGAGGGAAAGAGTTATTTCTCCACCAGTCTCAACCCGCCCCCCGCAACCCCCTTCCCTGCTGCAATGAGGCTTGAGAGCAGCGTTTTCAAGGGGCAGTTTCGGGGGGGGGGGTGACAGCCGAGGTGCGGACAGTTAACCCTTTCCTCCCAGGACTCGCGGCTACAGCAGAAGTCTTCTGTCAAGCCGCCCTGCAAGCCCGACTCCAGCGTTTTCTTCCCATGCACGCGTATCCTTTCCAGCTCTGACACGCAAAAACCTTTGCAATGGCAAAGGATGGAGCACCACAGTTGCTCCACGCGCACACGCGAGTACACCTCGGAACAAACCCGTAGATGACACGGCGTCTTTGCAAGGGCTCCCGGGGGGCTGCAAAACCGGGGTTCGGGGTGCGGGAAAACCCCCCAACATGCTCCGCCCGGGACGAGCTACGTGTTGAACCCCTCGGAGGTTTCCCGTTAGGAGCAGAAGAGCAGCGGGGTCCCTTTCCTGCCCTCTCCAAATGCACCTCTGGAACGCCCCGGGGCAGGATTTGAACGGGAGTCAGCCCGCGAGAGCCGAGAGGGGCCCGCAGCCCACCGCTCACCTTTTTCTGCGCTCCGAATCACCGTCCGCAGGAGCTGCTTCAATCTTAGCGCTCAGCAGCGGGACAGACCTGATCGGCGCTCCTTTGAGCCGCGGAAGCAAAGCCTGTCGTGTCATTGGCCCAATCTGAGGATGGCTCCACCAATGGGCATTCAACAGGCAGCTTCGGGGATCACATTTCAAACACCTGCGGGAAACTTTCGGCACACTCCCGGCTTCTGCAGGCACTTAAGGACCCATCTTCCCAGGAGAGGGGCTTTCGGACTGCAATGCTTCGGATTGTGGGATATTCCACATATAACTGCTCCTGAATTGCCGGGTCCTCGGCGACCCTTCCAACGCCGTGAAAAGTTTCTCTTGTAAATAGCGCAGTGCCTAGTTATCTATTCTTGCTCCATATCATGAAGGGGTCTGAGTAAGGCTTTTTTATTGCTCTGGTTCCCCCCCCCCGCCGCCCCCGCCCCTACATTTAAAGCCCGATCACAGTGCATGACTTCCCCCCAAAGAGTCATGGGAACTGTAGTTTTACACCTCAAACAGCATGCAGGGAACTGGGCTGGGGCTGAGGAGCGGGAACACGGGTCAACATTGCCTGCTTGGGTCACCCCCCCCCCCGTGTCCTTCATCCTGCCAGGGGTGTGTGAGACCAAATGTGTGGATACAGAGTGCTTTCTGCTCTGAAATGTGCTCTGTACATGATGAGGACTATGGCAGTTAAACTCCATTTCCAAATGAGTAGCGTGGGAGACTCTCTGCAGACCAAGCTTTCCACAACCTCTAGAAAAGTCCAAGATGTAGATCCCAAAGCCCAACAGGTGGAGCAACTGCATGCAGCCATCGGAGGAATTCAAACTATGGAGAAGGGACACCAAGGGTCAGCTAGTCGAAGCCCCTGCAATGCAGCAATCAATCAATCAATCAATCAATCAATCGTTCAATCATTTTATTTGCATGCCACCTTTACAAAATTAAAATCATGCTCATAAACAATCATCAAAACATCAAAAAGTACGCAACCAATCAAATACTTTCCACATACATAAATCATAACATCCAAAATAAAGCTACAAAAAGTAACATCAACAAAAGGAACAACTCCCTCCCAACAAAACCACCTAAACAATGGTTCAGCTCCATAATCTCTAAGAGATGGCCACCCAACCTCTGCTTAGAACCTCCACTGAGAGTCCACTACCTCCTGAAGGAGTCTGTTCCACTTTCAAACAGTTTTTGCCATCAGAAATTTCTTCCTAATATTTGGTTGGAATATCATTTCTTATTATTTGCTTCTGTTGGTTTGGGTGCTCCCCTTAGTTTTGTCACTCTTCTGTGCACATGTTCAAGTTTGTCAATATTCTTCTTAAATTGTGGTGCCCAGATTGAGCCCAGACTGAGCCCAGGACTCTGGGTGGGGTCTGACTAAGGCAGAAGAGAGTGAACCTGCAACTTCTCTTGATCTGGACACTAGACTTCTCTTGATGCAGCCTAGAAAACCATTCACTTTTTTTGATGCTGTTTCACACTGTTGACTCGTGCTAAGCCTGTGGTCCACCAAAACCCCTAGATCCTTTTCACATGTACAACTTCAGAACCTGACATTTGTCCCTGTTCATTGTGTTAAGCACCTTGTTTCTCAAATAGGAATTCTGTTAATCTCCCCCCTGGTACCACCTTCTCCATTTAGACCACAATTTATCTGAGGGATGATGTTCTCATTTTGTCCTTAACTTCTTTCTTTATCTGAGGCACTGCAATGGAGTATTCAGGCTGCTGCCCCTTGCACCCTTTTCCCTTCACGCAGCATTAAAAAACAGTGATATAATCCAACCTTGGCATATTCTTCTGTGGGGCCATGAGCGAGGCCTTGTGTAGGTTTCTGTCTGCTGCTGTTTGTAGCTGTGATACAAACGAAACAACCCAACACTAAGAACATTCAGTTAGTTGCTTGTCTCAAGATGCTTACGAATGCAAGGCCATCATTTGTTTTTATTTGCTTAGTTTTATTTTTATTTTAAAATTCTTGGTTTATAAAAGTACGTGCATTGCCTCTTTTTGCAAGCTGTGGAGTCTTTTTACATTTGATATGAGACATTAGTGCAGTATACAGAATAAGGTTGGGGAAGAAGAAAAGAGGGAAGGAGGGGAGGTGGTAAACTTATATTCCAGGTCAGCATTTATATATATTTTTATATATCATATATATTTATAAACAATAATGGAATGGCTGAAGGGGCACTTCTCGCCGCAGCTTTTGGTGGTAGCTTGCTGAAATGCCTTCTACGCAAAGCGGCAAGCCCCTGGGGAAACCGGTTTGTTACCTCCCTCCGCCAAGCTGCCTGGCTCTGCAACTCCTCAGGGCTGGAGAACATGCTTCGTGACCACCTCGTTGGTGGCCTGAGGGACCGTTGCAGAAGCTGCAATGATGCTTCTACGCCAAGAAGGACCTAACGTTCCAGACGCACCAAGGCAACTCGACAGAGATCATGGACTGCCAGGTATACCAGTTGCCCCATTCCAACACAGATAAAATTTACGTAGAGGTACAGATAAAGGAGGGGACGCAGGTGGCGCTGTGGGTTAAAGCCTCAGCGCCTAGGGCTTGCCGATCGAAAGGTTGGCGGTTCGAATCCCTGCGGCGGGGTGCGCTCCCGCTGCTCGGTCCCAGCGCCTGCCAACCTAGCAGTTCGAAAGCACCTCCGGGTGCAAGTAGATAAATAGGGACCGCTTACCAGCGGGAAGGTAAACGGTGTTTCCGTGTGCGGCTCTGGCTCTGGCTCTGGCCAGAGCAGCGATGTCACGCTGGCCATGTGACCCGGAAGTGTCTCCGGACAGCGCTGGCCCCTGGCCTCTTAAGTGAGATGGGCGCACAACCCCAGAGTCTGTCAAGATTGGCCCGTACGGGCAGGGGTACCTTTACCTTTACCTTACAGATAGAGGAAGCCCTGTGCCACATGGAGCTTGACATGGGTTCAACTCTATTCATAATCTCGGCATGGACCTTAAGGGAACTGTGTCCTACTGGGGGTCCCAAACTCAGGCCGATCCATTCACCCTCCAGGACTTCCAGAAATGTAAGGTCCCCACAATGGGGGTGGGGACCTTCAGGGTGCAATATTGAGGGCAGAAGCGACAATTGGACTTGCTTGTGGTCAAGGGCCCCTACATAATCTTGCTGGGATTGGCATGGTTTGGACCACTGGGGCCAGATGTCACTAGGGTGAACCACACTAGCTTACAAGTGGACGTGCACCCTATATGCAAAGAGTTTCCAGGGGTTTTCGATGGGGCATTGGGACGATATACGCCCCCCCCCCCATTGCCCTACAGCTAGACACCGCCGTACGACCCATCAGGCTCAAGGCCCGCTGGGTCCGATTCACCCTGAAACCCCTCATAGACTAGGAATTGGACTGGCTCATGGAGCAAGGAGTGCTGGAGCCAGTGCCTATGGCCCCCTGGGAAACCCTGATTGTCACACCTGTCAAGCCTAATGGTTCGGTCTGCATCTGCGCAGACTACAAATGTACCATAAACAAGGGCCTCATGCCCCACGCATACCCAGTGCCAGTTGTCAGCCATGTCCTCACCACCCTGGCTGGGTCAAAAATTTTTGGCAAGTTGGACTTGGCCCAAGCCTATTAGCAGTTCCCGGTGGACAAGGCCACAGCAGAAGCACAGACGATTGTGGCGCACAGAGGAGTGTTCAGGGTAAAGCGGCTGTAATTTGGTGTCAGCGTGATGCCAGGCATATTCCAGAATCTAATGGACTCGCTCCTTAAAGGGATTCCTGGTGTCACCCCCTTCTTCGGTGATGTGTTGATTGCCGGGCCCATGCCAGAGGAGTTCGGGGACCGCCTCCACACTGTCCTGCACCGTTTCCAGACGGTGTGTCTCAAGGTGAAGTGGGAACTACTAGGAGTGCCCCAGGTGGACTTCCCAGGATTTACAGTGGACGCAGAAGGGGTCCACCCAACCGGTGACAAGGTACGGGCCATTTGTGATGCCCCAGCGCCCAAGGGCAAGACTGAACTTCAGGCCTTCTTGGGACTATTGAACTTTTACCATGCCTTCTTTTCCCATAAGGCGGCGTTAGCGGAGCCCCTACACAGACTCCTGGACAAGCGGACCCCTTGGGTGTGGGGCCAGCACCAGGAGGCCGCATTCCAGGCAGTCAAGGATTTGCTCGTCTTGAACTCAGTCTTGGCACACTTCGATGAGAGGCTACCGGTGGTGCTAGCATGCGGCGCCTCGCCCTACGGCATTGGCACTGTCCTGGGACACCAACTCCCAGACATAAGAGAGGTGCCGGTGGCATACTTTTCCCAGACGCTCACCGCAGCTGAGCGGAACTACTCACAAATTGACAAGGAGGGCCTGGCAATCATGAAGGGAGTAAAAAATTTCCATGATTTCTTGTATGGGCGGCCCTTTACCGTGGTGACTGACCACAAGCCGTTGCTCGGCCTGTTTGCCCCTGAGAAACAGACCCTCCAAGTGCTGTCTCCCGGTGTCCTCAGGTGGTCAATTTTTCTTGCCAGCTACCAGTATGCACTGATTCACCGCCCGGGGAAGGCGATGGGCCATGCGGATGCCCTCAGCAGGCTACCACTACCGGAAACAGGCCCCAACCCAGCACCTGCACAAGAGGTTATGAGCCTGGAGCTGCTTCCCGACCGCCCCATTCAGGCACAAGAAGTTGCACACCATTCCAAGAAAGATAGGGTCATCTCCCGGGTCCTGGACTGGGTGTGGAGGGGATGGCCCAGCAGCAGCCCTGGGCCAGAATTCGCTGGCTACACAACCCACAAACATGAACTGTCGGCCCACAAGGGGTGCCTGTTATGGGGAAGCAGAGTCGTTGTTCCCCAGCCCCACCGCAAAAGGGTCCTCACAGCCCTACACGAGACACACCCAGGGGTAGTGAGAATGAAGGCCCTGGCCAGGAGTTATGTATGGTGGCCGGGGATCGACGGAGAGATAGAGGCCTGGGTCTAACACTGCCAGACCTGCCAAGAATCCCACCCAGATCCCCAAAGGGCCCCAGTCCAGTCCCAAGCACCATGGTCACGCCTGCACATGGACTTCACTGGCCCCTTTCAGGGGAAAACATTCTTCATAGTGGTGGACTCCTACACCAAATGGCTGGCGGTCCCAAGCCAGTCCCAAGCACCATGGTCACGCCTGCACATGGACTTCACTGGCCCCTTTCAGGGGAAAACATTCTTCATAGTGGTGGACTCCTACACCAAATGGCTGGCGGTCGCACTGGTACCATCCACTTCTACATCCGCAACCATCCGGGTACTACGCAGGCTGTTTGCAACCCACGGGCTCCCTGACACTCTCGTCTCAGACAACGGGACTGCATTTACGTCAGGAGAATTCCAAACCTTCACAGCGCAGAACGCCATCCACCACATCTGCTCGGCACCATTCCACATCTGCTTGCCACCAATGGCCAAGCAGAACGCATGGTGCGGACCACCAAGAACACCCTCCGCCACATGACGTAAAGGGACTGGGAGTACCGCCTTGCCACATTCCTCCTAGCACAGCACAGCACCCCCAGCTCAACGACTGGTCGGAGCCCCGCTGAACTACTAATGGGCCGGCGCCTTGCAATCAGATTGGACCACCTTCACCCCGATAGAGCTCAGGATGAGGTAGTGGTGGGGGAAGGTAGGACCCCCCAGACCTTCGTGGCCCAGGACCAAGTGTATGCAAATAATTTTGGGGCAGGCCTGGCATAGTCACCAGGGTGACTGCTCCCATGTCGTATGAGGTGCTAATGGGGGGGGCAATGCTTGCGCCCCCACTGCAACCAGCTGTGGCAATGATTCCCAGGAGAAAACCGGGAGGAGGGCAGGACAGAGGGGTCCCAAGGGGACAGCTGAGCAGTGAGGCCCGTAGAAAGGCCTGTAAAGGGGCGGCTGGCGTACCTTGAGGACTATGAATGCAACCTCCCAGCTGGACTGGAACTTAGAGGGGAGGGGTGTTATGTACTGAGCTGAATCCTAGAACAATAGGATCCAGAATGCAGCAGTCTGATTGGTCTGCAGGAGCCACCCAATCCAGCTCCAGGTGGAAGTGAATCAGCATTTATATATATATATTTCCAGTGGAAGCCTCTTAAGCTATATGTGGTGTCAGGTCCAACACAACGGTGGACAGAATACTCAGATCTTCTTGCCACATTAGCAAAGGTGCTCTTCACCTCCTCCTCACTCTGGCCTTTGACACTTGAGGTGCGTATGTTTTCAGGACCCACCTTATGTTTGTGGTTGTAAGCTGTTTTGAATTGTTTTTGATGTGTTTTAAAGCTGTAATTTGCCCTAGGGCCTTAGGGTGAAGGGTGGATAATAAACAAAAAAACCAACAAAAAAAGAAGTTATCCACACTTTATTTTCCTTCCCCTCACGTCCTGGAATGGGTAGAGGGGAAAGGCTTTGGAGAAAGGGGTTGTGCCATGTCAATTTTAAATCTGAAAGGAATGCAATGGGAGTTTGAACTTGGGTTTCCCTGCAGCCTAGATGTACACACCAAAAATTTATAATACTTTTCACAGACACACACAAAAGAATCCTCAGAACTGTATAGTTTTACCCCACACAGAGCTACAACTCCCATCTCTTAAGAAACTACACTCCCCAATAGTCTTTGCCAGAGGGAGGGAGGCTCTAAATGCATGGCGTGTTTATGGACCCCTGTTTGAAACTCTTAACTTCTTTCCCACAGGAAATCATTTCTTTTATAAAAAGGATGCCTCTTCCTTCAGGGCTCTGCTGTCAGTTTTTACCCAGAAGCAAATGTAGGGTTTGTAATGATGATTGAATGCATTGTTTAAATTGGTGGCTACTTGTTATTATCCTGTTCTCTTGGTAAAGTTCAAGGGCAGCTAGATACTGCTGATGCAAGCTACTGCCTTGGAACAACGATTCCAGAAGTCCTCCAGTCTCTGGGACAGACCCACCATCCTGCCACCCCGTCGCCTCCCCTCCCCTGGCACAGCAAGCCAGCCAGGGCCAAAGGAGCTCCAGAGTCTTGTTTACATAGGATATACCAGGGCCAAAACTAGACTTTCTGTCACCCGGGTCAAAGACCCAGTTTGGCACACACACACAGACCCCATGTGTGTTTGCGTACACACACTACACACACATCATCTATTCGTAAGGGGCATAAAAAGTAGGCAATATATCATTTGAATACAAAAGAATCCTAAGACGTATTATGGCTGTATGACCAAAGGGGAAATGGGTATCCCTTACAGTAAAAGCAAATTGTTTGTCAAAAGCAGAACTTTCATGTGCAGCAATTGTCTATCTGAAATCAGGTTTTGAATTAGATTTATTTAGTTACAGGATCATTAAAAAACTGAATTTCCATAAGATCAGTCAAGACCCTCTGGTTTCCTTTTAAAATGATTCCTTTCCATATTATTTTTGTTTGATTACTGATTTCAGGAAATGATAATTTTGTAGTCATTTTAGATTCCATGTAAGGTGAAGAAATGCTTTTTGTGAGTCTAAAGTAGAAAGTGCCCTTTTGTTACAATCCTAATACCCTGGGCTACCAGAGCTTGCCAGGGAACTGCCTCTGGCAGAAAAAATGCTCACACACCCCTTGCTTTCCTGTGTATGGATCATGTAAAGTGAATCAACCTTAGCTATTTAAACACATTCAAAGTTCTGAAGGATCATAGAACTGTAGAGTTGGAAGGTACCCCAGGGGTCATCTAGTCCACCCCCTGCAATGCAGGAAACTCAGCTAAAGTATCCATGACAGATGGCCAGCCAACCTCTGCTTAAAAGCCTCCAGTTAAGGAGTGTCCACTACCTCCTGAAGGAGTCATTCCACTGTCAAACAGCTCTTGCCTAATGTTTAGTTGGAATCTCCTTTCTTTTGCTTGAAGCCATTGGTTGAAGTCCTACCCTCCAGAGCAGGAGAAAACAAGCTTGTTCCATCTTCCATGTGACAACCCTTAAGGTATTTGAAGATGGCTATCATATCACCATAGACACAGGTGGTGCTGTGGTCTAAACCACAGTGCCTAGGGCTTGCCAATCAGAAGGTCGGCGATTCGAATCCCAGTGACGGGGTGAGCTCCTGTTGCTCGGTCCCAGCTTCTGCCAACCTAGCAGTCTGAAAGCACAAAGTGAAAGTAGATAAATAGGTGCCGCTCCGGCGGGAAGGTAAATGGCGTTTTCATGCACTGCTCTGGTTCGCCAGACGCGGCTTAGTCATGCTGGCCACACGACCCGGAAGCTGTACGCCGGCTCCCACGGTCAATAAAGCGAGATGAGCACCGCAACCCCAGAGTCGGTCACGACTGGACCTAATGGTCAGGGGTCCCTTTACCTTTACCTATCACATTGCCTCTCAGTCTCCTGTTTTTCAGGTTAAACATACCCAACTCCTTCAACCATTCCTCATATGGCTTGGGTTCCAGGCCCTTGATCATCTTGGTTGCCCTCCTCTGCACATGTTCCATCTCATCAACATCCTTCTTAAATTGTGGTGCCCAGAACTGGACCCAGTATTCCCGGTGTGGTCTGACAAAGGCATAATAGAGCAGGACTATGACTTCCGTTAGTCTGGACACTAGACCTCTGGTGATACAGCCTAGAATAGCATTAGATTCTTTTTTTTCTTTTTTTGCTGCTACATCACATTGTTGTTGCTTTATAGAATCATAGAATCATAGAATCATAGAGTTGGAAGAGACCACAAGGGCCATCGAGTCCAACCCCCTGACAAGCAGGAAACACCATCAGAGCACTCCTGACATATGGTTGTCAAGCCTCTGCTTAAAGACCTCCAAAGAAGGAGACTCCACCACACTCCTTGGCAGCAAATTCCACTGTCAAACAGCTCTTACTGTCAGGAAGTTCTTCCTAATGTTTAGGTGGAATCTTCTTTCTTGTAGTTTGGATCCATTGCTCCGTGTCCGCTTCTCTGGAGCAGCAGTAAACAACCTTTCTCCCTCCTCTATGTGACATCCTTTTATATATTTGAACATGGCTATCATATCACCCCTTAACCTCCTCTTCTCCAGGCTAAACATGCCCAGCTTCCTTAGCCGTTCCTCATAAGGCATCGTTTCCAGGCCTTTGACCATTTTGGTTGCCCTCCTCTGGACACGTTCCTTCTTGAACTGTGGTGCCCAAAACTGGACACAGTACTCCAGGTGAGGTCTGACCAGAGCAGAATACAGTGGCACTATTACTTCCCTTGATCTAGATGCTATACTCCTATGGATGCAGCACAGAATTGCATTGGCTTTTTTAGCTGCCGCGTCACACTGTTGGCTCATGTCAAGTTTGTGGTCAACCAAGACTCCAAGATCCTTTTCACATGTACTGCTCTCAAGCCAGGTGTCACCCATCTTGTATTTGTGCCTCTCATTTTTTTTGCCCAAGTGTAATACTTTACATTTCTCCCTATTAAAATTCATCTTGTTTGTTTTGGCCCAGTTCTCTAATCTGTCAAGGTCATTTTGAAGTGTGATCCTGTCCTCTGGGGTGTTAGCCACCCCTCCCAGTTTGGTGTCATCTGCAAATTTGATCAGGAGGCCCTTGAGTCCATCATCCAAGTCGTTGATAAAGATGTTGAATAAGACCGGGCCCAAGACAGAACCCTGTGGCACCCCACTAGTCACTCTTCTCCAGGATGAAGAGGAACCATTGATGAGCACCCTTTGGGTTCGGTCAGTCAGCCAGTTACAAATCCACTGAGTGGTAGCATAGTCAAGACCGCATTTTACCAGCTTCTTTACAAGAATATCATGGGGCACCTTGTCAAATGCCTTGCTGAAATCAAGGTAGGCTACATCCACTGCGTTCCCTTCATCTACCAGGCTTGTAATTCTGTCAAAAAATGAGATCAGGTTAGTCTGACACGACTTATTTTTCAGAAATCCATGCTGACTATTGGTGATAACAGTATTCCTTTCTACGTGCTCACAAACTGTTTGCTTAATGATCTGCTCCAGAATCTTCCCTGGTATTGATGTCAGACTGACTGGGCGATAATTATTTGGGTCCTCTCTTTCCCCCTTTTTGAAAATAGGGACAACATTTGCCCTCCTCCAGTCTGCCGGGACTTCGCCTGTTCTCCAGGAATTCTCAAAGATGACTGCCAGTGGTTCTGAGATCACATCTGCCAGTTCTTTTAATACTCTTGGATGCAGTTCATCTGGCCCTGGAGACTTGAATACATCTAAACTAGCCAAGTATTCTTGTACTATCTCCTTAGTTATTCTGGGCTGTGTTTCCTCTGCTGAAACATTTGCTCCAAATTCTTCAGGTCGGGCATTGTTTTCTTTATCGGAGAAGACTGAGGCAAAGAAGGCATTGAGGAGTTCAGCCCTTTCTGTGTCCCCTGTTTGCATTTCACCATCTTCTCCTCTGAATGACCCCACGGTTTCTTTGTTCTTCCTTTTGCTACGAACATACCCATAAAAGCCTTTTTTGTTGCTTTTAACCTCTCTAGCAAGCCTGAGTTCATTCTGTGCTTTAGCTTTTCTGACTGTGTGTCTACACGTGCTGGCTATTTGTTTGAATTCCTCTTTGGTGGTTTCCCCCCTTTTCCATTTTTTGTACACATCCTTTTTTAATCTTAACTCAGTTAAAAGTTCTTTAGATAGCCACCCTGGTTTCTTTAGGCACCTTCCATGTTTCCGTCTCATTGGTATTGCCTGAAGTTGTGCTTTTACTATCTCCCTCTTAACAAACTCCCAGCCATCATGAGCTCCCTTTCCTTTTAGTATTACTGTCCATCGGATCTCACCCAGCACTTCCCTAAGTTTTATGAAGTCGGCTTTCTTAAAGTCAAGAAATTGAGTCCTAGTATGCTTGGCTGCTCCTTTCCGCTGTATAGTAAACTTCAGAAGAGCATGATCACTCGCGCCTAATGATCCTTCCACTTCTACCCCACTAACCAGGTCATCAACATTGGTTAGGACCAGATCTAAAATGGCTGTTCCTCTTGTTGCTTCTCCCACTTTCTGGACAACAAAGTTGTCTGCAAGGCCAGTGAGGAATCTGTTTGACCTTATGCTCTTGGCTGAGTTTGACATCCAGCAAATATCCGGGTAATTGAAGTCCCCCATTACTACTATCTCCCTTCCTTTTGCATGCTTGGCCATCTGTTCCAGGAAGGCATCATCTATGTCCTCCGTTTGGCTTGGGGATCTATAGTAAACTCCCACAATGAGGTCCCTGTTATTCTTCTCTCCCTTAATTTTGACCCAAATGCTCTCACTTTGGCTTTGAGGTTCTAAATCTTGGATCTCTTCACAGGTATACACATCCCTGACATATAACGCCACTCCTCCTCCTTTCTTGTCTGGTCTGTTTCTCTGAAATAGATTGTAACCCTCCATTTTTACATTCCAGTCGTGGGACTTATCCCACCAGGTTTCAGTGATGCCTATTATGTCATATTTAGTTTGCTGTACCAAGAGCTCAAGCTCATCTTGTTTATTACCCATGCTTTGCGCATTAGTGTACAGACATTGAAGTCCATTAATCATTCCCCCGTGTCTCTTATTTAAGGATTATTATTTTTTGGATTTTTTTTAATGTTTTTATTAAAGATTTATTAGTTTACAAAAATACTTGCATTATCTATTTTTTCAAGTTGTGCTTTCTACAGATCAGTTTCATTTGTTGTGAGACGTTAGTGTTGCATACGGTGTTAGGTTAGGAAGAAAAGCGGGGGGAAGAAGGGGGAGAGGGAATGGTGAGTGGGGTGGGGTCAGGGGGCAAAGCTTCTATTCTTCCACATAGTGTATGTGTAGGGTTTTGTGTCAGCGGATTGCTATGGTATTAGAGTCCATATTGTTAGTCTTGCAATACTAACAATATGGCTCGGGAGTATATTTGTTTGTAAGACATTAGGCCAAATTTCATGTTAGTTACTACTGCTAATAGATATTTCCACTCTAAGTAATCAGAAGCTTTGAGGATGTCTAGGGACATACCGTATTTTTCGCTCTATAACACGCACCCGACCATAACACGCATGTAGTTTTTAGAGGAGGAAAACAAGAAAAAAAATATTCTAAACGAAACAGTGGATGTATGATTTTTGTGGTTCATGCTGTGGCCACAGACATGTGATCTGACAGTGAGTTTGGAGTAGCCCAATGGAAAAATCCTGAGGATCCATGTGGATCCATGCTTTGTAACCACATTTTTGCACCACTGTGGCCCCAGGCAACAGTGGGTGCGTGATTTTTTTGGTGCAAGATATAGCCATGGACATGCTATGTAATCTGATGGTGAATTTGGGGTGACCCAGTGCAAAAATCCTGAGGATCCATAGAATCATAGAATCATAGAGTTGGAAGAGACCACAAGGGCCATCAAGTCCAACCCCCTGACAAGCAGGAAACACCATCAGAGCACTCCTGACATATGGTTGTCAAGCCTCTGCTTAAAGACCTCCAAAGAAGGAGACTCCACCACACTCCTTGGCAGCAAATTCCACTGTCAAACAGCTCTTACTGTCAGGAAGTTCTTCCTAATGTTTAGGTGGAATCTTCTTTCTTGTAGTTTGGATCCATTGCTCCGTGTCCGCTTCCCTGGAGCAGCAGTAAACAACCTTTCTCCCTCCTCTATGTGACATCCTTTTATATATTTGAACATGGCTAGCTGGACCATAAAGAAGGCTGATCGCCGAAGAATTGATGCTTTTGAATTATGGTGCTGGAGGAGACTCTTGAGAGTCCCATGGACTGCAAGAAGATCAAACCTCTCCATTCTGAAGGAAATTAGCCCTGAGTGCTCACTGGAAGGACAGATTGTGAAGCTGAGGCTCCAGTACTTTGGCCACCTCATGAGAAGAGAAGACTCCCTGGAGAAGACCCTGATGTTGGGAAAGATGGAGGGCACAAGGAGAAGGGGGCGACAGAGGACGAGATGGTTGGATAGTGTTTTCGAGGTTACCAGCATGAGTCTGACCAAGCTGCGGGGGGCAGTGGAGGACAGGAGTGCCTGGCGTTCTCTGGTCCATGGGGTCACGAAGAGTCGGACACGACTAAACGACTAAACAACAACAATCATATCACCCCTTAACCTCCTCTTCTCCAGGCTAAACATGCCCAGCTCCCTTAGCCGTTCCTCATAAGGCATCGTTTCCAGGCCTTTGACCATTTTGGTTGCCCTCCTCTGGACACGTTCCAGTTTGTCAGTGTCCTTCTTGAACTGTGGTGCCCAGAACTGGACACAGTACTCCAGGTGAGATCTGACCAGAGCAGAATACAGTGGCACTATTACTTCCCTTGATCTAGATGCCATACTCCTATTGATGCAGCCCAGTAGTAGTAGTAGCAGCAGTAGTAGTCTTTTTATTATTGTTTCCATCTATAGATGGAAAGCTCTTCAGAAAGCTTGAAGAATTTCACAGTAAATAAAAGTATATAACTCTCTAAGCAGTGAACCCAAACATTTATTAAACAATATAAAATCAAAATATACAATACATTTATTTCTCAAATTCACATGCCACCACAAGGTGGGTTACAACATATAACACAATAAACTCTCTCTCTCTCTCTAATATCACATAACATAATAGGCACCAAATACAAAAAAGTTATGCAAACACAATTATAAGCAATACATACTATTATATAATATGTAAGAGTGCGCGATACATAGTAAATACATACTAAAAAGTCATTTCACATTTTATATAATGTCATCTCTGCGGCAAATATAAGATAAAAAAGGTACTGTATCTAACAACAACAAAACCCTGAAAAAGGGGGGCAGGAATCAGCAGTAACAGACTTCCGGAGGCGGCGTGAACGGCAATGGCGGTCTCCTTCTTCTTGTGAAGGGGAAGCTCCGCAGAAACGGGTCGTCCGCTACGGCGAAGCCGAGACCCTTGTTGGAAAACCGCAGGCAGCGGAAGCCTGTGGCCGTGGGGCTCAGCGGGCACCATCAGCGCACCCCGAAATCGTAAAGGGACCTCGTAAGGGGTTCCGGAGTGTGACGGGTTGGCGCGGTGCTGTGAGTCGATCGCTCTTTCTGTGGGGTGAAGCTACAAAGCTGTTGTTGGTGAGCGCTGACCTTTTTCCTGGGACTATTCGGTTAAGAAAACAACTACCCGTGAGTAGGTGAAGTTTAACGAACCTGTGATCAATTGGAAATAGAGTTTGAAATTTGGCACTGAAGCGGGAGGCGCAACCAGGAAGTCCGTCTCCCGGCTCTGTTTAAGGTTTCAAAGCAACGACGTTTAAGCCTAATGCTTTGGAGATTGTGACTTTAAAAACTTAAATCTTAACATCAAACAGAAGATCCCCTCTCAAGAAAATTGAGGGGGAAAGGGATAAATTCGACTTTTGCCTCTTCACTTGTGGATTTACAAAAACTTTTGAACTCCCGGCAATCGGGCTGCCAAGTTGTTAGAACTAACAGGCTGCTTTGAACTGTTATATTGTAACTCGCACTCTTTGGGGACATTGTAACTTTATTAGGATTAACTCTGCAAAAGTTAAAGATTTTGGAAGGTTTTCCGGAGATTTGCTACTGTGTAAATTTCTAAGGGACACTTTGAAAATTGAGAAAGACTTTATAAATTGTGACTTTAAAGATAAACATAGTGTCCCTCTAGTGGTGTACTGAAACTGCGCAACTACTGGGGGATTTTTCCATCTTTGGATTTGGGGATTTTCCATGGGAAGAACTGACTGTGGGATTGACCTTGACTCATAGACAGAAGTGGGATGAGTAGGACAACAAGATCAACTAAAGCCAAAACACAGTAGCCTAGCATAATTTCTCAGTTACGCAGATCATCTGTTCCCAGTCTCCCAGTGGCACAAGAGGAAGACTTAGATCAAACTAGGCCTGAAGGAATGGCCTCAGGAGGGGACTTTACTTCTGTGTTAAATAAAATTTATGAAAAATTGGATGGCCTAGGTAAGCAAGTGACTGAACAATCAACTAAAATTGATCAAAATACAGCTAGTATTAATAATCTAACTCAGCAAGTGAGTTCAAATGCACAAACCATTGGGAAACTTTTGGAAGAAACTGCGTCGAATTGGAAAACACTGAGAAGGCTAAAGAGAAAGTAGAGGCTGTGCAACAGGAAATAAAGCCGATGCGCAAACAAATTGGGGAACATCAGGACTTTCTGTCTATGATAGAATTGAAAAATAAGGAGAACAATTTGAGAATTAGGTCAGTGCCAGAACTTGAAAAAGAGAACTTAAGTGAGTATCTTACACAGGAATTTAAAGAATTTTGGGCCCTGGAAGAGGATAAGGATTTTAAGATAGTAAGTGCGTTTAGACTTGGTAAGGGAGGGAGGAAAATCAGGTCAAGAGACTGTTTGATCTCCCTCAGATCGAAGGAAGAGAGAGACAAGATATTGAGTGCGCACTTCCAGAAAACTTTAGAGATCCAAGATTCAAGAGTGGAAATTTACAAGGACATCCCCAAACATCTGCTTGAATTTAGAGCTAACTACGGAGACTTAGTGGCATTATTGAGAAGCAATAAAGTTGTTTTTAGATGGGAATTCCCCGAGGGGGTATCTTTTTCATATAAAGGGAAAAAAGTTAAAATAAGATCAGTTGAAGATAAGGAAAAATTTTTGAGTGACCACGGAGGAGACCTTCAAAAAGAGGTTGAGGAAGAATTGAGAGCCTTAAGATCTGGAGTATTAGGCTCAATACTACCACCTCTGGGATCTGACCAACCAGGGAAAGCGATACCACCGTCAAAGGAGGAAGAACTTTTGGGAGCAGTAGGAGGGAAGTAGAAGTACAGTATCATGTCTCTGCAACTATTAAGTTGGAATATTTGTGGTCTAAATTCCCCAGAGAAGAGGAGGAAGGTTTTTCATTTATTAAAAAAGGAACAATTGGACCTAATTTGCCTACAGGAAACACATGTGATTAGGCTTCATAGGAAATTTTTGATTAATAAAAGATTGGGCCAGGAGTTTATCGCATCGGATAAGGTTAAAAAGAGAGGAGTGGTCATCTATGTAAAAGAAAGCCTATCACCAAAATTTATTTTTAAAGATGAACAAGGAAGAATCTTGGCAATTGAAATTCAAACTCAAGGAGAAAAAATTCTGATTTTAGGAATCTATGCACCAAACGAGGGGAAATCGGAGTTTTACAAGAAGTTGCATGAGACAATGTTGGATTATATGGACTATAATAACATCATCATGATGGGAGATATGAATGGAGTGGTATCCACGAACATGGACAAGGCACAGAAACAGACTGTAACAAAAGAGGGCAGACTACTAAAAACTTTTTTTGAACTGACTGACAATATGGACTTAATTGACATATGGAGAACCAAAAACCCCCTGGAAAGAGAAGGAACATTCTTTTCTGAAGCCAGATTGACATGGACTAGAATTGACCAGATATGGATAACTAGAGCACTGGCACCTAAGATAAAAAAGGTGGAAATCTGCCCAAGAACTTGCTCCGACCACAATGCTGTAAAGATGGAAATGAAACTAACACCAACCGGTTCCTTTAGATGGAAGATGAATGACACCTTATTACGAGACCAAGAGATTATCAAGAAGGCCCAAAAGACACTGAGAGACTATTTCGAAGTAAATTTGAGAACTATGGTGGAAAAAAGAGTAATCTGGGACGCAAGTAAAGCGGTTATGAGAGGGTTTCTAATCCAACAGAATGCTATAAAAAAGAGGACTCAAAATAAAAAAAAGGATAAAATTTTGGAAAAAATAAAAGAAGGGGAGAAGAAATTAAGGTCGAAACCCAATTCTAAGGAGATTCTGAGAGAAATTAAATTATACCAAGTACAATATATGAAATTGATAAATCAAGAAGTGGAATGGAAAATAAAACAGATGAGGCAAAGGACATTTGAATCGGCTAATAAATGTGGGAAACTGCTAGCTTGGCAGTTGAAAAAAAGACAGAAGTTAAATACTATTACAAATCTTGAGATAGAGGGGGAAAGTATTCAGAATCCTGTGGAGATTAGAAGGTGTTTCCAGAGATACTTTAAACAACTTTACACACAAGGGCCACAGAAAGAGACTGATACAGATCAATTTTTAAGATCTAACGGATTACAAAAAAATTCTCAAGGAAAACGGATAATGTTGAATTACGCAATTACAGAACAGGAGATTGAAGGTGCCATTCAGAACATGCAGCTGGGCAAGTCTCCAGGGCCAGATGGGCTAACCTCCAAGTACTATAAAACTTTGAAAGACTACTTAATTCAACCATTAAAGGAGGTCTGTAACGAAATCATGGAGGGGAAGAAGGCGCCGGAGTCGTGGAAAGAAGCTTTTATCACACTTATACCAAAACTAGAGTCTGAAAAGACACAACTCAAGAACTACCGTCCCATATTCCTTTTAAATGTGGATTACAAAATCTTTGCTGACATTTTAGCTAACAGACTAAAAAAAGTATTAGTAGAAGAGATTCACAAGGACCAGGCAGGCTTTCTCCCAGGTAGACACTTGTCTGATAATACAAGGAATATAATTGACATTTTGGAAATATTACAAGTGAATATCAACACAAAAGCTGCCTTAATTTTTATTGATGCGGAGAAGGCCTTTGATAATATTTCTTGGAACTTTATGAAGAAAAATCTTAAGGGAATGGGGGTGGGACAAGGGTTTGAAAATGGTATAAGTGCAATCTATTCAGAACAAAAAGCTAAATTGATATTTAATAATGTGATGACTGAAGAATTTAAGATAGAAAAAGGAACACGACAGGGTTGCCCTATCTCTCCATTACTATTTATTTCGGTCCTGGAGGTACTGCTGAATATGATTAGAAGGGACCGTTTGATTAAAGGAATTCAGGTCGGAGCCAAACAATATAAATTGAAGGCTTTTGCAGACGACCTAGTTTTGACATTACAGGAGCCAGAATCTAGTACGAAAAGGGTATTAGAACTGATTCAAGAATTTGGTCAGGTGGCTGGATTTAAATTGAACAAGTCAAAAACGAAAGTTTTAGAGAAAAATTTAACACAGACTGAAAAAGAAAGGTTTCAGAATGAGACTGGTTTGACCTTAGTTAAGAAAGTGAAATATCTGGGGATTAATATGACAGCTAAAAATTTGAATTTATTTAAAGACAATTATGAGAAATGTTGGTCAGAAGTTAAAAAAGATTTAGAAATATGGTCTAATTTGAAGCTTTCCTTGCTGGGTCGAATTGCAGTTATAAAGATGAATGTATTGCCAAAAATGTTATATTTGTTTCAAACTTTACAGATTGTGGACAAGATGGATTGTTTCAAGAAGTGGCAGAGAGATATCTCTAGATTTGTCTGGCAGGGCAAAAAGCCCAGAATAAAATTTAAAATATTAACTGATGCGAAGGAAAGAGGGGGGTTTGCCCTGCCGGACTTTAAACTTTATTATGAATCAGCAGCATTCTGCTGGTTGAAAGATTGGCTGCTTCTTGAGAACACTGACATTTTGGATTTGGAAGGTTTTAATAATGCTTTTGGATGGCATGCATATTTGTGGTACGACAAGGTTAAAGTGCACAAAAATTTCAAACTTCATATTGTCAGGAAAGCATTATTCAATGTCTGGATAAGGTACAAAGATTTATTGGAAAATAAGACCCCAAGGTGGTTGTCACCCATGGAGGCAAAGGCTCTGAAAAGGCTCAATATGGAGGCCAAATGGCCGAAATATTGGGAGATATTAGAACAGGAAGGAGACAAAATGAAACTGCAGAGTTTTGAGAAATTAAAAGACAAAGTGCGAGATTGGCTTCATTATTATCAAATAAGAGAGGCCTATAATTTGGATAAAAAATTGGGCTTCCAGGTGGAAAAATCAAAACTGGAAACAGAACTGTTAGAACCTAAAACTAAGATTCTTTCAAGAATGTATAACTTGCTGTTGAAATGGAATACTCAGGATGAAACAGTTAAATCAGCTATGATTAAATGGGCACAGGACATAGGTCATAACATTTTGTTTGCTGACTGGGAAAAGTTGTGGACCACCGGTATGAAATTTACGGCATGTAATGCCCTAAGAGAGAATATTATGAAAATGATTTATAAGTGGTACAAGACCCCAGTCAAGCTTGCTAAAATTTATCACCTGCCTGATAACAAATGTTGGAAATGTAAAGAAACTGAGGGTACATTCTTTCACCTTTGGTGGACATGCCCGAAGATTAAGGCTTTCTGGGAGATGATATATAATGAACTGAAAAAGGTATTTAAATATACCTTCCTTAAGAAACCAGAGGCCTTTCTCTTGGGCATAGTCGGCCAATTGGTGTTAAAGAAAGATAGAACGTTTTTTATGTATGCGACAACAGCAGCAAGAATACTCATCGCAAAGTACTGGAAGACACAAGATTTGCCCACCTTGGAAGAATGGCAGATGCAAGTAATAGACTACATGGAATTGGCAGAAATGACTGGCAGAATCCGAGACCTGGGAGAAGAAGCGGTGGAAGAGGACTGGAAGAAGTTTAAGAACTATCTGCAGAAATACTGCAAAGTTTATGAATGCTAAAATGATGTTGGATATAAAAATAATAATGGCATTAGTGATACAGTGTTAAAAAGTATGCAAAAACGTAATAGAAAAAGGGCGAAAGATTAAGGTTATATTATGTCAAAAGTAAACAATATGTTAAAGGTGTTTAAACATAAGGAGGAAAGATCGGAGACATAATAGAAGTGATTTTAATAATTAGAAATGAGTTTCGAAAGAGGGTAAGGATTTGCTGTATCTGATTGGACAAAGAGGAACACAAAAAAGGGAGGCGTGAGGAAGTTAAGAAAGAAAGTTTTGTAAACATGAATTTAAAAATTGGAGTTTTTATTTTTTATTTTTTCTTGATGTATATCTGTGACTGTTTCTGCTGTTCTGTATTTTTTTGATGTTTCTTCTTTTTCCGTAAAAATAAATAAATATATTTTTTTTAAAAAAGAGAATTATTCAAAAAAAAAAAAAAAGGAATCAGCAGCAGCGTTATCTGAAGTTCAGAGACACAGTGGGAGAAGGAGGGGGGGGCAGAGGCTCCAGGGCTCACCTCCAGGCTCCCAAAATTGTGGGCTCTCTTCACCTAGGCTTTTCTTGTTTAATATTGTTAATTTGATCACAGCCAGAACTGTATTTTGAATATCATTCCTTTATTATATTTTTATCATTTATTTGCTGTATTTAGTTTCTGTACATCCCTTTGATTTCTGGATGTTTAGTGGTCTAAAACTCATAAGAAATGTTTTGTTGCTCAATTGTAAAAAAAAAAAATTAATCCTGTAAAATAAATTAAAAGAAATAGGCTTTGTTTCAGGAGGAGATGAACTATTTGATGCAATGTAGGATTCCCCCATACTTCTGAGTGGCATAGGTAAAGGTAAAGGGACCCCTGACCATTGGGTCCAGTCGTGACCGACTCTGGGGTTGCGGTGCTCATCTCGCTTTACTGGCCGGGGGAGCCGGCCTATAGCTTCCGGGTCATGTGGCCAGCATGACTAAGCTGCTTCTAGCGAACCAGAGCAGCACACAGAAACGCCGTTTACCTTCCCGCTGGAGCGGTATCTCTTTATCTACTTTCACTTTGATGTGCTTTCAAACTGCTAGGTTGGCAGGAGAAGGGACCGAGCAACGGGAGCTCACCTCATCGCGGGGATTCGAACTTCCGACCTTCTGATCGGCAAGTCCTAGGCTCTGTGGTTTAACCCACAGCGCCACCTTCGTCCCTTTCTGAGTGGCATACACACATATAAATACATGCTTTTTATTCAAATAAGAACTGAAATCCTGTCCCCACGACAGAATGCAAAACATAACATTTTATTACTGTTTGTCTACCCTCCTTAAGTCAGATCAATTACTCCTCCTCGCACCTCTGCTGGAATCTAAAATCAGTGAACCCTACACAAAGGCTAACCCCAAAAGGCAATGCACTCCAATAGAGCGCATAAAATTAAATCAAGGACAACGCAACCCTCCTACCACAGAAGTAAAGGCATATAAAACCTTCTCTTCTTACCCCGGGGCCCTGCATCACCAAACATGGAGGCTTTCTGCCTAGAATGGTTCTCTTCTTGTCAGCCTTGATTTGACATTTGTAAAATGGGAACAACAGTGACCTCAGTTCACAGAGTTATATATTTACTTATTTCTTAAAAAGTTTCCACTGCTTGGCTGTAGAAACAAAACAAAACAAAGCTCAAATCAGCTTTCAATAAGAAAAAATAACAACAATACAGTAATTTTAGATTTTTGAAAAGATAAAGCAGTAGACTAAAAATAGATTTAAACTCACATCAACTTTGTAACTAAAATGTTTTATCAGATACTGTAAAGCATATGGTGACTGCGCCTACCTGATCTCAAGAGGCAGGGAGTTCCACAGTGTAGGTGCTGCCACACTAAAAGGCTGAATTCTTATAAATGTAGAATGGGTACTTTGTGGCACCTGTAACTCTGCCAGTTAAAATGCAATTGCAAATTAAAAATCCCAGGCCACAAGCGTGCTTGCTGCTTACTGAGCAGAAGCAGTGATGAATTAACATGCAAATAAAAAATGGAATTGCCTTCCACCCTCCAGTGCGGATCTGACCCTGCAAAGCAGGAACCAGTCAATCCCAGTAAAGTACAGGTAACTGCATTCCCCTCTCCACCCCACCAGGGGGCAACTCCACAGTGCAGAGCCTGACTACTCTCAGCCGAATGTTTGGATGTTGCTCAGCCTTTCTCTCCAGCGTTGGTGGAGATCAGGTGGGGGAAGGGACAGGGAAAGTGACAGGGCGCAACAGACAGGACCCCAAACCCAAAGATCTTTCTTAATTACCTGGTACCCCTTAATTGTTCCTATTAATAAACAAGATGATAGCTTGCATCCTCTGATTTCGCAAAAGGCCCTTGTCTTCCAAGCATTTCTGACCACTGGTTTGACAACAACATAACCTGTGTCTGCTCTGTTTTACCTCACATTGCACTGGATTCTAAGAGCTGGGTGTCCTATCTGTACCAAGTGTTAAAATAGTAGTAATTAATTAAGTTTGAAAGAAATGAAATGTGTTTCAGTTTACTCTGGGCACCACGGAAGCTTCATCTTTGACTGCCCATCATGACCCACACATGCAACAATTTGATGGGGCAGTCCAGGAACAACTAGACACCCTGCAGAAGCAGGTTGTGACTCCTGCAATGCATGTCACTTCTTGCATCCATGATTCTCAGCCAAGCAAAAATGTATCTTTGCACAGGGCACCGTGTCCCTCCTGCCATGTAGCTGACAGCCAGGGGGGCTCAGATCGAAGTTGCTCCAAAGCACAATATCTCTGACAGCAGGAAGAGGGAGCAGCCAGATGTTGGTGAGCTCCCAGCTCCCCTCATCCCTGGTCACTGGTCCTGCTGGCTGCTAGGAGCCCAACATCTGGAAGACCACAGGATTTCCCTTCTCTGAGTCACCTTCCTCTTCCATTCAGTCCTGGCTTTTATCCCTTGCCCCTGACACCATATGGCACATCCAGCACACATCTATAGCACATTATTTTCCCTAGAGAACATGGTGGACTGTAGTTTGGTAAGGGTGTGGGAACTGTAGCTTTGTGGGACGAACTACAGTTTCCAGGACTATTTGGGTAAAGTCATGCACTTTGAATGTTATTTCAATGTTTGGTGCAACACATACACCATACAACCAGAGCAAAAAAAATATGTTTTGTGTGTTGGACGTGATTTAAATGGATGGCACACATCTGCCCCAGAGGCAGAAAAGAGAAAGGTAGCATTAACACTCAATCAGGACTGCTCCCCACTTTGGACCCACAAGGCACAGGCCCTTTGCTCTCTCCCCGGACTCCCCCAGCAAAGGAGTGGTCCATTCTGTGCAGAAGGAAGGAATAAAATATCAGAGATTCCCCGACCAGCTCCCTCTCCCGAAAGCTGCCCTGGCCAGAATGATCCAACCCAAGAGAGCCTTTGGTTAGCCTTCCTGCACGCCCTGCCACGCACACAATCGCCTTGTTTTTATTAACTTTTATTTATACAGTACAGTGCTGTCAATGCACAAGGCTCCGCACTCATTTAAAATAAGCCACACAGTAAAAAGGGCTTTGGTCTGAAGGGCTCAGCTCACAAGTCCTGACATCTTAAAATGAAAACGGAACATCCGGACTCAACTTACCCTTCCCTGAGACAAGAACGCGATGCAATTCACCCCCACTTCGCATTTTTCGGGGGGGGGGAGAACCCCCCCACACATTTATTGGGGTGGTTGAGGTGAGCGTGTGCTATTTTAACGTTTTCCTCTTCAAAAACAACCGCACTGAGTATCGCAGGCGCGCGCGCAGAACTGCCTCCACGGCTCCCCGCCCGCGATCCATAATGCAATGGAGGAAGAAGAAGGAGAATAAGAGAATGACAGCATCTGTTGCATAAACTCAGCCTTTCGCGTCCCCAATAAATGGGAAGCTATTACCTCTCCAAGGGCCCAGCAAGGCGAGGAGGTTAGGGCAGTGCCCCCGAGAGCCCCTCCCTCCCTCGCTCTCACGCGCCCCCCACCCCAGTCCGTTCATCCCTCCGAATAACAAAACACAAGAGCAGCCTCCGCGCGAAACTTCCCACGCGCCCTGACTTGCGCGCGCCAAGAGCAAGGAGCTCCGCGAGGCTCCACGGGCGCAGGGAAATGGGGAGGGAGAGAGGGCGCCCCCCGCCCCGCTCAGCTCAGCTCAGCTCAGCCAAGCCCGGCCTCGCCCTGGCCGATGCCCCCCCCCCCCAAGCTCTGGGCGGTGCCTGCTCCCCGTCTCCCCCCGCTCCCAGCAGCCTTTGCACTCTCGCTACAATGAAATTTGCAAAGTTTTTTCGGTTTCGGCGCCATTTTCGAGTGGACTCGGAGGTGAGGAGGGAGGGCGGGGAAAAGGAGGGCGCCTGAGGCAGGGGGGGCAAGCGGGGGGCGCCCCAAAAATCACCAAAAAATCCCTAAAAATGCCCTCTGGGCGGGGAGGCCCCGTGGAGGCCGGCGGAGGGCCGGGAAAGGACCGGACGGGCCGGGAGAAGAGGAGGCGTCGCGGGGGAGGAGGAGAAGGGGGGCGCACCGGCCACTGCCCCCCAGCATAATTTCTCCTTCACCCACCAGTGGGATAATTTTTTAAAACAAATGATATATCATTAAAATAGTACCCTCTCTCCCCCCCCCCATGTGAGGAAACTTTTAAATTTGGGACCCCGGAGAGGGCAATTGGTTAAGGTAGGTTCCCTTTCCAAATTTATTTTTAAGGGAGGGGGAGAGGGAAAAGTGGGGAGGGGGCAAAAAGAACAGAAAGTAGCACGGGGTTTTTATCCCCCCAGCAGCTGGAGAGGAGGAAGAAGTGCGACCCCCACCCCCAATTCCAGCATAGGGAAATTTGGCTCTGAGGACCTAAATGACGCTCCCTTTTGAAGCCTGGAGATAATTTTGGTTTAAAAGTGGAGAAACGGGGATGTGGGCGGGGGGGGGCGAATTTAAAAGGAGCTGGCCCGTTTCCCACCCGCTCTCTTTTCCTTTCTTCTTCTTCCTCCTGCTACTTTTTAGCTAAAAACCGATACAAGCGAACGAAGCTACAAAAAATGGCTTATTTTTGTGTGTGTGTGTGTGTCTGTCTGTTGAGAAGACGGCAAACCATTTATTTCGTTTCAGATCTGCAAGTAGCTTCCTCTACAGTTAAGTTTCGTGGGGATTTCTTTTCTTTAAAGAAACTTCTTGCTATAACTTCAAAATCCCTCCCCTCTCTCTGCCTCTTTTGTATTTCATATCCCTCTGTTCTTCCCCCAGTCTTCTTCTTCTTCTTCTTCTTCTTCTTCTTCTTCTTCTTCTTCTTCCTCCTAAAAACAACAACCTAGGTTGACTCTGAGTCTCCCGTTCAGCCGCTCCCTTAATTTCCCCACTTTTCCCCCAGTGCAATTTTGCGTCCCCCTCTCAAGACACACCGGAGCTGGGCGGGAGGGGGGGTTGCCTCTGAGAGCGCAAATGACGCAGTTCTGAAATGGCCAGGGGGACACTTTGGAACCTGGGGGAAAGCCTAGGGATGCTCCTTCCCCCCTTTTTGGGTTGACTTCTGTCTCCCCTCCCCCGCCATTCCTCCACCCTCTGCAAAAGGAGGGTACTTCCAGAGTTACAGACCGTTACAACACTGGCCAGCAGAGAAAGGGTTAAAAAGGTGCAAGATTCGTTCCCAAGAGAAATGCAATTGTACCAAAAAGATTTCCCAAACACACATCTCCCCGCATCTCCCCGCCTGCCCTCCAACAAAAGTGAATTGGAAAGAAAATAAGTTTGCGCTGCCTTGGGACTCTTGTCACTTTAGCTGCTGTGTCATATTTAGGATTTGGAAGAAAGCATAAACTTAACCGCTGACCCTCCTAGGCTGGGGGGGCGGGGGGCGGGCAGAAACTTTAATTTGGTGCTGTGTTGCTGTTTCTCAACATATCTTAAATTTATTTCTATTTTTTACTACATATTGTTCTCTTTTTGTTGGCCCAATGTTTAATTAATATCATTATCATTTTTAAACACAAAAGACACTTTGAAATTGAAACATAAAATCTGGATGTTTTTAAAATTACAGTGAAGAACATAAAAACTAAATACACAAGAAAAAAAAACCTTTACCAACATTCTTACAATTTTCCACCAAAACTTCAAATACTCGCCTTTTGAGAAATACTTTATTTTAATATATATATATTAAAATTATGTATATGTTTTAATATGTATTAATTCTACAGGTGTTGTGAAAATAAGTTCTTAAATTATATTTTGAATATAAAAATATGCTATTCTGCTTTGGAGAGTCAACACTTAATATGTTTAGAAAATTTAATTTTAATTACTAAAACTACTAGCCAATTTCTATATTATGGCTTTAAAAAATTACTTTACTTAATATGATTTAAAACTATTTGTACTGATGGTTATTTGTAAAACACTATATGTCATGGTTTTTTAAAAATTCATATAGAATTTAATATTTTGTAATGCTGCTTAAAATTGTCATGACTTTAATCTTACATTTTAAATGAACTCCATTGATGCACTTTGCTCAAATATTCATCCCTTCAACAACAAACACTGAAATAATAATGTGTGTGAATGAAATGTATAAAAGCTCAGCAAAACCCAAAAACTTTCATACTTTTGCGGGTGGGAGGCGGGAATAACAATGTATGTTTTTCTATATATTTTCTGCTGTGTTTCGCACAGGAAATTTGAGTGACTGACATACAATCTTTTGCATTGTCTTGAATACCGTACATGACTATAGTACTTTTTCTTTTTTATAGAGAATACTGTCTTATAATGCACTCTATTTACCATGTGTAAACAGCAGTTAAAACTATCTTGGGGGGTTGCCTAGGAAGACAGTTCCTCCCCCACTCTTGTTTCAAACTCTGCAAATGCTGTTAAGTGAGGGGGGGCATTCCCTTTCATGACTGGCGGGGCGGGCGGGGGGTTACAGCAAGAAGGCTCAGTTGTGTGCAAGTTAGCATTTGCCTGCTTTAGTTGTGCAGTGGTGTCTGAAGGGGGGGCATGAGAAATCTGGAGAAAGCCCTTGACATTTTAAGTGTATACAGTACACAATTTTTAAAAGAGACCGTTTTTTACTTATAGGGTTTCTTACAGCCTTCGGAAAGCTGGTTGCAGAACTTAATGAAAACTGTTCTGGTCTTGCGCATGCAGCTGACTTTGAATGAACGCTGATGCAGGACAGATTTCAACCCCCGCCTCTTGTACATAATGAATTCATGTTCTTTAGAAATTCCGTTTTCAGGTCTGCCGTGTAGCTTTTAAATCTGAAGGAGGCGACACTACCCAAACTGAAACACCTCCCCCTAGTAAGATACAGTTCATCGTCAGCAGTTTTGAGAGAAAACTTTAGCATTCTAACTTCCAGTGAGCTCAGCCCTTATTTTCTCTGCGTTATTATTTTTTCTTTGAAAAAAGCTTCTTAACATGGAATAATGTAGCATAAGACTTCCCAGCCCCCTCTTTAAGCTGTGTATATGTAGCAGGACCATACATTAAAGTGTAAGTGTAAACTTAATTATATGCAAATGTTAACCTAGTATTGACTTGTAGATAACTTTTTCTGCATTTTTTGTTTCTGTGTGTGTGTGTGTGTGTGTGTGCGCGTGCGCGCACACACTTTTGCCTTGAGTGGATGAGAAAAACTGAAAAACGTGTCAGTTGTCTATCAGATTGAGAGTGCTGTTGCTAATAAACTGACAATTTTAATATTTATGACAATTTGGTGTTTTGGTTCTGTTGTTTAAGCTAATACTACAGTGGAAACAAATTTTTGCTGCCATTTATTTAGATTTATTTTTGAAAAATGTTTATCCTGCTTTCCCCTAAATTGAAACAATTAAAGTATAGAGATGGCTTAAAGTTGCATTCTGAGGAGTTTGGGGTGGACAGGAATCAGACAAGGCACATCTAGATAGTGTATTTTCCAGCTGCAAGTGGAAGGAGGAAAGTTATTTCAAAAGGTTTTTATTTTTAAGGATAATGTTTTTGGTATTTCTTCACAAATGAATAGTATTTTACCCCACTCCACTCAAAATATGATTACGACTTGCTGCAGTGCATTATTGAGGTAGGTGCTAAAGTGAACATTCCATGTACACACATAAATGGGAAATATTAAATGTAGCTGCAGTGTTTGGATATAGGACACCTTTGCTCAACCTGGTGTCTGCCAGACAATTTGGTCTACAGCGCCTATCATCTCCAGTATGGAGATGGCCAGTAATGGAGAATGATGAAAGTTGTTGTCCAAAACCTCTAGAGGCTCCAGGCTGGGGATAGGCAAGTCAATGGGACGTTCTCCCGTACAATCTCCATTTAGAGGAGAATTGCACAAGAACCTTACTCTGTTCTTGTGCAATGTCCACAGGAGACTTTCCTGGTGGATTGTGCCCAGTTGATAGTCTAGCTAGGATGTGTCTTGTATTTCTGTAGATTGTGGTTTCTGTATTATGTAATTATTTAAGTTCCCTACAGCTTAGTATATAACTGGCATGCAAAGGTATAGATATGTGTGTGTGTGTGTGTGTGTGTGTGTGTGTGTGTGTGTTCACTTATATAAGAAACGGGTAGATTGACAAAACCATTAAAATATAGGGTTCAACTGCTGGACATGTGTAGATGGGTTCATACAACTCTTTTTACCTTCCACTAATGAATCTTTACAGCCATTTTTTTGTGCTGGAGATCCAGTCTAGTGGAAGCTCGAATTTATGTGGTTTTGGTGCATGAAGTTATCAGAGTTGTATCAGGTCTGGGTTGTCCTGCATCCTCACCAGTTGAACCATTCACAGGACCAAGCTTCTCAACAGGAGTTAGGAGAGCGCTGTTGTGAATTGACCCTGTAATATCCTGTGATCATGGAAGTATTTTTGGTAACAAAAACCCTTTGTCAAAAGTGCAGCTGTGTCATCCCGTGTTGAAATGCAGGTTTTGTTGCTTCCAGCTGATTTATATAACCTTGTGGTTCATCCTTTCACTAATGCAAATAAAGTTCTAGGCAAGCCATTAACTTTGCAAAACTAAAGTATCGGTCTGTTAAAAAGGAATTATTAAAACACTGCAAGGACCATGGCCATTAGTTTCCCCTGATAACTTCTAAGGTCTTTTGTGCCTTCTGGAGTGAGGGGAAAGGGAGCCTCTGTGGGCCCACGCACACACTTCTCTCTTTCTATATGATTATGGTGTATTTTCTGCTGTGGAGTCTGCGGAGGAGGGAAAGTTGGAAGATGCCATAAACACCAGCCTTTGTTTGCTTGGTGGGAGCTGGTCAGCAGCCAGAGCGTATAACTAACAGCCTCTTCTCTGCCCTTTCCTTGGGCAAAGGGTTGAGTGAGGTACCAGCTCCTGTTCCACATCTGTAAACACAATCTGCATCTAACCCTATTTGATTTTAACGGACCCCCACCTGCAACAATTAAGTCTGCTTCCTCTTTCTAAACTTTCAGGCAGCAGTTCTACTCAGTGGCTGCATCTCCATCGCAACAGCGAGAGTACCATGCAGAATTTGCGGGGGGGGGGGGGGCAGCAGCAGGCATCGTGTCTGAAGTGTGCTCTCTTTTGCCTCTTGCTGAATTCACAGGGTGAGCTGTATTCCACTCTCTTCGGGCGGCTCTTAGGTGAATGTTTGTTGCTGCTAGGGGAAGCTTCCCATGCCTTTTCAAAACATGTTTCTCCAATTCACAATGGACAGTCAGTTTATTATTTGCGTGGCAAAAAGGTTGTGCCCCGTTGTGTATGAGCAAGCTCTCTGGATTCTTAAGAAACTGGCAGGTAGATGCCCCTGCATCTGGCAGATCTATCTCATGTTGAGTATTCTTTGGAGGTTACTTTGCAGGGCTTGGGAAACGGTATGGCAGCCTTTGCCAACTAGGTACCCCCCATCAGTGCTGGGGGCATAGGGAGTTGAAGTACAAAACATCTGGAGGGCACCAGGTTGACAAAGGCAGCTGTACACAGTCCTACTGCTAATCAGTGCCCCAGGTGTGCTGGGTGCATCTCAGCCAAAGTTAAGCACTTCTAGGTCCCATTGCTAAATCATTTTCATTTATTTCATGGAAGACCATTAAGCCTAAGTATAACTCTCATATTGGCAACAACAGGACTTAAATGGTGCTTAAATTGCACTGGATTACACCCCAGTTCCAATTGCCTGTTTTTGTGTTTTGACAGATTAATTTTTATTTAAATAAAATAAAAGTGGAGAACAAACGGATGGGTGTGATGAACTGTCTGTATTTCTTGCTTTTTGTACTACACTTACATCTGGGAGAGTGGGGTTTTCCCCAAGTAAGAAATTAGCACATGCAACTTCCTCTAACAGCCTTTGTTGTTTAATTGTGAAGACCGGTCTAAAGGGTAGGAGCACTCCTTGGTTGTCCTCTGTACTCACCACTTTCATCTAAAATATATATTGCAACCATTTGTAAGAATGTGTGTGTGTTGTGTATTGGTTCCTTTTGCAACTGTTCTACTGTAATTACTAGTTTTATTTATAGTTCCAACATTCTTCCCATAGATATTGGGGGGGGGGCAGAGAGGAGAGGAGGACCAGTAACTTGTGTAACCCTGCTCCATAGCTTGACTTTGCAGCCAGGGTCTCCTTCTGGAACAGTTGCCCAAATAATTCTCCTTGAGGAGGTGTAGCAGCACGACATGGTTTGTAGGGACAAGGAGATACAGACCGTTCTGGGCTGCCTCATGACCTCAAGGGCTAAGACAAGAAAACCAGCCACACATTTATCAGCACAGCTGGAGCTAAGATGCTCCCAGTCTAACTGAACTCGTAGATTGCACAGCCAGGTATGTTTAGAATAGTTGTTGTTTTTTAAGTTGCATGTTTCCCCCACAAATAATGATTTTTACTAAAAGCATGTTAGGTTTTATTTTTGTCTAAAAGCGTTCTAGCATTCACAAAGGTTGAATAAATATTGGGGAAATCGTTGCATGTTATTCCCTAATCTCTAGAGGATGCTCACGTAGACACAGAGCCAGCCTTCTTTTTCAAAGTTTAGAATGTTGGTGGGGGGCAGGAAATGGGAGGAGCCTTTGCAGATAAAAAGGGCCGTTTGGAATTGGTGAAAGCCATTTCAAAATCTGCTTTAATTGTCCCATGGAATTCAGTCTGAAGACTGCCCACAGCTGTTTCTGTGCTAAAGGAAATAAGAGGCCACCTGTAACATTTCTTTTGCACAACTACCTGCTCAGACAGATGGGGAGCATCATGCCATCCTTGAGCCTCACAGAGAAGACTGCAGAAGGGGAGCATCTGTCTGCTGTGCTCTAGCAGCACGTAAATACTGGAGTTTAAAATTGCCTCCAGTATTGCTTTGCTGCTTTAGCGCAGCTGGACATTGGCACAAGCTCCACAGAGAACACCTCTCAAAATGAAGGAAAAGAAGCTCTTTTGGGTTGTTTGTTTGTTGCGCCAGTATCAGCATGTTGGGGATACCGGGTGAAAGTTTCAAAGATTGAGTTCTGAACATTCCCTCTCCAATATGGTAAGTTTGGGGTTTTTTGGGTGGGTAGATGGGCTTGTGCTAAAAAGATTTGTTGGCTACAACTTTTCAAAATTATCATCAGATGCGCTCTTGAGGCTACAAGATCTGAGAAATTATGGGCAAAAAAAAACCAAACACCCCGCAACAACCTATTAATCAGTTTCCCCCAAATTGTTCAATATTGACCCTCTGAGGGTCAGTGGAGCTGAGCAAGAGGTGAACAAACACCTTAGTGTAGAAAGGGGATTGAAAGGGGACTGGGGTGAAAAAGAAGTTTATGAGGTATGCTGTGAATCATTTAATTAGGAACTATAAGCCTCAAAAAATAATGGGCATGTGCAGAGGGCAGCCCCATGCCAATGAGGAACCTCTGTATTGAATAAAATGATTTCTCAGTATAACGGTTAAAACCCATCCTGTCTCATTATAGGATATTAAAAGTGTGGTGTTATTTTCACTTGTATTAGTTTGTTATTTTTTTTACATTTTATGATTCCTTGTAATGGTGACTGCTGATCAATAAATATTGGTTATATACTGAGATTCCTTTACTTTGTTTCATTTGGATTCCTTGGGCTGGACTTGGTGACAACTTTATAAGCTCATCAAGGGGTCAATTAACTCAGAAGTTAATTGAAGTACTCCAGAAGTATTTGTTACAGGATCCTGAGATCAGAGATGAGCTTAGGACTACTAGGCAGGACCAAACTTTGATGGGCACAGTTTTTCACAAATTAGTTTTTGTTATATCTCTTATCATCTTTGAAGTAATTTTTGAAGTAATTCATACATTAGAATATACATAAAATAGACTAACCGTAGAGTTGATTGGAGATATATATATCACATAACAAGTAAAAATTCACAACTTTGTGACAGCTTACAATACAACATGGACCACAGCAGGTTGTATCACATGAATTCCACAAACACTCAAAAACCATAAGTTTCCCCTATACACTATGAGGAGACTAGCAAATGGTGAAGTAGTGTGCTATCAATGGTTGACATGTTCAGCTTCAAAAGATGAGTTTTTTGCTGTCTATTGTTCAGCAAAAAAAATATGGTGCACTAATCCTACACAGAACAGGTTCAAAAGACTGTAAGAACGTTGAAGTAATTCTGTCTTCACATGAGAGGAAAATATCAGATCTGGAGAGAACTTGAATTGCACTTACATAAAGGAAAAATAATTGATGATACTAACCAGCAGAAAATTAGGCAAGAAAAACAATATTGGTGACAAATCTTGGACCACTTGATCGCTTTGCTCAGAGTTCATGGTATGCAAAACTTTGCATTCTGTGGTACAGCTGAAAAGTTGTACTGTGCTAGCTATTCAACTTTTTTGAATTTTGTAGAATATCTGGCCCTTTTTGATCTATCATGAATAAACATTTATTTGCACAGAGTGAAAGATCAAGAAACGATGGTTCACTACCTAGAAAAAGATATCCAAAATGAAATTATATATCTTCTAGTCAGTGCTATAAAGCATAACATTTTAGCACATGCAAATAGCCCTGCTATTTACACTCTTTAAGTAGTCAGTGATTGTGCTAAGTGTTATTTGGAAGCAGTTTGGTTCAGCAGACCAAGTGACCAAGAATTACCTTATAGGCTGCAGGTGTGGTGAAGATTTTCAACAATTTTTCATAGATGCTACTGAGATTGCAAAAGAGCTAGGAATACTACTATCATCCAGGAGCGTTGAACCCATCAGGGACTAAGTGACCAATTTCATGTACCGCCTCTGAGTGGTGGTTTTAGATATTGTTCTGATCTAGCAAGCTCCCTGGAAGAATGTGGAGAGGCAATGCGGAGGACATCTTCTATTTTAGGGGTTGTTATGAGGGACTGGGAACGGGTGGCGCTGTGGTCTGAACCTCATGGGCTTGCCGATTGGGAGGTTGGCGGTTAAAATCTGCACAACAGGACTAGTTCCTGTTGCTTTTTCCCAGTTCCTGTTATCTAGCAGTTCAAAAGCACACCAATGCAAGTAGATAAATAGGTACTGGTATGGTGGGAAGGTAAATGACATTTTCGTGCGCTCTGGCACTTGTCACAGTGTCCTGTTGCGCCAGAAGTGCATTTTCAACTAAAGTGACATGAATGCACTGATAAGCCCCACTGTGCTATGTGGGTCTCACTTGGGTGGGCAGGAGAAAACTAACTGGTGGGGTGTGACATGATTAGAGTTTTGCAAAATTATTAATAGTATGGTAGAATCTCCAGCACAGCGTTTCCCCAACCTGGTGACTTCCAGATTCCCCTGATGACATCCCTTTACACCATCTGGCATGGCCTAAGGGCCCTGGAGTATTTGGATCTGTAAGAGGATGTCTGGTTTGATCCAGAAGGGCTCTCCTTGCCATCTTACAGTGCAAGTCTGATCTTGTCTACTCAGAAGTAAGCCCTATTGAGTCCATTGAGGTTACCTTAATTTTTTTTTTTTTTAAGCTTTAAAAGTGCCACATGGCAACAAGTCATTTTGAGCGTAGGCTAAAAGGTGAAAGCCTTCTAATCTCCGCCCCAGCTTAATTTCGGTCTGCCCTCTTCTTGTTCTGTGGGGTCCCATCCTCTCTTGGTCTGTTCCATGTTCCGTAATTAGAGTGAAGTCATATGTACTCAAGTAAACGCGGCAATTTCCAGCGAGAAATTGCTGTGCAGTTGAATGACCCCCCACCTCACCCCGCCCCTGTACAGTACTTAGAAATACAAATTTAAATAAGCGTTTTTAAACTTCGCCTAGATGGTGTGTAACGAACGTTATGTCATGAACATGGTGGATGCTGTGTGTGCAAATCCAAGCGCAGAAGGCAGACGTCTGAGCCAGTGCTTACAGAGCTTGGTAGTGATTAAAACAATTTTTTATAAACCCGCTAGCAAGAACCAAACACACCCCTGCAAGCCGTGCTTAGGCGCGGTAGAAGCCGTCTTTCCCAGAGTCAGACCTTCGGTCAACTTCGCTCTGCATTGCCGACTACATTGAGTGGCGGCGGCGGCGGCTGCTGCTGGTCTCGGAGACCCTCCTCTCCAGGGGTCTTTCCCGGCTTTCCCTGGGATGCCCGGTACACTAATCCTGGGGCTACCTGCGCGCAAGATACGCACCGCAACTACGAGCCCATCCTCTGGCTTAACGGGCTTGCACGAAGCACATTCGCGGGGCGCGGGGCGCATCTTCTAGCCTAGATCCCCGTGGGCGTGATGCATTAATAGATCTGCACGTGTTTAGGTTGGGGCTAGAAGGATTCCTGGTGCTTCCCCTCGTGAAGTTAGTCTACCGGTCCCACGCCCTGGCTTAAGGCCAGTGCAGTCCTGGGCACTGCCAGGATGGGACGCAGCTCTTGGGTCTCCCCTGGGGTTTAGAGGAATGACTGCGCAGGCACCTGCCGGTTCGGAGGCTGCTTAGCGGCTCCCGGGCACATTGCATGCTGCCAGCCCGGCTGGGACTCAGCGCCGCGTTCAGGATCCCAGCCTGCCTGGGCGCCCGGGAATGGGCAGAGCGGCCATTGGGATGTATCTCCGTCCCTTCCCAGGAGAGAAGGCCTCGGCTGTCCGCCTGGCGCCTTAGCCAGTAAAACGCCGCAAAGCAAGCCCCGCGTGGCGGCTCCCTGGACCCAAGCGGTGGCGGCTGTTCCTCATGGCCCCAGGCAGTAGCAGCCGGAGTTCTTTGCGTTCCAGCCCAGTTTTATACTTTCTGTGCTTACTCTGGCGTAAATCCAAAGTACCGCCACAGCGCCTTTCCGCGCCTTAACTTGGAAGCCCGGGGTGGGCGGCCTCGGCTGGGGGCCCTGGAAAAGCGCGTGGCTTTGGGCGCTTTCCCGCTACCGTGGGAAAAACCGCGGGTGCTCAAAGCGCGCGCGGAGCCAGTTCCTTAATGTGCTGCCAGCAAGCATCTCCTTGGCCCGCCGGGAGCAAAGCTAAATCGCAGAGGGATTTGTGCTGTTTTGCCGCTCCTTTCTCCAAAACATGAGTTTGGAATATATTCCTGAATTAATACTGAGGAATATCCCCTGCCTCGCCGTCCGCGGGCGCGCAGCACATGCACGCCTTCCTTTTCCCCAACACTGGCCCTCCAGTCTTGCGGCTCTTGCCGCCGGTCGCTTCATTGGAGATGTTGTGTGTGTATGTGCTTTGTGCTAGAGACAGTTCCAGTTTAGGGGTCACGGAAGTGGGGGGGCATTTCTCTTCGCTCCGCAGGCTGCCCAATTCTCGCCGACGAGCCACCGCAGCAGTTGCGTCGAGGTCTTGGATCTCGTCGGGTCTCTGGGGAATGACCAGAAACGCGCAGAGGACTCAATCCACGCCCCCACGGCACTCAGAAGGAAAGGACTTTCGAGCCAGTCGACAAGGCCAGGTGTTAACTCGAGTCCTGCCCCCCTCGTTCTTTCATCGAGCCCAACTTTTCCGACTTATCTGTCAGGAGAAAGAAGTCCTGGCTTCTGCTCCCTGGCCGTGATCCCTCCTCCTATACCCCGGGCGAGAGATGGCGAGCGAGCAGGTAGAGTCCCCCCGCCCCCGCCCAGAAACAGGGCAAGCAAAGAACCCGAAACGCCAGCGCAGCCTTTCCCCCTCGCGGCATAGCAAAATGGATCAGGGCGATTGACGGTTGCAAGGAGTCGCCACTGGCCTACCGCCCTTTCTCTGAGAGGCTCCATCCACGTTCTTAGCCTCCACTTTTGGGTGGTGCACCAGTGGGCTTCCTCACTCCTCTCTCTGAGCAAGAGTTTCATGATTGTGAACAGTTGCTCCTTGCAATTAACCCTCCCTGCCAGCTTTCAAGGCTTATGGAAGGCAGCACCAAACCTTGAGCCCAAGGTGGTGTACCCCTTGGCCTTTACATCCATTTTTTAATATATGTCCATCCCTTCCCCCAAGGGTGAGCAAACACTTACCGGTAAGGCACTGCTTGGCCAAGTTGGAAGAAGCAATTTCTGATGGCGGTGGTGGGGGGACCCTCAAAGCAGTAAATTGTACCAATTATCAAGGAGCACAGAAGTACACTTTGGAACCTCCTTTTGTGTCAAGTTGCTGTGGGCTTCTCATTTGCAAGGAAATTATACTCAAGCACCACAAAAAAGGGTTCTAAGCTGAAGAGACTTCTGCACTCTGCTGAATTCTTATTTGCTGGGTGTTTTCATTCCAAAGACAACATAGCATCCAAAAACATGGTTTTTGCATTTGTGGTTTGAAGTGGCACAAGACACTCTTCCCCCTCTTTCTACCATTATATGTGGGCCTGTCATGCATAAATGCAACTTACATGCCCATTGGCCCAGTTGTGCGCTGCCATCAGATGTGTTTCAGACCTTGTGGTGCGCTTTGCTAGGATGGCCAGGTGCATCAATCTTTTCTTTACTGCAGTGTCCTTACTGGAAAAAAGCTTGTGGTTACAACCTTGGAAATATGCCTTCTTGGTCCCCGCGCCCCCCCCCCCCCCCGACTAGAGTGTCTTGAACAAAATAAGCAGTTCAGTCTTTGATTCCATTAGTAACAATATAAGGCCAACATCTCATCTAGACCAGCAAGCTGCTCTCATGGTAGTCAGCCAGATTCCTCCGGGAAGTTCAAAAGCAGGACCCAAGTGCAACAGCAGAACAATCCCCAAGGCTCTAGTTTCAGGTAAAGCCAGGAAAACTAGCATTTGTGGGAGTCCTAATAATTTCCCCTGAACATCAGTAGCTGGGTAAACTTCTATTTCCTACCATTAACGTATTCATTTTAATTCCAGGGAATTGTATTAGCACAAAATGCACATGGTAAATCATCTTCCAGATTGCTGCATCTTCCAGCAATCATCTTCCAGATTGCTGCATCTACATCTTTGCCAAGTTCATTTGGTTTTTTATATTTTTCTATGCATTTACAAGCAGCACTAGTTGTGAGGATGAAAGTGGGAGAGAGAAGAAACTGAGCATACCACCTTGGGCTCTCCAGAGGAAATGGGGAGATAGAAATGAAATGGAAACATGTGTCTTGTTATTATGAATTTTTGTACCTTGAAAATTTCAATAAAAATTGTATTTAAAAGAAAAAGAATGCATATGGCAGGAAAATGGGGGGGGGGGAGGGTTACTCAAGTTTCAATATACAGATGCCATGGAAATGAGAGTACACAGAGGGGCTGAAAGAAGCACAAGTAGAGAACTATTAACAACTCTGTTCTTGTTCAAATAATTACATCCAATGGCTCTTCATCTTTGCTTTTTTCATACCAGCTCTTATCCCATCCTAGGCTTCTTTGCAGATGTTAAGAGGAGGGAACTGGATGCTGCATTTATCAACAATACTCTGGGCACTTAATTTGGTCGAGGCAGGCAGAAGCAGCCATTTCAAATTTCATTGGTCCCTTAAATGTTTAACACTTCATTTATTATTTATTTATAGAATTTATACATATTTCCCTGTGAGATGCTTAAGGCAGTGTGCATTTAATCCCTACAGCAACCCTGTGAGGTGGGTTCGGCTGAGAGACAAAGACAGGTCCAAGGTCACCCAGTGTGCTTTGTGGCTGATTGGGATTTGAACCCTGTTTCCCAGGTTGCAGTCCAACACTCTGTCACACCACACTGCCTGCCACAAGTTGTGCTCATGGTACATGAAGGGTCTCAACACTGACCTGATGAGCAGCTATGATGGGCACAGATTGTTCAACAACTTAAAAATTGCTCAGGTAAAAGCCATAGGTATATTTCGCAGTCAAGCTTCTACTGAGGCTGGGATTTGATCTTCATAAAGGCCTGAGGAAATAGCTTCATAAGTCTAGTTGCAGATTGTGGAGAGACAATGAAGTTCAAAGGAAAAGTGCAGAATAGGCAATTTATTCTTTTGGAAGAGGGATGAGCAAAAGAGCACAGAAGCTAGGTAACTGAGACTCTGAGGGCCCTCTGAAGAAATCCACAGTGCTGAAGGCCAAAATGCAAGTGTAAAGAAACAAGACCAATGGGGCCATGACCCAAAAGACAGGGTGACTAGGTTGAAAAACAGTGACCCAAACTGACAACCAAATGGATGGTGAAGACATACAGTTTGCCAAATGGAGGAGCAATTTTGCTTTAAATTAACCAAACAATTATTTTGGTGAAGATTTTTAACCTTTCTGATCTGTCCAATTTGGTTGCAATGAGATGTGGATTGTATTGTACTGTAATTTACTAAGTTTACACTGAAGTTTGATGCTCAGCCATCATCTTAATCTCTTCCCACTGAAGCTTTACTGCCAGCTGAGGCAAGAGCAACGTTCAAATGCATCAACATATCAGCTACCATAAAATCTGCTTTTGCAAGGTTCAACAGAAGGCGGAGGTCTCTGTAAAATGCAGGGGGGTCAGAGGTGGGGCAACCCTGAACTGCAGTTTCAAAGCACCACCTCTACTCTTTTGAAGCAATGGCCTGGCAAGAGCAAAACATGACACTTTAAATCTTCATTGCACAGCAGTAACTGAATTACTTAAAAAGACACAGAACCATGACTTTACCTGTGAGAGGGGAGAAGTAAACTAAAAGATAGTTGTGGTTGCCCAGCACTTCAATGCATTTCTGATGTGGCTCAATAAAATTTCTACCTGGAAAGAGCAATAGAGAACCAACCACCCATTTGAAAAAGCCCACAAAGAAACAAGCTAAGGGGGAAAAGAATAAAAGGATAACATGCAAAGCATCCTCTGATGGCCCACACATGGGTGCTTAGTGAACAACTGATCTTTGCCAGGGCACTGGTTGCACTGGTTTCATCTAGTGCAGAGCGCTGTGCCCTCTGCCTGGGGCCCACAGACCTTGCTTCTTTCAACAGAGAGGAGGCATATGTACCGCAGATGTTTTGGCAGATGGAAGAGGCCAGCACAGTCGTCAAGGTGCTACCTTTGGAGAAACAGCCTTTATTTAAAAGTATGTTGGTTGTGCATACAGTCAACATTACAATCATTTTTCATTGAGGTGAAATACAGGAAGATAGTTCTGAAAGGCAGTTTTGCTCAACTGATGGAGAAGGGAAAGGAAAATTAAGACAGAATCCACCTGGAGCTTGGAGGGGACAATCCTGATGTGAATCAATTCCCATTTTCTTCTCCCCTTGGGTTTGTGTAAGAGAAGTTCCAGGTGGACTATACAATTAATTTTATAGGAGGTGAAAAGCCTGGTAGCTGCTTCAACATTCTATATGTCACTTGCTCTCTTTTCAGGCTGAAATGGCATTATTTTTTGTGCAGAGCTCCTGTAAGAGGCAAGTAAGGCAACTACAGAGAAAGCAGTTTAGCATAACATTATCCATACTCCTTCAAGAGCATCATGCCTCTGTTGTAGGGTGGTGGCACACCCTGGATATCCAATAATCACCTTAATTTCTGCTTTCATTACTATATAAAACTTAAATTACTTGGTTTTTTTAAAAAAATATTACTAATATAATTTCCCATCTTAAAATGCCTTATACATTTACAGTACTTAAAACTATTTGAGTTCTGAAGTTTAAAAGCGGGGAGGGAGGAATATGTTTGGGGGTCAAACACACAGCAAATCCCACTAGGAAAGGAGCTAGAATCAGTAGATTCATAGTGCAATTTTCTTAAAAAAGGAAAGAGAAAGAGAGAACACACAACGGCACCCCCTTTTTGTTTCTCAAATGTAAATGAACAAGACGAGGTTATTATACTGTACATGCAATAAGTTATAGCAAGCAAATGACAACAAAGTTGGAGAACTCTACAATTTTAAGCTGGTGACCAGAGCCAAAGGCAGAGGAAAATGGACACTGTGGATGCACATTTCAAAGTCCCGTAACTGTGGTGCTGGAGCAACTGCTGTCATGCCTTGTATTTCTGTTTCCCAGTCTCACTTATGACACAAATGTGCTGAAAGAGAGAGGGTAAAAGCACTGTGTGGATTAGGAGTTTAACAGCTAGGAGATGAACAAACACTCTGCAGAGCCTGTTACCACTGAGTGTGACCAAGAAATAGGACCCAGGGGACATCTCCCACTAGGGCCTTCAACATGAGAGAAGCTCATCCCGTTCTTCATAAATACACTGGGGGCGTGAGGAACTGCCCCAGTAGATGCCCCAAGCAGAGCACCCTCTTTTTTTGGAAGGAGAAAAGGAAGTGAGTGGAGGCATTGCTGCAGTCCTGGCATAGCTCCTTCCGTGCCCCAGCACGGGGCGCCTCTCTCTCCTCTCCAACACTGCCCAAAGAGTTGGCTCTGCATTTCTAGGGGGTCCTTCAAATAAGGGCCTATCCTTCCCACTATAAAGCCCTGCCACCACACACTTTCCTTTCTATGTTAGATTTGCCTTAGAATTCTTGGGATGCATTCAACGTAGGGCTATGTAACCTGCAGGTATAGAGCAGTATACAAATTTAATAAATAATAAGAATAACAGTAAGTTCAATCAGCACAAAGATTTATTCTTCTGCAACACAACTTCCCCTCCTCCCTTCCCCCATGAGTCCCCTAAATCAGTTCTAGGGGTTTTCCCAACCCTCTGGAGAAGATCTGGGGAGGAGTGGGGGAGAAGCCCCATTTTGCTAGGGTAACCCTTTTGCTGACAGGAAGAGTTCACAGAATAACCACCATCTTATCAGCCACTAATGACTCCCAGGGTAAGTAGCTCTATTCCCTGCAGTGACAAATTATTTGGTGAATTTATTTCCAAATAACTAATCCTTCAGTTTTTAAAAGAATCCAACATTTCCAACTCTTGAAACTTGTATTTAGGAGCAACTGAGCGCTTCACAAGTCCTTGATTCTGAATTACTCTTTTCCAAATCAACTGCAACATTTCACATTCTTTTAGAATTGTATCCGTGACTAATTAATGTGTATAAATTTACCCCTCAAGGACTGACTACCCTTCTGTAAAATAATAAAAAAAGGTAATGGAAAAGACCCCTGACAGCTCATGATAAAAAGAAATGGTGGAGAGTGAAGCACAGAACCTGTTAGTCTGAGAGACAGCAGCTGCAAACCCTGGACAAGCTGACACAGGAGGGGTGAAAAGGACAGTACTTTTTTTTTTTTTAATCTTCTGTTCTTATTTCTAGTTTAGGAAAAAAAATTACTGTGGTGTTGGTGGGGAAACACAACATTGTGAGAGAGGTTCATAAAATTAAGCTTGGAGTACAGAAAATCTCCCCTCAGCTCATAATACTTGAATTTCGGAACCCCTAATAAAACTGACAATAAATTCAGGACAGACAAAGAAGTAAAAGACTTCTTTACAAAACACATAATTAACTTTCCAAATACACAGCAACAGGATATGGGGATGGCAAGTAGCTCAAACAGCTTTAGAAGGGGGTTAGGCAAAGTCCATGGCAGTTCACCATCATAACCAGGTTCAGAGGCAGCGCATCTCTGAGTTACAGTTGCCTGGGGTGGTGAGAGGGGTGGTGCCACAGCAGAAAAGGCCTAGTGCCTGGTGGGCTTCGCAGAAGGAAGCCTAGAGACAGACCACTGTGTGAAACAGGGTGATGGAGAAATGGACCTTTCACTGACGAAGCTGCAGGGCTCCTTTGACCTCATTATCATCAAGAATGGAACCTGAAGGGGTAGCTATTCAGTCTAATTACAGCAAGCCACAAAATTATGATATTCGGTAACACTAGCATCAGCTTGGCTGCATGGATATTTAAAACAACAGAAGCTATGTCAGCTGTCTCACCTGCCCACCTCAGTAGATTCTAAAACGGCCATTTATTTATTTATTATTAATTTATATTATATTATATTTATTATATTATATATTATAAACATATTATATTTATAATATATTTTTATTATTTATTATATATTATATATATAATTATTATATATATATTATTATTATTTATGTTTACATTCCACTTTCATAAAGTATACCAAGGAAGCTTACAACATACAAACTATAATAAAATATAAATATATATAAGAAAATAATTAAAAACGTCAATAGAAATTCAGTAAATACTAGTTAGCCTTTCTTGCAAAAACTGCTTTGAGACAGGCTCTCTGCCCATCTCTCCTGGGAAATGTCACACTTGACCAATAAGGCTTAAGGATATAGAATTGAGGTTGGAGGAGAACCTAAACTGCTGTCAGGTTAATGGGGTTGTTTGGGAGTCCAACGGATCTGGGTGGGAAATACAGGAAACAACCCTTCTGCGTGGGGAGTGTGCGTAAGCCCCCTCCACCCCATTATGTGCCTGTAAAGTTTATGGCCAGCAGAGCCTGGGGTTCCCCAAGAGCAGAATATGCGTGTGCCGAAAACCTCATTCTGGCATTTCTCTACCCACCGGTAAAAGAAGCATAGGAAATGTTGCACCAAGGGGAAGGGGGGATGTGGCTCAGTGGCAGAGCATCTGTTTTGCATGCAGAAGGCCCCAGGCTCAATTCCCAGTATCCCCAGTTATGAATGGAAAAGACCTTCTGCCTTGAACCCTGGGAAGTTCTGTCAGTCAGCACTGAAAATACTGGACCAGTGGTTTGACTCTGCATAAGCCAGTTTCCTACGTTCCTACTTGACAGTAAAGATCAGGCAGAAGGGGAGCAGGGGGGGAATACTCTTCCTCAATTTATACAGAAGACAATCTTTGTTCATTACTTACATTTAGATCTCTGAAGTATTCATTGTAATCTAGAGCATATCCCACCACAAACTTATCTGGTACTTCAAACCCAACAACTGAAAAAGAGCCAGAATTCATCAGTATGTTAAATTTGGGCAATGTTTAGATAATCATATTACATTATTTGGATTATTCATAATCAGTTTCCTATTTGATAATGCTGCCTATTGGCATTGTTTAAAAAATGTAACAAGGATAAAACAGGAAGACATAAAACTGACAGTACATTTTGATACAGGGAAAAGCTACAGCATGTCCAAAGGAGTGAGACAGTAGGGACTAGGTGGTAAAAGGTAAAGGGTAAAGGGACCCCTGACCATTAGGTCCAGTCGTGGCCGACTCTGGGGTTGCGGTGCTCATCTCGCTTTACTGGCCGAGGAAGCCGGCGTACAGCTTCCGGGTCATGTGGCCAGCATGACTGAGCCGCTTCTGGCGAACCAGAGCAGCACACGGAAACGCTGTTTACCTTCCCGCCGGAGCAGTACCTATTTATCTACTTGCACTTTGACATGCTTTTGAACTGCTAGGTTGGCAGGAGAAGGGACCGAGCAACGGGAGCTCACCCTGTCACAGGGATTCGAACTGCCGACCTTCCAATTGGCAAGTCCTAGGCTCTGTGGTTTTAACCCACAGCGCCACCCGCGTCACGGTAGGGACTAGGTGACAAGGCCCCAGATGAGTGGAAAAACACATACCACTGAAAGGAGTTAAATTATTGCAAAAGCTGCAATTTAAGCTGCAATCCTAAACACATTTAATAGGGAGAAAGCCCCACTGAACACAGTTTGGAGTAAATATGCCCAGGATTGCACCGTTACCCATTTCACAAGTCCTTCAGGTATCTCTACTTAAACACACTGCAAACCAAGTACAGTACATATCCACAGAGGCCAGGTCACTCTCCTTAATTTTGCTCCAGCTCCTATAATTCTTTTCTGCCCTCATTTATCCCTCCCTCCCCATTTTGTAACATTAGGGTTGTTCTTTAGGCCAGTGACTCCCTGCAGTCAAATTTCATCTACTTTCAATCTGAATATAGAGATTTTTACATTGCTTTAAAAATGTATATATTTTAAGGTGCACTGAAGACTTCACTTACAGTCAGGACGGTATCCTACACTTCGAGGTGTTCTTTTGACCAACAAGCTGTTAAAAAGACCCCAAAGCAAAAAAAGTAAATTGTGGGTAGAAATTAACTCATGAAATGCACTCCATGCTCCCTGCATGCCAAGCCACTAAGTTCTGTACTCCCCCACTGCTATATCACAGTGGAAACACTGAATCTGGATTACAGTGGCAGTTAGAGGGTTCTTTCTACAGCCAAGTTTTAAGTGAGCATAAAGGCTGCTCTCCCCTTCATGGATCACTGCCTTGCCGTGGCGAAGGGGCCTGAATAACTTAGAGAAGCTATGAGCTATGCCGAGCAGGGCCACGCAAGATGGACAGGTCATAGTGGAGAGTTTTGACCAAACGTGATCCACCTGGAGGAGGAACCAGCAAGCCACTCCAGTATCCCTAGAAAACTCCATGGACAAAGACAACAGGCATATAAAAGTTATGACGCTGGAAGATGAGCCCCTCAGGTCGGAAGGCGTCCAACATGCTACTGAGGAAGAGCGGAGGACAAGTACAAGTAGATTCAGAGCTGATGAAGCGGCTGAGCCAAAGCCGAAAGGATGCTCAGTTGCGGATATGCCTGGAAGCGAAAGGAAAGTCCAATGCTGTAAAGAAAAATATTGCATAGGAACCTGGAATGTAAGAACCATGAACCTGGGTAAGTTGGATGTGGTCAAAAATGAGATGGCAAGAATAAATATTGACATCCTGGGCTTCTTGTCCCATATAGAGATTTCTCAGGAGACAGATGAGGTGATCAGGCACTCCCATTTCTTTAAGAACTTGCCATAGTTTGCTGTGGTCGACACAGTCAAAGGCTTTTGCATAGTCAATGAAGCAGAAGTAGATGTCTTTCTGGAACTCTCTAGCTTTCTCCGTAATCCAGTGCATGTTTGCAATTTGGTCTCTGGTTCCTCTGCCCCTTTGAAATCCAGCTTGCACTTCTGAGAGTTCTCGGCCCACATACTGCTTAAGCCTGCCTTGTAGAATTTTAAGCATAACCTTGCTAGCGTGTGAAATGAGTGTGATTGTGCGGTAGTTGGAAAAGACCCTGATGCCGGGAAAGATTGAAGGCACAAGGAGAAGGGGACGATGGAGGACGAGATGGTTGGACAGTGTTCTCGAAGCTACCAGCATGAGTTTGACCAAACTGCGGGAGGCAGTGGAAGACAGGAGTGCCTGGCGTGCTCTGGTCCAGGGGGTCACAAAGAATCGGACATGACTAAACAACAACAACAAAGGCTGCTCTTTGACCAATTGTGTATGAGGAGGAGCAGGCATTGAAAAGTATTCTCTTCCTCCTTCAGTGGTGCCAGAAGGGGAAATTCAGCACATCACCGTTCTGTGCCTGAAGCATCTCCCCCCTGCCTAGGCCCCTGCACTGCCATGAAACTTGTGCAGCAGAAAAGTGACTTTACCTATGCTCAAAATATACTGTGGACAGTGGGAGACTTTCCTCAAAATATACAGAATAAATAAAGAAGTTTGTTTAGGAAGGCAGAGTTATTCTGATAATTAAAGTTAAAAATTAGTATTTAAGCTAGCTACTGGGTGAGATGCAAGAGTCATTGTACTAAGAACGCAGAAGGTCTACTAAGAGTAAGTATAATATGTGGGTGTTTAAGAGAGAAGTGATCCAAGATGACACTCATTTTTAGACCCAAAACTAAACTGTTAAAACCTTTTAATAAAGCAATTTCCCTTAGACTAGTTCTCTTTGTTATTCAGTCTTGGGCAGCTGAAGTATAGAGGTGGATTGAGAGCCCACTGCTTTTAACTATGGGCACCTTCATCACAAAGGCAATGATCAATATCCAGCACAAGCAATGGAGAAAAATTAACACCCCCAACCTTGCACTTATTAACTCCTAAACGTAACTGACCTCAAAAGGATACAAAAAGATGTGTAACTGTACCACCTTTTTTCATCATTCTGCAAAAGTTCCTGAGAAAGCAAATTGTAGCAAATGCAGGAATTAAACATACCTGGCTACTTTCACCATCTTTGGGTTGTACTGCTTAAGCAGAGACAGAAGAGTCTTCATTGTCTTACCAGTGTCAATTATATCCTGACATTTAAAACAAAAAGAGCCTTGTGAAGTGAAGCTGCAGCCAAGTACCTCTTACAGGTTCATAATTAACTAAATCATACATACGAGGAGGAATAAAATTCAGGGTCATTTGCTGCTCATTTGTGTCTGTCAGTAATTATAAAGGGGGGGGGGATGAAGGGAACATATCTGCAAATGGATATGGTCCCAGAATTTGAAGTGCACACCAATACTTGATCAGCTCTTTACATGGTCTCCACAAGAACAAAAGCATTTTTGTGTAAAATATTAACAAGCCCCAGCTGAATTAAGTCACAATGCAATTAAGCAGAATCAGTTCAACAATGCATTATTGGCTATCCATCTTAGTAGTAAAAAAAACTGCATGCGAATTAAGTGTCCCCCTGATGGCAGCTGCTCGTACAAGAGAAATTGCTTTTTCTTTTGAGAGAGCTTTAATCCATACTTTAGCTTAGGGATAGTTGTTGTTCTGGAGTAAAATGGTGCTACATTATTTGTACTGGTTTCACAGCATTACCTCAAATCATACCTATTAAAAAAGGAAAATGTAAACTGTTGTACTTACTTCTACAATCAAGACATTCTAGGAGAAAGAGAAAAATAGAAACTCATGAGTAATTGCTCATGAGTTTAATTAAGTCAACACTTGGTTTCCAATTTATATTTATCCAAACCTTTTCAGGATGCCTGTTTTTCATTTTTCATTTCCCTGATTAACCAGCACACAAATATAGGTGGATACTTCAACTATGAAGCAAACCAGCAGAAAATGGCTACAAAATTATGCACTGTGGTTAAACGACTCAGGTTTCTACTGCTCATTAGCACAAACTCAAAATCGAAAGTTTATCATAGTTCAGAAATAAAGTACCAATTTCAATGCAACAAGTTTCAGAACCAACTGAGGGGGCGGGGAAGCATTAGTACCAGAGGAAATACAACATGTGCCACATCCTATTATTTCTAATGCACTGATATTGCTTAGCTAGTTTAGCCACCTTCTCAAGGGCAAGCTAACAACAACAAAAATATTGAACATTCATCATCAGAACAGCTTTGTAAAAATTAGGACGGCCCTGGATCAGCAGCAGAAGGTCCCAATTTCAATGCCTGGCTATCCAGGAGGGGCTGGAAATGTTCCATCTGAAACCCTGCCGAGAAATTGCCAGTCAGGGAAGACCATCCTGAGCTTGATGGATCAATGGCCTGACTATGTATAAGGCAGTTTATAACTAGTGCCACATTAGAATTCAGAACAGGGAGTACTCATTCATATTTTCATGAGTTGTCTTCATATTTAGAGAGTGATTTAGAACTGAATCATGTACCTAAATGTGAATGTGCTATCTATCCATGAAGAAATTGAGTAGGGGGTGAACCCCCTCAACCCCCACATAAACAAAGCCTAGAGGTTGCAGAGTGCAAGTAAGGGAGCACCCAAGGCCCTAGAGGCATCATTGGTATGGTCACTTGCAGACAGAACCTCAAGACGTCCTGTGCAATCCTACATCTCTATATCTACTGGGAGGCACAATCGGAAGCCTTCTGTGAAAGCTTAGAGAATAACTGATAGCAGGGGAGGGGTTAAGGTTTTCAAAAATTTTGTATGATCCTTATAGCATTACTTGCTACTGTCATTAATATTTACTGTTAGAAGTGAAACGTTTCACACCTTACATGACAAATGAAAGTTGAATGTCTTGACAAGCAGCTCTGTTTGTACGGCAGAACCAGGAGAGGGGAGACGTAACAGAATATTGCAACAGCCTTTGGGGGACATTTCTTGCTCTATATAGCAGTAGGCACAAAATAGAGGATGAGATTAATGCTGCTATTAGACAGAAGCAGCACTACAAAGAAGACAAGATGCACTTCAGAAGATGTTCGAGTGCAGGAGTGGGGAATCTGTGGCCCTCCAGAGACTGTTGGAATCCAACCCACATCAGCCACTGCCAGCACGGCCAACCGTCAAGGATGATCACAAGGAGTTGTAATCCAGCAGCATCTGGAGGGGCACAAGCTCCCCACCCCAGAATTATATTTTAAGAAGTCTTATCTTCTCAATACTGTAAAGATAAGGGGAAGGGCTCAGTGGTAGGGCAGCTGCATTGCATGCAAAAGGCCCAAAGTTCAACACCCTCCAAGCCCCTCCAGGGTTAGGTTGGTAGGTGATCAGGTGACTGGAAGAGACTCTTTGCTGCCAGATATCCTGCAGAACCATTGCTAACTGGAGTAAACAATGCTGGGTTAGGGGGACAAATACACATACCACATTGGAGATACAGTGGTACCTTGGCTTACATACGCTTCAGGTTACATACGCTTCAGGTTACAGACTCTGCTAACCCATAAATAGTACCTCGGGTTAAGAACTTTGCTTCAGGATGAGAACAGAAATCGTGCTCTGGCGGTGCGGCAGCAGCTGGAGGCCCCATTAGCTAAAATGGTGCTTCAGGTTAAGAACAGTTTCAGGTTAAGAACGGACCTCTGGAACGAATTAAGTACTTAACCTGAGATACCACTGTATTGCAGGCTCGGTTCCATACCACCACAATAAAGCTAGTATTGCAATAAAGCAAGTCACACTTTTTGTTGTTGTTGTTTCCATTTGGATATAAAAGCTATGTTTACACTATGCTGTAGTCTAGGCAAGGGGCCCCTGCAACCAAGGGCAGGAGGAGAAAAACCCAGCCCCAGCCCTGGCCAGCTCCACTGCTGTGGCCAGAAGAGGGGGGGGGCTTTCTTCCACTGGAAGTGAGTGGGCTGCCTGCAGCTGCACCCTGGTCCTCGTAAAGAGCAGTATCTGCGGAGTGCAACAAAGTGAGGCGCAATGAAAGGAGGCATGCCTGCAGTCTGACCTGCAGCTTCCTGTGTTCCTTTGAAGATGTATCAGACTGCAAGAGCTAATCCTAGAAACAAAAGTGTCAGGGGAAATAAAAACTTGAAACCTGAACCAACAAAATGCCACAAATAAACATAATATGCCTACATCTGTGCCAGGCATATTCTGTTCACAGGTTGCACTTCACTGATTCAGATTTCAAGTCTTATACTTTGGTTTTTAAAATTGTTTCCTTGACTTGATTACTGTAGCATTATGTTTCTTTGGTCACAGTTGTCTCCTTTTATACTTCTAAAGTAACAAAACTCCCGAAGAGTATTTGCAGTTTACTTTTTTCAAATTTACATTGCCTTCCACGAACAGACTTTGCAGCATGGAACACTGGGACAAAAATGAGGGAAATTGCTCCTAAGGTGTTGCATGCAGTTGATATGGCCATGTTCTATTATAATGTTTCTTAGTAGCAAGTGCTACCATTTACAAAAGACAGCATAAGCCACATCCGTCAGTGGCTACTTGATCAAAACAATAGTCTTGCCTAGTCCTCATTCCAGCAGGGACTCTCAGGTGCCTCCGGGGACTTACAAATTGCTCATGAAGATAATAACCTTCCCCAGCATCTGGTATAGAGAGCTCTGCTGCTTCTGTATAATGAAGTTCTACTTCACTATAACAGCTAATAGGAATTGATGTGTTTTTTCTCTATGATTTTTTTTAAGCCCCTAAGGAAGTGGCGACAAAAACATACACAGCAATTGTGCTGTTGCAAAATACAGCCAGCGAGAGAAGAGGACCTTGCAACCTGGTGCATGTGCACTCTCACCTTTATTTGCATCTCACAGAATGGATTCAATTGTGCTCTGTCTTTAAGTGTAACTAATTGGTGATGGAAAATTAGTAGCATACAAAAGTGCTTCACAGAAATTTCCGTATCTATCTATCTATCTATCTATCTCTCTCTCTCTCTCTCTCTCTCTCTCTCTATCTATCTATCTATCGCCATTTATTACATACCTTGCCAGTCAAGGTTGAGAGGTCATCCCCACCAATTACCTTTATATCACCAGTGGACTGGTCATTCTGATTTTAGAGAGAAAAGAAAAAGAAAGGGTTTGGAGGAGAATAATAACAAAGTGAATCTTCACTAAACACAAAAACAGACAAACAAACAAACAAACAAACAAACAAACCAAAAGCCCTACTCGAAAAATGAAGCTTTTAAAAAGTTTGTAAATCCTGGCTGGCAACATTCACCATACAACAGAGGAAGAGGAAAATTTTCCCGATCCTGCACAGAATAAGGCTCCCTCCTCCTCCTCCTCCTCCTCCTCCTCCTCCTCCTCCTTCTTCTTCTTCTTCCCATCAGGTTTTTTTCAGAAATGAGAACTCAAAGCGACTTACAAAGACAGGAGTGCTTCTCCCCCACCTTGACTAAGCCTCTTAAAAATGAACATAAAACATCACTCCCACCCACAGTGGAACACAAAGCTGTCTGTCTGGAAGAGACAGTCAAGGATGTACCAGGGACTAAAAAGGCGACTGACAGAATGGATAGCTGAAAGTACATCTACATTATTTTTAAATATGAGGACATACCAAAGTGTAAAGGTACAAAACATCTAGAAAAGAAGGCACTTAATGTTTCCATTTGTAGTTTTAAGAAGAAGGAAGCTGTCATACTTGTATCTGTGCTTTTGACAGCAAACAAGAATTGCCTTTAAAAATTGATGTCTAAAAAGAAATATACTATCACTCATGTGATGTCAATGCCCTACTTGCCTAATCCCAACCCTCAAAACTCTGTAAACAATTTAATTTCTAATTTCACAGACAACTCAAGCAAATTATAAATTTATGTTTCCAATTAGGTTGTTTCTACTTATCTCCCCTCCTTTTTGTGTACTTTAATCAGGTCCTTAGTTAAGGGGAATGGGATCACAGAAGTATAGTGCCCTGATCACAGAAATAATATACTCCATATGTGCTTTTCAAATTCTTAGTTTAAGTTTTTCTTATATGACTTTAAACTCCCAAGTATTTTCTGTTTCCTCAATGATAAATGTTACACTGAACAATCACCTACCTTCTTAAAGTAAAAGAAAAACCTTTAATAATCAAAAAATAAAACCAAGCACATAATTTGGAACGCAGTGGATGTAGCCTACCTTGATTTCAGCAAGGCATTTGACAAGGTGCCCCATGATATTCTTGTAAAGAAGCTGGTAAAATGTGGACTTGACTATGCTACCACTCAGTGGATTTGTAACTGGCTGACTGACTGAACCCAAAGGGTGCTCATCAATGGTTCCTCTTCATCCTGGAGAAGAGTGACTAGTGGGGTGCCACAGGGTTCTGTCTTGGGCCCGGTCTTATTCAACATCTTTATCAACAACTTGGATGATGGACTCAAGGGCATCCTGATCAAATTTGCAGATGACACCAAACTGGGAGGGGTGGCTAACACCCCAGAGGACAGGATCACACTTCAAAATGACCTTGACACATTAGAGAACTGGGCCAAAACAAACAAGATGAATTTTACAGGGAGAAATGTAAAGTATTGCACTTGGGCAAAAAAAAAATGAGAGGCACAAATACAAGATGGGTGACACCTGGCTTGAGAACAGTACATGTGAAAAGGATCTAGGAGTCTTGGTTGACCACAAACTTGACATGAGCCAACAGTGTGACGCGGCAGCTAAAAAAGCCAATGCAATTCTGGGCTGCATCAATAGGAGTATAGCATCTAGATCAAGGGAAGTAATAGTGCCACTGTATTCTGCTCTGGTCAGACCTCACCTGGAGTACTGTGTCCAGTTCTGGGCACCACAGTTCAAGAAGGACACTGACAAACTGGAACGTGTCCAGAGGAGGGCAACCAAAATGGTCAAAGGCCTGGAAACGATGCCTTATGAGGAATGGCTAAGGAAGCTGGGCATGTTTAGCCTGGAGAAGAGAAGGTTAAGGGGTGATATGATAGCCATGTTCAAATCTATAAAAGGATGTCACATAGAGGAGGGAGAAAGGTTGTTTTCTGCTGCTCCAGAGAAGCGGACACGGAGCAATGGTTCCAAACTACAAGAAAGAAGATTCCACCTAAACATTAGGAAGAACTTCCTGACAGTAAGAGCTGTTTGACAGTGGAATTTGCTGCCAAGGAGTGTGGTGGAGTCTCCTTCTTTGGAGGTCTTTAAGCAGAGGCTTGACAACCATATGTCAGGAGTGCTCTGATGGTGTTTCCTGCTTGGCAGGGGGTTGGACTCGATGGCCCTTGTGGTCTCTTCCAACTCTATGATTCTATGATTCTATGATTTCCAAAAGCAAGTTGTTATCCTCCTTGGACCTAAGCCTCAGCTAAATGTTAACATCAATGGTATTCCTCATAGAATCACAGAACTGTAGAGTTGGAAGGTGTGGGATGTAAAAATGTATTGCAGTCAAATACAACATTCCCACAATGCACATGCAATGTATCACTCAGGAGAAAACTTGCTAGTTCCTCCTGAGCTGGGACAGACTTCCTTTGCATGTGACGTAGTGTGGGTGTGGTCTGTTCTTGGACAGATGAGCACATGGCCTCTGCCTTTTTTGTTCTCCATTTTTTGTGTTCCTAAGAGTTAGGAGAAGTGACTGCTGAATCTCAGCCACTTGATAGTTCACATTGTTATAGGCTGTTCTGTAAATTAAGTCTGCCTTCAGGGATTTTATTGTGAACTGGATGATTGTAAGTAAACTAGTTTTATGTTAACTTTAATCATATGGTTGTGTCTATTCTTTTAGGAGGGATATAAAAAGGGAAACCAGGAATCCTAAATAGTGAGGCTCAGACAAGCCTGCAACTAGCTAACTGCTGTGTAATTTAAAAGGGAGATTGTTTAACAACTCTGCTAAGTTATGGAACTTGCTGATGCAAGTTAGGAAGGATATAATAAAATAATATATCCCCTCAAACATCCCCACAGAAGGGACCTCCAAGAGTCATGTAGCCCAACCCCCCACAATGGAGGAATCACAACTAAAGAATCCCTGTCAGATGGCTATCCAACCTCTGCTTTAAAACCTCCAGCGCTATTTGAATAGGACATGGAAGATGCAGCAGGCTTGTTTGCTCCTATTCCAGAAGGCAGAACCAGAACCAGCAGGTTCAGATTACAAGAAAGGGGACCCTGACACAACATTAGGAAGAACATTGTGACAGTAAGAGCCGTTCAACAGTAGAACAGGCAGCCTTGGAAGGTGGTGCTTTTAAACAGTGGTTGGATAGCCATCTGCGTGAGCGACTGCAGACACACTTACACAATAGCTCTTCAGCCTGATGAAGTCAACGGTCATAGGGATAGACTTGTCACTGTTTCGATTCAGGGCTTTGATATAATCCAGCAAGTCAGCAAAGAACTTGTAGCCCCCTTTAAGTACACAGAGAGCCACGATGTGATGCCCTCCCATACTCTGCATGATTTCTCGTGCCAGTCTTTCTGTTCTGTGGAAAGAGAAACAAACTAATTTGCCACACCGAGCCCAGTGCCCGGTCTCTCTCTCTCTCTCTCTCTCTCACACACACACACACACTTATTTGTACCATTTCTAAACCAGCCTTCCTCCAAGGAGATTCCAGGGCATATACAAATCTATATCATAAGAATAATAAATTACAACATAAAAATATAAAACTATTCCAAAAGACCAACAGTCAGAACATGAGTTAAAATCAAACTGCTACTCTAAGGCCTGCCCAAAAAGATGTGTCTTCACACCACATGGAAAACTCAGTAAGAAAGAAGTCAGCCATAGTTCTGGAGAGAGGAGAAAAAATATATGCAGATGGGGCCTTAAGACTATTAAGACTCTTCCCCACACAACTGCCCACTGAGTAGAAATCACCAGTGGGATTGCAAGAAGGGTGTCCCAATAAGATTTCAACACCCAGACTGACAAGTGACAGGAGAGGCCCTCCTGCAAGGACCTGAGACTGAAAATTATTCTCGTTATATCATGTTATTATTCACCCCCACTGGCTTGGACAAACCATGGTAAGCATTCATGCAAAGATAAAGCCAACAGAGCATCTTTCCCTGATATTGTATTTATCTCCCATCTGACAAAATAGGGCTATTTACTGGTCAGTGACATTTCTGCTTTTTCTCACTTGTCAAGGTTAATCTAATAGCAGTACTGCCAAACTCCCTTGATTTTACAGGGCAGCATGTGCCAAAGTAAATCTCAGTCTCTGCCTAGTTACTGGACAACTTTCAAAAGATATGAAGCATACAGGTCTTCAGAAGGTAAATTAATTCACTTTTTAAAGCATATTGCAGCTTGGATTAGTAAGGCACCAACAATACACTCCGGAAATTCAGAAACAAGGAAACAGAAAGCTGTTCAAATTTTTAAAGTTCTGTGCTTTCAAGATTTATACACCAGTGTGTCAGTGAGAAAACTTGTTACCTAATATATACACATGCACACACTTAATTTACAGTATGTCCTTATATCCCTTTTCTCATTAACATATGAATTATGGGCAAATTACCTGTCTTTTTATGGGTCAGGAACTGGTAACAATTTGCTACAGGTGCAGAAAAGTAGAGCAATGGTTCCCAAGCTTCACCACCCCCTTAGACCACCTCAAAATTGCTGATGGACCACATAAGGATTTTTGTTTGCTGTAGCAATGGTAATGTACTCCACTAGAAGCCATTTGATTTGCAATTGCATTTTTACTTCTTATATATTGCACTTTTTGTATTACAAATTAAAACCCAATATGAGAATTAAGAGACACAATAAAAATACCATTACGAATTAGTATCAATATTTAATGTGATGGATGTGCCATCTCCTGTCTTCAGCCGCAATCTACATAAATGCTGTGGACAGGCTGAATGGAGCAGTCATCCGCAGACCACAATTTGGGTTCCACTGAACTAGGAAGTCCAACCCAGGAGGAGCTGTGTGCTCCTCAGAGCAGCATTGTGTTCCCTTCCACAGCAACTGCCTTTACTGTGAACAGAGGCAATTTATCTACACTCCAGTAAACCAGACACTGTTTCCAAGCAAGCTGCAAGAGCCACCATAAAGTAAAACCTCCTTAGAACAAACATGCAGAGGCTTGCATGCAAATAGTCATTTTTGAATATTGCTGAGTGTAAAACAAACCTGTCCATAATAAGCCCATGAGGAATATATACTTTTTCCAAATCTTCTGCATAATGTTTTGGTATGCAAAACAAGTCTAGGTCATATCCTTGTTCATCATCTCCAATCTAAAAGGAAAACAGAAAAGGTGAGGTCAGGTACAATGTGTTACATATCCTCCCAGAGAACAAAAATATATAAAAAAGCCTCATAATCTGGGATTACTCAAAAATTCAAAGCTATAATCTATTGGCAGAGTGTATGTTTTGCCTGCGTGAGGCTCCAGGGGGCTTCAACCATGGTATTTCCAGTGAAAAAGATACCGGGGAATGGATTTTATTCTGTTAATTAGCTTTGAGATGAAGGAAAAATATTTTGATGCAAAGATAGTTTGTGCAGTTGGGGGTGGGTTATCATTTATAATGGAAAAATGGGAAAAGTTAAATAAAAATAATATTGAGAAAATATCATCTAAGGACTAGGCAAGGCAATGAGAACTTTCAGAGCTATGGAAGAGTCTGGGAGGAATGCACCAGTTGAAAACTGCAGACAACTACAATCTCCTCCCATCTTTGAACTGGGAATCGTGATTCTGCTACAGGCATACTTTAGCACCAAGAGAATGCTGGGCACTGCACAGAACGCACAGCTGACTGGGGACCAGGGAGAGAAAGTGGGGAAGGGTTGAGGGGAATCAAGTGGCAGGGGAGGAAGTAGTTTGGGAGAGGCTTTGGGGAAGAAGTAGACTCTGAGGAGGACAATACAGTATTTGTGATTAGGTATTATGCTGAGGTGGCAAGAATACACAGAGGAACTATACCAGAAAGAAATGGATGTCCCGTACACCCCAGGTAGTGTGGTTGCTGACCTTGTTTTCCCTGTAGTGATGATGTATGGAAGTGAGAGCTGGACCATAAAGAAGGCTGATTGCCGAAGAATGCATGCTTTTGAATTCTGGTGCTGGAGGAGACTCTTGAGAGTCCCATGGACTGCAAGAAGATCAAACGTATCCATTCTTAAGGAAATCAGCCCTGAGTGCTTACTGGAAGGACAGATCATGAAGCTGAGGCTCCAATACTTTGGTCACCTCGTGAGAAGAGAAGACTCCCTGGAAAAGACTCTGATGTTGGGAAAGGTGGAGGGCACAAGGAGAAGGGGATGACAGAGGACGAGATGGTTGGACAGTGTTCTCGAAGCTACAAAGAGTCTGACCAAACTGCGGGAGGCAGTGGAAGACAGAAGTGCCTGGCGTGCTCTGGTCCATGGGGTCACGAAGAGTCGGACACGACTAAACAGCATTATGCTGACCCTTTCAGTTCCCACATTTCTGAGGCTTTTTTGAAAACAGCAACAACAGAAGGTTTTTTTTGGATGTGGAATTTGATTTAAAAATCCTAAAAGTTTGAGAAAAACCAGGATACTCCACTACAAGCAGCTCCTAAAATAATATAACCCCAAGATATCAAAAACAAAACACTGTTCGGAATGTTTAAAATATGTTAGAGAATACTGAAAACCTCAGTTTCAAACAGCAGTAAGTGACTAGACCTTATTAGTCCTAGAGATACATTTGGCGACTTTTAAAGGCATGGAGAGGTGCATGTTCCCCTTATCAAAGCTAAGATCAACATACTGATTATGTGTGTGTGGTTTTTTAATTGCTTCTGCTACCAACCACACTTGGCTGTCCTGTATGCTACTGAGCAGCAATACAACTAAAGAATCCCTCGTTGTGAATTATAGTCTCATGAGAAATATTCTGCAGGTAGAAACAACTAATTTGATTGCAGCAGCAAGCCAGACGCACTTTTATGCAATGGCCTTGAGAGGAACACCATGCTCCTTTGCCTCTTCATAAACCAATTGGTTAACACCCACATGGCAGAAAGAAACTGAACCCGGCTTGTGATAAATAGATGCTGAAAATGTGTCTTAATGTTCCACGGAGACTGTAGCACTTGGAACAGAACAGCCTTCCCCAAACTGGTAGCCTCTAGTCAAAAACACCTGAAGGGCTAGAATAAAATATGCTGCAGCAATCCATAAACAGCAAATGTTTAGATTTATCAGAAGGCTTGTGCAGAACCCTGTTGGCTCTGCATTTATTATTAGGTTCCTCAAATAACATTTTCTCATCTTTCCACTGAACTGAGCATTTCAGTTCATCTGCCAGAGATAGAGGTTCTATCAGTGGGCATTACTGGTATCTGGAAGACCCCAGATTGGGTTCCCCTACTTGCAGTGCCTACTATGAGAGAATTTATTTATTTATTAAGATTTCTATACTGCACTTCAGCAGAGGATCACAGGTGAAGGGCCAAATACATAACATAGTAAAGAACAAAAACAATTCAAAAGGCTGTAGATTGCTAAACTAGCCAAGGCCTTGGGAGAAGAGGAATGTTTTTGCCTGGCACCTAAAGATATCTAATGAAGGTGCCAGGCATCCCTTAAATGCCACAAACAAGGAGCCACCGCAGAAAAGGCATTCTCATGTTGTGGCTTTCTGGACCTCTCATGAAGGAGGCACACAAAGAAGGGCCTCCAATTATGATCGCAGGGAATCAGCCCTGAGTGCTCACTGGAAGGACAGATTGTGAAGGCTCATAAGGGGCGGGAGAGGTGGTCCTTGAGGTATTGCAGTTCTGAGTCAAAACGCAGAACTTTTAACTGAGCCTGGAAAATAATTGGCAACTGGTGCAGTCGGGCCAGGATTGGTGTAATATGCTCAAACTGGCTTGCCCTGGTGAGCAACCTGGCCACTGAATTCTGTACCAAGTTTCCAAACCGTCTTCAGAGGAAGCCTCACATATAATGCATTACAGCAATCAAACCTAGCGGTTACCAGAGCATAGACAACAGAAGTAATGTTCTGAATCCAGGGAGGATTTCTTGGCTGAGTGGTTTCACCACTGCCTCCTTGAAGCAGGCAGGGACCACCTCCTCCTCTCACAAGACGGTATTAACCACTTCCCTGGCCCAGCCAGCTGTCCCTCCCCTGCTAGTTTCTATCAGCCAGGAGGAGCAAGGGTCCAGAGCGAAAGTGAGTGCCCTGACCGATCCTAGCACCTTGTCCATGTCTTTGAGCCTTACTAACGGAAACTCATCCAACACAACAGGACTAGACTGTGCTCTGGACACCCCTCGAGATTCATCTGCTGTTAACAGTGGCATCAAGATCCTGGCAGATGTAAGCAGTTTTATCCAATGCTTTGCAACCAAATCACAGTGAGCTACTGTCTGTTCTCCCACCTCCTTTGCTCCCAACTGTAAAAGGTCCGGTACTACCCAGAAAAGCTCTGTACTGGACAGCACAGCAAGGAGGCATACTTTGCTATCATTTACTGCCACTAAGTAAGCTTGATGATGATCGCTCGCCAGTGTTCAATTGCATTCCACTGGAGTTTTCATTCATTTGCGTTCAAGCCACCTCCAAGCTTGTCTATGCCCTAAGCTCTGCAGTATATCAGGGAGCCAAGCTCCTTGCATAGAACTTGACCAGCGTTAAACAGCAACTGATCAATCCAGACTTTTGTACCCCTTCAATTCAAGAAGTAGGAGTCAGGCAGTGGTAGCAGTTCCTCTATGAACATCAGTTTAGAAAGCCTGGGTTCAAATGATAACATAAAAGATGCCATGTTGCTGACATTTCAAAGTATTTCACCAGAGGAAACTTTGGGGTTCCCTGACTTGTGGTGAAGCCTCTCTCTCTCCCTACTAAATCTGGCTTTTGACACCCCACCTTAATTCTACCCCTCAAGTTATAATAATAATATAATATAATATAGGTATAAGTATTGTATACAGTTGTATACTGTATACTTATGTATTGCAGAAAGAAAGAATAACTATCCTGAGATGAGAAAAACTGAAATTCAAAATCCACTTTCATAGTAAGTAAGGCATTGGGTTAATTTAATGAAAAATGTTCAAACTTATGGTGTTGTCTTATCCAACTGAACATGCTGACATGTTCAGTTACAGAAATCAGTTGGAGTCCTTTTTATTTGCATCAAACCCAAATATGGCTAGCTCAAGGACACACAAGAAACATATTTCAGAACTAGACTCCTTGAACAGGAAATTACTCATCTTCACATGTGCTTGGTGAGCACAGTCCTATGCACATTTACTAGGAAGTAAGCACCACTGAGTTTAATAGGTTACACAGCACAATCCTAACCATGTAAATGCAGAAGTAAGTCCTACTGAATTTAGTGGGGCTTACTCCCAGGCAAGTGGGTTTAGGATTGCAGCCCAAATGTGTCTAAGGCTGCAACATTAAACCACTTACCTAGAAATAAGCTGATTGACCTCAGTAGGCCTAATAATTTTTTTTAAGAACACAAAAAATAGTTGCATACTTTTGTAGATATTAACTCTGGCAATATCCATATACAAACAGATAAATTATTGTAATGGTTTTATGCAAAAGGCATAACTTGAGATGAAGGCATTCTGAATATGCCCAGAAACCTGATTCTTTATTTATACCTCAAAAAATCATCCCTAGTATATTAGAAATACAGATTATGGTCAGGGTCATGAGTGCTTGTACAAGTTAAGCCTTCTATCCCTTATCAGTAACACTACTGAAAAACATCATTTCCCCCCTTTAAAAACCTCTTTTTCCTTGAGACACCAAATGAATATCCCCCCTCCACTTTAAACTCTTCAACCCTCCCCAGATTAACCTCCAGTTTAAAGCCATTCACCTTCTCCTTCCTTCCTCTTTGAACCCTATTAGCTGGGGGTACATATTAATTCCCCTAACTCTCTGAATGTAACAAAATCTTTTTTCCTTCTGTTCCAGGTTATCATTCTCCTCTCCAGTTTCCTGAGGAGGCACTAACCCTGCCCTCCCCCCCAGCACCCCTTCAAAAAGTAGGGATGTGGGGAGGAGGGCTGACCCTGGTCCAAATCAGCCTCCCCAAATTCAGCTGCACAACCAACTGGACGCTCCTTCGCCTGCCCTGCCTGCAACAAAACATGCCTCTCCCCTTTGGGGCTCTGCAGCCACAGCTGAAACCCTCCAAGGCTCCACTCCCAAAGGCAGCACACTCTTCGTATGTCAACCAACTGCCCCTTAACAAAACCTGGAATTACGGTATATAGCCAGATTCTTAGAAATGCTGGTGGTGTGCCTCTTTATCTGTTTGAGTGTTTTAAACTTCTTGTACATTATAATACATTGCAATCTTCCCCTTCCCCTGATTTTAGAGTTTGATCACATTTTGTAAACCGATCTGAGGCTTTTAAATGTGTTTTTCTCTTTTTGGGGGCCATCAATTGGTGTATGAATTTTATGAAATAATATATGCAAACCATCACAATCATTTTGGGGGTGGCGTGTGGAGGGGATAACTGCGGGGGAGGTGGAGATCCACAAGGGCCTCTCCCCCCTACCTCCTTTTAAGCGGACCCCACATCTCCAGACACCCTCAGGGCCCCCACCGCAGGCTCCAGGCCCCCTGCCCTTGGCCTTCCAGCACCTTCCCACATTATGGGTCCCCCACCCCAGCTACCCACTTGGCGGGGGGGAGAAAGCCCCGATGCCCCCATGCCTTGCAGGGCGGGGGTTTGAGGGTCGCCCCCCCCCCGCCTCATGTCCGCAGCCCCCCTCCCAGCCCCCTCCCCTCTTGGCCCCTCACCACGATGCAGGCGGCGCTGGCGCGGGGGTGACCGCTGTGCCCGGCCATGGCGGCGTGGGAGGGAGCGGCCGGCCGGCCGGCGAGGCTCTCCTCGGTCCCTCCTCGGTGGCGGGCCTCCGGCAGCGGGGAAGGGCTGCTGGGCGGCTGCCGGCGCGGCGGTGCGGAGAGACGTCCCGGAGAGAAGAGAGGGAAGAAGGAGCGGCGCGCTGGCGGGCGGGCGGGCGGGCGGGCCGGCAGCAACCGCCTCAGCCCAGCCCAGCGCTGCTCGTGAGGAGGACGCCTCCCGCGACGCCCGCCGCGCGCAACATGGCCGCCGTTGCCGCCGCCGCCGCCGCCGCCGCCAAGGGAGGGGGGTGCGGGGGCGTCGCCGTCGCCGTCGCCTCAAGGCCTCACGAGAAACAAGCCCTGTGGGATGTCACCCCCATAGGTCTCCACATAAGGTGAGGGGAAACAACGCCCCCCTTCCCCGACACACATAAACAGATATAAAAGAACAACAGCGCCCATAGATGAAGCACACACGTGTGTGTGTGTGTGTGTGTGTGTGTGTGTGTATTCATAGAGGAGGGCAAGGGAAACTCAACACCCCCGTATAAAAACGAGGGCGGTCCCCACCCCAAATAAATAATACTAAACGAACAATCAAATAAATCGAAATTAAGTCCTCGCAAAGGAGGGTACTGACACACATTATCTATCTGTCCATCTGTATCTGTATATCTCAGCACCCTCCTTTTTTACGAGTACTTATTTTCGATTTATTTATTCATTTATTATTCATTTATTATATATATACATAATATGAGACTTGTCCCTCCCTTAATAACAATGGGAAGGACCTCAGCACTCTGCCCCTTATTGACAGCCTGCTTGCTTTGAGTTCAGCTGACCATTTTATATGTGGCTACTCCAAAGTAACCCTCGCCGAGATCAACAGGGCTGGGGTGGGGTAGTTTTTGTTTGTTTGTTAAGATCCCCTATTTCTCGCAGCACCTCCCCAGGACCGCGTTTCTTCATCGCCCCCCCCCCCCACAGAAGGCTCCTGGGGTCGCCCAACCCGCAGCTCCCTCTTCCTCCCCACAAGAGCCCTGGCGGTCCTTTCCCTCCTCCGCCTATTTGCTTTGATAAGAAACCCTCCCGGTTTGCTCATGAGTAAGCCTGAAAGGGCGCAAGGGGCAGGTCTGCTCCAGATATGCCTCACGCAGGCAAGGGGTTGGTTTATTTTCTTCTTCTGTTTCTGCAACATCTTCACAGTGTGGTTGCCATCAGAATGCCACCCTGTACCCTCTCCCTCAATTCCACCCCAATTTACGCTTTCTTGGTGGAAAGCTATAAAATAATTAAAAAATTGTCCAGTAGCACCTTAGTTCTGTGTATAAGCTTTTGTGTGCATGTTTCAGTGTATCTGGAAAAGTGTTCATGCACACTAAAGCTTATATCCAGAACAAACCAACTGTCTCTAAAGTGCTACTGGACAATTTTTTAATTTATTTTGACTGCGTCAGATCAACATGGCTACCTACCTGAATCTAGAATTGGGGGAATGTTGATAAACTAAAAAGAACAAAGGTACATGTTGCCAACAACTGCTTTGTGACATCTCAGCCACTTATTTAGAATTTCTGGAAGCACCATTATATGTATTTTAGCTGTCAGTGTGTCTTGCTGTTAAGCAGGAGGTTGGTGGTTCAAGCTCACTCAGGGACAGCTGTGGCCAGGATTGCTGCACTGCAGCAGGTCAGACTGGATGATCCCTTCCAGCTCTATAGTTCTGTGATTCTGCTCCAGTCCAATACTTATTGTTGTTGTTGTTTAGTCGTTTAGTCGTGTCCGACTCTTCGTGACCCCATGGACCAGAGAACGCCAGGCACTCCTGTCCTCCACTGCCCCCCGCAGCTTGGTCAGACTCATGCTGGTAACCTCGAAAACACTATCCAACCATCTTTATTCTTTAGAAAACATATTTAGCATTGGAGCCTCAATAACTATATGCAGTGCTTTATTTTTTGGTCAAAAAAGAAAAAAGAGGTGCCCGTATGGCAGCAGGTGCCAGTGCTCTTTTATCTCTGGTCGAGTACAGAGGGTGGCACTAGGGAGGGAGTTGTCGTCGCGCCACCCCTTGGTGTGTGGAGTGCCGCAGGGCGCAATCCTCTCCCCGATGCTTTTTAACATCTTTATGCGCCCCCTTGCCCAGACTGTTCGGAGCTTTGGGCTGGGCTGTCACCAATATGCTGATGACACTCAGCTCTATCTGCTGATGGATGGCCACACCGACTCGGCCACGAACACACTGACCAGATGCTTGGAAGCTGTGGCTGGATGGTTTCATGGGAGCCGATTGAAACTAAATCCTTCGAAGACAGAGGTCCTCTGGCTGGGTTGGGATGGCATAGGGATGAGGGACCAACTCCCTTCTCTTGTGGGGGCCCAATTAGTGCCACTGCCTTCCATTAAGAGTTTGGGTGTAATCCTTGACGCCTCCCTTTCCATGGAGCGCAGGTTACAGCAACAGCCAAGGCGACATTTTTCTACCTTCGCCGCATCAAGCAGTTGGTCCCTTACCTTTCCCGCCCCGACCTGGCCACCGTGATCCATGCGATGGTCACCTCCAGGCTTGACTACTGTGATTCGCTCTACGCGGGGCTGCCCTTGAAGCTGACCCAGAAACTCCAGCAGGTGCAGAATGCTGCAGCGAGGCTCCTCACAGGGTCTCTGCCATGGGAGCATATTCACCCAGTGCTTTTCAAGCTGCACTGGCTCCCGGTGGAGTACAGGGTCAGATTTAAGGTGCTGCTTTTGACCTTTAAAGCCCTTCACGGCCTAGGACCCTCGTACCTACCGGACCGCCTCTCCCGGTATGCCCCACGGAGGACCCTAATGTTGTATCTTAATCTTTTAAATTTTATTTTAATCAACTTGTTTTTATTATTGGTTTTTAGCCGCCCTGAGCCTGGTCTTGGCTGGGGAGGGCGGGGTATAAAGAAAAATTTATTATTATTACTATTACTCTATTCTTACTAGTTGGTAGCTTAGGGGGAGGGTCCTTCTGGATTCTCTGCTGTCGTTTGAGGCTCAGTTGGCTTCAGTGATGCAGAGTGCCCGCCATCATCTTCGGCTGCTGGACCAGCTCCCCCCCCCCCCAATCTGGACATGGACAGCCTATGCTCTGTCTATGTTATGTCTATGCTCTGGTAACCTCCAGGGTGGCAACAGGAGAACAGGCCTTTTCTGCAGTGGCTCCCCATTTGTGGGATTCTCTCCCCAGGGATGCTCACCTGGTGCCTTCATTATATACCTTTAGGCACCAGGTGAAAACATTCCTTTTCAACCAGGCCTTTGACTGACTAAAACATCCTATATCCTTGTATTTTTGTGTTGTGAACTGCCCTGAGAACTATGGATGAAGTGCAGTATACAAATTTAATAAATAATAATAATGCTGTCACAAAGTAAGCACAAAATGCATGTTTTTGTTTTAAAAAGGCCCTTGGCTATACTTGAGATGCTTAAGAGAAACAAAACAGAAAGGGCAACCCCCCCCCCCAAAAAAAATTGCATCACCTGGTGATGGATTCAGATGTATGCACTTCTTTAAAACTGCTTCAGCAACATTTGGCAGACATAAAAGTTGCTAAAAGCAAGTCTCTCTATTCCCACCACCAAAAAGCAAACAAAGGATTGCAGTGTTTCCAGAAGGCACATCCATATATTAATTTTTTGTGTTTGCCCTCTGCAGTGGTTATATGAGGGTAATGGGAAAATCTATATTCAGCATGTTTGGGATAGGAGGCATGCATTGTTTATCAGAGAACTAAGTAGGATAGCCATATATTAATCAGGTATTTTTTTAAAACATACAAAAAGGAACTGCAGCAAAATGTTGTAGTGTGGAATGTGCTCCAGGATACCCTGTCCTGTTCCTCTTCCATGTTGACTATCAGTCAGTATTCCACACCCACTGAGCATGTTGAGTTCTCCCTGGGCTGCTTCTTGCCTTATTTCCTTCCCACCCCTAAATATTTTTAGCTGTTATACAGAACTTCTCTTCATGAGAAGAGAAGACTCCCTGGAGAAGACCCTGATGTTGGGAAAGATGGAGGGCACAAGGAGAAGGGGGCGACAGAGGACGAGATGGTTGGATAGTGTTTTCGAGGTTACCAGCATGAGTCTGACCAAGCTGCGGGGGGCAGTGGAGGACAGGAGTGCCTGGCGTTCTCTGGTCCATGGGGTCACGAAGAGTCGGACACGACTAAACGACTAAACAACAACAACAGAACTGGCATGTGTGTGTGTGTTCCACTTTGACCTTTCACTAGGCAATGCCTTTGACTTTTGCAGAAGATGGCAAAGATGGTTTATACAGAGCTTGTAGGAGGGGGACCTGTGGCTTTTCAAAGCCCCAGACAGCATGGTCAGAGGTCAAGAAGCTCCCCAAGCCCCATCTAGGCTAATATTGCTCTTCTGCAGCAGAGGATAACGTGCTGGACGAAACCCCCACTCAGCCCTCCTAGATCACACCATGTGCCTATTCAGAGCAGCATCCTATTATCCACAGTGGTCCATCAGGTGTTTGCCACTTTCCCTTGTCCTGATGTGCCCCACAGGTTAAAATTTTAAGGGGAGAACTATGTATGCCACCCTGAGCTACTTGGAGGAAAGGTGAGATAAAATTGCCTGATATAACTGGTAGTGACTCCCTAGAAACTCAGGTGGGGACCCTACTGGTCCTGCCATTTCTTGCAGTTTATTCATCCTACTAGTGGGAAATGCTAAAACATGGGGATCGTCTGCAAATAAATCATGACCCTCCCACTTCACCTTAGTGGTTACACATGAAATTTGGTTGCCAGTATTTCATTGCGTCAGCAAAATAATTGAATCTCAGTTCCACTTCCCACCTTCTGGTTGACTGATTGCTTTGTTGGGGTGGGTGGTTAACATTATCATAATTCTGCCACACAGCAGTTTAAAAGCCCTCTTGATTCTGGCAGCATTTGGTAGGGCAGCACTCCAAAAGCAGAAATAATTGTTGAAGTTACAGGAAGTTCATTAGCTGGCTTAAAAACATGAGATTTACTCAAATGATCTATTAACATTAGTGCAGTAATCACTGGGATTTCAGACTCAATGTGGGACATAGCGACTCAGAAAAGCTGAAAAATTGGCCAGTGCCAGGACTGGTACTTGTTAATTTCAGGAAAGCAAATGAAATAAAATGAAAATGTAGGTGTCAAAGGACAAACTGGATACCCCACAGGTAGAAGACCATGAGGAGCAGGCAGGGCCCCCTGAGTCCAATGCTGAGGATCCCCTTGAGGGGTTTGCTGGACTGATACCCAAAGAACAACCTCAGGACGCAACATGTCAGAAGAGGAGGTGGACTCCCAGGCCTTGACAGTTCCAGTGCCTGAAGCTTTAAGTTCTGGCTGGAGAGCGACAGCAACGCATGCATCTATGGACCCTGGAGTCAGTGGGATACTTGTAACATAAGGGAGCATATTCAATATTAAGCGGCATATTTTCAAGCAACCCCTATTCTTCTTTGCTGTCAGCAGCAGTGGTTTAGGAGGCGAGAGTATAATGTCTCTTTCTTGAGCCTTCTGCTTGCCGGAAACAACACAAGACTCTGACTCCTTCTTGGCAGCTCACTTCCAATATTGCTTATCCCGTTGTTTTTGCTTTTGATTGCAGTGATTTTATAATCACTGCACCCTGCCCTGAACTCTAGACGGGCAATATGCGGTAACCCATCCACAAAGAAATTTTAACCATTGTCCTTTGCCTCAGGCAGCAAAAGGTCTTGGAGTGGTGCTGAAAGGAGTGGGAAGAAGTAAACATGCATGCAAGCGCTTTGATGCCAAAAACTCCAGACTGTGCATACAGGACCAGTAGTTTCAGCCCCTGTGTTTGCCAAGAAGACATGTTTTAATTGGTGCCATCCTGTGATGGGCCAAAAGGGAAATGTTTGTGGCATCCTTGTATGGACAGCTATATCTTCTTCTTCTTCTTCTTCTTCTTCTTCTTCTTCTTCTTCTTCTTCTTCTTCTTCTTCTTCTTCTATCCCTCGTAGCCAAGTAAGATTGTCTTCCATAAACACAGTTTTAACAGTGAGTCCATAAGTGACTGTGGAGGCCAATTCCGGATCCACATGTCCTTTCACAGTGGGGACATAGGTTTCCAGGCAAGAGTTGATCACAGTGAGGGTTTGCCAAGCATGCCTTCCTCTTAGGGCATTTCTCCCTTTCGTCCTGAGTTTGAGTGTCTTCAAAGCTCATGACACCTTTGGTCAAGGCTATTCTCCAATTGGAGGCCAGTGTTTCCCCGTTGTTGGTGTTTATACTACATTCTTAAAGATTTGCCTTGAGAAAGTCTTTAAACCTCTTTTGTTGACTACCAGAATTACGCTTTCCATTTTTAAGTTCAGAATAGAGTAGTTGCGTTGGAAGATGATAATCAGGCATCCGCACAGCATTACCAGTCCAACAAAGTTGATGTTGAAGAATCATTGCTTAGACATTGGTGATCTTTGCTTCTAGTACACTGGCATTAGTTCGCCTGTCTTCCTAAGTGATGTGTAAAATTTTTTGGAGACACCGTTGATGGAATCTTTTGAGGAGACAGCTATATAATATATTGTTAAATGCCGTCCCATTCTCTTCTAAGCAGTAGCAAAATTCCAAGGGTTCCAGGTGCTCACCCAGGGGCATTCTGAATTCAGGGCACAGTGGAAGCTGTAGTGTTTTAAGGTATATGATTTATTTTACACCTATATACACCTGGAGCTACATGAAGAAGAGAGTTCACAGCATTTACATATTCAGAGTGTTTTTACTTGCTTTTCTCACAGCTTGAGGCAGCTTGGGTCCAGTCTCTGTAGTCAGGCAGCCAAGATCCTTCTGGCCTTTGTTCTCCTTTCTTGTTCCCGCTCTTTCTGTCAACACACACACACCACCATCACCTTGGTAACCTGCCAATTCTCTTGTCTCCGTTCCTCATAGCTGGAAGTGGGGAGGACAGTTCTTTTGTATTGCCAATAGCCCTTAATGGCCTATGATTGTTTCTTAAGGGCTCTGTACTTAAAGCTATGGTTTTCCCAGTAGTGATGTATGGAAGTGAGAGCTGGACCATAAAGAAGGCTGATCGCCGAAGAATTGATGCTTTTGAATTATGGTGCTGGAGGAGACTCTTGAGAGTCCCATGGACTGCAAGAAGATCAAACCTCTCCATTCTGAAGGAAATCAGCCCTGAGTGCTCACTGGAAGGACAGATCCTGAAGCTGAGGCTCCAAGACTTTGGCCACCTCGTGAGAAGAGAAGACTCCCTGGAAAAGACCCTGATGTTGGGAAAAATGGAGGGCACAAGGAGAAGGGGGCGACAGAGGACGAGATGGTTGGATAGTGTTTTCGAGGTTACCAGCATGAGTCTGACCAAGCTGCGGGGGGCAGTGGAGGACAGGAGTGCCTAGCGTTCTCTGGTCCATGGGGTCATGAAGAGTCGGACACGACTAAACGACTAAACAACAACAACTTCACTAGCCTAGCTAGGCTGGTTTGCATGAGCCAGCCCAGGGATTCCTTGTGTGGCACAGTTCTGTAGCTTGCATTTTCTATTCCTATTCTAAATACTAGCTGGATTCTGACATTCATTAATTTATTGGGTTGGTGGGGGTCTCCCCTTCAATTTATATCAGCATATTGCATGCAATTTAGTATTTGATGAAGAGTCATATACCATGTAGAGATTACCTCTAATTCTGCTGGGTTGGTGAAGCCAGCAAAACTGTCTTGGGCAAGACACAGAGCTGTAGGCTCTGTGGCAAAAATGCAGTTGGATCAAAGAGATGTGGCAGGGACCACCAACTAGCTGGTTGGCAGTGCATTGCAAGCCCCAACTACCAGCTTATTGTCAGGAATTGCATAGCTCTGTACAGTGTTATGCAAGAAATGCTTGGTGATCAGCAGGATTGTTAATGAAGGGGGGAAAAGGGTTGTCAGGTGATTGTGATGTCAAGTGATTGACAGGTAGGCAGTCCCACTCACTGGTCAAACTTGGCCTGTAGGGTGGGTAGGGAAGATAAAGCTACAATCCGCTGCTTGGATCTTGTTTCCCAGTCCTGCAGTAGAAGGTAGATTCAGATGGTAGATGCAGTTGTCCTTCCTCACCAAAGTTCAACTGGGAGGTGAATGGGCAATCAGGAAAGATCAGAACAATCATCCTTCTGAGCTGTGCTGGTCATTCTTCTGCCATCGTTCTGTACTGAACTATTGAGAACATTGTGTTACAGCATTTTATTTTTTAAAGGAGAAGGTGCACCTATGAGTGGAGGAAACTGGTCTGCTGCCAGCACAACCTTCTGTAGCTTGAGTCCCATGGGAACTAGTGGCGTGAGTTGTACACAATGCTACTATTTTCTTTGTATGTGCTCTTTTGGACTTCTTTTGGCAGAGCAAATATAGATTGCAAGGTCTCCTTGGGTGGAGAGAGCATGCAGTTTGTCTCCTCTGTGTTGCGTCTTCCTTGCTCAAGCGCTTGCATCTATAATGACCAAAGTCACAGAACTGAATCAAGGAGGGAATCTTGGCATTGAAAGTATCTGTGGCCACTTAAACCCAAGGAGAGGTTGCCCCAGATTATAATCTACAGACCCTACCAGCAAACATTGTTTTTCTATAAAAAGTAAAACGTTCCGGACACTCAGATTAAGGAAGCCTTATAATGGTCTGTTTCCTGCATGCCTTAAAGCAGCCTTCCCCAGCCAGGTGCTCTCCTGTAGTTTTGGACAGTTGCAATCAGCACAGTTGGATGATGCTGGGGCTGATGGGAGTGCAGCTGTACTAGCTGGGGCTGATAGGCAACATGTGGAGAGCAGCAAACTGAAGAAAGTTGCCCTAAGCCACAGGTTTCATTGTCACTGCATGCAGGAGGAGTTCGTGGTCACCTTGGAGGATAGATGGGCCAGCTAAAAATCAGGGCTATGCACCCTCTCCAGCTATTCAGGCTACTAACTGGTTGTATTTTATTATTACATGTCATAAAGCCACTCAAGGTTAGGGGAAATTGAAGACTGGAACACAAATTCCTTAGTTATAATTAAAACATTGCAAAAGGACAGGAAAACCTTTAACATCTTGTCCTTTCCCCATCCTCTTATTCTATTTCCTGCTAGTAGATTCAGCTCCCTGCTCTGCAGCATGCCAGATGCAATTTAAAATTTTATACTGCTCTCCTCCAGATTCCTGCTGAGTGTGTTTTCAACTGATATGCAAGTAGAGTACAGCTGCTATATCAATATTGCCCTGGAAAAAATAGCACAGGCTTCCTCCTTTCTTGAACGGTTGCTAAGGGGATCTTTAGTTACAAGGTTGCACTGACATCGCTGGTATTGATAAGGCCTTTTTTTTAATACTAAAGAATGCAAAACACAATTAAAAGCTGCTTTTGCCTAACCACTGTAGTAATTAGATAAGCAGGCAATCACGACCTGGGGAGGGAGGGAGGAAGAGCTTATCTAGTAATGAACTGAGCATTCCTCTTGTGTTCCAATGAGGGGGAGCAGCTCTCTAAGATGAGATGCTTCTGTGGCTTGAACTGGAACAAAAACATGAAAGCCTGTAGGTTGTTTGAAGAACCAAAAACATGTTTCCAAAAGATACAAAGCCCTGTGCAAGAGTAGCGGTGGGGGAGTATCCTGTATAGTTCTTCCAGCAGAACTATACATTTAAAAATAAAACAATTTTTAAAAGCAGACTTTGGGGCGGGTGGAACACATTTTGAATGCACAGCATTTCCTGGTAGGGCTAGGGAAGATCTGGTGAGGCGCGCCTTGTCAGAGTATAGTCACTATTGAGCTAGATGGCTGGCTGGTCTGACAGGGTAAAGCAGCTCCCAACTGAAACCTGATCATTATTGAGAATCATGGAAGAGCTGGAAGAGACTCTGAAGGCAATGGAGTCTGCTCCACCAATCTCAGTCTGCCCTCATCTAGGCCACAGCTGTCTGTCAGCTAGCCTGAGGGATGACTGTCCTAGCAGTCAGCTTCGCCCCCTCCCCCTTAGACTGTGTACACACTGTACCTTTAAAGTACCGTATATTCATAGCCCTCAAATAATTCTGGGCTACTGAAGTGTATTAAAGGTTGCTGGATATTGCAACTCTGTGAGGGGTAAGGGGGGTAAGGTACAGTGACCATACAGGGGACATATGTGATTTAGAGGTTTGGTGAGTATTCAGCCTGCTTTGCCCTTGTAGAGCTCAGCAGGGAGGAGATGGACAAAAACGAGAGCTAGCTGGCTAAGCCTGTTTTGGCTCTGGCTCCACTGAGTGCTGGGCTCCCTGCCTTCTGCCTGACCAGTGCTAATGTGCACCAGCTACCGTTGCTTGAAGGCTTGACCGATGCAGCAGCCACCTGCTCAGTGCAGCATCCCAAGCAGGCCATCACCCAGCAAAGAAGAACCCACTGCCTCCAAGGCATTCTGTATCTGTCAGACCCTGTGACCTTTAGGAAGCTTTTCCTTTTGTGTTGCTGGCATTTGCTTCCTTGCACTTTCAATCCATTCAACATATAACTTCAGAGGGCAGTTAAGGAAGCACAGTTTTGAAAGGTGCCCTATGGAAACATGCCCTATGGAAACACATGCAGAACAGAACGCATGTACAGCAGGGAGTGTGCATACAGGGATTTCTTTTTTAAAAAAATGTGGGTGAGCATTAAAAAAATGGCATCTACCAAGCTCAGGAATAGAGAATGGTGACCCTCCAGATGTTGTTGGACTACAACTCCCATCACTCTCAGCTAGCACAGTGAATGCCCAGGGATGATGGGAGTCACAAGTTCCCCATCCATGCTCCAGCTGCAGTCTGAAGGAGTGCAGTCCAGGTTCCTACCACCTTGTTTTTCTGCGGTAGGGGTAGCCTTGGTCTAAGAATCCGCAGCACAAGCAAGAAAACTGCTGGGTGTCAGGGACTGGTTGGATGCATAAAAATGACAGCAGGAACCATCTGGGGAAGCCCCAAGGGAAGAAGGGTCAGAGCCCAGGGATTGGTGGTGGGATGACAATGAGTGGTCAGAGGGAGAAGACTGGGAAAAGGTTTCAGAAGCTGAAGAGGTTAGAGGGCTTAGTGAGCAGGGGGAGCCTGTAGCAGAGAAAAGTCCAGAAGCAGAGGCAGAAGCAGGAGAGAGGGAGGAGGAAGGCCAAGAGGCAGAGATGAGTCAGGCTGGTGAAGATGCACTGGGGTCTATCCTTTCTGCTGTGACAAGCTCGCCCCCTGCCTGGTCTCCCAGAACCAGTAGAGGCATGAATATGGCAGAGGAGAAATTAGCATCATGCAAGCACAGTCTCAAGATTGCTTGGGAAAAACCCTGGGGACTTAGGCAGTTGTGGGAAGGCAGTCCCAGCAACTGCTTAATGGGGGCAAGACCTGTCGGAGATGAGTTGCTGTGCTCATTTGGCCAGGCACTCCTGTTCAGAACACTTTTTTGCTAATAAAGAGTTAACTCCACTTACTTTGTGTGATTTACTGCTGGCTCGCTCCTGTCACTCTGTCTGTTATTATTAGAAGACCTCCACAACTCATACTATGGGTTGTGTTCCTGGATCAGGGTCCCAGATTTTCACAAACTTTGTATTGAGCACGTTTGTTTGTTTGTTTGTTTGTTTTAAGGCAAAATATCAGTGATTAATATTCATATGTTGATTCCAGTGTGGGAAGTTTCAGGTAAAGAACAGAAGCAGGCCTTTTGAAAATCAGACTTCATGAAGTTCACATGATGGAAAGTTACTGCAGGCTGAAACGGGGCTGGGAAGATAATTTCCTACTGAAATTGCATGTATAGCATCACCCTATTTTTAACCTAGTCCACAATAAGCTGTTTCCATTGCTGTCAGCTTCTCTCGTACATGAGCACTAATTAAACAGGAAGCTAAATTACAGTGAAGATGTGAGGCCTTCGGGTCCACAGGACCTAGAATGTCAGAGTTCTAACAAGTCTTTTTCTTCAAAAACTAATAAAAATGGGAGCTGACAACATCAATCAATTGTTGAATATTGTGGCTTTAAGAGATACAGAAACTGAGCATATCATTCCCCCCTTTTGAAAACAATACTCAAGGGAACCAGTACAATTAATACACAAGAACAAAACCTGCTTCTTGCAGAAAATGTTGAAGCACTCCCCCTCTTGATGTAGTTCTTCTTTTCACTGACAAATGCCAAAGTTTTTGAAGTAAAAGTCATTAAGTGCAGGCATAACTTTGATGTTTCTTCAACTCTATTATCACAGAGAAACTCTTTGCAAACTTTTTTGAAGTAAAAGTCATTAAGTGGAGGCATAACTTTGATGTTTCTTCAATTCTGCTGCCTATTTTTCTGTCACAGAGAAACTCTGCAAACTGGTTGAAAAAAGAAGTCAGAGTTGCCAGTGTCTAATTAGGATTGCTATCACCTTTCTCATTAGCTATTTCCATACGGAACAAAACACATTCTGGAGGGCCCTCGGGAGAAAGTTTTGTAAAGTGGCAACAAACACTTTTTTGTTTGTGACCCACTGAACTCCACCCCCAACCAGAGACTGACCGTGGAGGTCCCACAAGCACAACACTATTACCCTGTTGGTGAAAAGCGTTTGATGGGATGCCAGCCAGGTACTATATTTTTCTGAATGGGTGGTGATGGGGGGCGGTGTTTGTAAACTGGCGAGTTGGTGGCGAGTTTTATTTCTGAGCAAAAGGACAGTTTTGCATTTTGACTTGGTTTTTTGTCTCCTGCATTTTTTGTTTTCATTCCTGTTGGGTTTAACACTGTTGTGAGTAGCACTGAGATTGCTTTACAGAAGGCCTCTAGTCATGGCGTAGCCAGGTTTTTTGTTTGGGGGGAGAGCAGGAGTTTTGTTAGGTGGGGGACAGAACTGACATGATTAGTCAGTTAGTTTAAGTATTTATATTGTTTTGCTTGATCTAGGGGAGCTGCTGCCCCCTCGCTCCCCCTTGGCTACGCCCATGCCTCTAGAAAATCAAAAATAAAAATGGACCTCATGGGAAGGATTCTGTCACTGTTCTAGTGACCCCCTCAAACATCAAAGGGATTTTGCCTTAGTATAGTCTTCTAGGGGCTGGCTCCAGATGTTATGGGCTGCAACACCCAGAAGCCCCAAACAGCAGCTTTTTAAAATATATATATATTAAAGATTTTCTTGTTTTACAGAAGTGTTTGCAATGTCTCTTTCGTATTTTTTTCCCCATGTAACATTTTTACAAATCAGTTTCATTTGTTGAGACATTGGGAAGAAAAGGGGGAAAGGTTGGGGTAGCCTAGGATGTGGTTGTTCATTTGTGGTTGGCTGTGGTGGTCTTTGTTTTCGTGTGTGAGTGTGGTGGGTGGGTGTTTTGGATCAGGTTAGCCATACTGATTTGTATGCTGTTGGTGGGTTTTTGTCACTGTCTTGTTGGGCTGTGTATGTGATAAAGGGGAGCCATACCGGGGCCTAGGCATCTTCATCTGTTTGTCCCCGTGTCAATTTCACTTTATTAGTTAATTTTTCTAGTAGGGCTGTTTCCCATACTATTTGGTACCATTGGTCCATGCTTACTCCTGACAGGTCTCTCCAGTGTCTGGCTATGATGCTTCTGGTTGCTGAAAGTAGGTGGGTTACGAGTTCTTTGTGGTGTAAGTGGGCATTATTGTCTTGGAAGATGTTTAGTAAGGCCAATTCTGGGGTGATTTCTAATATTTCTAGTATTTGCTTGGTTATTTTATTTATTGTATGGTTGTTGTCCAGAATAGTTGGATTTTGGGGCACTCCCACCAAATGTGGAGGTATGTGCCTGTGGAGGTGCACCCTCTTCAACATTTTGGTGAGGTTCCTGGGCGTATTAACACTAGTTTTCTTGGTGCTGGGTATCACCTAGGTGAGTTTTAGAAAGAGTTATTTTCTTTTCGTTGATATGGATTTAAAGGGGGGTTTAGACCATATTTTGGTCCATTGAGTGGGGTTAATCTCATAGCCTATGTCATCCTCCCATTGTTTTTTGATTGCAAACAGCAGCTATTGAGCCAGTGTCCTGCAGAACAATTCTCAAGAGGCCTTGGTCCTTATCAGCTTTGCAATCTTCCCTTTCATCTCACCTTTTCTTTGGGTCTGGCTAATATAGGCTTCATCCTGAACTTTCCTCCTCTCCCCACAAAAAAAACTGTTGAGCAGGAAATGCTCAGTGGGCGTCACCCACAGAGTTGGGTGGGGGCAGTCTGGGCATAGCATTGTAGACTTCTGTTTAGCCTGGTTCACACATCAGGTTGGTGAGCTGGTGCATCCAGCCAGGATCTAGAGTATCCCTTGAAATGGGGACAGGTTTCTTTCCACATTCTCTCCTATCCATGAAGAATGCTGTGTCTTCCTGCTGGACCAGGAGGTGTGCCCCTTGGCTGTTGCCTCAGTGCCTGCTCCTGGGCTTCTCCTTACAGACCACAAGGAAGCCTTTGCTTGCACCGCATCCTATGAGAACCAGACCCCCATATGCCCAAAGGCTCCCTGCCTCCCTTGTTCTGTACATGCTACTACTTGGCCATGGCGCCACTTCTACCTCCAGGAGCTCTCCTTACTTTTACAGCTAGAAAGGCAGGCTTCAGAGGTGTGTGTGCATTTGGGACCCAAATCCCACCAACTGTGCCTCAAAGGTTGCAGCTTCCCATTTCCCCATGCCATTTTTAAAAATTTTGCCCTCAGTGGGACTTGCCTCCGAGGAAACCTTCCTACGATTGGGCCATGCAGCCCACTACCCTTTCCATTTCATTGTTGCAAAGTCTTAACTCTGCAGACCCCTTCATGGATCACTGCCTTGCAGTGGTGAAGGGGCTTGAATAACTCAGAGAAGCTATGAACTATGCCGAGCAGGGCACCCAAGATGGGCAGGTCATAGTGGAGAGTTTTGACCAAACGTGATCCACCTGGAGGAGGAACCGGCAAGCCACTCCAGTATCCCTGCCAAGAAAACTCCATGGACAAAGACAACAGGCATATAAAAGTTATGACGCTGGAAGATGAGCCCCTCAGGTCGGAAGGCGTCCAACATACTACTGAGGAAGAGCGGAGGACAAATACAAGTAGATTCAGAGCTGATGAAGCGGCTGGGCCAAAGCTGAAAGGATGCTCAGTTGCGGATATGTCTGGAAGTTAAAGGAAAGTCCAATGCTGTAAAGAAAAATATTGTATAGGAACCTGGAATGGAAGAACCATGAACCTGGGTAAGTTGGATGTGGTTAAAAATGAGATGGCAAGAATAAATATTGACATCCTGGGCATCAGTGAACTAAAATGGAGAGACAAGAAGGCCTTTTCAAACGAGCAATGCAAAAAAATAGAGGAAAACAATAGAATGGGAAAAACCAGAGATCTGTTCAAGAAAATTGGAGATATGAAAGGAACATTTTGTACAAAGATTATCATAATAAAGGACAAAAGTGGTAAGGACCTAACAGAAGCAGAAGACATCAAGAAGAGGTGGCAAGAATATACAGAGGAATTATAACAGAAAGATATGGATGGCTCGTACACCCCAGGTAGTGTGGTTGCTGACCTTGAGCCAGACATCCTGGAGAATGAAGTCAAATGGGCCTTAGAAAGCACAGCTAATAACAAGGCCAGTGGAAGTGATGGTATTCCAGCTGAACTATTTAAAATTTTAAAAGATGATGCTGTTAAGGTGCTACACTCAATATGCCAGCAAATTCGGAAAACTCAGCAGTGGCCAGAGGATTGGAGAAGATCAGTCTACATCCCATTCCCAAATAAGGGCAGTGCTAAAGAATGCTCCCAACTACTGCACAATTGCACTCATTTCACACGCTAGCAAGGTTATGCTTAAAATTCTACAAAGCAGGCTTAAGCAGTATGTGGACCGAGAACTCCCAGAAGTGCAAGCTGGATTTCAAAGGGGCAGAGGAACCAGAGACCAAACTGCAAACATGCGCTGGATTACGGAGAAAGCTAGAGAGTTCCAGAAAGACATCTACTTCTGCTTCATTGACTATGCAAAAGCCTTTGACTGTGTTGACCACAGCAAACTATGGCAAGTTCTTAAAGAAATGGGAGTGCCTGATCACCTCATCTGTCTCCTGAGAAATCTCTATATGGGACAAGAAGCCCAGGATGTCAATATTTATTCTTGCCATCTCATTTTTGACCACATCCAACTTACCCAGGTTCATGGTTCTTACATTCCAGGTTCCTATGCAATATTTTTCTTTACAGCATTGGACTTTCCTTTCGCTTCAAGGCTGTATATTGTCTCCCTGCTTATTTAACTTATATGCAGACTTCATCATGCGAAAGGCTGGGCTGGATGAATCCCTAGCCGGAATTAAGATCGCCGGAAGAAATAACAACCTCAGATGATACAACATTGATGGCAGAAAGTGAGGAGGAATTAAAGAACCCTTTAATGAGGGTGATAGAGGAGAGCGCAAAATATGGTTTGAAGCACAACATCAAAAAAACGAAGATAATGGCCACTGGTCCCATCACCTCCTGGCAAATAGAAGGGGAAGAAATGGAGGCAGTGAGAGATTTTACTTTCTTGGACTCCATGATCACTGCAGATGGTGACAGCAGCCATGAAATTAAAAGACGCCTGCTCCTTGGGAGAAAAGCAATGACAAACCTAGAGAGCATCTTAAAAAGCAGAGACATCACCTTGCCAACAAGGGTCCGTGTAGTTAAAGCCATGGTTTTCCCAGTAGTGATGTAAGGAAGTGAGAGCTGGACCATAAAGAAGGCTGATTGCCGAAGAATGGATGCTTTTGAATTCTGGTGCTGGAGGAGACTCTTGAGAGTCCCATGGAATGCAAGAAGATCAAACCTCTCCATTCTGAAGGAAATCAGCCCTGAGTGCTCACTGGAAGGACAGATTGTGAAGCTGAGGCTCCAGTACTTTGGCCCCCTCATGAGAAGAGAAGACTCCCTGGAAAGACCCTGATGTGGGGAAAGATGGAGGGCACAAGGAGAAGGGGACGACAGAGGACGAGATGGTGGGACAGTGTTCTCGAAGCGACCAGCATGAGTTTGACCAAGCTGCGGGAGGCAGTGGAGGACAGAAGTGCCTGGCGTTCTCTGGTCCAGGGGGTCACGAAGAGTCGGACACAACTAAACGACTAAACAACAACAACAACAACTCTGCAGAGGAAGAAATGTCCCTGTAAGCGACAGCACAGGCCATCTACACGTAGGCAGGCCACACAGCTTTTTGGAGTGAACAAGAGGAGGATGAGATTTTCATCCAGAAAATAAATACATTTTAAATAACTTTCTAAACTCTGTTTCACGGCATGTTAGTGTGTCAGCTGCAATGTGTAAGTATGCTGTGCAAATGCTTCCTGTGCTCCTCCTGGGGCTGGAAAGGGGTTAGTTTAACCTCTGGTTTGCTAGTGAAACTGAATTACTGTGTCATAATATGATGTATGTCTAAAAGTGTGTCGCTAACATGAAAAGTTTGGAAAGCTCTGACTCTGCTAAATAACAGCTACAGCTAGAACCATCATTCCTTGGTGCCTTTCAGTTGCATTTGAGCTGCTTTGCTTAAAAGGCCACACATGCAGCAATTCTGGACAATCCTCATTTCCAAAACAGCAGTGCATCACTTGTCACTATGAAGAATGCAGAAGTAGGGATTGAGGGAAAAAGTAAAACAACCTCAATTATCCTAGTTTAAATACTGCATATCAACATTTGCTAATGCCTTGTACATTACAAATGGTTTTACTGTGATATTATGGTGGTGTTACATGTTACATATTACATGTTACATATTACATGTGGTAAAATGTAAAAAACCTCTACACCACATAACCCTGGAGCAATTGCTTAGAAGTAGCTCTCCTCTGAACCGACCTATGCGGGAATAGGGAACATATTCTGATATCCAGGCATGCTAGTTTGGAGAAAACGGTTCCCACCTTTTATTTGCTGGTAGTCTCCAAACTTCCAAATTAATCATTATTGATAATTTTAACTTTTAAGGAACTTTTGAACTTCCTAGCACCATCTATTTCTTCATCAGCTTAGACCAGGCTTCCTCAACCGTGGCCCTCCAGATGTTTTTTGTCCTACAACTCCCATGATCCCTAGCTAGCAGGAACAGTGGTCAGGGATGATGGGAATTGTAGTCTCAAAACATCTGGAGGGCAGAGGCTGAGGAAGCCTGGCTTAGACCAACCCTTGCTGGCTGGGTGACACCCACCTGCTTTAGAACTTCCATCATCTCCAGCAAAAACATCTGGAAGACACCAAGCTGGGGAAACGGGGATTCTGAAATGTCTTTTCAGAATGCTGTTGGCAAGACAGCATTATCAGGTACCAGTTACTTGGAATATAATTGGGCTCCAAGTGCTTTCAAAGCCCAACTGAAAATGCTGATTATAAGCTGTAAAGGCTTGAGAAAATAGTGTGCTTGAAGAACTGCCTACCAATTAAAATCTGCAGAGGATTAAGAACATAAATCAGAAGAACCTTGCTGGATGAGGTCAGTGGCCATCTAGTCCAACATCCTGCTCTCAGAGTGGCTGGACAGTTGCCTTTGGGAAAACAGCAAGCGGCCCCCTCCCCTCCCCAGGCTTCCAGCAACTGTTTTTCAGAAGCACTGCTGCCTCCTAGCCCTTATTTGATAGTGATAAGCACAGACCAGTTAACACTGACATGAGAAATGGCTTTCTCCACAGTACCACCTAGGCCTTGGCACTGCCTTCCACTCCACATTGCACAGTAACGGCATTTTTATTTGGATTTGCACTCCCCACTACAAGGTCACTGATACAGCCTCCCACTTTGGTTTTCATATGCTATCTTGATTGCTATACTTTATTGCCTACCTCTATTTTTTAAAAAGGTATAGTCAGTGCTCTCCTGGTCCCGACCAGAGACAGGGAACCTACACCCCTCCAGTTCCAACTCCCATTACCTTGGAGTGCTTGTGCAAATGAGTCCACACAGGGGACACCAGGTTTCTCACCCTTGGCCTATAGCTTGTGCATAAAGGAGTTACTGAATTATAGACGTAAATAAAATTTATACAATGACAGCAGCCTATTTCACCCATAACATTGTGTTATATTGTTAGATGCTGTGTTTTTAAAGCTAAACTGTGTGGCGTGCTTGTTAAAGGAGGCAGGAGAGAGAAAGCTGTACCCCAGGGGGTAAAAGGTAAAGGTAAAGGTACCCCTGCCGGTACGGGCCAGTCGTGTCTAACTCTAGGGTTGTGCGCCCATCTCACTTAAGAGGCCGGGGGCCAGCGCTGTCTGGAGACACTTCCGGGTCATGTGGCCAGTGTGACAAAGCTGCTCTGGCGAGCCAGCACCAGCACAGCACACGGAAACGCCGTTTACCTTCCCGCTAGAAAGTGGTACCTATTTATCTACTTGCACTTAGAGGTGCTTTCGAACTGCTAGGTGGGCAGGAGCTGGGACTGAAAGACGGGAGCTCACCTTGCCGCGGGGATTCAACCGCTGACCATGCGATCGGCAAGCCCTAGGCGCTGAGGTTTTACCCACAGCGCCACCTGCGTCCCTACACCCCAAGGGGTAGAGTTACGATATACAGGCAGCCCTAAAGCCACACATACTTTAAATGAAATGGATCTGCTTTTTTGGATACGAGACAAACTCTGCTCAAGAACATCTAAATATTAACCGTATCACTGCCACCCTTGGGGTGGTGCTGTGTGAATATACTGTTTGTACAGTGGTACCTCGGGTTAAGTACTTAATTCGTTCTGGAGGGCCATTCTTAACCTGAAACTGTTCTTAACCTGAAGCACCACTTTAGCTAATGGGGCCTCCTGCTGCTGCCGCACCGCTGAAGCATGATTGCTGTTCTCATCCTGAAGCAAAGTTCTTAACCCAAGGTACTATTTCTGGGTTAGCGGAGTCTGTAACCTGAAGCGTATGTAACCTGAGGTACCACTGTATTCCCAAAAAGCACTTGAAACCAGATCTCTCTCACACACTCACACACTGAAGGATCCAGCAAAAATACTTTTTAAGGCTACCTTTAATACATGGCAATTCGTGTTTCCAACAACCATAAAAATGTCTCTGGGTGTCCATATCCAGATACTTGGCCCTTGGGTAGCTAATGCTGTGGGGAAAGCACTTTATAGTTATTAAATTCAGCTGCAGTGATGAAATAAGTGAACAGGCAGGCATACCCTGTGTGAGCTTTAAACCTTCCCCAAGCGAGACAGAGCTGTCCCCACGTTCTAGAAACTGGATGGTATCAGCAACTGCCCAGATCAATGAATGGGTAGCTCCTCAGTTGGTATCTTGATCAGCCAGTGTGGTGTAGTGGTTAAGAGCGGTAGTCTCGTAATCTGGGGAACCGGGTTCAATTCCCCGCTCCTCCACCTGCAGCTGCTGGGTGACCTTGGGCCAGTCACACTTCTCTGAAGTCTCTCAGTCCCACTCACCTCACAGAGTATTTGTTGTGGGGGAGGAAGGGAAAGGAGAATGTCGGCCGCTTTGAGACTCCTGAAGGGGAGTGAAAGCCGGGATATCAAATCCAAACTCCTTTTCTTCTTCAGTACCTAAATTCTTCTGTTTCTTCCCTTTAGGAGCAGGAGTGGCTAACACAGGCTCTCCAGCTGCTTTGGACCACAACTCCTATCAGCCACAGCAAATGACAATGGATGATGGGAGCTGTAGTCCCAATATCCAAGGGGACCACACAACAGCTTCCCCTGCTCTAGAGGAAAGTGCCTTTATGGTATATTTAGCCTCAGAAGAGACCACCCCCCCACACACACCAAATATGCTGTACCTCTTCAGTGGAAGCTGGTTTGTTAGCCAATTTTGGCTGAAAAGCAAACAGATGCTGCCAACAAGTGTGCTTCTGTTCCCGAGCAGAGTGAAAGCTTCAGCAGCTTGTTTACTTCCGAGACTTCTCCCTTTATTTCACAGAAAGGCTGAGTATGATCATGGGTATCAACTTAAGCTTATTCCCATTTATCAATGATCTATAGATGAGCCTTCCTAGGCACTCTGAACCCTGACATGGTCAACATTCTTTGTCCCTGGGTGTCATTACAGAGGTTGGAGGTTGACAGCAGCATGTGTTTTTCTTTGTCTCCCATCCAAGTACTAACCAGGCCCGACCCTGCTTAACTTCCAAGATCAGATGGGATTGGGTGCTTTCAGAGTGGTGTGGCTGCAGGCTTTTTAAAAGAATTGTTTGCAATTTTGTGGGATTTTTCATGTCCATTCTGAATGCATCACGACTCACACTAGACTTTGAAACTGCTTCCCAAAAGAAGTAAAATAACCCTAACACTGGTCTAATATAATAAATTATGAGTGTATTTAGAAACGATTACAGGAATAAACAAACACACACAATGCTTTTGAAAGAGCGCAGAGCCTGGCGGAAATCTATTTCAGTACAAGTTGCGCCTTTAATCTTAAATGTTACAATACAAAAAATAATAATAATAATAAAAATTGGTCAATGGCATAAGAGCAGTTAACTTTTATACACAACTTTTCTACGAAAACTGCATTCCTCCAGGAAGTTTTCAAATGCAACTGGATTGAATTTCAATTTGAGGGAGTATTTGTTCTTATACACAATAGTTAAGTCCCTCAACACATCAATTAAATGCATTTAAGAAAACAATAAAGGATCAAAAATAAAATGAAACTCAAAAAGGCTTCAGAAACGGAAGTCAGAAACATAAATCATATTCATGGAGTGCTTTTTGCCACATCCACGGCTAGTGAACCTTTCTGGTTTTCTGACCAATGGTCAGTATATTTCCTTTTGCAGTTTTACCTTGAATTCAAAAGAGATAACAACATTTAGAGTGAACTTGCTAGCTTGCAAACAAGTATATATATATTTTTTGGTTGTGTTGAAAACAATAGGCTTTACTAGGACAACAGAAGAAATGAATAGAAATACCAAGATTCAATGACATCATAACTGGGATGTTAAGACTTGGCATAAATTAGGCTCCAGCAGAGCATTTGGAAGATTTTAACAGCATTTAACTTGCTGATATGCCAGGAAGCCTTAATCAAATACTAGAACATTCTCATATAGTGGTCACAAGACTCAAAATAAATACTGACCTCTTTCTATATTAAAAAAACACACAAAAAAACCAAAACCCAGAATCTTATTCTGCATTCTTCTTACAGCATACGGGATCTGTACATATTTTATTTTTGGACAAAACATGATGTGTTCCACGCAGCACAGAGCAATTGAGGTATGATGTCCAATAAAGGTGGCTAAATTCCATAGTGAGAGTTAAGCAGGAACTCTTAAATCTAAGACAGGTTGAGTGTTCCCCCCACTCCTGCAGCCTCCAGAAGTGAAGACTTGGTTTTCAGTTGCCATTAGCCACGGGTAAAGCAGGGAGACTAGAAGAGGTGGTGAGTGGGTGGGAGCAGGGGGGAAAGAATGAACCACAGCCCTTTGGCATGAGTACTGAAGCTCACAGCTTATAGTCAACAGCAGCTTGAGTCATCTCCAGCGAGGAATGCTAGGCAATAGAAACCATCTTAACAGGAATAAAGATCCAAATGGTTCAGCACATGCTCTTGGAGCTGCAGGATTCTTTTCTTTTTTTCCTATGCACTGTGTGCTTTTGCAAAAGAGAGGACAACAGTTTCCCTCCATGGTTCTTAAGTGAAGGTAAATGCAAAATGCACTTATTTACAGTCTTCCTATGGCACAGTCATGTCTGCTTTGCACGTTAAACCTTCTGTCTTTCCCTTGCTGCACAAAATTATTGAACCTAACATATTCCGCATCTTGGAAGATTCATTTAGTCCAGAAACCATGCTTCCTATTTCAATGTTTGCTGTTGTTTTGACACTGTACACATTTACATCTCATTTGTATAGTGTTTCAGGGTAGGTGTGTTGTTCTCTCCAAACACTGCAGACTAACTAGCTACATAATATTGACATGCCGCTCATCGAAGGCTCACACATGAACACTTCTGGCAGCTCAATGACATTTCTAACAGTCAGGCAGTAAAAAAGAAAAGAAAAAAAGGGGGGTCCCAACCCCTTTCAGACTTTATAAAGCCTTTTTTTAAAAACAAAACAAAACAAAAACAAAAATTAGTAATCATGGATGTCTTATTCATTCCGTTTAACTTGAACCTGTTTAAAAGATGACAGGGAGGGAGAGAACAGATTTTAAAATAGTACAGAATAAAAAGAGAGAAAAGCAGGTTACTTAACTGAACATGACAGCTGCGTTTACTGGCAGAAAGGCAGAGTTTTTCGTAAAGTTAGCTAAGGTTGAGAAGTATCCCTGGATTCTTTTGCAACAGGGATTCTTTAAAAGTAAAAGGATTTTTTTTTTAAAGTAACAAAAACTAACCTAATCATTGGCAATTGCTCAACTTAAAATATACCACAAATAACTACACTATTTTAACTGTGGCACCCCTGGAGGGCTGGCAGGTGAGAACTTCCATACCTAGTTTCCATTGAGCTGCTGCGAAACTCCACTATGGTCAGCTATTGACCTCTCGCGGCTTTTACTCTCTCGCTCTTCGTCCTCTTCATCTCGCTCATCGTTTCCACTGTGGTTTTTACAGTAAAGCCTAAGAAGACAATACAAAGTAGAGGCGGGGGGGGGGGGGAACAACCCATGTCACAGGGTGTTCATCTAGTCCAGTGCGTGCCATTGTGATTATGTTTACGTTTGCTTTTTAATGTATTTCACCAGTTGCGTTTTATGAGCTATTGTAAAACCAACCTGAAAATGTTTAATTTAAGACCAGGGATAGAAATGTTTTAAATAACCTAAATGAATGGGTAAATATTCTGGCCTTAGGGCAAGCCAAACAGATTTAGTGGTTCTAACTTTGAGATAGGCAAGGCTATCGTGTCTCTCACTTGTGCATTGCTTCCTTGCTGTTGTCACCAACTATCTATAAATGGGGCTAAGGTTCCTCAATCACTGTAAAGCTAATGGGGGGGGGGAGTAGGATGGGACTGATCTCTGAACAGTGATTCAGTGAGGCTGAATTTGACCAAAACCCTTTCTTCCCTTGCAGCAAAATATCTTCCACCAAACTACTGTCCAGAGAATAAAAAGACTTTGGAGTGTTTGACCAAATCTGTGCTAATCCAGTTCTTGCTGGTCCTTCATGGGTCTCTTATACATACAGATAAGGTCACATGCAGATCCCACAATAATTCCTAACCCCTTCAAGAGCAGCTAGGCTAATCTAAAAGCCTAATATGCAATTGTGAAATACAATGGACCATTGCCATTTATTTGGGTAGTTACATAAGGGAGTGTGGAAAGTATTCATCTCTGTTCAGTATTCAGTAGCATATAAGGGGTGAAATGGAGACAATAAATATCTAGCATCTATTTGGTATTCAGACAAGTCCTACTCACAGTTAACCAACTGAAATTAATGTACATTAATATTTTAAATCTTTTTTTCCCTGAAAAATTTCCAGTGCCCTATGTCTACTGGAATCTCATTTAGCACTTACTTAGCACTGATTTAAAGAACAAAACTAAAAGAAGTATAGCATTTAAATTTTATATGCTATTTAAAATCTCTAAAGATTTTCCAGTAGCCAAAATATTTGTACTGGAATATATGATTAGGGAGAAAAATAAGCACTGTTGAACTACACTAATAGCCCAATCCTAGCATGTCTATTCAGAAGTAAACGGCTCCTTTACTCAATGGGACTTATTTTTCATCAAATGTGTACAGAAACAACCTAATGAATCTTACTTCTAATTAGATACAAAAATGATCACTCTGTGTTATACTCAATCCAATTCAAAGCTTATTTATAAAACACATTTTACTGAAACACTTGTAAATATTATAAGCCATGTCAACTCATGGCATGTGTTAGTTTATGTGGCTTAAATTAAGGAGCTGGGGGGGGGGCGCAGAATGAAGGCACCGAAAATCATTAGAGTACTAATTCTAACATGGCACAAAGCCCTAAGCGCGTGCGCGCGCGCGCACACACACACACACACACACACACATATATATATATCACAGCCACCTGAATAAAGTTCACTACAATTCTCAAGCTGTCCATGTACAGATATATTTATTTACATACATAATGTATACCCCCAATGAATACTTCAGTACGTATTCTTGTTCCCAGCATGGCTAACAATAGCAATAAGCATACAACTAAAAATCTATTAAGTTATTAATTTTATATTGGGAATATGTTTTTTCCAAGTCCCAACAAAAAATACATAGCAGCTGAAAGCTTTGTGGGAGCTTTTCTGCTTCACACCACTGCTTGTTAAGATGCTGTCTTTGGGTGTGAAAAGCACTTGTTGAACTCAATCCATTGGCCATGGCTTTCCTTCCAGGTTCCTAATACTGCAAATTCTTTAGGAGGAACTAACTGAATCAGTTGGGCACAAAAAGCCGGAACTAAGTATCATTCTATCCTCCCTGCACTGCAAAGCAATCCAACAAGACTGTGCTCAAGATGTCTGAAGGCACTTTCCAGGTAAATCAAGCTAAGACACTCAAAGAAGGAAAAACAAATAAGGCGACATGAAGCCAAACCACCAAATTTGAAGAGACAGAACTTGCACCACACTGTTCAGGAAATGCCACTTTGTGACCAACCTTTGGGGTCAGACACAATGGCAATAAGGCCATTAGGCAATTTGGGTGTGAGCCTGGGGTGCTGGAGAGCAGTCATCCCTAAGAAGAACTGTCATAGGAAACTGCAGTTGGTGTTGAAACCACCTAGAAAGGGTCAGATGGCCTGAGCTCCCAGAGAGACAACACTGGGCTGGACAAACAGCCTGATGTGCTGTCATCTCACTTTGGCCATCACTTTCAGCAAATCCCTTCTCAGCTTCCATTTGCTTTGGGAGGGGAGCGCGCGAAGAAATAACTGCATAAGAACTATTCAGATAATTATAAACAGGAGTGGGGAGCTTGTAGCCCTCCAGATGTAAGTAAACTCAATTCAGCCCAAGCCAGCGTGGCCAATAGATGAGAGTTGTAGTTCAGCTACAAGGAAGGTCACAGGTTCCCTATCCCAGGTACAGAAAACGCTATTAATACAGTCCCACTAAATCAGAGGTTGGGAACCTGTGGCTCTCCAGATGTTGCTAGGCTACAACTCCCATCACCCCTGACCACTGGCCATGCTCAGCAGGGTTGATGGAAGTTAGAAGCCACCTATAACTGAGGACTGCAGACTCCCCACCCCTGCACTACATTTAGGAACACAAAGAACATGGTTGTAGAGCAACGTTTCAAAAGCATGCTTTTTAATACATTAAAACACACAAGTTTAACTTTGGCAGAATGCCTTGCTAATTTCAAAACATTACTGGAAACATTATTCTGTGTTAAGCATAGTGAAGAAGTCTACAGTCTTCAGTGGAACAAATTGAAATATACTGCCTCATGTGAGTTTCCTGTTGGCCAAAACATACATGCCTCTCTATTCACATCAGTTCAACTACATAGAAATGATAACCCCATGGCCAGCCTGCCCTATGCTCCAGTAAAGTGTGTGGCAAAGTAAAAGAGAATGGCATTTACTTGTAAATTCCTCGTGACATGTTCTCAATGTATTTTGCTTTGTCTTGCACTCCACAGTGGTAATGGTAAGTCTTGATACAGGCTTTGATTTCGCATCCAATAGTTGCACCAGACTGACTACAAAGGGTGCATTTCTATTACACAGAGACATTAGAGGGAGGAGACAGACACACACACACACACACACACACACACAGAGAGAGAGAGAGAGAGAGAGAGAGAGAGGGGTAGGGGGGAGAGAGAGAGGTATTAATCTATATCTTCCTGCTTCACAATAAATTTCATATTCTTAAAGTTCTCATTTCTGGTAACATTTTTCAACAGCATGCAAGCAGTTTGCTGGGGAATTCATGTTATTAAAACTTTTAAAAGTAGATACAGCCGCTCAACATGCATTACTTTCTATCTGCAGTAGTGGCTAATGTGAGAGACCAGGGGAGACTTGGCTCCAAACCTCTGCTTTACTACAAAGCTTATTCTGTCACTTTGGGTCAGTCACTGTTCTCAAGTCTACAGTTGCTGTGAGAAGAAAGGGTGCAAGGAATCATGTCTGCAGCACTCAGCTCTTTGGAGAAGAGGCAGGGTAAAAGCCAGGTGGGTGGATAGGTCAGGCTCAGACAAGAAGGACATACCATTCTTTTCCCTCGTTTGATTTCTTGAAGTACAGTTTTAATATCAAAATCACCAAACTCTGCCCTTGAAGTTGTTGTCAATTGTACAGTGCCAGAAGAGAATAGCTAGGAAGAAAGGAGAGGCAAAATATTAGGAATGTGGGAAACCTTGGCTGTGTGGGACGTCAAAAAAGGACATGTGACAGGCAGATGGCGATGTGCTGAGGCTTTAAAAGGGGTATGGGCACATTCACTGAGGGGAAAAGAGATCAGTCAATGACTACTAAGTATGCTAGCTATATAGGTTCAGAGGCAGTACACAGTGAGGGGTTAAGTCTTGGCTTCAAGGCTTGTTTATAAAGGCATCTTGGAAATATATGGCTGGTAACTATGGGAAAGAGAATGCTGGACTAGATGAACTTTTGGTTTGACCCTGAAGCACTTTTTATGTCATTAAACTAGGTGGCACCGTGAAGTGTGCAAGCCCTGGCTGGTAGACGGCTATATTTCAAATTAATGTGAGGAGGTGGACATCCAGCTTATGATACTATGTCATGGGAAAAGTTTTACTGAAAATGTTTGAACTCCCAGAGAATAAGGACAAAATGACTTTTCTCACCATGCACTTGTAATGTGCAGCTGCCTTTTTGGCATTGAATATATGAAGCTTCCCTCGAGCTTCATTTTCTTCTTCACCTGCATGACAGAATCCACATTTAGGTTTTGTATCACTGGGGCTGCTTCTGTGTGGCGATCTGTCTCTCTGGAAGAAAAAAACTTTTCTAAAATGTGCAGGAACAAGAAATATAGTTTTAACACAAGGCAACAAAGTAAGTTCATTATAAAAAAAGAGACCTAGACTTCTTTGAGAGGTTTATAAACAAACACAGAAGGCACTTACATAAGAACTGCTTTCTACATCATCTGTGCCATGTGAAGATGTGGATCGAGTATCTTCTGGCTGCCCTTTGAGACTCAATTTTCTGGGCCTTCCTTTGCGCCCCTTCTTTTTGGGAGGGGATGTTTCCAACTCATTTAGTTCATTTAAACCTTCTCCTAAATCTGAAGGAAGAAAACCCCACACATAAAAAAGCTAGAATGGTTTTTCACAAGCTCCTGTAGGGTACACACCCACTGGCACAAAAGATTGCCTGGGGAGGAAAGCAGGGCTTGCTTTGACATGGCAGCAGCAATTTATTGGGCTAAACCCAGGCTACTTTTTAATTATTTGAAAACCTGTGTTATAAGACCCCAATGTTCCTCACTGCCATAATCACAATAACCTGGGAAAGCAAGTTCCAAATAACTTATGTAAGCTCACTTCCAGTTATAGGAAGGGAGGAACTGATACGGCTAAAGTTCTCCCATGTTCACTTCTCCCATTACTTCTGAATATACATAACAGATTCCCAGAATTAGCAGCCAAAGAGCAAAAACAAGTATTTTCTTACAGTGTTCCTTGAATTAAACAGTGCAATTATTAGAATGTCTACTGAAACCATTAGGGCTTGCTTATTCTGCTTGTTCAATGTACTGTACACTGAATAGATTGTTGTTCTGTTCTTGCTAATAAGTCTTTTGAGACAAGAAAACATGCAGGCTCCCATTTCTCTAGAGGTCAAAGCACACTCTGCTCATGGAGTTTTGATTAAAAATGTGGACACTTTTTCAATGAGCCCAACTTCAGCCACACACCAATAGTGAGGGAACAACCAATAGTGAGGGAACACACCAAAGGCTGAGGGAACAGCCTTTTTGGTATTTTTGAGGGGAAAGTAATTCCACGTGTGCAGACAGGTTAGAATTCACAGTGGAATTTAGGCCAGATAATGGAACATGTTAGGTAAAGGTAAAGGGACCCCTGACCATTAGGTCCAGTCGTGACCGACTCTGGGGTTGCGGCACTCATCTCGCTTTATGGAACATGTTATACACAGCCAATTCCTTTTTTGCTAGACACCACACCTGCAGATAAATTTTGAGGAACTCATCTCTGTAGTGTTAGGATTTAGTTCAGAAAGAAAGCAACACATCATAAGGTTTATAAACTCTTGCAAATAGTGGTGAAAGTGCGAAGAGAACTTTTTCCTCCTACTCCCATAGTACTAGACCATCACACAATGTGCTACTGGTTGCTAGAATAAGATGTGCTGATTGCTTAAATGGCATTAAAAGACAAATTCAGAGAGGATGATAGGCCCATGTGCAACCTCAGTTTTCAGAGGCAATGCTATGCTATGGTTTAGTGCAGAGCTTTCCAAACTTTTCACGTTGGTGACACACTTTTTCGACATGCATCATTTTGCGACACAGTAATTCAGTTTTGCTAGCAAACTGGAGGTTAAACTAACCCCTTTCTAGCCTGGTGAGAAGTGTGGGGAGCATTCATGCGACACACCCACACATTGTAGCTGACACACTAGTGTGTCACGACACAGTTTGGAAAGCTCTGGTTTAGTGATCCGTGGACAAGCCTCCCATTCTCCTCCTTCTACCACTTCACAGCAGAGATTAGTGTCACTTTAGAAGAATAGTGACTTGCCATGTCATAGGACCCAGGAATTCTGGCTCAAACCCTGATTAGCTGAGCTGGCTTTTGACTTGTTTAAGGACTCTTCTTTGCTTATGCTTGTGATCAAGGAAGGTTTACTCAAAGAGTAATTTATTTCTTATTAATATGCTTCTGCCCTCATCCTATTTTCTCTTGACTGGAAAGCATGTACTTTTTGATGCGGAACTACTTAAAACAATGAGCTATGAATAATTTTACCTTCAGAGTTGTGTGGTGCTTTCTTGTGTTTTCGACATAATATCCTAGGGATAGAACATTGGAGAGAGCAAAGTCAGCCACAAAGGAAAAGCTTTTATATCTGCTTAGAACTATATCGTCACTAACAAGACTTCAAGGCACTTTGCACTGAAAGAAATCCACCTCAGAAAATCTCTGCTTAAGTACGAAAGTTGGTTCCTTTAATGGTGGAGAGATGCAAGTGGTCCTTACATGTAAATGCCTTGAGAAGGTTTCTCTCGGATCTGAGCTTTATCATGCAACGCACAATAGTAGTGATAAGTCTTGTGGCAGGTTTTTACATCACAACCAACAGTTGCTCCAGGACAGTGGCATAAGGAGCACATCTGAAAGCAGGAAAAAGACACACGTTTGGAACCTTTCTTCTTACCAGCAAAGGCGATTAGAGCAGAACTGAGGGAAAGGAAGCTTATTGCACTGAATTGGTACTGCTATTTCTTTCGCATGATACTTTAGAATGTGAAAAGGAAGCTGCACCAAATTAAAGGCAGAGGAAATGTGTATTCAGTCCGAATAAACAGGGATTATACTGTACTTCAGTTTCCATGTTAAGTCTGTTACAGCAAAAACACAAGTTAAAGGCACCTTAAAAAGCAACTAATTATGGTATAATAGCTTTTGAGCACTATGGTCCATGAAAGCTTATGCCATTGTTGGTCTAAGGTGCCATTAGACTCTGAGATATTCTACACTTATATATCACCTACTAACTCGGATAAGTAGCAAAGCTACACTTCTGAGTTACACTGTGTGTATCTATCTGGCACACACATGATCTTCAGACACTCCACTGAAATCAAGAGGAAATGCAGAAGCCCCAAATACAACTAGCTTTGTATATTAGGCAAGAAGTGAAACAGTCTGTATTTAAGTAGCTGCCAAATTAATCCATGATTTGCAACACAATCCAATCACTTTAGGAAACTTATCGGTGTACAAAACAACTTCTATTAAAATCTTTTCAAGATCAGATGTTTGGCAATGCAGACAATTCTGTTACTGAAAACAGCTGCAAAACTACTGTTGAGCACAAAAGCAGCATAAGAGAGTGTGCCTATTGCCTCCTCCAAACACTGTTTTGTTGCAGTAGCTGTTCTCCTATGGCAGCTTTCTACACAAATACATTACAGTACAGTGGTATAGACACACACACACAAAAAAAGGAGGGGGTTTCTTCAAGAACAGTGGCAATTCACTTTAAAGCTCCCTAGACCTTGCTGTGCCAGAAAATACATTCACAGGATGGAGCAGAATGACCCAGGGGTGTTGCATCCCGTTTTGCAACTGGAGATGAAATGGAAATGTGCTGCCCCCTTCCTGCTGCCCGCGTCATGTCTCTCTTACCTGCATTGCATGCTGGTGCAAAGCGCTGGCAGTGGTATCACCTTCCAGCAAAACCTTGTGAGATCTCACAATCTCTGGAAGAGCTCACAAGATTTCAGTGAAACCTTCCTGGAAACTGGCACTGCTGCTTTTCTGCTGGCAGTTTTATCAACTTACTGAACAAAATTTCATTTCGAGTTGAGCTTTTTCACTTTCAAGAGCTAGAAATGCCATCTTACCAGCTTGGTACCTCTTTTTATTTCCTTTTCAACGTCTTCAATGGAAAAGCCTCCAAGACTCTCATTATCAGAGTGTGAAGATACCAAAGCAGATGAAAAAAGCTAAAAAGAGACCAAAAGAGAGAACGAGCTAATTGTGACTTCAGAACTGATTAAATTAAAGACAATATCAGAACTTCTACATTAGAGAGAGGTTTCTTAACATGCAGTACTATAGGAAGTTATGAATATATAATGGTCTGTTCTAAAGCGTTTTAATGGGCAGTATGATCCTATGCATAAGCTTACTTGGACATCAGTCCTATGAATTCAACAATGTTGACGCCTGCCGGGGGGGGGGGGGGAAATCACACTAAAAATAACAATGAGAGGCAATTGAGGGGAGAATTATCAGGGTGGAGGAAGCCTCAAGTACCCCCTCCCACCTGTCAAACTCCTCTTAGCCCACTGCAGCAGTGTTCTGCCCTAAGAGCAGCTTCCAGCAGTGTTTGGGAGCACTTACCATACACTTATGATGTGCTGCCACCTTCTGGTTTTCAGAAAGCAGTAGCTGCCCACATTCGTTATCTTTGTTGGATCTGCAGAAGCCGCACTTGCGCTGCCTGCCGGGTCCCTTTTTCTGTCCAGCTGCTGCCGACATGATTCTTACAGCAGTTCGAAGAATGCTACTTCAAGCCTTGCCAACACAGAACAACAAAAAAGAGGGTACAAACAATCATGTTAGCCTCTCTCTAGTTCACCAGCTATTTAGCATTCCTTATCAAAAGCATCTTCAAGATTTAAAATGCCTGGTGGTGGACCATGGCGCTTCCAAGTAAATCTGCATGTTGCCAAAGCAGCCCTTCTGCAAGGAATGAAAACTGACAAAAACCCCAAAAGGAAGAGTGCCCAAATAAAGAAAGTTGAAAAAAGACAAAGAGCATTTGAGAAGAATGGATATCATACCATCTTGAACTTAGAATGCTATAAATCAGTCTTGAGCCTCACCCTGCTTTTGCTATTGATTTATTTTAAGTTGCCCTAGGAAAGTCAACTGTATTTTAATACAAATTTTTAGAAAATATTGTAATAGAAAGCACTCAACACTGCACTCATTTGCAGGCTCAGCTTGTAAATAACAGAGGATCAAAATGTATCTTGTGGCAAACTGCTGATGAATGATTTAATTTGCTCATCCATGGGGTATGCACATTACAGAAAGCATCAACATCTGAGCTTGTCAGGTAGAAATGTTCATCCAATTAGTTAAAATGTGGCTATCTGGTACCAACCAGATTTCCCAATCATTCTAAAATAAGAATATTAGAAGCCTCCAAGTGACCAGGACATCTGCCATTGCCTCATTGAGAGAGTCACGCATGCAGCTACAAACTCATAAACTTGTGCAGTATGATACAGATCAGCACTATGACATGCATAGCTTTCTCATGTATGTGCAAAGAGCTACAGGAGTTTTGGCCAGAAGACTGAATGAACCACACAAACACTAATAGCACAGCGCTATGCCACTGAGCAGGTAACACTCTGGTCTTCGGAAGCTGTGCATGTGGTTCTGGTCTTGACATCACACTTGTGATCATGTGAAGAACATAGAATGTCAACCATTCTTTGCAGCAACATCCAGAAGCTGCATGTGCACATGCATGTGTGTGCGCGCACACACAAGTTTTATTCCCCCCACCAAATAAAGTAACTTCTTTGTTGCATCATACCAAGAGCCTACCTCATCCAACATCCTGCTTCTCACAATGGCTGGGCAGATCATTCCAGGAACCCTACAGCTGGGGCTTGAAGCCAACTGCCCTCTCATTGTTGCTCCCCTGCAACAAGGTCCAGTGGCATCCTGCATATGGACATGGGCAGTCCTTGTAGCCACCAAGGCTAATAAGCCTTTGACACAATGCTTCATTATTTTGTCTAACCCTGTTTTAAGGCCATCAACACCACAGCTTGTGGCAGCTTGTGCAATGTATTGCTCTGCTTTCCTTTGGACCACATCAGTGAGGCCGGTGTGTGTGTGTGTGTGTGTGTCTGTCTTGTCACCTGGGCAGCCCAGGATCTCCATGTCCACTGTCCAGGTTTGTGCCTGGGAAGGTCACTTCAGTGCTACTAACATAGCAAATTGACTTCACTCCTGGAGGCACACTTTATTGTCTCTTGAGACAGATGCTAAGAACTGGTGCTTCTTTGTCTAGCTTGAATGTTTCTTTTGATGCTCCAGTCTAGTATTATGTATAGTATTATGTATTATGATGCTCCAGTCTAGTATTATTAGTATTATTCTAGTATTATGACAGGTGCAGATAACAACGACAACCACCACTCACTTTCCCCACAGCATCATGGCCGGGTGCCCCCCCCCCAAAAAAAAAATCTGGAAAGCATCAGATTTTGGAACCTTTCCTTTTAGCAGAGTGGGTTTAGCTTCATAATAATTTTGGTTGCCTTTTCTCAGCTCTAATGTATCCTTTTTGAGATGAGATGACTTCAAACATATTACCACCACCATCTTCTTCAGTTATATCCCACTACTCCTCCAGGTGGTGTACATCAGTGGTTCCCAACTGGGGGTCCGTAACCCACCCAGGGGGTCCATAGCACCATTCATATAAGAAAAACTACCATAGAGATATCAAAATTTTCAAAAGTAGGGCTTTTTCAAAAGCTTGGCTTTAGAAAAATGGGTCCACTGTACTTAGCTAATTGGGAACCATTGGTGTACATGTTTCTCCACCTCTCTACATATCCACAAAATAACTGAACATTTTGGAGCTGGAAAAAGTATGTTAAATTTCTAGGGACTGATAACTAGTTTTGTGGCAAATGACTGAAGTGATTTTTTTGCCAGCTCTGGCAAAACATGTCACCCTTACTACTTTTATTTCGTCACAATAAAGGTAAAGGTACCCCTGCCCGTACGGGCCAGTCGTGTCCAACTCTAGGGTTGTGCGCTCATCTCACTTAAGAGGCCGGGAGCCAGCACTGTCCAAAGACACTTCTGGGTCACGTGGCCAGCGTGACGAAGCTGCTCTGGCGAGCCGGCACCAGCGCAGCACACGGAAATGCCGTTTACCTTCCCGCTATAAAGCGGTACCTATTTATCTACTTGCATTTAAGGGGGCTTTCGAACTGCTAGGTGGGCAGGAGCTGGGACCGAGAGACCGGAGCTCACCCCGCCGCGGGGATTCGACCGCCGACCTTACAATCGGCAAGTCCTAGGCACTGAGGTTTTACCCACAGCGCCACCCGTGTCCCTATTTCGTCACAATATATGTGGTCATTTGTTGACCCAGTAACAGGAGCTCAGCTCACAACCAAAAAAATAGGCTAACAGAAGAACAAAAAAAAATTATTTATTTATTGTTGAAGGGTTTATATTGGGCCTTTCAAAACATGCCCCCCCAGGCTTACAATCAGTATCATATTTTAAAATGAATACTGAGTATTTTCACACCAGAAATGCAAGCACAGCAAAATGCAAGATGAGGCAAGAAATTTAATAAAATACTTCAGCTTCCAACATAACAATTTCTAAGGCATCTAATGAAACTAACAGAACTGTTGCTAAGTTTGTGCTTTTTACTTAAAATTTAGCTTGTTAGTGCCTTTAATCTTCAAAGTATCATAATTCTAACACCGTTTGACATTTATAAAAATCAGGCAAAACTTTCTAGAATGAGATGTTTGACTACCCTTGTTCAGAATGCAATAAAATTTTCCATTCTTTTGAGATTTTTTAAAATGAAAACTTAAATATTAGTCTAAACCACTTTGAACCTTCGAGAACAATCCTTGTTGCACTCTAGTGTAATCAATAAATGCCTCAGTTATGCAGATAGACACAGATCCATTTCTGATTGGGTGTTGCCACCACGGCAGTAAACAGTTAGGCAGTGGCATGGAACCTGTGGTCCTCAAGACATCATTGGACTCCTCCTCCTCCTCATCATCATCCCTGGCTAATGACCATGCCAGCTGGGGTTGCCAGAAATGGTCCAGCAACATCTGGAGGACCACAGGTTCCTCACTACTGGTTCATGCCCATCCCTCAGAGTGACCTCCTCAACCTTCCCTTGTATAAAAGCAACAGTAGCAATGCACTCCTTCTGAAGAAAGTTTCAAATATCTGGAGGACACCAAGTTGGGGAAGGCTGCTGTATTCACTGGCCTTTGCAATATAGTTGCCTTACTTGTCCTCACAACACTGTCCTTGATTTATGGGGAGATGCTGGAGCTCAGTGGAAGTAGAGCATCAGCTTTACATGCAAAAAAGGCCCCAGGTTCAATCTCCTGGCATATTCAAGTAGGACTAGGATACGTTGCTCTCTGAAGTTTTGGAGTGATGCTATGATCAGTGTACATAGTACTGAGCTAAACAGACCAGTGGTATGACTTTGTATGAGGCGGTTTCCTATGTTTATGGCCTACAATGTTTTTCTCTTTAAAATCCAGTTTTAGTTCAAGCTTTCCTGCAATATAATCTGAAAAACCACCAACTGAACAGGAACCACCAACTTTAAAAAGTCAATGCACCATAGAAACCTGAATATGCACACACATTCCTGAACTGGAAACTCTTCTGACAATTTCCCAGCTAATAACAGAAGTCACATGCCACTTTACACAGCATAAAAGTTTCTTCCAGAAACATCAACAGTAGCAACACAATGGTTTCAGACTAAAGATTGCCACTGCCTATAATTGCATTCCAAAGATACTTAATTTTCCAACCCAGAATCCCAACTTCTTACTTGCAAGACTACTCAGGAATCAAGTTAAACATGTATGTTTACTGAATCAGGGCCTTAAGCATCACCAATATGTTCTAGTGGATTCTTTATGAAGGTTTGATAACTACCATGATGTATTTAGCAGAATAAAACTGGGGAGGGAACCCCACCTCCTTTCAAAACAATATTCAAGGCTTTATTTCTCCATAGCATGGCTTTATGGGTACAAACAAAGATAGAAAGGTGACCATTCCCCCCTATAAATGCCTATTGTGTCTTAAGCCCTTCTTGTGGCCCCACTGCACTTTTCTAAATGGCTCATTTCTAGGGCATGGGGGGAAAGGCTGGCTCAAAAAAAGCTTCAACCAGCAGGCTATTTATTAAGTACAGGAGGAAAAGCAGCAGTGATGTCACCTAAGCCATGGAAAGGAGGGAAATTCAAGAGCTGGTCTTCATGCTCCATTTAGCTGTTAGAGTCAAGTCCTAGCCTGTCATTTCTCCAAGAGGACAGGGCTTCAGAGGTCTCAAAACGGCCAAACATTTTAGTATGATTGGATATACTTCACATTTACGTTATAACAAAAACATGCTTAGGATTTCCTGGGTTTGCAAGAGATCTTGCAACTGAGAAGTAATGCAGTAGCAACATACAAAGAGGAATGTAGGCAAATGAGCAGGTGCTTTTGGACTGAAAAAAATTGTGGCACTAGCATTATTTCTGAAATTGATCACTGGAAATCTTTATGCTTGGCTTTCAGAAATGTAAACAAAGTAACTATGGAACAAATGGCAAAATTCTTTTTGGGACTGCAAATTAATGCTCCAAGAATGTGTCTGAAAAGGGTTAGCATCCATGGTGCCAACTGTGAATACTATGGCATTCCCCTTTAAAGCCCTGTAACAAAATACTAGAAAATAGAGAATAGAAGTGCTTAACTTGACCTGGATTCTGCTGTGTGTGTGTGTTTGTAGGAAAAGATTAATAGTCAGATTCAAAGCAGTAAATGGAAGTCACATTGATTTAGGCTTCCAGCCCTATATAAAAATAGTAGACTTTAAAACTGTGTTGCCACTTAAAGATATTTGTGCAACAGAAACCCTAGTTTTGTTACAGTGCACTCAACAGGGAACTTTGGTCAATCCCAGCTAACATGTTCATCCTTTTGATAGACAAGCTGGCAGACACCCATTGCCCACTGGTATACTGTTATATCTTCACAAGTATGTGCATAATTTTTATTTGCACACCCAAAACAATTATATGCAATGGGTCCCAAACACTTGGGGTGTATTTATTGGGTGAATCAGCAATGGGAGCCACAAATCACAAGCCAGAGCGCTACAGATATCCAAAGCAGGCAAATAAGCACCTGTGCTTTTTCCACTTCTGCTGTGTACATACAATTGACAATGGCATTAGCCAGGCACACTCTGTGCCAGCTTTTCAACATATGTGCTTGTTCTCCATTGTCAGTCAGGCACAATTCAACCTTGAAGTCCCTAAATGGCGTTGGTACAATATATTTTAGGGAACTGCTACCTTCCATTATTTGTTTGCTAAATCCACCCAGCTAAGATCATCAGCTGAGCACAACATAGTACACCCTTGCAGTTTGAGTAAGGCATATTCTAATGGGATACTCACATTTTGACGGAACTTAAGTTAAGACAGAATAGTACAAGCATTCTAACTGCTCTCACCAATACCTGTGTGCATATCAAACCAAGAAATTTCTCCCAGAGGTTTGGGGAGGTGGAGGCCCCTTTCAAGTTTTACACATTACGAGAATTTAATACAAGTGACAACTACTGTCAGTCCCATAAGGAATGAGCTTTTAGTTATTCAAGATGAAGCAGGACAATTACTCAAGACTCAGAATGTTCAGAGAATCGGTGACACTTGGTCAAAGCTCTCCAAAGGTGTTTGTCTTCTATCAAAGGCCAGTGAAACAAAACCCAAATGTGAAGAGGCTATAGAGAACATTAAGAAGTTTCATATGGAACTGGCATATGGAACTGGATGTGTATGTTTCATGTTGCCTACTGGGCAGCTATTCATATCCATACATATTTTTCAAGATCTCAGGAAATGTCCTTGTCTCTCCTCCTGACTGCTTTGCAAACACACCATAGCTACAGGAAAGTAATACTGAAATGAAAAGAGAAACAGGCAGGGTGATCAGAAAAATTCATTTCAACAGAACTCCCCTGGTCCACAACCAACATGGGACACTATGTGCCTAGATAGAAATGTTACTATAGCAACATCATCTCACCAAACTCCTTGCTGTACCTTTTTTTACAGATAAATGCACTTCCAATAGACTATGCCTGAAACCAGGAGAGGATTTATTATTGAATTTGTACCCCAATCTTTAGTCAAAGAGCAGCTAACATACAACCAAAACAAGGCAGTCCATAGTACCAGGCTTGGAATCTTAAAAAACGTGATATACAAGGGAAAAAGGATGGGAAGGGAAGAGGAAAATAACAACAAAAACTCAGGCACCAGTTTCTAAACACTCATTCCTATAGTGGCTGGCTGGCAGAGGGCAATAGGATAACTTGTAATGGCAGGCATAGGAAAGCTGCCTTGTACAGTTAGATCCTTGGTGCCTCTAGCAGCTCAGTGCTGTCTATAATGATTGGCAGCATCCATCCAGTGCTGCAGACATGGAATGTTTCCCAATCATACCCAGAGTTGTTGGGACTTGAACCTAGAACTTTCTGCATACAAAGCAGAAGCTATACTGCAAAGCTGCAGCCCTTCCCAACCCTTCTACAACAGAGACAGCAGGCACATTTTAAGAGTTGGAAGTCCCACATTCATCTCACCTCAGCCACAAACTCATTAGGGCTGCAATCCTGAGTATCTACTAGAAAGTAAACTACACTGAACATCTCAGGACTTATTCCCAGGTAAACATACATGGGTGGGCAGCTTAAAGCAAACCATTGTGCCCTAACACTCAGATTTGCAACAAGGGGGAAACCAACTGGCCGTGCAGGGCAAGGACAACTGAGTAACACACAAAACCCTGGGCATCTGAAAATGTGCTAGCTTAGTGCAGCTAACAATGAAGCTATTGTGAACATAAGAGCCTGCTGAATTGTTGCAGCAGGCCGCATTAGATGACCCTCAGGAGTCCCCGTCAACTCTACAATTTGGTGATTCTATGAATCAGGCGAAAGGCTCATCTAGTGCAGCATCCTGTTCTCATGGTGGCCAACCAGATGCCTGTGGGAAACCTGTAAGCGGGATTCTAGCATAAAAGCGCTCTCCACCTCCTGCGGTTTCCATCTACTGGAATTCTGAAGCATTGCTGTATTACAAACACATGAACTCTTGTTTTTACGATGACATCCTTATGAAGCCAGCAAGGCAATGCATGGTATCAAGGAATAAGTCTCACTGAATGCTATGGGTTTTCCTTCCAAGAACAGGTGCTTAACGCAACAGCTCTACTAGTCAGATATTCTGCTTGTGCATGTGTATGTGTCGGTGGAATTCAGTACAGGTTTGCTTGGGTGTAAGCCCCAGCGACCTCAATGCAGTTTCCCTGTAAGGCAGTCCCATCCCCAAACCGCGAGTTTAGGCCTAGAGCGCCCAGGTGTAGACACGAAGACTTAGGACACGTGGGCCCACCTCCGCCCAGGTGGGACTTAGTAGCTGACTGACCTTGCACCGCTCCCCCGCCCCCCGCCCAGCAGCCCCTTCCCCTTACAGACCCATCTCACAAGGCTCCTGCGAAGAGCGGGAGAGGAACCTTGTACTTGGCGGCGAGCGCCCTGGAAGAGAAAAGTGCGCGGTCAACCTCAGCAAACGACCCAGCGAAGCAGCAGCAGCAGCTGACCCGCAACTCGGCTGCAGGGCCCCTGGAAAGGCCGGCGACGGGACGCCATGGCCCCTGGGGCTGCGGGTGGGGGGGAGGGAGGGAGGGAAAGGCAGCCCCCCTCGGGGTGGCTGGACTAGATGACCCCTGGGCGACCCTCCCAGCCCGGCTCCTCTGAGGGCCGCCGGAGGGGCGAGGGCGGCAGGTCCCCCCGAGGCCCCCCGCCCGCAGGGGGAAGCGGGTGTCCCGGCCCCCGCCCCAGGGCAGCGAGGAGCGGTTCCCATGGCAACCCGGCCCTCCGGGAGGGGGGCGTGGGACTCACCCGCTCGGCCGGGGCGCAGCTCCTCGCTCGGCGTCAACCGCCCTTTTCCTCCGGAGGCTCCGCAGCAGCAGCAGCAGCAGCAGCAGGAGGAAAAAGACGCCGCCGCCGCCGCCGCCAAGCTTGACGCAAGCACGCACGCACGAACGGCGCCTGACGCCCGCGAGACCGGCGTTTTATGCCACGCCCTCAGCCAAACCAAGCGGCTCGCCTGCCCTTTTGGCCGCCGCGGCGGCCGCTTACTGCGCATGCGCCCTGATTGGGGTGGTTTTTAAAAAACCCAACTAATATGGCGACTGCGAGGGACTAGACTTTCCCTCACGCGCCTTTGGTGGCGGGATGGAAGGAGTAGTAGGGGTTAACCAGTCTCGCGCCTGCGCAGAAAAGGGAGCGGGAAGAGGCGGAGTGGCTAGCGCGCGCTCGTTTCCAATGGAGGAGCTCCGCGCATGCGCTGCTGCTACTGCTGCCGCCGCTACAGGTTTTGTTTCGTTTGATTTTGTTAAAGAGGAGGCGGCGCGTCCGGCTGTTTGAAAGGGTTGAGCGGTTTTGAGCATGCGCCCCTCTCCCGATTATAAATGTATTTGTTTAATTCCACCCCGGACATTTAGTGGGAATAACGCAGCTGGACCCGTCAGCGCTTAGGGGCATGTGGGAGTGTTTTAAGCACTGGTTGCACGGAATGTGTTTGCGCACCCCCCCCCTCAGAAAAATACGCCAAGCCAAAGTTTTGTAAAAAAGAAAAGAAAAGCAAAATCTCACTCTCCAAGCGACAAAATAACCAGGAATGTGAACTATCGGATCATGGCCCCTGAAGGCGCGGGGGGGGGGGGAGAAGTGTTACCCATCACCGGTCAGTGGGACAAAAAAGGAAGGCGACTCTCAGGCTTCTGGTGCATGTTCAGAGGAGAGATGGCATAGGAGAGGGGCCACCACTGAACAAGGCACTCCTTGCGCTCCCTGCCTCGTGGCTTTTTATGGCGGGCAGGCAGCGAGCAGAGCCGCTCCTGATGTCCGCAGTGCACAGGCGGGTCAATAACTTGGCAGACAACCCCGGACAGTTTACACTCTTACCTGCTAATGGCAAGGCCTTGAATTGGGGCCCAGTAGCTTACCAGCAAGCCAGAACAGCACGTCCAAGGTTGGCCGGGCATGAAACCTCATTGGGCCACCTGCCGGGCTGCAGCATTCTGCACCAGCTTCTGGGCCATCTTCAACAGAAAACATATTGCAGCAGTCTATCCCAGAAGTTACCATGGGGTGCTGGGACTACAAAACAGCCATAGCTGGTGAATCAGCTGTAGCCAGGCAAAAGTGACCCTTGCATCAGAGGCTACATAAGGTTGCAGTGATCGTTTGAAATTGAGGAGCTCCCCAAGCTATGCAGCTGCTCCTTCTGGGAGCATGCTGACCCACTAGCAAAACAGGTCACCTTCCCAATGCTTGGGCCCAAGGACCACCATTCACCTCCAGTACCATTCAGCCTCAAGGTTATCAGCTCAGCTGCCAGGTAAGAGTGCATAAGTTTGTATCCTGAAGCATTTATGGTTGTTTTGAACTATGTCATATAGCAGACCTGTGAAAATCAATAAACCATGCCCATTAGTTTAAATGACTCTTCATTGCAAGGGAGAACACCCTAACAACATCCATGGCCCACTCCCTCATTTCTTTTCTCGTATTTCACCACAAACATCAGGAATATAAAAATATGTAAATTGCAAATTGGATACCATTTGCTTAGATGTATCATTCTTCTTTAGTCCAAGTTAGAATAAATAACAATACACATTTGACCAAATACAGTAGTTTGGGAAGGTGGTTGTTCCTTTTTTTGTGTTTTGTTGTTTTCTTTTGTTTTGCTCTGTATCCAAGTCTTAACAGGAGAGCTGGAATATCCAGCACCCTCCAGAAGTCTTTGTATACAGTAAAGCAAGGACATCCTCACACCCTGCCCTGCAATTTCCCATTAGAACCAAGCTGACCACAGACAATGCAGCCAGCAAATTAAGCCTGTTTTCCCACTCCCTTGAAAATGATGAAGTTTCTGGGTGCTAAACAACAAGAAAAGACAAGAGAGGGTGAAAATACTCTATTGCAGGAGATAATAGTGGGTGAAGATTTGGATTAAAAGGTCTGGGTGCACATTCCTCACTCGTGTATGAAACTTCCTCAGTGACTTGTGACAGTCACTCCTTTTCAGTGTTCCTTACAGGGCAGTTGGGAAGATAAATTGGGATAACCCAAGCTTGCCACCTTGAAATCTCTAGAAGAAGGGCAGCATACACATGACATGATAATGTATTGTCTTAGCTGCTCCCTTAGATAGAAAACAGATCAAATGGATTCCTGCTCCACTGTTGTTGATTTATCATCATGGTTTATCATTACTGCTGCTAGTGCAAATGTTCCCTAAGCGTACTTTGCATATATCTGAGCTATAAGTGAATTGTCACAGACAACTGCACACTTTGCCTTTGGTTGCTATGTCATCCCACTATTTACCGGTATCTGACTCTCCAAGGGTCGTTGGACTCTAGCTCCCATCAGTCCCAGCCAACTTGGCCCCAGGAATCAAGGATGATGGGAGTTGCAGTCCAGCAACAATTACAGACCCACAAGTCCCGCATCCAAGGGTAACACTCCATGTAGATGATGAAGTCTACAAAAGATTTTGCCACAATAAACTTGCTCACTGGAATTAGTTGGACAGGATTCAGTTATTTTACCTACCACTTACTTCTGGCTGATAAGTTCTGTGTAAGTCTAAAACCTGCGTATCCACAGGCTCTCCTTTCATTTGTCTGCACCAGAGGCTAAAAGCACATTATGAAAACCAAAAACAGCTGGGCAAGGACTGCCCCCTACTGGGTAAGTATTAAAATTGCAGGTGCTGCTGCCAAACACAGTCCAGCAACACACCCTAAAAACTGCAAAAAGAAAAAGGATTGGCCTGAAATCAGGTTACAGAAATAATGGTGGCCTGCTTTATTATCATTTAGGTAAAGGTACCCCTGACCATTAGGTCCAGTCGTAAACGACTCTAGTAAAGCGACATCGCTCATCTCGCTTTACTGGCCAAGGGAGCCGGTGTCCAGCTTCCGGGTCATGTGGCCAGCATGACTAAGCCGCTACTGGCGAATCAGAGCAGTGCACAGAAACGCCACTTACCTTCCCGCCGGAGCAGTACCTATTTATCTACTTGCACTTTGGCATGCTTTCGAACTGCTAGGTGGGCAGGAGCTGGGACTGAACAACAGGGGCTCATCCCATTGCAGGGATTTGAACCACCGACTTTATGATTGGCAAGTCCTAGGCTCTATGGTTTAGACCACAGCACCACCTGCGTCCCTTATTATCATTTAGTAGCTGTTTAATCTGGGGCAATTTCTCCACTACCGCGACTTTAATTTACAGGCAAATTCCAGCATGTTACAATCAAGTTTATCCATCCTTTGTTAATTCACACAATAATAGACAATGAGAGATATAAAATGGTGCATTTGAACTCAGCATCTCAGACATGATTCCCTCAATAAGAATGAGGGTTCATTGGCAAAGTTGTTCTCTTGTTGAAAATCATAGCCTAGTATTGCAAACAAGGGCGACGTAACAGAGGTCTGTGCCTTTAAGACTTACAGGGGCTCTCAAGATGGAATCAAACCAGAATCTCCCCCAAACCAAAACTCTACTAAATGAAAGATACACTATTTTATCATCACAGATGACTGCCTTTTAAAAAAATTTCCCCAGGCTAGAGGAAAAGAGGAGAGACTGTCCATGGCATTAAACTTGGGATTTGCAAGCAGTTTGCATAGTGGTTAAGAGTGTTAGACTAGGACTGGGGAGACCCAAATGGAAACCTCTGCTCAGCCAGGAAGCTCACTGGGTGACCTTGGGTCAGCCATGCTCTCTCAGCCTGAACTACCTAACAGGGTTGTTATGAGGATAAAAGGGAGAAATGGGGAGAACTCAGGGGAAGAAAGGTGGAGCATAATAGATTAGTTAACTAAAATAAATCTTTTAATTTGGATTTGCATTAAATAAAACAAATTCTCAAATTTTGAAGTAAATCATGTGATGGCTGGCCTGAAAAGTGTATTTTCAGCATCTCTAGATCTTTAGCACTCTTTGTATTCAAGGCTTTCTCTGCATCCAGCTCTCCTTTAGCATCCTCCAGCTCTTTTTGTATTTTTCTCATTTCCATATCATGACAGAGCTTCATGTTTTCTGTGAGTAACTTGTTTTGAGAATCTTGCCGCTCTCTGAATTCCTTTAACTCTTCTTGTAAATCCTTCTTCTGCAACTTTAAATGCGTGACTTCTCCTCTTGTTTGTTTCAGTTCCTCCTTTAAACTTCTGGTGCTGTCTGATTTCTCAAGTAGGCCTTGTTTAAACACTTCAATCTTGGAATCTCTTTCGAACCTTTGCCTTTGAATCTGCTCCAGCCAGACAGTTTTACACCAAGCTTCTGTTCTGTAGTCGCTCAGCTCTTGCGTGACTTGTTCAGATTCTGCCACTAATGTTTTGTATTTGGCTTTAAGTTCCACCAGCTCCGCCTTGAGAAGGGACACCTGAAGCTTTAAAGAAATATTTTCCAAGTGTTCCTTGCACACCTCTTGTCTTAAAACTGCCAGTTCCTTTGTATTCCAGGTACAATGACCTCCTGTTTCAGCTATCCTTTCTCCTGATTCAACATCTAAATTAGCAGATCCCCTGTGGGTAGAATCCTCATCTTTAAACTCCTTTGAATTTTCTCTCTTTCTTCCCCATAAGTTCAACTCCTGCTCGCTCACAAGGAGTTTGGAGGGAGATCCTTTCCTTTGGAACTGTTGATCCTCATGAAAACTGGCCTTAGCCGTTTTGTTGTAGATTTTCTCAGTCCTTCTTGCCCTCTCCAAAGCAAACTTTTCACAAATCAGAGGTTCTGGCTGATGGGACCCACTGAAGAAATCTTCCTTGCTGAAATGAGGAGGAAACAGCCTCTCCAGCCAAAGTTGGTTTGAGCTCTCCATGGCAAAGGCTGCCTCTGCACTGAATAAAAGAGAAAAGCAATAAAATTAAATCAGTAACTGATTGGAGGCTTTGGGGTCAATTAATTCTTTAAAAAATATGTTTTGCATGGTGTAGTGAGTGGAATACTGAACTAGGTGGTCTGGAGAAAATGGTTATAAATACCCACACAGCTATGCACATTCCCCAGTACCAACCAACTTGGTCCTTCTCATTGGCAGGCAAGGCCTTGGGCTAAGCCACCCCAGAGTCATGTTTTGGTCCACCATGTCAGTTCAAAATGACACCTGGTATCTAGGCAAAGAGCACCAGCCCCCACCCCAGAACCCTTATGCTATGTTTGGCAGTGATATCTCGAGTGGCAGCTGCACCTGTGCCGAAACAATGGGCACCGTCACATTTCGGTCTGGCATCATAATCTATATGACACCCAGCACCCTACCATCTCCCCCACCTTAGGAACTCTCGTGCTGAGTTTGGCAACAAGATCTCGAGAGGCAGCCAAATCCAGAGAGAACAGACGGACTGACAAATGGACAAAGAGACAAAATTTATAGTAGAAGTCAGTGAGAGCAAATGGCAGTGTATTCAGAGTTTTACCACAATGCTGCCAGTAGTCCAGCCTGACTTACAGAAATAATCATATTCCATTCCTGATCCTCTTTTGATCACTGGCTTCCCAACTGGGCAGAGATGGCTTATGTATGCAAGACGAGAACTCCATGTTCATTAAGGACACAATAACTCCTCCCCCCCCACCCCCCGTGTTCCCCTCGTTCTCCACTCTGGAATGGAAAGAGTTGTAGATTAAGCCACTTTGCCATTTACTCACAAAATTGTCTGCTTAGCTGTGCTTTTCCTATTATTAAGGAGCTCAAAATTTGAACTTTAGATGTTGCAGGAAGCCAGGAATATTTCAGTTGTATGTTCCAGGGAGCCTTGGTTTAAGGAACAACTTTATTTATTTATTTCTAGCAGTAAATATAGCTGGAAGGGGCTGTGAGGGGGTAGAAATTTGAATTAATATGATGCCTTGAGTCATATAGTATGGGATGCCTATAGGTTATGATTTTCAAGCACCACCTGGCTTGCCAGGTTCAAGAGGTTAAAATGCAGGGCATCTCTCTGTGTCTGTGTTGTGCATGAATTCCAGCTCCAGAAGAGGAGGTTTCCCAGGACTAACTATTCCCTTGTTCTGTTGGTTAGGGGAGAGCAAGAAGTTCTCACCAGGTCCTTTAACTGAAAATCCATATGCAATAGTTTCTCTTCTCTTTCTCTGTGTATCTGTCAATTCTTCACCTTGTGAGTTTTGTGAATCTTCCCAGTTACACAGACTGATTCTTCAGTGGCTAAATTTAAACTTTTGTTTTATTTCCTTGTTGTTCCTATTTTCTGCTAAAGACCTCTAAAAATTTATGTGTAAAGTATTTTCTGTGGCTCCCCTCCCCCTCTTCTAAGCCACAAGATAAAACAAAGGCAGAAAAATTAAGACAGCTCCTTCTCTTCCTTCCTCTTTGTTCCTAGAAGAATTTTGACAGTTGCACATTCAACAGGTGGAGCTTTTTCTAGCACTGGAGAGCAACTTTTGAAGGTGCATCTTTTAAAGGCACGAAAGTCCTGCCTGAAAAACAACATGGCAGGCCCTGCAAAAAAAACCCTTTTAGAAGAACCCTTGGCATGGGGCCACCGATACCCTGCTCCAATCCAGCCACCCTTATTTTCTTTAGCTGCTGCCATCACGACAGTGGCAGAAACTCCACTTAACTGCCCTCATCTCCAGGTCCCTAGTGCTTGGAGAGTATGTTTCAGATAGATACATTAGGTTCAACCTAGAGACAGGGCATGAGGAGTTGGACATGAGCCTTCCCTGTCCTTACTTGGTAATCCTTATCAGCCTATCTCTGTGTGTCTCTGGGTCGTGGGTGTCTGGCTTAACATTTTAACTCTCAAAATGGCTTCACTGAGCATGTTGCCACAATAATACAGTGGTACCTTGGGTTAAGAACTTAATTTGTTCCAGAGGTCCGTTCTTAACCTGAAATGGTTCTTAACCTGAGGCATGCTTTTGGTAATGGGGCCTCCTGCTGCTGCTGCACTGCTGGCACACGATTTCCGTTCTTACCCTGGGGCAAAGTTCTTAACCTGGAGCAACCACTTCCTGGTTAGTGAAGTTTGTAACCTGAAGCGTCTGTAACCCGAGGTACCACTGCAGTAGGCAGATGGGAGCACATACAGAGAGACACTGCTGAAATGGCTGTCTGGGGCCCAACAATGAGCACATTAAGTGGTTTGAGCTGGTGAGGGACCCTTTGGAGGCAGTGAGGCCCTCAGCCAGCACTTTGCATGACCAGCTGCAAGCTCTGGCCCTGGGCATTTCTCCCACTACAAGCCAATGAACGAACACAGAGTCACACACCACCCGATGGAGCTATCATTCACACGTCTTCCTCATTCATGCTGTGTGCGTGCGTCTTGAGGGCCAAATTAGATGAGATGACAGAGAGCCAAAGTCAGACCTCTGATCCCTTAAAAAAAATTTTTTTTAGCATATGCAGTAGAGATGGGGGCAGACGTGCTGAGTTGCCCCGGACATGGAAGGGGCCATCATGCATGAATGACATCACATGTGCGCCACCTCCTCCTCCCAACCTGGCCAGGCCAAATTGGGCCCCCACCCACCACCTTACCTTCGTGAAAGGGATGTGTTGGGATGAAGATGCTTCACCCTGGCACATCTTTTTGAGGATCACTGTAGAATTTGGGGAGGGTGACCCCCTCCTTGAAAATATTGGTGGACCCTGGTCCCCCACCCCCCAGATGGTGCCCCAGGACAGGGTGATTTGGTTCAGGGCTGCAACACTTTGGGGAGTGTCACCTCTCACTCCTCCCCAGTCTGGGGAAGCGGCTCTTTGGGGATTGGGGTGTTCATCACGAATATAGAGGGGTGGGGGCCGGATGGTTAGCCTTGTTCCCCGGCGTCACAGTCCTGATTCATTCTCCCTTGCCCCACAGCTTTCTACAAGAGATCTCACTGTGTAGCTCCATGTCTTCTCTAGCTTGGCCCTTGCTTTAATGCTAGAGAAGGGATTAGGGTTCTCAGAACCAGTAGGACTGGTTGTTACACCTGACTGAGGAGAGATTAAGGGGTGGTGTCATAATTAAAATGTATCTTGTACCTTTAAACATCGTTTTAGTAAGTCGGCAATGCTAAGAAGCAGAAGCACTAGGGCCAACTTGTGTATTTGGCAACCTAGTAAGTTAACGTTCATTACAGACATTTATGCTTATCATATATTCTTATGTAGCGCTTTTAAAAACAGTGGCAGGGGGGATGATTGAGCCCCTCTTTCCCGCATGCTCCTGTCACTGTTAAAATAATGCTGCACCCATCCAGCTTTTTCTGTGAATGGAGGAGGCATGTCACACACACACACACACACACACACACACATTTTCTAAAGCTTACAAGCCTACGCAGCTACCTGAAGCCTTTTTTGATTGGCCAGCCATTTTAATGATTGTCTTGCACTTTTCTTTTCTTTTAAAAAATTGATGCTTTATCTCTGTCCACCACGCTGATACATTATATCAATCCTTTTACAAGTAAGTACATGGATGTCATAGCACCATCATGGCCGCAGCTGGGCTGTGACATAACATCTTGTCATATATATATGTCATATATATATATATATGTCATATATATATATATATGTCATATATATATATATATATATATATGTCATATATATATATATATATATGTGTGTGTGTGTGTGTGTCATATATATATGTATATATATATATGTGTGTGTGTGTGTGTATATATATATGTATATAATTTCAACAAAAGGACATGCTAACAACGCTGGTGAGAGTCCTGAAGGGGATGATATTGTGTCAAGCCAAAACGCTGCAGCTGCTAAGGAGTAGTAAAAAGATGAAATGAGAAGAATGGTAGGATCCCAGTTCACATGATGCTATGGCAAATAAAAGGTGTAAACTTAAAGAGATGCCCTAACGCCACCCTGCCCCCCACCCACCTCAAAGGACTCACCTGCTGCCCCTGGAGCTGGCTTCCATTCTCACTGTTGCCCCAGAGGCTGCAAATGGTTGCTAGGGCTCCCATAGCAACAGCGCTGAGGCTGTGCTGAGAGAGGAAGGGCCTCCCATCTCTCAGGGAGTGAGCACCCGCTGCCTGCTTGCCTGCCTTTGCAAAGCAGCCTCCCCCTCTCCCTGGGGCTTTGCAAAGTCTGGTCCAGGGGGATGGTTTTAAAGCACTATGGTACCACTTTTGACAGTCAGGGTTTCCCCCCAAAGGATCCTGGGAACTGTAGTCTCTTCAGGGTGCCAGGAATTGTTAGGAGGCCCATTTCCCTCACAGAATGGCAATTCTCAGAGTGGTCTCGTCCAACTGTCAATCTCTATTTCCAGGAAGCTGGGGGTGGGGATGGTGTCTCTCAACAACTCTTAGCACCCTTAACAAATTTAAGCTCTCAGGGCTCTTTAAACCATGGGCAGGCAAACTAAGGCCCGGGGCCCCCGGATGTGGCCCAATCGCCTTCTCAATCCAGCCTGCGGACAGTCCGGGAATCAGTGTGTTTTTACTTGAGTAGAATGTGTGCTTTTATTTAAAGTGCATCTCTGGGTTATTTGTGGGGCATAGGAATTCGTTCATCCCCCCCCCAATATAGTCTGGCCCCTCAGAAGGTCTGAGGGACGGTAGACCGGCCCCCTGCTGAAAAAGTTTGCTGACCCCGGAACAGCTTTTGAAAGTGGAAAGCTTTAAATGTATGTTGTGAACGAGGCTTTGCATAAAGTCAGGGTTAGGGCTATGAATGTGTCTCAAATGCAAACAGGACTTGTCCCCGTTTTACTCTTTCCTGACCCCATCATCACTGCCCCTTATTTTTGTCCCTTTTCGGTGTGTTGGGAGGGGCACACTGTTGATTTTTTGTTAGTTGGTCATTTGGAGGCCAGAACGTGTAAATGATCCTGTTTACTCTGCATCCCCCGCAGTCCCGCTGCTAGCTGCCTGCCTGCCGTTGTTACGTCTGAAATGAGCAAAAACCTGACGGCAGTTTTTAGCTGCACACCTGCACTTCTGTAAGTTTTTCTCCTGTGTAGTTAACATAGTGTTGGTTTTTAAAGAAAAAAGCATACTGTTCAATGCAGTTCAAACTTGTTTTATATTAAATGCTTTAGTTTTCTCAGCAAAAGAAGGCACCAAACATTTACTGACTCTTCTGCCAAAATTTGCATTTGTGGCAAATATAGACTGATTATTTAATGGCTTGTAACTGCTTTTAAAGTCCTTCTCCTTGCAAACTTTTGCAGAGCAAAATGGTATCTGTTTCTTACCCACCTTTGGTGTCCTTTCAAGCTTCCCTTTTTATATAGGATACTTAAGGGAAAGCAACAAAAGGTTGCACTCTCCCTGACCTTTGAACTCTGTGGCCATTGGGGGACTCAAAGGGTGGGGGCATGGAGGAAGGCTATTGTCCAGGCCAATAAGGGTCCTCAAAGAGCAACAGAAGCTCACAATGTAACCTAGCGCTCTTTGTGTAGCTGTTCGTGCCTGTGACTTGTGTCATCAGGATTCTGCTGCTGCACCCTCCTATGACAAAAGTTAAAGACGTACAGTCTCCTCAAGAAAGTATAATGTTTGCAGGTGCCACTGCATCTTCAGAAACTAAGCATACAGGCGTGGCAGATGGCGCCTCTGAGGAACTTTTATCTCCTGTGCTCACTTCAGGGAGAGATTTTATGACTACGGTTCCCCAGGAACATCATAGTGGAACCATGCCTCCTCCACATACTTTCCTGTCAGCAATAAGATTTGAAAGGAATTCAGAATTTTTTTTTTTTCTGTAGAGAAGGAAATAAAATAACCTTTTGCAGATGGCAATTTTTCCATATGTAATCTGCAGAACATTTCATGTACTGTTCATGAACTTCTAATGAGAAGAGGTCCATTCTACACATGTAAAGGTCATATGGTCCAAATTCTCTGCAGATGAAGGCTTTGTCGGCATTGAATTAATAATAATAATAATAATAATAATAATAATAATAATAATAATAATTTATTTACCGTATTATTTATATCCCACCCATCTGGCTGGGCTTTCTCAGCCACTCTGGGCAGCTTCCAACAAAATATTAACATACAGTAATGCATCAAACATTAAAAGCTTCCCTAAACAGGGCTGCCTGAGGGGTTTGAAAGGTCAGCACCAACACTTTGAATTGTGCTCGGAAATGTACTGGGAGCCAATGTAGGTCTTTAAAGACCGGTGTTATGTGGTCTCAGCGGCCGCTCCCAGTCACCAGTCTAGCTGCCGCATTCTGGATTAGTTGTAGTTTCCGAGTCCCCTTCAAATGTAGCCCCACATAGAGCGCATTGCAGTAGTCCAAGCGGGAGATAACCAGAGCATGCATCACTCTGGCGAGGCAGTCTGTGGGCAGGGAGGGTCTCAGCCTGCATACCAGATGGAGCTGCTCTGGACACAGAATTGACCTGCACCTCCTTGGACAGCTGCGAGTCCAAAATGACTCCCAGGCTGCACACCTGGTCCTTCAGGGGCACAGTTACCCCATTCAGGACCAGGGAGTCCTCCACACCTGCCCGCCTCCTGTCCCTCAAAAACAGTACTTCTGTCTTGTCAGGATTTAACCTCAATCTGTTAGCCGCCATCCATCCTCCAACTGCCTCCAGACAGTCATACAGGACCTTCACCACCTTCACTGGTTCTCATTTGAAAGAGAAGTAGAGTTGGCTATCATCTGCATATTGATGGACACCCAGCCCAAACCCCCTGATGATCTCTGCCAGCGGCTGCATGTAGATGTTGAAAAGCATGGGGTGGAGGACAGAACCCTGAGGCACCCCACAAGGGGTCTGAACACTCATCCCCCACCACCACTTTCTGAACATGGCCCAGGAGAAAAGAGCGGAACCACTGTATAACAGGGCCCCCAGCTCCCAGCCCCTCTAGACGGTCCAGAAGGATGTTATGGTCGATGGTGCAAAACACTGCTTAGAGATCCAGCAGAACTAGGAAACAGCTCTCACCTTTGTCCCTAGCTCACCAGAGATCATCGACCAGTGCGACCAAGGCAGTTTCAGTCCCATGGTGAGGCCTGAATCCCGACTGGAAAGGATCCAAATGGTCCGCTTCTTCCAGGCGTGCTTGGAGTTGTTCAGCAACCACTTGCTTAGTCACCTTGCCCAAGAATGGAAGATTTGAGACTGGGCAATAGTTGGCCATATTGGCCGCAACTAAAGATGTTTTTTTAAGAAGCGGTTTGATAACCGCCTCTTTCAACTGGTCTGGAAAGGCTCCCTCACAGAGAGAAGCATTCACCACCCTGCGAAGCCCATCTCCCAGCCCTTCTTGGCTACCTTTTATAAGCCAGGATGGGCAAGGATCAAGGAGACAGGTGGTTGTTTCACTCATCCAAGCAGCCTGTCCACATCCTCGGAGGTAAGAGATTGGAATTAATCCCACGCAGCTTGACTAGACAGGGCTCTAGCACTCTCCCGCCCTGGCCCTGCTCCCATGGTGGAGTCTACCTCTTCCTGAATATGAGTGACTTTATCTGCAAAAAACTTTGCAAAATCATTGCAGGAGATCATGTGACCTGTACTGGGCCCCGATGGAGCAGGGGTGAACCACCTGAAAGAGTCTCCTGCTGTTGTTTTCTGCAGATGCAATAGAGGCGGTGAAGAAAGTCCTCTTTGCTGTCACTATCGCCACTTGGTAGGCTCAACATTGAGCTCTAACCCGCGTCCGGTCAGATTCAGAATGAGTTATCTGCTGGCGGCGCTCTAGCCGTCTCAGTGATTGTTTCATTGCCCTCAGATCCATGGAAAACCATGGGGCTGTCGGGCTCCATGCAATCGGAGAGGGCGCTTCGGAGCCAGAGAGTCAATAGTCCTGTTTAACTGCACATTCCAGCGGGCCACCAGAGAATCAGCTGAAAGGCCATCAACATGGGATAAAACATCCCCTACCACTCTCTGGAAACCATTTGGATCCATTAAGTGGCGGGGGCGGACCATCCAAATTAGTCCCACCTCCCTGCAGACGGGAAGGGTTGTGGAAAGTCCAGTTGCACCAGGAAGTGATCTGACCATGGCACTTCTTTTGTTTCGCTTTTAGTTAGTGTCAGATCACCAACATCCATAGAGGTGAACACCGGGTCTAAGGCATGTCCACGGCTATAAGTTGGGCCAGACTTATTCAGGGACAGCTCATGGAGGCCATGCTTTCCACGAAGTCCCGAGCGCCCCTTGTAACGTCGTGTTGGCGTGGTTGTTAAAATCCCCTAGGACAATCAAACTAGGTGTCTCCAGGAGAAAATCCGCCACGACCTGAAGCAGCTTGGGCAGGGAATCCTTGGTGCAGCAGGGAGGTCAGTATACCAAAAGGAATCCTGTACTGCCCCTATTGCCCAACTTCCAGAACATGCACTCAGAGAAGTGGGTCTTCCCAATAGGACGCCTGGTGCAGACTAATTACTTCCTAAAAATCACTGCAACCCCCCCCCCCGCCCACTACGCCTGGGTTGCTGTGCATAAGAGAAACCTGATGGACAAGCAGCAGCAAGGACAGGCCCATCTGCATCATCCAACCAAGTCTCTTTTACACAAGCCAGGTCAAGTTCTCCATCCATGATCAAGTCATGGATGACAGTGGTCTTATGGATCATTGACCTGGCATTGCACAGCAGCACCTTCAGGTCGTGTGGTTATCCCTTGCTGATTCCAGTATCTGTCCGGACAAGACCAGACCTGGAGGCAGGGATAGTCCTCAAACAACGACTAAACCTGCCTCTTCAGTAATGACATGGTCTTAGCGTAACTCCTCCTCCTACCTGTGATCACTGATTGTCCCAGTGCATCCCCCCTGTGGAACATGCCCCGACTATTTTGTTGACTGGGACCCACTCCCAGGCAGCCCTGACCCCTCCCCTTAAAATCAAATTAAAACCTATACAAAAAACAAACTAACAAAATAAAACAAAATAAAATAAAAACCAAAACCAGTAAAAGTTACAAACTCACCAAAATTAAACAAATTCCTACACCTGACTAAACAGCCATCGCACCCCACACACCCGAGGCCTCCTTGGAGCCTTATAGCCTGCGGTGGTGAGTATGGGGCCCACTCCCAGGCCCAAGGTGGTAAACGGGCTTCAAGGAGGAGCAGTCCTCCCCAATACTCACAGGCAGAGCAGCAGCAGCAGCAATGTCCCGAGGCCTAAAGATAACCCCCCCCCCCAAGTGCAATTACTTTTGCATTTGCTGATCAGGAGTGATCCTGTGGATCTACACAGGATGTAAAGAGTCCCATTTGCAAAGTAGTTTGCTGTCATTGTGGTTTAGCAAGGGGGGCAGCATGCTCAAAATGTGTTGACTGCAGAGTCTACTGCAAGAATAAAAACAAACACACTGCCCGCCCTCCTCCCCAGCCCCTCTACCTGCCAACCCATTTGCCAGCTGCCCTACTCTCAGACCTGACCAAGCCCTCCCATCCCCTGCTCTTTACATCTCAGCCCCCTCTATACCCTCACCCCTCCTTCCCTTCCGCTCTTCTCACAGCGCCCCCCCAGCCCCACTCCCTTTCAGAGGAGGCTTGACAGAGCAGCTTGCGCTAAACCTGCAGCTGACTGCCAGGTCCCTTTGGATATGCTTATCAGTGGCTGACTCTCATTGCTTTTTAAAATGGGTTTCCATACCATTCTCCTTTTTATTGGGATGGCCAGGACATGCGCATTTTAACAACGCAAACATTTTGGACGAATGCTTTTTATATTAAACACTTGTTTCCATAAAAAATATTTTGGTTGCTGCACGTGCAAAAACTGTTTAGCCTTGGTTTCAAAAACTTATTTTTGTGGTGGCATAAACAAAAATTGTTTGGTCTCTGTTCTGTTCTCTACCTCCCCTCCGCCTCCAAAAAAACTCTGTAGCAACAAAATATGACTGTAACCAAGACAGAGACCTCCATGGAGCCTCTCTGGAGAGACTCAGTGTGGATCCTAATTAAGTGTCCATGGGTAAGAAGTTTATAAAGGAAATGAGAAAAATCACGTTTACTGCTTGCCCACCCACCCCTGTACAACATCCAAGCAGTTCAACTTATACAGCAACGTTAAGAAATGAGATAGCTTATCTGGGTCCTCCTCCCCATCTCTTCTAGCAACTGCAGTCGAAAGTTTCAGCATATAATGCAAACTATAGCGATACAAACTAAATAGTCCCAAACAGTCAGGATATAGGAGAATGTTGTCCATGCTTTTCATGGCTTTCTTACTTTTCTTTGACTTGTGCTGCCATGGCATTGCTCTCCTCCTCCTGTCTCTTCCTGACTGTCTTCTTGCTCTGTGCCTTGAATTCCCAGCTTTTCCAATGCTTATTTGGCTTCTGCATGAATAGTTGCTATTGTTGCCTTTGAATATAATCAGCTTAAATTAAATGGGAATCCCCACCTATATCTCACTCCAGCATCACATAGCAGAGTGATATATATTTTTAAATATCTCTTCTTTTCTGCAGTATTTCTGCACATAAATACTTAAGAATTTAAACTTTTTGCCCTTTACACCTGCTGATTCTCTGGCTGCCTTCCTAACTCCTTCTTTTAGTGAGGAATGCACAATTTTCAGTTAAATATCACAAGGACATCTTGGAGGTGGAAGTACCAGCGCTCTGTGAACACTTTCTGCATCATATAGAACTACATTTGGAGTGGGAAATTGCTGGTTTAACCAGCTCACAACTGTTTATACCATGTTGCACCCTGTAGCACGTTATGGAGGTCCTCTTACCCGCAAATTGGTTCTTCAGGCCTCCTAGGCCTCCATGCAAACTTGCAGATTTGAAGCCATATTGGTTAGTTTTTTAATGGCAGATTTGTGACACATTCCTCTTTCCAGGGCTTCATTAGCTAAGGCTATTGATAGGTCTGTGAAGTTTATGGATAGGTCTTTCCATTCCATGTTGGTCTTGCTTTTGAAGTCCTTGAATGCAGTGTTCTTTCTGGAATTGCTTCACAATGTTTTAGAAAGGCACACTTTTCTTTAGAAAAGTGTGCAGATTTCTGGGCCACTGTTGGGCCTGTTTCTTCATCACCTGTTGCTGCTTTTCCAGTGCTGCCTCAAGCATTAAGATAGCTCCATAGCAATTCTTCTTCTGCTGCTTAAGATAGGGTGGGAAGCGTTTCCTGCAAAAACTCTATCTTCACTGGGACTCACGGTGCTTTAGGATGCCTAAAAATTGCTGATAGGGAAAAAGAGAGTTAGTTAGTGACGCCACTATCCCAGAAGAGGACTTCATGCCTGCAAAATAACATTGAATTATTTCTTCTCACAACTTTGAAATTATCCTATTGTTAATGCAGCCTGAAAATTATGACATGAAGCACACTCTTGGAATGTACATACAGTGGTACCTTGGGTTACATACCCTTCAGGTTACATACGCTTCAGGTTACAGACTCTGCTAACCCAGAAATAAGAAATAAGAACTCCCCCATGCTTAAGTCCACGTTCACCTGAAAGGCGCTACATTGACATTCGACTCACTATCACAGAGTTGTGCAAGTTATGACTAAACAATATCACCTTGACATAGTGTGGCTCCCGTTTATAACTTTTATAAACAATAATAGTGTATTGTACAAACCTCCATAGAGTATTGTACCTCGGGTTAAGAACTTTGCTTCAGGATCAGAACAGAAATGGCGCAGCAGCAGCGCAGCAGCAGCAGGAGGCCCCATTAGCTAAAGTGGTACTTCAGGTTAAGAACAGTTTCAGGTTAAGTATGGATCTCCAGAACAAATTAAATACTTAACCCGAGGTACCACTGTATTTAGTTAGAAGGGGAGCATGCAATGGACTAAAAAAATGTATTTGATATTTGGAAATTGCCTTTCAGTGTTGTCATTTGCTGGAGAGGAGGGATCTTGACATAGCCACCCCTCCCTTGGTAACTTCAAGGATTGATTACACCATGTAAAGTGCTTTGCAACAGAGGCTACTCTTGAAGATGGCTCTGAAGCCAAAATCTTCAAAATTGCTTGTTACCAGCATGTAGTGCATTTTGCAGATTCTAGCAGCTTTGCATTGGCTGACAATTATACGCTTTAGGATACAGTTCAAGTCCATGCAGTTACTTCTACTGTACAACAAGGAGTGTCTCCTCATATTCTATAGGAAGCCACCTAATACTGGCTACATTCACATCATCCATTTAAACCCCTATTATGCCAGTTTAAACAGTAAGGGCTGCCCGCAAAGAATTCAGGGAGCTGTGGTTTGTTAAGAGTGCTGAGAGTTGTTAGGCGGCCCCTGTTCTCCTTCCAGAGCTACAATTTCTAAATTGGTTCCCTCTTCCCAGGGAACTCCCCCATGCTTAAGTCCACAAGTTCACCTGAAAGGTGCTACATTGACATTCGACTCACTATCACAGAGTTGTGCAAGTTATGACTAAACAATATCACCTTGACATAGTGTGGCTCCCGTTTATAACTTTTATAAACAATAATAGTGTATTGTACAAACCTCCATTGATTCATGCATCCCTCTGGAGGAGGCGTTTGTCTTCCCTCATGGGAGTTCCTTTTGCCTAGCCTAGACCTGCTGCAGACAGCTTCCTTCCTCAGCCAATTAATTTTCTTGCTAATACAGTGGTACCTCGAGTTACAGACGGTTCAGGTTACATACGCTTCAGGTTACATACGCTTCAGGTTACAGACTCTGCTAACCCAGAAATAGTACCTCGGGTTAAGAACTTTGCTTCAAGATGAGAACAGAAATCGTGCTCTGGCAGCGCGGCAGCAGCAGGAGGCCCCATTAGCTAAAATGGTGCTTCAGGTTAAGAACATTTTCAGGTTAAGAACGGACCTCCAGAACGAATTAAGTATGTAACCAGAGGTACCACTGTAGTGCCTGATCTTATTTCAGAGTGAATCATTTCAGAGTGATTTAAACCCTGACCAATCATTCCATGTTCATTTCTTAATATCGAAGATGTTGTAAACAACTTGTGCTTTTATTCTCCTTTTATTGATCTTATCAATTTTTACAACAGTATTTTTAAAAAAGCTGTGTGTATGTAGGTTGCAGGTTATAAGAAAGACCCGCCCCCTGAGACCCTGGAGAGTGGCTGCCAGTTAGGGAATACAATGCAGGGGCAGAGAAACCTAGCCTCTGAGTCAGTATAAGGCAGCTTGTTTATGGAATATTTATACCCTGGTTGTCCCCTCCGAAAAGAGAGTGCTCAAAGCAGTTTATAAAATATAAAAACCAGTTATGAAAATAACAACAACTGTCATTAAAACAGAATTGCTATTTCATAACCTCTTGCTCTTAAAAACATTTGAAGTGGCTCACACATGTGCAGGCACCCCCAAACCCCCCAAATACATACAGGTATTAGTAACAAGAACATTAAGAAAACCAACAACCATCTTTTTAAAGTATTTAAAATGAATAAAAAAAAACAGATACCGACTTCCGGAGGCGGCGCGAACGGCAATGGCTGCCCTCTTCTAGTGGAGAAGGGGGAGCTCAGCAGAAACGGGTCGTCCGCTACGGTGAAGCGGAGACCCACATCAGAAACCCACAGGCAGCGAAAGCCTGTGGTCGTGGGGACTCGGCGGGCATCAGAAGCGCCCCCCGAAACGGTGAAGAGACCCCGTAAGGGGATTCAGAGTGTGGAGGGGTGGCGCGGTGCTGTGAGTCGATCGCTCTTTCTGTGGAGTGAAGCCACATAGCCGCTGTCGGTGAGCGCTGACCTTTTTTCCTGGAAACATTTGATTCGAAAAGCAGCAACCCGTGAGTAAGAAAAAATTAGAAATAACTGGAGGATAAATTATTGTTAAATTCGGCTAAAAGCGGGAGACGCAACCAGGAAGTCCGTCTCTCGCCTCTGCTTAAGATCTAAAGCAAAAGACTTTGAAGCTTGGAGCCTTTGATGAGGCGCTAAAAGCAATCAATCTGCATCTACTGCAGCTGTTTTTATGGAGATTTAGGACTTAGTTGTTTAAGTGACCTATCTTTTATTATGGACTGTGCTTTACCTCTTCTTTTGGAATTATAATTCTACGAAGAAACCCAGGCAGGCGGACTGCCTGTTTAACAGAACTGTCAGATTGCAAATATTGACACTTTGTTACTTTGGTCTGCTACAAGCTGAGTGTTATTGGAACTGTTATATTGAATCATCTTTTCTGGCACTTGATAGAGACATTGTTGTGCTTTTAAGACCAACTCTGCTAAATACAGGAAAACTGAAGGCTCTCTGGAAATTAAGGGCTGTTTGGACATTGTCTTAAAAGTAGTGGAATTTTGGAAGGACTGGAGTTCTGAATAATCGACTTTAAATAATTTGGTCTCTTCCCTCAAAATATATTTGAACCCCCTCTAGAGGATTTTGGATTTACAATTGTGTGTGACTTTGCTTTCTCTTTCCTTTCCTCCTATTTGGTTGTTTATTCCCTGAGCTGGTGGTTTCCCATGGGAATACACTCAGTTTGACCTTGACTAGTAGACAGAACTGGAATGAGTGGTACTGGGAGAACAAGAGCGGCTAAAGCGAAAGCTAAACAAACAACTTTGACTTTAATCTCACAGCCGCGTAGATCATCTGTCCCTGCTGTTTTGGTAGGGGAAGAAGAAAGTGAGCAACCTTTGCTGAAAGATATGGCTGCAGGAGGATCTACTTCAGTACTAGATAAAATCTTTGAAAAATTGGAAGCTTTGGATAAAAAAGCGGATGAGCAAACAGCTAAGATTGATCAAAATACAGCCAGTGTCAATAAATTAACTGAACAAGTTACCTTGAATGCACAATCAATTGGCAAATTATTTGAAGCCACCGCAGAAAATCGAAAATTGGCAGAGGAAGCCAACCAAAAAGTTGAAGAATTAAAGCAGGAGGTAAAACCATTGCATAAGCAAATTGGAGAACAGCAGGCCTATCTGTCTATGATAGAATTACGGGCTCGGGAAAATAATTTGAGACTGAGGTCTATATTAGAACTTGAACAAGGGAATTTAATTGAGTTCCTAACAAAAGAATTTTCCAAGTTTTGGCCTTTGGTGGAAGAAAAAGACTTTAAAATTGTGACTGCTTTTAGACTTGGAAAATAAAACAAGGAAAGACAGGCCCAGAGATTGTTTGATTACCTTGAGATCTAAGGAGGAAAGAGACAAAATACTAGGCCTACATTACGAAAAGTCACTTGAAATTTCGGACAGAAGAGTGGAGATTTATAAAGATATCCCTAAACAACTTTTGGACCTCAGATCCACCTATACTGAGTTAGTAAAATTGCTGAGGAGTAACTCAATTGTCTTTAGGTGGGAATTTCCTCAAGGATTATCCTTTACATTCAGAGGGAAGAAGGTGAAAATTAAAACAGCCGAGGATAAAGAATTTTTTTTGAGACACTAGCACTAAAAGAGTATTAGAACTAATTGAAACATTTGGTCGAGTAGCAGGTTTTAAATTGAACAAACAAAAAACGAAAGTGTTGGAGAAAAATTTAACAATGGAAGAAAGAGAGAGATTTCAGAATGAAACAGGCTTGGAAATAACGAAAAAGGTGAAATACCTGGGGATAAATTTAACGTCTAAGAATGTGAACTTATTTAAGGATAATTATGAAAAATGTTGGTTAGAAGTAAAGAAAGATCTGGAAATATGGTCAAGGTTGAAACTTTCCTTGTTAGGCCGAATTGCTACTATTAAGATGAATGTACTGCCCAGAATGCTATTTTTATTTCAGACGTTGCAGATTTTGGACAAGATGGACTGTTTCAAGAAGTGGCAGAAAGACATATCAAAATTTGTCTGGCAGAGCAAAAAGCCCAGAATTAAATTTAAGATTCTAACTGATGCAAAAGATAGAGGGGGGTTTGCCCTGCCGGACTTAAGACTTTACTATGAATCGGCAGCTTTTTGCTGGTTGAAACACTGGCTACTTCTTGAGAACACAGACATTTTGGATCTGGAAGGGTATGACAATAATTTTGGTTGGCATGCATATTTATGGTACGACAAGGCAAAGGTGTATAAAGGCTTTAAAAACCATATTGTAAGGAAAGCATTGTATAATGTTTGGATTCGATACAAAGACTTGTTGGAAAGTAAAACCCCCAGGTGGGTGTCACCAATGGAAGCTAGGGAAGTAAAAAAGCTTAATATGGACTCTAAATGGCCAAAATATTATGAAATTTTAGAATATGATGGTGAAAGGGTTAAACTTCAGAGTTACGAGAAATTAAAGCCCAAAGTTCGAGATTGGTTGCATTATCATCAGATAAATGAGACATTCAAACAGGACAGGAAAATAGGATTTCAGAAAGAGAGGTCAAAACTAGAAACAGAATTGTTAGAACCCAATACTAAGAACTTATCAAGAATGTATAACTTGCTGTTGAAATGGAATACACAGGATGAAAAGGTGAAATCAGCTATGATTAAATGGGCACAAGACATCGGTCATGATATTATGTTTGCTGACTGGGAACAGTTATGGACTACCGGTATTAAATTTACTGCATGTAATGCTTTAAAAGAAAACATTATGAAGATGATCTATCGGTGGTACATGACCCCAGTCAAGCTTGCAAAAATTTATCATCTGCCTAATAATAAGTGTTGGAAATGTAATAAGACTGAAGGCACGTTTTACCACCTTTGGTGGACCTGGCCGAAGATTAAAGCTTTCTGGGAAATGATCTATAATGAAATTAAGAAGGTCCTTAAGTGGACTTTTCCTAAGAAACCAGAGGCTTTTCTCTTGGGCATGGTTGGCCAATTGGTGTTAAAGAAGGACAGGATTTTTTTTATGTATGCGACCACAGCAGCAAGAATTCTACTGGCGAAGTATTGGAAGATGCAAGAACTACCTACTCTGGAAGAATGGCAAACAAAGGTGATGGACTTTATGGGACTGGCTGAGATGACGGGCAGAATCCGCGACCAGGGGAAGGAGACAGTGGAAGAGGACTGGAAGAAATTTAAAATATACCTTAAAAACTTTTGTAAAATTGAGGAATGCTAAGATGTCATGGGGTAAGAAGTAGAGAATGCAGCTGTAACTAAAAAACTAAAGGAAATTTAATGAAAGGGAATCAGGACAATTGACTAAAGGGTTGCTAAAGAATTATTAAACAAGGATGCAGGGATGGGGAGGTATGGGGAAGTCAAAAGAAAGAAGGGTATGAAAATATAATTTTGAAGTTATATTGGTTTAAATGTTTTGTATGTTTTTGTTTGTGTTTTGAATTCTTTGTTTTTTTTGTTTTTTTTTGTTTGAAAAACGAATAAAAATTATCTTTAAAAAAAAAATTTTTTTTTTGAGTGCCTACGGAGAGGATCTTCAGAAGGGGATCGATAGACCTTCAGGGTCTGGACCAGAGCCTGCACCTACACTCACACCATCGGGGTCTGAAGACCAGGACAAAAAGACACCATTAACAGAGGTATAACAGATTTGTCCAGGATGTCTCTGCAACTTCTGAGCTGGAATATCAATAGGGCAAATTCCCCGGAAAAAAGGAGAAGAATATTCCATGTATTGAAAAAAGAACAATTGGACATTATTTGCTTGCAAGAAACACATGTGACTAGGCTCCACAGAAAAGTGTTAATAAATAAAAGATTAGGCCAAGAATTTATCTCCTCGGACCGAGTTAAGAAAAGAGGAGTGGTGATATATGCAAAGGAGAGCCTGTCACCAAAATTTTTATTTAAAGATGAGCAAGGAAGAATTCTGGCAATTGAGATACAAAATCAAGGAGAAAAGTTTTTGATATTAGGAATTTATGCACCTAATGAGGGGAAATCGGAATTTTATAAGAAGCTGCATGAGATAATGCTGGACTATCTGAACTATGATAACATCATTATGATGGGAGACATGAACGGGGTGCCATCAACAAACATGGACAAGTCACACAGCCAAAATGTGACAAAAGACGGCAGACTACCTAAAACATTTTTTGAGTTGACTGACAATATGGACTTGATTGATATTTGGAGGACAAAGAACCCCCTGGGAAGAGAAGGAACATTCTTTTCTGAAGCCCAACTGACATGGACAAGAATCGACCAAATATGGATTACTAGAGGTCTGGCACCTAAGACAAGAAAAGTGGAAATCTGCCCAAAGACCTGCTCCGACCACAATGCTGTAAAGATGGATGTGAGACTAACTCCAACCGGCTCCTTCAGATGGAAGATGAATGACAATTTGTTTAGAGATCAGGAGATTACTAAAAAGGCCCAAAAAACTTTGAAGGACTATTTTGAGATAAATTTGAACACTACGGTGGAAAAAAGAACCGTCTGGGACGCAAGTAAAGCGGTTATGAGGGGGTTTCTGATACAACAGAACACCATAAAGAAAAGAGCACAGAATGAGAAAAAAGATAAGATTCTGGAGAAAATTAAAGAATGTGAGAAGAAGTTAAGATCGAGACCGAAGTCAAAGGAGATATTGAGAGAAATTAAACTTTACCAAGCACAATATTCTAAATTGATAAACCAGGAAGTGGAGTGGAAAGTTAAGTTAATGAAACAAAGATCATTTGAATCGGCAAATAAATGTGGAAAACTGCTAGCTTGGGGGAGGAGGGCGCCGGAATCGTGGAAGGAAGCTTTCATCACATTGATACCAAAATCAGAAGCTGAAAAGACGCAACTTAAGAACTACCGTCCCATCTCCCTTTTAAATGTGGATTACAAAATTTTTGCAGATGTTTTGGCAAGTAGATTTAAAAAAGTTCTAAATGAAGTAATTCATAAAGACCAGGCAGGCTTTCTCCCAGGTAGACACATGTTTGCTAATACAAGGAACATTATTGACATTTTGGAACTTTTGCAAACTGATATAAATACAAAAGCAGTGTTAATCTTTATAGACGCGGAGAAGGCCTTTGATAATATTTCTTGGAAATTTATGAAGGGAAATTTAAAAGAAATGGGAGTGGGTCGGGGTTTTGAGAATGGGATTGATGCAATATATTCAGAACAAAAGGCTAAATTGATAGTAAACAATGTGGTTACTGAAGAGTTTAAAATTGAAAAAGGAACACGACAAGGCTGCCCGATTTCCCCTTTGTTATTTATATCAGTTCTGGAGGTGCTCTTGAATATGATTAGAGGGGACCGGTTGGTTGAAGGGATTCAGGTCGGAGCGAAACAATATAAACTCAAAGCTTTTGCAGATGACCTAGTTTTGACCCTGCAGGAGCCAGAATCTAGTACAAAAAGAGTATTACAACTGATCCAAGATTTTGGTCGGGTGGCAGGATTTAAATTAAATAAACAGAAAACTAAGGTGTTGGGGAAAAATCTGACAGATGTAGAGTCGGAACAGTTTCAGAGAGAAACGGAACTAACTGTGGTTAAAAAAGTAAAGTACCTAGGGGTAAACATAACAGCAAAAAATCTGAGTTTATTCAAGGATAATTACGAAAAATGTTGGTCTGAAATTAAGAGAGATTTGGATAGCTGGACAAAATTGAAGCTTTCTCTGTTAGGCCGAATCGCTGCTGTTAAGATGAATGTATTGCCAAAGATGTTGTTTTTGTTTCAAACATTGCAGATTGTGGACAAGACAGAGTGTTTCCGGAAGTGGCAGAGAGATATATCTAGATTTGTCTGGCAGGGCAAAAAGCCCAGAATTAAGTTTAAGATACTAACTGATGCGAAAGAAAGAGGGGGCTTTGCCCTGCCAGACCTAAAGTTGTATTATGAAGCCGCAGCCTTTTGCTGGCTAAAAGACTGGCTACTTCTTGAGGACACTGACGTATTGGACTTGGAAGGGTTTAACAATGCCTTTGGTTGGCATGCATATCTATGGTACGATAAGGTTAAGATTAATAAGGTCTTTAAGAACCATATTGTCAGGAAAGCAGTTTTTAAAGTCTGGACAAAATACAAAGACTTATTGGAAAATAAAACTCCGAGGTGGCTTTCACCTCTGGAAGCTAAGGCCCGAAAAAGACTCAATATGGAGGCCAACTGGCCAAAATATTGGGAAATATTAGAAAAAGACGGAGACAATTGGAAATTGCAGAGTTTGGAGAAAATGAAGGATAAAGTGCGAGACTGGTTACATTACGCTCAGATTAAAGAAGTTTTTAAAAATGACAAAAAGCTAGGGTTCCAGGTGGAGAAATCGAAGTTGGAAACAGAATTGTTAGAACCAAAAACTAAGGTTTTATCAAGAATGTATAACTTGCTGCTGAAATGGAATACACAAGACGAAATGGTTAAATCGGTTATGATAAAGTGGGCTCAGGATATTGGGCATAATATTATGTTTGAGGACTGGGAAAGGTTGTGGACCACTGGGCTGAACTTCACTGCATGTAATGCTTTGAAGGAAAATGTAATGAAAATGATATATAGATGGTACATGACCCCAGTTAAACTTGCCAAAATATACCATTTGTCTGATAATAAATGTTGGAAATGTAAAGAACACGAAGGAACATTCTTTCACCTCTGGTGGACTTGCCCTAGAGTGAAGGCCTTCTGGGAAATGATTTATAATGAGTTGAAAAAGGTATTTAAGTATACCTTTACTAAGAAACCAGAGGCCTTCCTTCTGGGCATTGTCGGCCAGAAGGTGTTAAAGAAGGACCGAACATTTTTTATGTATGCAACAACGGCAGCAAGGATACTCATCGCCAAGAGTTGGAAAACTCAAGATCTACCCACACTGGAAGAGTGGCAGATGCAGCTGATGGACTATATGCAACTGGCCGAGATGACTGGCAGAATCCGAGACCTGGGAGAAGAGAGGGTTGAAGAAGACTGGAAGAAATTCAAGATTTATCTACAAAAGTATTGTAATTTGGATCAAGGCTAAGAAGGATGCTAGATCATAAATAATTGCCTACCACTGAATTAGATTTGAAATTGACGATAAGTGAGATTGAGGGAAATATAAAATTTGTGGAGAATAGATCAAATTAATTGAACAAAATTTAAGAATATAAACAAGATGATAAATTGCTGGGAAAAATTTATAACGATGTAAGTGGGAGTGGGAGACGCGAGGGAGTCCAAAGAAGTTCTGAAAAATGTGTTATGATCCATGTTATATTGTTTATTATTTTTGCATTTTGTATTTTAAAAAATCTTAATAAATATTTATAAAAAAAAAAAAAGGAAAACTGCTAGCTTGGCAGTTGAAAAGAGACAAAAATTAAATACGGTTACAAATTTAGAGATTGAAGGAAGAAATATTCAGAACCCAGTGGAGATCAGAAAGTGTTTCCAGAGATATTTCAAACAATTATATACACAAGGGCCGCAAAATGAGGCGGAGATAGAACAATTTTTGATAAAGAATGGTCTACCAAGGTTGTCTCAAGAAAATAGAACAATCCTGAATTATAAAATAACACAACAAGAGATTGAAGAAGCCATTCAGAACATGCAACTGGGCAAATCTCCAGGGCCAGATGGGCTTACCTCCAAGTATTATAAGACATTGAAAGACTATTTGATACATCCATTAATGGTGGTTTGCAATGAAATTATGGAGGGGAAGAAGGCACCGGAATCGTGGAAAGCTTTCATCACATTGATACCTAAATCAGAATTGGAAAAGACACAACTTAAGAACTACCGCCCCATTTCCCTTCTAAATGTGGATTACAAAATTTTTGCAGACATTTTAGCAAACAGATTTAAAAAGGTTTTAAGCGAAGTGATCCATAAAGACCAGGCAGGCTTTCTCCCAGGAAGACATTTGTTTGCTAATACAAGGAATATTATCGACATTTTGGAACTTTTGCAAACAAATATTAATACAAGAGCAGTGTTAATATTTATAGATGCGGAGAAGGCCTTTGACAACATTTCCTGGAAGTTTATGAAGAAAAACCTGGAAGGGATGGGAGTGGGACGGGGATTTGAAAATGGGATAGATGCAATCTATTCAGAACAAAAGGCTAAATTGATAGTTAACAATGTGGTGACAGAAGAGTTTAAAATTGAAAAAGGAACATGACAAGGTTGCCCTATTTCCCCTCTGTTATTTATTTCGGTCCTGGAGGTGCTCTTGAATATGATTCGAGGGGACCGGTTGGTGGAAGGAATTCAGGTCGGAGCGAAACAGTACAAACTTAAGGCTTTTGCAGATGACCTAGTTTTGACCCTACAGGAGCCAGAATCTAGTACGAAAAGAGCATTACAATTGATTCAAGAGTTTGGTTGGGTGGCGGGATTTAAACTAAATAAACAAAAAAGTAAGGTACTGGAAAAAAATTTGACAGCTTCAGAGTCAGAAAGGTTTCAGAAAGAGACAGAGTTAAACGTGGTTAAAAAAGTAAAATATCTAGGGGTGAACATAACAGCAGACAAGGTTAAGATTCATAAGACTTTCAAGAACCATATTGTTAGGAAAGCAGTGTTTAATGTCTGGACAAAATATAAAGACTTATTAGAGAACAAGACCCCAAGGTGGTTGTCGCCTATGGAAGCTAAGGCCCTGAAAAGACCCAATATGGAGGCCAAATGGCCGAAATATTGGGAATTATTAGAAAAGGATGGAGACAATTGGAGGCTGCAGAGTATGGAGAAATTAAAAGACAAAGTGCGAGATTGGCTACATTATGCTCAGATTAAAGAGGTTTTAAAATTGGATAAAAAGATAGGATTCCAGGTGGAAAAATCAAAGTTGGAAACAGAGCTGTTAGAACCTAAGACTAAAGTACTTTCCAGAATTTATAATTTGCTGTTAAAATGGAACACACAAGATGAAACGGTCAAATCGGTCATGATAAAATGGGCACAGGACATTGGGCACAATATTATGTTTGTTGACTGGGAAAGGTTATGGACCACCGGTTTGAAATTCACGGCATGTAATGCCTTAAAAGAAAATATTATGAAAATGATATATAGGTGGTACATGACCCCAGTCAAGCTTGCAAAAATATACCATTTGTCCGATAATAAATGTTGGAAATGTAAAGAAACCGAAGGAACATTCTTTCACCTCTGGTGGACCTGCCCTAGAGTTAAGGCTTTCTGGGAAATGATATATAACGAGTTGAAAAAGGTACTTAAGTATACCTTCCTTAAGAAACCAGAGGCCTTTCTTTTAGGCATTGTCGACCAGAGGGTGCTAAAGAAGGACCGAACATTTTTTATGTATGCAACAACAGCAGCAAGGATACTAGTCGCCAAGCACTGGAAAACCCAAGATTTACCTACACTGGAAGAATGGCAGATGCAACTGATAGACTATATGGAGCTAGCAGAAATGACCGGCAGAATTCGAGACCTGGGAGAAGACGCAGTGGAGGAGGACTGGAAGAAATTTAAGGACTATTTACAAAAATATTGTAAATTGAATGAGTGTTAAGAAAGATGCAAGATTACAAATAATATGGCACCATTAAACTAGTCGAAAGGAGTATGAAGATAAGTTAAAATATAAGAAAAAGTTATATTTTGGATAAATATTATGTCAAAATTAAGTTTTTAAGGTTTGGGTCAAATTATCTAAAACTAGAGATATAATATGTGAAAGTTATAAAATAAGAAATCGAAATAAGGTGATAAATTGCTGGAAAAAATTTGATAAACCTGGAACGCAGGAACGAGGGACGTGAGGAAGTCCAATGAAGTGAAGAAAGTATGATTATGTTACTTTGTTTGTTTGTTCTTTTTATTGTATTAAGAAAACCTTTAATAAATATTTTTTAAAAAAATGAATAAAAAAACCACACCCAGTAGGATAAAAAAGACACAGCACTACTAAACAGGTGGAAATTTACAAATGTTCAGGGAATGTGGGGGGCAGGGTGTTCAAGAAGGCCACTTCCAACCCTCCATTTCAGAATCTAGAGGGATGAATGAAGGACCCAGGTGTCAAGGGAGAGAGGAATGAGAATGAGGAGCAGGCTTAATGCAATGCATCTGAGGGAGGGATGGACAAAGCTCTCACTCAGGTTGAGAGCCAGGAGCAAGGGAACCCACACAGCTCCTGCAGAAGACCCCAGTCCCAGCTGCATCACTGCTGAAACAGCAGCCCCCAGCTCCACCCTTCAAGACCCCCAGAGGCGTCCAGAGCAAAGTCTTCCCAACACTTCTTTGCTTTCTGCCCCTTGGGGCAAGAGGCTCTCTCATTCTTTGAAAAGCATCATATTCATGGATGACACTATATGAATAATAATGATGATTATTAAGTTGATTATTAAATTAAATTTTTGGGCATTGAGGGTTTTTGTGTGTGTTACAGTCCTTTTATAATGGCCAGGAGGGGGCAGAAATCAGTAACTGCTTTAAAGTTAAAATTAAAATAATTAGCTGTACTCATGTAATTTATAGGCAGAGTAGGATTTGTACAAGTTAACCATAGTTTCAGGTTACTAACCCAAATTCTGTAATATTTTTGAGACCTTTGTTTCCCCTTCCCCTCCCTGCCACAACATTCTTGATTCCTTGTAACAAAAGGATGCACTTTCAGCGACCTTTGGATCCTGTGACCACTGGGAAATCAAAAGGGGGGGGTGACACCAAGGGAGGCCAGTGTCCCGCCAAATGAGCTTCTGCAGGGGGCACCAGGATTCCACAATAACATCCCTGTTTGCAAGAAAACTTGGGCATTTCCATGAAAAAACCCTCAAGATAAATGGAATATCATCCTAATGCACAGATTCTTAAAGATGCGAAATGTCTAAGAACAAGGTAAGCAAAGAGCCAGGGAAGTGGATGTCAGCTAACTGAGGCTTCTCAAGACTTGGTTGTGTGACACAGGCATCTGCTCCCAAGAGTGTTCTTGAGTCCAGCATAGGTTCAGATTAAAAATTGCATAATTGCCTTAATTTACAAATCCCTCTACAACTTGTATCCAGGGTACCTTAGGGGCAACCTGGACCCTTACGTCCCACCACTGAGAACAACTGCAGGACTCTTGTTGGTCCCCCCCCCCCGAGTTGGCCAGGCTTATTTGACCACATGAAATAAAGCCTTTAGCATCATCAGCCCAGTCCTGGGAAAGGCTCTGCCGCTAGAGATTCACTGGATGCCTTCTCTTTCAGCCTTAAAACACCTGCCAAAAACTTGTCTGTGCTGCAAGGCTTATGCAGGCAATAAACTGCTAGTTGACAGTGTCTGATTTTACATGTTTATACAGTATGGTTTATATTTGTCAGGGAACTGACATCAGAGCGAGAGGCGGAGGCAGGGCTCCAGAGCGATGCCGGAGAGGGGACCAGCAGGGGGGAAGGAATTCAGCGTAACACCAGTAGAGAAGAGAGGGAGATGGAGGAAGTGGAGACAGCACTCCAAGACCCTTCACCAGAGACTAGTGGAGAGAGCGCTGACACGCCCCTGCCTTCCCCTTACTTGCGCAGACAAGTTCCGCACAGGGAAAGTAGGAGGAGACTAGGCGTCAAACAGCTCTTATGCTGGAAGAGGTTCAAGAAACGCCCACTGACGGATTCTGCAAGTGACTGACCGGTCACGGAGTGTGAGCTGTCGGCCAAAGCATGGTTGGCCAGGCAATATAACTAAAACTGAAGGCAACTTACGCACAAGTAACCCCCTTACAACCATTACAATATTGTACACAGATATTGTTGTAAACTGCTTTGGTATTTTTTTGTGATCCAAAAACAGGTAAAAAGCCTGGGGAAGGTGTTATTTGCTGGTGAGTGCTATCTATTGAACGTCTGGATGGACTGGATTATTAATGCTGCTCTTTCCCAGCCATGTGCTCTGTACTGCCCCCATTCAGTCCTCATAGAGGGGATTTTTTTTGGGGGGGGGTACATTTTGTGGGAGTGGACAGATATAAAGTATTTTCAGAGAGGTAGTTGTATCTTTAAATGTGAGGTGGCTGAGACAGGAGGAGTCTTAGGGGAAGAGCATATTGGGTGCTCCCACAGAGTGCCAGTTGGCGGAGGGGGGGGCACCATCCCCTCCAAATTTCACAGATACACACTTGCAACACTCTTATTTGCATAGCAAGGAACAGTGCTGGATACCACAGCTACCTTGCCACCTTAAATATTGCTGAAGATCTTTACCCTGCTGCTGTTTCTGTTTTCTTGAAACTCTCATAAAGCCATGAGAGTGATAGCCTTACATTCTGTTATGAACCATTCCAAATAAGCCTTGTTAATGTGTATGTGGCCTGGCAGGCTGTGGACTATGTGATAACTTAAGAGTTCATGTGCGAGTATTTGTACGCATGTGCATGAGAGACATAAGGCATCCATCCGCAGTGACTGTGGGGAAAGGGAACTGAACGCCGAAGGAGGACGGCTATGGGAATTTACACTCACAAAATGTTAAGAAGGCATCACCCAAAAGACAACAAAAAAGACAAAATGGGAATTTATGAGGAATAGGAAAAGAGGAACTCTCCTTGGTCAGATGTCAAAGAGAACAACAACTACCAGACTTTTAGAAGACATCTGAAGGCAGCCCTGTTTAGGGAAGCTTTTAATGTTTAACAGACTACTATATTTTAATATTTTTTTGTAAGCCGCCCAGAGTGGCTGGGGAGGCCCAGCCAGATGGGCGGGGTATTAATAATAATAATAATAATAATAATAATAATAATAATATCAGATATTGCATACTGTTTGCCCAATGTGTTCATGAAAACAAGTCTGTGGGGTGTGTGTTTTTTTACATTGGTGCAGGTGTGGCCAATTTACATGTATGTAAATACCTCTGGTTCAGTTTTTCATTTGCAAAACAGTTGCAGAAGGTTTAATTTACAAAACATATGAATAGGTTATGTTTTGCAATCATAAGAAGATATTTCTTAATTCTTCCTTTTGCTTTGCGAGAAAGAGCTCTAGGAAAGGACATCTATCATGTTCCTAAATTTGTGCAGGGAAAGAATTTGATTTTACTGGGAAAATTATAAGTAAACAAAAAAGAAAAATGACTCAGAAGTGAAAAAATTAAAATGATAGGACTCTGTTGCAAACACAAGGATAATAAACTCTACATGTTGCAAATATAGTCTTAACAAAAGCAATGTGTTGATAAATATTTAAACCTATGGAAATAATGGCTAACGTTGCATGTTTGAACTTTACACAATGCATAGGTCATCAAGACATTAGAACACTATTCTGCTATTGACATTGAAGATGCTGTTTATGCGATCTGTGATAAATTAATTTAATTGGCAGGGGGTGGGGAAGTGATTTCACCAGCTATTTTACTGGAGTCAGCAATACATAAGGTGGCTGCCAGAAGGTCTCTCCCCCCCCCCCAATCAAATGTGAAAGGCTTCAAGAAAATGACATCTCACTTTTTTTTTAAGAATTACATTACACAATCCTGAATACCCTCTAGTAGCTGTTCATCCATTGCCTTCATACAGTATTCTGAACCTCTAAATTATTTTTAATGGCAGCAAAGATTCCCACGGGGTTCTAGAGCTTTGGGAGTTATTTCTGCTCCTCTCTTTTAATAGGGAATCTTTATAGGTTTTTATATGAAAAACTTTCCTCCCTGCAATATTGTGATAGTGAGGTGAGGTTGCCTTTATTTTTGCTGCTTTTTATATGCTTTCGTTCCCTTAATATGAATAAGATTTCACCGAGACTAGTTCTCCCCAGCACAAAAACTGTCAATATATTCTTCTCATTCTCAGACTGGAAAAGAAGACTCAAGACAATACTTAAAAGAGTGTGAATCCAGCAGGAAAAAGCACATTAAAAACTAGAAAAGGGACACTCAGAATAACTAGAAAATAAGTAGGGAAAAGGTGCTTAAAATCTGTATGTGTATTGTGTATATATCCCTTAACTTCTTAAAATTTAATGTGTTAATATCATTACGTGTTCTTTGAAAGGTTACAAAGAGTGCAAATTATGCATTCTGAAAAACCCTTCACATAGCATAGATTAGTAAAATTAGCATAGATTAGTAAAATTACTTGGTTTTCTCTGCTAACTTGTTAACTGGGTAAAAACAAAAAGGGTAACTTATATTTATATTAAACACCTTTTTAAACTGAGGTTCCATTTCATTTGCAAACCCAGAGGATGATATGCTGAACTAGAAGCCAAAAGGTTCTGGGAAGCAGATAAAGTTACAGAAATACACATGCTGTCTTTATTAAATTGACATAAACAAATGCTTAGAATCATAGAATCATAGAGTTGGAAGAGACCACAAGGGCCATCGAGTCCAACCCCCTGCCAAGCAGAAAACACCATCAGAGCACTCCTGACATATGGTTGTCAAGCCTCTGCTTAAAGACCTCCAAAGAAGGAGACTCCACCACACTCCTTGGCAGCAAATTCCACTGTCAAACAGCTCTTACTGTCAGAAAGTTCTTCCTAATGTTTAGGTGGAATCTTTTTTCTTGTAGTTTGGAACCATTGCTCCGTGTCCGCTTCTCTGGAGCAGCAGAAAACAACCTTTCTCCCTCCTCTATGTGACATCCTTTTATATATTTGAACATGGCTATCATATCACCCCTTAACCTCCTCTTCTCCAGGCTAAACATGCCCAGCTCCCTTAGCCGTTCCTCATAAGGCATCGTTTCCAGGCCTTTGACCATTTTGGTTGCCCTCATCTGGACACGTTCCAGTTTGTCAGTGTCCTTCTTGAACTGTGGTGCCCAGAACTGGACACAGTATTCCAGGTGAGGTCTGACCAGAGCAGAATACAGTGGCACTATTACTTCCCTTGATCTAGATGCTATACTCCTATTGATGCAGCCCAGAATTGCATTGGCTTATTTAGCTGCCGCATCACACTCTTGGCTCATGTCAAGTTTGTGGTCAACCAAGACTCCTAGATCCTTTTCACATGTACTGCTCTCAAGCCAGGTGTCACCCATCTTGTATTTGTGCCTCTCATTTTTTTTGCCCAAGTGCAATACTTTACATTTCTCCCTATTAAAATTCATCTTGTTTGTTTTGGCCCAGTTCTCTAATGTGTCAAGGTCATTTTGAAGTGTGATCCTGTCCTCTGGGGTGTTAGCCACCCCTCCCAGTTTGGGACCATCTGCAAATTTGATCAGGATGCCCTTGAGTCCATCATCCAAGTCGTTGATAAAGATGTTGAATAAGACCGGGCCCAAGACAGAACCCTGTGGCACCCCACTAGTCACTCTTCTCCAGGATGAAGAGGAACCATTGATGAGCACCCTTTGGGTTCGGTCAGTCAGCCAGTTACAAATCCACTGAGTGGTAGCATAGTCAAGTCCACATTTTACCAGCTTCTTTACAAGAATATCATGGGGCACCTTGTCAGATGCCTTGCTGAAATCAAGGTAGGCTACATCCACTGTATTCCCTTCATCTACCAGGCTTGTTATTCTGTCAAAAAACGAGATCAGGTTAGTCTGACATGACTTAATTTTCATAAATCCATGCTGACTATTGATGATCACAGTATTGCTTTCTAGGTGCTCACAGACTGTTTGCTCAATGATCTGCTCCAGAATCTTCCCTGGTATTGATGTCAGACTGACAGGGCGATAATTATTTGGGTCCTCTCTTTTCCCCTTTTTGAAAATAGGGACAACATTTGCCCTCCTCCAGTCTGCCGGGACTTCGCCTGTTCTCCAGGAATTCTCAAAGATGACTGCCAGTGGTTCTGAGATCACATCTGCCAGTTCTTTTAATACTCTTGGATGCAGTTCATCTGGCCCTGGAGACTTGAATACATCTAAACTAGGCAAGTATTCTTGTACTATCTCCTTAGTTATTCTGGGCTGTGTTTCCTCTGCTGAATCATTTGCTCCAAATTCTTCAGGTTGGGCATTGTTTTCTTTATCGGAGAAGACTGAGGCAAAGAAGGCATTGAGGAGTTCAGCCCTTTCTGTGTCCCCTGTTTGCATTTCACCATCTTCTCTTCTGAGTGACCCCACGGTTTCTTTGTTCTTCATTTTGCTACGAACATACCCATAAAAGCCTTTTTTGTTGCTTTTAACCTCTCTAGCAAGCCTGAGTTCATTCTGTGCTTTAGCTTTTCTGACTTTGTGTCTACACGTGCTGGCTATTTGTTGGAATTCCTCTTTGGTGGTTTCCCCCCTTTTCCATTTTTTGTACACATCCTTTTTTAATCTTAACTCAGTTAAAAGTTCTTTAGATAGCCACCCTGGTTTCTTTAGGCACCTTCCATGTTTCCGTCTCATTGGTATTGCCTGAAGTTGTGCTTTTACTATCTCCCTCTTAACAAACTCCCAGCCATCATGAACTCCCTTTCCTTTTAGGATTACTGTCCATGGGATCTCACCCAGCACTTCCCTAAGTTTTATGAAGTCGGCTTTCTTAAAGTCAAGAAATTGAGTCCTAGTATGCTTGGCTGCTCCTTTCCGCTGTATAGTAAACTTCAGAAGAGCATGATCACTCGCGCCTAATGATCCTTCCACTTCTACCCCACTAACCAGGTCATCAACATTGGTTAGGACCAGATCTAAAATGGCTGTTCCTCTTGTTGCTTCTCCCACTTTCTGGACAACGAAGTTGTCTGCAAGGCCAGTGAGGAATCTGTTTGACCTTATGCTCTTGGCTGAGTTTGACATCCAGCAAATATCCGGGTAATTGAAGTCCCCCATTACTACTATCTCCCTTCTTTTTGCATGCTTGGCCATCTGTTCCAGGAAGGCATCATCTATGTCCTCCGTTTGGCTTGGGGATCTATAGTAAACTCCCACAATGAGGTCCCTGTTATTCTTCTCTCCCTTAATTTTGACCCAAATGCTCTCACTTTGGCTTTGAGGTTCTAAATCTTGGATCTCTTCACAGGTATACACATCCCTGACATATAACGCCACTCCTCCTCCTTTCTTGTCTGGTCTGTTTCTCTGAAATAGATTGTATCCCTCCATTATTACATTCCAGTCATGGGACTTATCCCACCAGGTTTCAGTGATGCCTATTATGTCATATTTAGTTTGCTGTACCAAGAGCTCAAGCTCATCTTGTTTATTTCCCATGCTTTGCGCATTAGTGTACAGACATTGAAGTCCATTAATCATTCGCCCGTGTCTCTTATTTAAGGATTTTTTCCTCCCACCACTAGGTCTGCGTGCTGTTTGCTCCATTTGGTCTATGACATTTGGATGATCATCTTCATCAATTGATAGACTTCTACCTTCAGGAGCACTGTCTCCCTCCCCCACATTAGTCAGTTTAAAGCCCTCCTGATGAGGTTTCTGAGATTTTTGGCAAAAACATTCCTCCCAACCGTTGTGAGGTGCAACCCATCGCTTGCAAGAAGTCCATCTTCAAGAAACTGCAGTCCGTGATCTAAGAATCCAAACCGTTCCTGTTTACACCATTTGCGAAGCCAGCTGTTCACTTCCACTATTTTTCCTCTCTCTCCCTGGGCCACGTCGTTCAACTGGGAGGACAGATGAGATGACAATTTGTGCATTTAATTGCTTCAATTTCCTGCCCAGAGCCTCATAGTCTCTTTTGATCTTCTGGAGGCTATTGCTTGCAGTGTCATTGGTTCCCACATGAACCAAGAGGAAGGGGTATTTGTCAGTGGGTTTTATTATTCCTTGCAGTCGTTCAGTTACATCTTGGATCTTAGCCCCGGGGAGACAGCACACTTCCTGAGACATCTTGTCAGGCCCACAGATCACTGCTTCTGTTCCCCTCAGTAGGGAATCCCCTATCACCACTACACGCCTCCTCTTAGGTTTGGTTGGGGTTCTTCCGTGAGCTGTCCATTCCAAGGTCGCCTGCACATTCCCTGAGGACTGACTTTGCTGCTCGTCTTCATATACCTGATCGACTGTAATGAGGGAGAGATCCTCAAATGGAGTCTGCTCTTCATCTTCCATGCTAGGGGAGAGGACCTCAAAGCGATTGTGTATTTCTAAACAATCAGAGCGAACCCTGGGCTTCCTACTTCTTTGAGTCACGTTTCTCCATATATCTTGCTCCTGTGTTGGTGAACTAGCCTCCTTCTCAGGGGAGTCCCCTGTCTCCTCCTTGGTGGAGACGGTGCGCTCTGTTGCTTCCAAGAAGAGCTCCAGCTCTCTAATTCTTTGGAGCATAGCTACACGTTCCTCCAGTTGCTGGACTTTGTCTTTTAAGAGGGCAATCAGCATGCAATTGCTGCAGGTAAAGCTGCCTGCAACCTTTGGCAAGATGGCTAACATTGTGCAGGAACCGCAGGCGACTGCAGCTGTTCCCTCACTCTCCATCTTGAGAACGTGTCGTTGGGGGTGGCTACAGCGGTCCTCCATCATAAGAAGCGTGCAGACAGGACAAATAACTCCCCCCCCAAAAAAACACTAGGTCTCCCCCAACAAACGTTTGGGGAGATGGATCAAACAGGAGATGGATCAAACTGTGGATCATTAGCTGTGGGAGGAGCTTATCAGAGCTTGCGCACGCCGCTGCCCTGCAAGCTCTGATAAGCTCCTCCCACAGCTAATCACCTGCCTCAACAGAAACCCTGCCCCCTCTGACCTTTGCACAGGGAGAGCAGCTAATCAGCCACAGGAAACACACACACAAGAAATTGATTCCTAAGTTGTACTGCATAAACTGTTTTAATACCGTATATTTAAATACCGTATATTTAATACCGTATATTTAAATGCAGCCAGAAAATTTATCTCTTGAAACGTGCAGAGCATTGTTCTAAAATATCTTCAAATATTTTTTACACGGGACAAATATTTTTTTCCCCTGGGATATACATCTTTTTGAGAAATATTTTAGTGGGTGTTATCTTTTTAAAAACCGAATTAACTATTTAATCAGGTAAATAACTACACCTAACTTCTAAAGTAGTTTTCTGTTTGCTACTGCACATTCTTAAAACACCCACCGTAGCAAATATACTGCTTGTTTCCATTTGCTCACTACAATGCTGATTTTCTCAAAAATTGACAAATTGCCATGAATGAAAATAACTTTAAAAATACAGTTTTCAATTTCAGTGTTTAAATTTCTTCTCCATTTTGGGGCTCTGGGCTCCCAAAATGATTTACTTCACTTAATAAGGACACATAGATATTTGGGTGTGTGTATAAAGCAGCAAGGGACGCAGGTGGCGCTGTGGGTTAAAGCCTCAGCGCCTAGGACTTGCCGATCGAAAGGTCGGCGGTTCGAATCCCTGCGGCGGGGTGCGCTCCCGCTGCTCGGTCCCAGCGCCTGCCAACCTAGCAGTTCGAAAGCACCTCCGGGTGCAAGTAGATAAATAGGGACCGCTTACCAGCGGGAAGGTAAACGGCGTTTCCGTGTGCGGCTCTGGCTCGCCAGAGCAGCGATGTCACGCTGGCCACGTGACCCGGAAGTGTCTCCGGACAGCGCTGGCCCCTGGCCTCTTAAGTGAGATGGGCGCACAACCCCAGAGTCTGTCAAGACTGGCCCGTACGGGCAGGGGTACCTTTACCTTTACCTTTTTATAAAGCATCAAGTAAACATTTCATCTAGCTGTGAGAAATCTAACACCACACTCTGAGCAACACAAAGGAACATGTCTGCTCAAATTGTTTCAGGACGCAGATCGTTTTTGCAAATGTATCCAGTGACAAAATAGCCTCTTCCCACATCATCTGTGGAATCTGCTGTATTTGATGCCTATTAGGCAGGGCCCTTTGCTTAATCTCAGATATGCACACTGGCCAAAACAACAACTATAATAGAACTGCAGAAGGCTCTCCCTTAAAATATAAATTAAGTTGGCCCTCTAGACTGTAAAAAGAGAAACTAACTGTAGTAAATAACAGTAGCAAACTGTAAATAAACTGTAGTAAATAACAGTTGTACAAAAGCTAATTTCTTCTTGTGCAACAAACAAAGCTTGCTGGTTTCCATGGGGACTGACTCCCCCCCCCCCTTTGCTCTTGTTTGAATCTAAGTTGCCAATAGTTGAGGTTAGAAGAGGCACTTAATTTTATTTCAGAATCAAATGGGAGGTTTGTTAATCGTAGAATACTGTATACACCATGTATATATGTATTGCTTGTATCTAATTCTCTCTCAATGCCTGCCAATGCACATTTAAGATCAGCTGCAAATTATGCACACAAATTTCTGTATAAATATGCTTCTCATGTTGTTGACTGAGCTGGCATTCCTTCTTCAGATCCTGTGATCTGAATCAGGTTTAGAAGTCCCTCTCAGGAAAAAGGGTGAATGGGATCTTTAAAAAAACTTTTGATCTAAAGAGAATAGGTAGTTTGTGTCCTCTTTGCTTCCACTTTCCTAGGTATTTACTGTTTCTCAGGTAATTCCTGATACAGTGAGATGAGAAAAATAATTTGAACCCCTGAAATGCATTTATTGAAAGCACTGTGGATAATTAGAAGCAAAGACTAGATTGGAAAGAAAATGTTCACGCAGTTTAGCACTGGAAACTGGAGGGGAACACCAGCGATACCCCAAAGACTCCACAGCCTCTAACACATTTTGGTGAAACAAGGCCCCTTTCTTCCCTCTGGTGGGTGGTTGTCTAAGGCTGTGATCCTCCATGCCCTAGCTTGGGAGGAATTCACACTGAACTTGGTGAGAGTTATTTTTGAGTAAACGTATATAGGATTGCACTGCAGAAGAGGGAGAGAGCAAAAGCTAAGCATTGTTCACCTAACAATTCTTTTAAAAGACAACCATCACTAAGTTTTTCCTTTCGTTTTGGAGCTCAGGGCAGTAGTGGCCTGGGAGGAGGGAGGGCAGAGAGACTGAGGGGTCACAAGCTCTTAGCTTTTAGCCTCAGCTTGACCACAGGGTTGGTTAAAAAAGAACAGGAGGGGATCACGTGTTTTTTGCGGGCTGTAGCTGTTTTGAACACATTGTTCTTTGGGGGGGGGGGGGAGAAGGGTAGAGAATGTGGAGGGAGAGGCTACCTTTTGTTCTGTAGAGATCTCCATTCCCTGAAATAATCTAATCCTCCTTTTTTAAAAAATATGTTGTAGTTTTTTTATTTCAGTGTGAATAAGAGAATTTAAAAACCCCAAAACAAATTTATTTATTATAATTTACAGACTGCAAATGCAAATATTTTCTGAGTGCTATGCAGTATATTAAAAATGAAACAAAACATAAAACATGTGAAGGAGAATAATCTGTGTCTAGCATAAAAATCGATCTGGACACCAGTGGTGTACATTCTGAATATGTTAGATCTTTGTGAAACTCCACGAAATGTGGCAAAAGGTGCTGATGACTCAGGCAATCGAGGTGGAGGTGACATCGAATTGCTCCTTCATTAAGAACAACAAATAGTCTTGTAGCACTTTAATGGCTAACCAATTTGTAAGAGAGCCTACTACTTCATCCAAAGTGTGAAATGCCGTCCTCATTATGTGCACAGCCCCTGTGTCCCTGTGGGATAGTGGTTCAAGTGTTGGACATGGGGTGGGGAGATCTGGGTTGAAATCCCCACTCTTACATGAGCTTCACTGGGTGAGCCCCTGCGCCAGCTACTCTCTCGCAGCCCAAAGTTGCTATGAGGATGTACATTCTCCCTCTGCCAATTGACCCTTGGCATAAGACCCCTCCCTCTGTTGCTTAAGCTTCTTATTTCAGTAAGCCTGTCCGGACATATAATTTAGCTATCTATATTGTGAGATGTTGTGATGAAGGTTTTATCATGTGCACCACTTAGAGAGCTGTTTGATTATCTGATATGCAAAGCTTCCCAAATAAATACATAGAAATAGAAAATAAATGCAGACTGACTTGGGGCTGCAGAGTGGATCAGTCCACTATATGTATCAATCCCTTCTGACAAGGAGAGGTGTTTGCAAAATAATAATAATAATAATAATAATAATAATAATAAATCCCTACTTTAAAATTATATTGGCATAAAAGGAGAGGGACGTCTACGGAACGAAAAGCACTAACAGTTCAATCCCAAGTGTGTTTATTCAGAGGCACTGCACAGCTTTTGCTGGGGTCTCATCCAGTCTGGAACACCCTCCTTCCTACACTCTGTTCAAGAGGCAGAAACTGAAAAGCTTTAAACACCTCCTACAGATCCATCTATTTAAACTGGCATTCCCGGGCTTACAAGGTTCACTACACGCTTCTGTTTTATTGTTTATTGATATTAAACTGAATGTTCCATTGATGGGTTCTCTGTTCTTTTGGACATATTTCTTTGTATTCTTGGTTTTAAATGCTGTATATACATTTATTTTCATTTACATATTAAGCAGTTAATGTAAAGCCATCTTCATTTAAATCTCTAACTGGATATTTTAATAAGTCTGTACTGTAATCATAAAAATGACAAAATGTTTGGCACAACTTAGCAAGTTTATGATTACAGCCTTATTTATCCAGTTAGAGAATTTTAAATGAAGATGGCTTTACATTTTTACCTTGGGAAGTAGCATCAAAAACTAAGTTTTTAAAATGTCATCATCATCATCATCATCCACGAGGGAGACGTGGTTTCAAATCTCTCTTCGGCCACAAGGTTGTGAATGAAGCTGCTGAAAACTTTGCAGAATGCTTATATCATTGCACAGAACGATGTGCCGCCAAATAAAAAAGTTGTTCTTCCTCCAAGATGCGCGGACGGGGCTGGATTTCCTTGGGCTCCTATTGGCCAAGTGGGCTCAACTGCAGGACACAATTAATTATGCTGATTGCGTGGGGAGCGGATGTGCTCCTCCCCCTCTTCATTTGGCTGTCTGGCAAAAGGGGACGCCTCGGGTGGTGGTCACATGACATTGTCTTCGCGCCACTTTCGTAAATCTCTCTTCTTTTTTTCAATAGCAGCCTTTTTGCACCAGGACTTAAAGGTAACGTGTTTATCTTCCTCTCTTAGTCTTTTCAGCAGAACAAGCGGGGAGGTGGTGCAAAGCGCGCGCGCACCTTTGATTTTAAAGCGCCTTCCTTCCTTTCATCTCTGGCGCTTCCACGTACTTTGCAGCTTCCTCCCTGCAAATCTGTGCAAAAGCGGCTGCAAAATCCAGCCTTTTGCAAAGGCCGCCTCTTTCGTGTGAAAAGCCACCTGTAGGAGTGGGAGTGAGCGCGTGCACACATTTTGCGCGTGGATCTGCTGACTGGGGGGCGCGGGATCGTGCTTTTCTTTGCAAAGTCCGTTCTTACGAGTGCAGCCGCCCAAGGTCCGGGGGGGGGGCGGCGGCGGCGGATACCTCTTTTGCAAAACTCGCATGACGCTCATGGCTGCCGTCTCCGGATCTCCAGCAAGCGCAGCAACAATGCAGGCGCTGCCTTTCTTTGCGCAGGGTGAGGGTGCGAGATCCTCCCAGCGCCCCTTCCATCCTTTGCAAAATCCTTCCCTTTGTCCTAGGATCCTTCCCTTAAAAAAAAAAAAAAGAGCAGCCCGGCTAGATGGGAGGAGAGTGAGGGGTGTTAAATTGTTTTTGCGCGTGCACGCGTCCGAGGGGCGCATCGCTTCCTTCTGCAGGTTCCCACCCGCCCCAACAAAAAATAATCATTTAAAAACGTTATTTTCTTGCATCTCTTAAAAGACGCATTGTTGGTCGTGCACGGGTCGGGGGGTGGGTGGGAAGGGAGGTTTCCCCTCTTTCTCTGGGGGGGAGGGGCAGCAAGAAGAACGTCTGCCCCGCCGCGCATGTGCTTCCCGCGAGGTATGCCGGGGCTTGTAGTTCCCTGGCAGGAGGCTCGCAGCACCACGCGCTGGAGGCGAAGGAAGCGGTGCACCCGGGACTCGAGGAGCCCAGGTTGCAGCCACCGCGCACGCACCGCGCACGCAGGGGAGGCAGCCGCGCACCCGGTGTCTTCGTCGTTCCGCCGCCCCGAGCATCTCGCCTGCGGGGTAACAGCGCAAAGGGTGCGCAAACTTTTTTGGGAAGGCGGGGGGAGGGAGGAGGAGAGCTGGGCTGGCGCACCGACGCTGCCGCCCGCGTCTGCAGCCCAGGCATGGAGACAAAGGGGCCCCTGGCCGCGGAGGCGCCCTCCTTTCTCTCGCTCCGGCTTTGGGTCAGGGGCGGGAGTTGCATCGCCCTGCGGAAGGAAGGCAGGCAGGGATCGGCGTCGGGAAACTTTTGCAAAAGTATATGCATATATATATAACGAAAACCAAACGCTGTACAGCGACAGTCCCCGAGGAAGTTTATAATTACTTATTTTAGCATTGCGCGCTTCGGAGTTTGCAGGGCGGCAGGAGCGAGATCGAGCCTTCCTGGGGGCATTGCGATGCGCCCGTCACCTCTTCAGAGTCAGAGGGAGCTCGTGCATGGTGTGGCCTTTCATTTTTCGGCTGGGGGGGCCGAGGAAAGGAAGGCGCAGTGGAAGTTTGCAGCGAGGATCGGCGGGGTTTGATTGCGGGGGCGGGGGGGTGCGAGGGGGGCTCTCCTGAGCTCAGCCGCGCGGGCGGTTGGTGGGTTTCGCAGCCTCTTAGCCCGCGTGGGTTCGCGCGAGTGAGCTGCGGGCTGTCGAGGCGGGGGAGGCCGGGCTTGGCGCGTTTTTGGCACTTTGAATAGCGAGCTCCCTTTCCCACAATGCCTCGGCGGCCCCTTTCTCTTTAATCGCAGCACGAGGGGCGCAAGCCCGGGCGCGCGCTCTTCTTGCCCTCCGTCCCCGTTTGCACGTGGTGGGCTTGGAGGAAAGGGCTACGGATGCCCCCCACCCCTCGAAAAACTGTTTCCAAGCTCTCCCAGGAACTAGCGGTGAGAGCCCCTCATAATGAATCTGCCCCTGTCCGCATCGTTTAAGGACCTGGCCAGATGTGGAGGGGGCTGCAAAGGGGCAGGTGGCCTGACCTTTTAATTCCCTTCCCCTCACAGTTTCCTTAACTTCACAGATCGTGAAGCTTCAACATTTTTGAAAGCTGCAAAAGCTTTTTATTTCTTTATTGCAGTTTGATTTTTTGGGGGGCGGGGAGGAAAGAAGGCAGAGTTGATGTATTTTTCGTTTAGGTTTTCTGTTGATTCATTATGCGAATCTTTGAAGGAAGCCCAGAAACGCAGGTCAATTAACCTTAGTAGGGTGTACAATTATGAATCTTGCTTGATTAATTCAGGCAGCCTTTTCAAAGGATTGAGCTTACTCTTGCTTGGGTGTGTTGCAGCTATTGTTGGAATTATGCACTTTGTCAATATTAAAAAGAACAAATTTAGCAGCATTAAGAGGGCAGAATGCTACTTGTAGGGTGAAGAGGAGTTTGTGATTGGGTTTATAATCTCCCTAAAATGCAACTCCACTTCATTGATCTGTAGACTTCATATTCTCTAAGCAGAACCTACAGGATTGACCTGAGGTTGGTGTTTTGGATCTGAGAGCTGGCTTGGTCTTTGGCATCATCTTTAATTATTGTATGCAAGAAACTTTATAATCTTTTCAGAAGAAGCAGTTCCGTATCTCCATGTTGTAAGGAAAATATTAGAAGTGTGCAGTGATGCTATATAGCTAAAATGTAGTGCAGAATAATTCTGAATTTCTTCTTTGCCTTGACTCCCTCTTCTCTGAAGAAGATGGTGAAACTGAGCCTTGGAGAGCACAGGCATAACTTGGAATAAAGGCTGGAAAAGGTGCCTGTGAAGCCTTGAACAAAAGACATTTGGTTTGTACTAAACTTAAAATGAAAGTGGAAGCTTTCATCTAGTTCTTTTTGCAAAGAAACATCTAACTATAAATGGGCATGTTCCAAGACAAAGCGTGTTTGCATTTTGGCGCAGCTTAATGACATGATTGCCAGTTCAATGATTATAATATAATATCAGTACCTGCCATTTGCCCCTAAGGAAGGCACAAGCTTACAACTGTTGCTAACCATTAGAAGCTGTTATAGACAATGAAAAAATGGGTCAGGAGAAGGAGGCTCTGATTAGGAACCCAATTGCACAGGGCAGTTTCATGGGATTGTTGCAGATAGGACCTGGTCACAGTGAGTTTCCTGCAGGAGTGGGGATTTGAATCCTAGCCTAAAATAACATTCAGGACTCCAGAATGATTTGTAAACCTGGTTTATCTCCTGTGAAATGTATAAATAACAACTCAACTGGAAACCTTGAGTACCACCACTCTATATTTTTCTCCTGGTAACAGTTGTTAAAAAAACAGCAAGGGGTCTGCTGCTGCAGGACCAGTTGCACTCGAAAATCAGTTGCCGATAGAGAGGAGAAGGTCAGTCAAAGTGTGATGAGCTGCCTGTTGATACAGTGGTACCTCTGGTTATGTACTTAATTCGTTCCGGAGGTCTGTTCTTAACCTGAAACTGTTCTTAACCTGAAGCACCACTTTAGCTAATGGGGCCTCCCGCTGCTGCTGCGCCGCTGAAGCACGATTTCTGTTCTCATCCTGAAGCAAAGTTCTTAACCCGAGGTATTATTTCTGGGTTAGCAGAGTCTGTAACCTGAAGCATCTGTAATCTGAGGTACCACTGTACTGAGCTCAGACCCTTGATAAACTGCTTGCAACCAATTTCTTGCAAATTTCCCCTTTACTGAAAATTTGTATTTGGGTGGGGGAGAGGGTCTTTGAGAGTTTATTGGGCATTTTTTTCTTAGTGCAAGTTAGTGCTAACTTAGTTCTGTTTTTCTCTCTTCTCTCACCCTCCCTTTTTTTATTAAAAAAACCCCAACAGTTATTCCCTGGAATAGAGCAGCAATGGTCCTTCGGACAACCAACGGATGCCAGTTTATCAGTGTTTGCAGAAGAATTTTACAGCAAGGAAGTTTCTGAGTCTTCTGCATTCTGCATGAGCCGTCAGTGGTGCAAAAGTGCTTATAGTGCAGGTAGTATTTCATCACCTACTGCAGTTTTTGCACTTCAGCATCACTGTGGCAGTCTGTGTGATGGCTGCCCCCCCCTCAGGTGGAGGAGCAGGCTGGCCCTCTTTCCCTTTCCATCTGCCTGGGGATACTCTAAGGCTGTTTGTGCTAAGGTGCATCTAGTGCAGTGAGTGGAATAGCTTAGAATCTACTGCCCTGGATGCGCCTTCTGGCACACGCAGCTGGCAGTGAGTCTTGACTGAGGTCACAAGGACAGCAAGACAGCTGCCTCTTTCAGAATGCCTTGTGCACAACCAGAAGCCTTTAAGTCAACCTTGCAGAAAATGTCGGAGTGCAGCATTACTCCACCAGTGGAAGCACTGTTAGAAACTCAGGTATATAAGCCAGGTGCCAAATGACTCCTTAAACCAGGGTTACACTCTCCAAAACGGAATGCCTAGTTGCCATTTTGGGGCCAGTCAGCTTGAAAGTCGTATTTTTCAACTGTTTGGTTCCTGAAATTCATGCTGATTGTGCAGATAAAATAGAATGGATAGAATTTTACAGGATGGGGTGAAAACAGGGAAAATCCAAGGATCCCGGGCATTGTGGAGATGGCAGGTGCCATTCTGGTGCCCAGTCATCTTCACTTGGTTGCAAGTGGCCAGTAGCCAGATGGAAAATGTGCCTGGTGAATTCTGAATGCTGAATGAAAGGTTATTGAAAAGAGTGGAGTGGGGAACCTTTGGCACTCCAACCTGCTGGGTTCGAAACCACATCTGCCCCCTACCCGATATGCACTACGTTCTCAATTTTCTTGCAGAACAACAACTGCCTAATAGAAACTGTAAGCAGTAATTGCTCCTATCCACATAGCCTGTAGAAATGCACCTTAACTTGCAAACTGTGTCCTGGACCCTGTTTGGTTTCTCTGTGGCTTCCTAGGAGCCGAAGGTGGTGCACGTGGCTCTCTTCATTTTGTCCTCACAAGAACTCTGTGAGGGACGTTAGGCTGAGTGACCGTTACCAGCCCTGGGTCACCCAGTGGGCTTGATGGCTGAGTGAAGGTTAGTCCAAAGCTCTAACCACTGCACCACCATGAGCTCTCCCTTTTTATTGCTCGCCTCTGAAATGGTTACGGAGGGCTGATTTTTTTTAAAAAAGCATTTATGTTTGTATTTTTGGGTGATGTTTTGCATGGTTTTATGCAATAAACTGGGAACTTGGTATTGCAGACCTTTTATATCTGAGCTGCTTCAGCCCCTTGGGAGTTTTGCAGTAACTCAGACTCTTCACCAGCTTGCCTAAATTCTATTGGGTGTGCATTTTTCTTTTTAAAATTTGGTATGCCTAGCTTCTCAGGAGTATGAAAAGTTAATGGTATTTGGATACCACCTGCACTTTCTGATACAGCAAGTGCTGTTTCGTTTATTTAAAGATTTATATTCCAATTTAAATTTAAATTGGTTTACAACAATAAATTGCACAATATACAAAATTTAAAATCAATTAAACCTCCAAAATTTTAAACTTAATGAATTTAAAATCTGTTTAAAAATAAATAAACATAAAACATCTGAGAACCATTTAGGGATCAAAAGTCTCCTGAAACAAAACAGTTCTGACCAGGTGTGTGAGACTCAGGGGTGGTGCCTGCTTAACTTCTTGTGTGAGGACATGCCATAACTTTGAACCCACAACACCGAAGGCTTGACTCTTCATTGACATGAGGACAATGGGCTTGGCTCAGTGACCAGTGCCAGATCTTTTAACCTTGGCGCCATGCGTTGGTGGAAGCATGTTCATGTCATTGCACCAGCTGAAGCCCCACATAGAACCCACATGCAGTGCATTGCAATAATCCAGTCTAATATCCAGTGGGATAGCAAAAGTAATTTTTGGTGTTGCAGTGTAGGTTACCCAACTCTGAATCGAAACAATTTTGCCCCTTTCACTTGATATTTTATTTAATGAAATTTATATATTGTTTAATTGTTGCAAAACCTTGCCTTGTAACATAGGACGCTACCTTAATGCTGCCCCAGTCCATTGGTCCATCTAGCTCAGCATTCTCTACACCGACTGGCAGCAGCTCTCTGGGGTTTCAGGCAGGGGGTCTGTCCCAGCCCCACCTGGAGATGCCCTTGGGGATCGAATCCGGGGCCTTCTGCATGCAAGTCAGGTGCTCTGCTGCTGAGCTGTGGCCTTCAAATACGTGGACATATGAGAATGGAAACAGTAATGTTGCCTGGCAGAATTCACAAACATATCCCATATAAAGCTGAAACAGGTCCATGGTTTAGAGTGTTTAAATTCAAGTCTGCAAAACTCTTTCCATAATTCATATGGGGGAAAGCAAAAATAACTAAAGTGTGCTTTCTCCACTCTTAAAAAAAAACCCTTTGGTTCATTTCAAGATGCATAGGGTGAGGACTTAAAACACATCACTGCCCATTTAGGACAGGGATAGGGAAACCTGTGATTTTCCTGTACCACAATTCCCATTATCCCTGTTACTGGCTACACTGGGTGAGGCATAAGGGAGCTTAGATTCTATCAACATTTAGAGGGCCACAGGTCCCCCAAAATTGATTTTGAAGGCTTACTGATACGAATTGCCAAGCACAAGAGCTCTTGACAGTAGAACTCACAGGTAGGCAATGAACCTGAGTGTTGAAAGATTCAAGATACATAGAAGTCTTAATTCACACAGTACGTAGTTGCCCACCCCCCGGCAGGAGGCAGGGATGGCCACCCCCTTGGATGGCTTTGAAAGAGGCTTGGATAAATCTATGGAGGGAGGAGAGGGCTGGAGGCAGCAAGGCTTCTTGGCTGGAAACCACGACAGGGCTTCCCATGGGCTGGACTGGATGAGCCATTGGCCTGTTCCAGAAGTCACTCTTGTGTTCTCAGGTTTAGGGCTCAGTGCTCATCTAGCATCCTGTTTGCCACAGTGCTCAGGCAGATAGGCTTCCATGTTCCACGCTAGCTTTTAAAAGTGCCTTGGCATCTTGGGAACACAGGAAGAGCTTTTCGGCAAAAGGCCCACCCAGCTCACTATGGTCTGCATTGAGTAACAGGCTTTCCTCAGTTTCAGACCTGCTCCTTCCCAGCCCTGCCTGGTGATTTTTTTCTGTTCATAAAATTTACTCCCTTGTAAAAAACAACAACCCAAAAACCTCGGAAGTGAATTACAAAAAAACCCAATTTCATAAAATTTTCAATAAAAACAGTTAAAACAGCTACAGTGGTACCTCGGGTTACATATGCTTCAGGTTACAGACTCTGCTAACCCAGAAATAGTACCTCAGGTTAAGAACTTTGCTTCAGGATGAGAACAGAAATTGCGCAGCGGCAGCAGGAGGCCCCATTAGCTAAAGTGGTGCTTCAGGTTAAGAACAGTTTCAGGTTAAGAATGGACCTCCAGAACGAATTAAGTACTTAGCCCGAGGTACCGCTGTAGGAGAAGGGGCCGACAGGACGAGATGGCTGGACAGTGTTCTTGAAGCTACCAGCATGAGTCTGACCAAACTGCGGGAGGCAGTGGAAGACAGGAGTGCCTGGCGTGCTCTGGTCCAGGGGGTCACCAAGAGGCAGACACGACTAAACAACAACAGCACCACTGTACTAAAAAAATTTTGTGATAAGTGAAACACCAGATTAAAATACATGTCTGCGTGTCTGGGTAAGTTTGTCTAAACAAAGCCTTAGCTGAGAAGACTAGTGGAGTCACCTGCTTGTTGTCAAGAGGCAGGGTGTTCCAAAGGGTGGTTCTATAGCGCCAAAAGAGTGATTAATGACAAATGGCAGAGATTTGAACCTGGGACCTGTTGCATCATGCTGGTTCAGTAGGGACTAATGCAGATGGGTACTGTTGACTTCTTTTGCTTTGTTCTTTCCCTTGCTAAGCTTGAGCCTCCCTATCCAAAATGCTTTCCCGAAGGATTCCCAGCAATCTCTGCTTCGTCTTAGCAGTGGCAAAGTGCTCATAGTGCAGGTAGTTGTGCATCCAGATCTACTGTAATATGGGCACTTACAGTACTGTTAGACACCAAACGCCACGTTGGGGCCGGTGGGGGGCAAGGAGCGCCTGAGAAGACCGTGTGCTGATCTACAGTCCGTTTTGCAGGTTTGCATCCCAGCTTGATGTCCATTGCTGTGCAAATCCATGCAAAACTGACGGTGGTGGTGTGAGCAGAGAGGAGCTCCGTCCCCCCAGGGCTGGGAGGGAAGAGACGGGGCAGGCTTTCCCCCCTGTCACCTTTATTCTCGCTTTGCTTTCAAAGGCAGCTTTAGAAAACTGGCTTCTCCCTGGGTTGGGATTTGTTGCATTACTTGTGCGTTCTCTGGACAGTATTGCACTTGTCCCGGCCTGTGGAGAGGGAGAGAAATTCTTCGGGAGCAGAAGGGTAAGAGGGAGGAGAGGACCGGGAGCCCGTGTTCTGCTGTTGTCGGGTGGATTACGATGCAATTTTGATTAGACTAGCAGGACGAAAATTGCACGGTATCCATCTGTAAACCGCAGGACCTTTGGTGTTCTCTAGTCTTCTCTAGGGTGGAAGGGGGAAGAGGAGTTGAGGGCTGTCCTTGGAGAGAGGCTTGAATGTGTTAGACAGCCAGTGGGATGTAGTGGTTGGAGATCCCGGCTAGGATCTGGGAGACCTGGTTTCAGACCCCTTCAACCATGAAACCCACCGGTGGATGTATCCTAGGGCCAGTCACCACCTCTCATTCTACCCTACCTGCAAGGTTTGTTGGTGGGGATTAGGTGAGGAAGGGGGAAGACCTTGTATGCCACCTTGAGGTTCTTGGAGGAAAAAAGGTAAAAAGGTAAAGGTACCCCTGCCCGTACGGGCCAGTCTTGACAGACTCTGGGGTTGTGCGCCCATCTCACTTAAGAGGCCAGGGGCCAGCGCTGTCCAGAGACACTTCCGGGTCACGTGGCCAGCGTGACATCGCTGCTCTGGTGAGCCAGAGCCGCACACGGAAACGCCGTTTACCTTCCCGCCGGTAAGCGGTCCCTATTTATCTACTTGCACCCGGAGGTGCTTTCGAACTGCTAGGTTGGCAGGCACTGGGACCAAACAGCGGGAGCGCACCCCGCCGCAGGGATTCGAACCGCCGACCTTTCGATTGGCAAGCCCTAGGCGCTGAGGCTTTAACCCACAGCGCCACCTGCATCCCTTGGAGGAAAAGGTGGGATATAAATCCAATAAAAAAATAACAAATTGCAGCAATGGCTGTGCTGCTGCTGAAATATCAGAAAGGAATTTGTAAGACTGCTGCATGTG